>NC_061131.1:1753317-2375817 GCF_905220365.1 Vanessa cardui
TCGTGTGGTGACCACAACGGTCTTCGACAAGGTGATGCGCTTTCCTGCCTTCTATTTAACATTGTTCTTGAGAAATGTATTCAAGATTCCAAAATAAACACCACGGGAATTATCTTCTATAAATCTGCTCAGTTGCTGGGGTACGCTGATGACATTGATATTATAGGAAGATCCGCCAAAGCTCTCGAAGATGCATTTATGGCCTTAGAAAATGCCTCAACTCCTGCTGGACACCACGTCAACACTGATAAGACCAAATACATGAACGCTTCAAAACACCAGCGAGAACACCAACCGCAAGTCATCTTTGGTGACAAGAACTTTGAAAAAGTTGACCAGTTGTATTTGGGCTCCCTAATAACAAGCAGCAATGAAATAACTGAAGAAATAAATCGACGACTTATTGCCGCAAATAGATGCTACTTCGACCTTCTTCGCTATTTACGATCCAAACTCTTATCGAGAAGAATTAAAATACTTCTTTACAAGACCTTGCTTAGACCCATATTAACCTATGCATCAGAAACGTGGGTTCTGAGCAAAAGAAGTGAGGAGATGCTGCTTGTTTTTGAGCGCAAAGTACTGAGACGCATATACGGTCCCTTGAGAACGATCGGTGGCGCATAAGATACAACCACGAGCTGTATGCCCTGTATGCCGAGCCAAATGTGGTTGGGCACATAAAAATTGGACGTTTGAGGTGGGCTGGTCACGTGCAGCGCATGGATAATACCAGAATGCCTAAACTACTTGCAGAAAGCCAACCAAAGGGTCGCAGAAACCCAGGAAGACCAAAGCTTAGATGGCAAGATGGTGTTAATAAGGACGCAAGATCTGCGGGAATTTCGGACTGGAAAACAACATCTCTCGATAGAAAAGTCTGGAGAGACCTACTTGACCAGGCCAAGGCCCACAAGAGGCTGTAGCGCCAGAAATGATGATGATGAGATAAGGCCTCCTCTTCCATTAAGGAGGGGGTTTGGAACATATTCCACCACGCTGTTCCAATGCGGTTTGGTGGAATGCAAATGTGGCAGAATTTCGATGAAATTAGACACACGCAGGTTTCCTCACGACATTTTCCTTCACCACCGAGCACGAGATGAATTATAAACAGAAATTAAGCACATATACATATACAGCAGTGCTTTCCTGGGTTTGAACCCTCAATCATCGGTTAAGATGCACGCGTTCTAATCACTGGGCCACCTCAATTGTATATGCGAAAATCTTTCTCTAGATTCACTCTATTTATTAAAGAAAGCCTCATCAAAATCCGTTTCGCAGTTTTAAAGATTTAAGCATACATAGGGATATAAGAACAGATTGAGATATGTTGGCGGACGAGCAAACGGGCAACCTTATGGTAAGTGATCAATACCGCCCGTAAACAAAGGAACTGTAAAAAATATTAACGATTCCTTAAATCACCAATACGCCACCTACCTTGGAAACTAAAATGTTATGTTCCTTGTGCCTGTTGTTACACTGGCTTACTCACTCTCATAGTAATCACCACTGATCATAGTCAATGGTGTAATGTATATTTACCAGTCCTTACATCGCCAATGCGCCACCAATCTTGGGCACTAAGATGTTATGTTCTTTGTACCTATTTACACTCTCCCTCACCGTTCAAATCAGAACAACAATATTGAGTACTGCGGCTTAAAGAGAGAATATCTGATAAGTAGGTGATACTTACGCAGATGGGCTTGCACGAAGTACCACCAAGATTATTTTTTGTTTATGTTATTACATCAATTATAGTAGAGCGGAAAGATTCATTACAAAGTGAATTAATAAAAAAAAATGTAATAGCAGAATTGGGACATAACGTTAGAATGATTAAGAGTTATCATTAACACAATCTAAAATTTTGAACTCATTTTTTATTTTTTAATAAGTTACATACTATTAAATAAATATTTTTAAAAGTTATATAACAATTTTTATAACAATTCAGAACCTTTGCCTAAAGTCAAGACGTCACTTTTTCAACTAACTTATAATTGTCAAACGGTTTTTTTTTTTCGCTTGCGTTAGCTTTGGTTGACACACGTGTTAGTGAGATATCTGTGTTTTTATATCAATTCTTTGTATCTATTTTGTGAATTTTCAGTGCAAATAGTTTCATTTTATGGTTTCTGGGTTTTACTAACATAATTCGGTTTCGGTAAGTGTTATTTTTCTTTTGATTATAGATATAGTATATTAGTTAAGTTACAGTAGTTAGTGTATAATGGATGTCGATCCGCCTCCCGAACCGCCTGATCCCGGGGGTTCGGTATTACAATCTGATCCTTCAACATCCTCTTCTCGCAAACGCTCCGGCGATAAGTCTTCTTGCTCACCTGACTCTTCAAAGAAAACAGTAATCCACCCATCTACCGCTAGTCCCTCTATCCAGAATGTTTACGTTAATCCTTCGTATATTGATGGCCCAAAAAGTTACACGGATGACGACAAAGGTCCCTTCATTGTCCACGTCTCTCGGGAAGTAGCTGATCCAGCTGCAGGCAATTCAATTAGAGCCATTAAATTCGGACAATTTCTTCATAAGCACAAGATTGGTTCTATTATGAATGATGGTGTCAAAAATGTTGGAAGGAACAAAATAGAAATACAGTTTGCTTCAGCACAAGCTGCAAATAGTTTTTTAAAGAACCCAGTCTTAGCATTGTGTAAGTATACGGCTAGCCTTCCTACTTATAACATTACCAGAATGGGACTAATAAAAGGCATCCCAGTGGACTGGTCTATGGAGGATCTTATGGAGTCAATTGAGCTTCCTCGTGGATGTGGGGAAGTAATAAAATTGAGGCGTCTTAACCGGAAGACTATTAACGAGGGAGTTGTGTCTTGGATCCCAACTCAATCGGTAGTCATAACTTTTAAAGGTCAAATCCTCCCTGGCAAAATATACTCATTCCATACATCCCTTCCCGTTGAAACATACAATCTCCCCACAATAATATGCCTAAACTGCTGTCGTTATGGCCATGTTCGGACTCAGTGTAGATCTACTCCCAGGTGCTTTAAATGTTCTCAATCTCATACAGGTGATTCGTGTGAGGTTACTAAAGACAAGGCTACATGTTTACATTGCTCTGGCAAACACTTTGCCACAGACAAGGATTGCCCTGAGTATTCTCGTCAGCAATCAATTAAAATTGTAATGTCGCAAGATAATGTTTCATACATGGAAGCTGCCTCTCGCTTCCCCAATGTCCGTAAATCCTATGCTGAGGTAGCAAAAGAGTTGTTCTCTGCTCCTAAATACGTCCCACCCTTCCCTGGTCCTTCAAAGTCCACCTCCAATCCTACTATATCTTATAGACAAACCATTGTCCGCGCTCCCTCCCCTAGACTTCCGCAAGGAAAGGGGTATGATAAACATGCCCATCAGGCCATACTTGGCAACTGCCCCTCCTCCTCTCCTAATGGTTGCGCTCTAAATGTTCCTCATCCCTCCCCACCTAATAATAATCCAAATTTATTGGAACTACTCACCAAAATTCTCCTAAATATCCTCAGTACATGCAATGATGTCCCATTACCGTCCAACGTTGCCAATGATTTATCCCAATTATTTACCATCCTTCAAAATGGCCCCAATCAGATTCCTTCAATGGAATTGTCAAAGCATCCGTCCTAAGAAACCTGAACTCCTCTCACTTATCAATTCATATAAACCTGTCATTATTGCCATCTCTGAGACATGGTTGATTCCTGGCTCTCGTTTTCGGGTACCGGGTTTCTCCTGTTTGAGGGATGACAGAAATGCTGGGTATGCTGGTTGTGCCATCTTGATCAGGCACTCCATTCCCTTCTCCCAAATTCCCTTACCTCCTTTTAGCCAGCTCATCAATGCTGTAGCTATCAAAGCCTTCAACATCTCCTTTTTGTCTATTTACATTCCTCATCCTAGTCCTTCACTTGCTCCTGAATTACACTCCATTTTTTCTTCCCTCCCAAGCCCTGTTCTTGTTATGGGGGATTTTAATGCCCACCATACATTATGGGGTTCCTATTTCTGTGATGGATTTGCCCCCTTGTTGGTGGACATCGTTGATGATGTAAATTTTTGCATTCTCAATGATGGTTCGCCGACTCGTAGGGTTTATCCTAATCAGAATCCTAATTCTGCTATTGATTTATCCATAGCCTCCCCATCCCTTTCCTCTCAAATATCTTGGAATATCCTCCCATCTACGTTTGGTAGTGACCATTTCCCTATCCTTCTTTCATTAAACAACAGATCCATTGCTCCATCCAAATTATCCCCACTTCTAAAATATAGGCTTAATAATGCTAACTGGTTAGGATACTCTAACTCTATTGATGTCATGTTAAGCTCTCTCCCTGATTTTGTGAATGGTGAAAATGCTCTTGCTTACTACGAGCTTTTTCTTAATATTATTAAATCCTCCGCTGATTCCCATTTCCCACAAAAAAATCTTAATAAAAAATTTTGCATCTCTCCGCCTTGGTGGGATGAAGAGTGTTATTCCTTAGTCCAACAGAGATCTGAAGCCGAAGAGTCATATAATGTATCTATGACTCCACAAAATTTTATCAAATATCAGCATATAGATGCCAAAATTAAAAAACTATTTTCCAGAAAGAAAAAACAGGGTTGGACCAATTTCTGTGAATCCCTTAGTCCTCGGTCTCCCCCTCAAACAGTTTGGAGAAATCTTAAGAGATTTCGTCGCTCCCTTGATTCTGATAACCCAAACGCCTATAATCCGTCCGTATGGCTTAATGATTTTACTACCAAACTTGCACCCCCCTTTGTTCCATGCCAGGATAGTTTTATAAATTTTACTCAATCATCTACCTCAGATGATATGGATAGTCCGTTTACTATCTCAGAGCTACACACAGCTCTGAACGGACTGAAGGACTCGTCACCAGGGGAAGATGGCGTGCCCTACTCTTTTATAACAAACCTCAGCGATAAAGCTAAATGCGTCTATCTGAATATAATTAATGCTTTTTTCTCAGCAGGAATCGTCCCGGAATCTTGGAAGTCCCAAATTATTATCCCCATACTCAAACCAGGAAAAAGCCCTTTGGACCCCAATTCTTATAGACCCATTGCTTTATCGTCTACATTAGTGAAAGTTACAGAACATCTTATAAAAAATCGTTTGGAATGGATAATGGAAAGCAGGAATATTCTCTCGCCCTCTCAATTCGGCTTTCGAAAGGGTTTGAGTACTCTTGATAGTCTCAGCATTCTCACGACAGACATTCGAATAGCCTTCTCTAGCGGAGAGTACCTCGTGGGTGTTTTTCTAGATATTTCTTCGGCATATGATAATGTTCTTCTTCCGGTACTCAGGCAGAAGCTGCAACAGCTGAGTATCCCTCCGAGGATAACTCATTTCATATGCAGTCTGCTATTTTGCAGATCAATTTCCATTAAACATCAAAATCGTATTCTTCCCCCCAGGTTTGTCTGGAAAGGTCTCCCGCAAGGATCAGTTCTAAGCCCTCTGCTTTATAGCATTTATACCCATGATCTCGAATTGTCAGTGAATAACTTTTGTAACATACTTCAATATGCTGATGACATTGTTTTGTATTTTAAATCTTCATCTGTTCAAAATTTAACTTTGCATCTAAACTCTGCTTTACATTATCTTGACCTATGGCTCTCTGACCATGGCTTGTCTTTGTCTATTGAAAAGACTCAGGCAGTTGTTTTCACTAGAAAAAGACATTCGACTTGTTTTGTGGGGATCAACGTATCAACTTTGTCAACAAGACGAAATTTCTAGGCATTATTCTCGATAACAAACTGAATGGAATTTTTCACTCTGAGCATATTATTAAAAAATGTGAAAAGGCTATTAACGTCCTTAGAGCAGTCTCAGGAGTCTGGTGGGGAGCTCACCCCTATTCTCTCAAACTACTGTACAATGCAATAGTTCGTAGTCATTTAGACTACGGACTGTTTGTCTTAGAACCCCTAAGTAAATCCGTGTCTGAAAAACTCAACAAAATTCAATACAAATGCCTCAGAATAGTCATAGGAGCTATGAAAACTACTCCCACTAACGCTCTGCAAGTTGAATGTGTTGATCCTCCGCTTCAACTGAGAAGACAATTTTTATGCGACCGTTTTGTAGTAAAATCTTTACAGTTATCCTCTCATCCTCTTTGGTCCCGTCTAAGCGAACTGTCCCAACTCTGCGTTCGCTCTAGAAGTCCTTCCTTATTATTAGATAGTTTCTTCAAATTTACAACACTCCCACACCCTATCTTAAGGTTCCAGTCAAATCCTCTTTTTTCTACTCCATTCAGATCTCTAGTCTATAATCCATCTATTATTACAGATCTTGGTCTTGTTAAAGGGGCCCCTGATTCAAACTCTAAATTTCAAAGATTTCTTCATCAAAATTGGTCAAATCATTTACTTATATTTACTGATGCCTCTAAACTATCCCCTGACAGCTGTGTCGGCTCAGCCTGTTGGATACCCAAATTCAAAATTGTTCTTCAATTTAAATCCCCTCCTGAAACATCCATCTTTTCTGGTGAAGCAATTGCAATTTTAGAAGCCATCCTTTTTGCCCACTCCCATGACCTCAAACACACGTTAATTTTGACAGACTCTTTGAGTTGTCTGTTGACTATTAAGGAAAACCCGTTTCGTAGTAAACGAAAGTTTTTCATCATCCTTAAGATCAGGGAAGCATTGTTTTCTTGTCATCAAAAAGGGCTAGATTTATCGCTTGTCTGGATACCAAGCCATTCTGGTATTCCCGACAACGATACTGCAGATTCGTTTGCTAAATCTGCTATAACAACTGGCTCACTTGATCACTTTAAAAATTCAACTCAAGACTTGTGTGCTCTAGCGAAAACTCATCTTCTTAAATCCTGGAACTCTGATTGGGAAGTATCATCAAAATCTAAAGGTAGATTTTACGCAACTCTACAACCAGGTATTCCAAGGCGTCCTTGGTTTTCTCATCACAGGCAAGCTAATCGTTGGGTCACCACAACTATCTGCCGTTTACGCCTTGGACATGCATGTACGCCCGTTCATCTTTGTAAAATTAGAGTAAGAGATCACTCTTTGTGTGAATGTGGCCTTGACGAAGGTTCCTTATCCCATATACTGTTTTCTTGCCCCAAACTCCTCCATCCTGTATACGACGTTCTCCCTCCCAAAGTTCCTCGCCCTATTAATGTTGAATGTTTGTTAATGTGTGTGTTTAGTCCACTTTGTAAATTTTTATGTAAATATATTGAGCGTAATAAAATTAAGTTGTAAATATTTTTGTGATCGTTCTTATTTGATGTTTTAATAATCATTTTATATGTTTATCTAATTATGTATATATTATTGTATTGTTTTAGGTTATGGGTTAACAGAGAGTCCACTACTATTGTGCCCTTAAAATGAATTTAAGCCTGCAATCTCGACTGCACCGTTCAATCTCCATCGTGTCTTCTCCATCGCACGTGACATTGGCGAAATAATCTGTGCCCTCTTAGCACAAAGAAAAGCCATAAAAAAAAAAAAAAAAAAAAAAAATTGTCAAACGTCAATTTTGACATGAAAATATTTTGATCAGCATTCAGCTGATATAGTGAATAATTTGCGTTCCTCTTTATAATTTATATACTTGAGAAGGCAAAAATATTTATGCATCATACGCTTCGCCTAGGTGATTTGGTGTTCTAGAAATTAATATCAATACATCAGTATTCAGTAATCACGTGTATATTATCTTTATTGTAACACTTTAGGTTATTCTAGATCAATGAGTACGACGGGGATAATTACGAATGCTATTAGAAGTAAACTTCAATCAGCTTTACAAACGAAACATTTAGAAGTTATAAATGAGTCCCATATGCACAATGTACCCAAAAACGCTGAGACGCACTTCAAAGTTGTTGTTGTGTCAGACAAATTCGATGGACTAGCTTTAATAAAGGTGAATAAATTACATTAAAATTCATTTTTATCAATATTCTTAACTATAACTAACAAATTTAGCAGCACTTTCGTGGAGTTAAATACTAAATTGTACATAAAAAAATATATTAGTTATCGTCCACGGCGCCTCTTTCGTTTTAGAGCTTGGTTATCTGGTGTTAGACATAGAATACCTTATTACCTTGTAGTTCAAGCTTGCTTCATAACAGAATTCATCACATTTGATTTGGTGATTGGTTTGTGTGTGTGTGTAAGCCGAAATAGCACAGTGGTTAGAACGCATGCATCTTAACCGATGATTGTGGGTTGAAACCCAGGCAAGTACCTCTGATTCATGTGCTTAATTTGTCTTTATAATTCATCTCATGCTCAACAGTGAAGGAAAACATCATGAGGAAACCTGCATGTGACATATTTCATTGAAATTCTGCCACATGTGTATTCCATCAACCTGCATTGGAACAGCGTGGTGGAATATGTTCCAAACCTTCTCCTCAAAGGGAGAGGAGGCCATTAGCCCAGCAGTGGAAATTTACAGGCTGTTGTTGTTGTTGTTGATTGGTTTGTGAAAGAGTAGCAGTAATAGAATCCCAATATTAGCCATACATTGTACTCCATCTAATAAAAAGAAAGACATTCTCAAGAATTGATTTGTAAATGTGTCTTACACTAATATCACTCGTTGCTCAAAAATTTACACTTATTCACCTGACAATATCTTGGTTAAACCCACAAACACAGCACTGACACATTAACCCATCAAAAATAGTATTCATCTAAAATTTTAAATTCAACATAGGAACAATGTTGTTTAAGTAATTTCATACTACTTACCTATAATACAACATGAGTGTATAAAAAAGTTAAGTTAAGACAGGGATTTGTTAATATTCCATGCAAAATAATAAGTATTTAAAAAAATGTCGACATTACAGACATTTTTTGTTCTAATTGTAGTTCTTTTTTCTTCATTACAAGGAGTATTTTGGACTAATGTGCTCACAAATATAACTAACAATATAAACAGTGTTTGAAATATAAATTATTCCATGTGACTTACTCCTTCCTTATCACTCACGCAAGTAAACTGACTCACTCATTACTCAAACCAAAACAGAAATATTAAGTATTCCAACCTGCAATACTCCACAATTGCTTACCACTTATTGAATTGTTAATAATATTATTCAATTCCTATTTCAGAGACATCGGCTAGTTAATGATATACTGAAAGATGAACTTCAAAATGGTGTACATGCTTTATCCATAGTAGCTAAAACACCAGAACAGTGGGATGCAAGTGATAAAGTGGTAGAAAGCAGCCCTAACTGTAGAGGTGGATTTGGTAAATAAAATCAAATATAGAGTAAAAATCTAGTTACTCACAAAGGCACACCACAAATATTAAATTACTATCATCATGCATTAGTATGAGTGACTCTCATGCTTATAAGACATCATAGTGTGTGTGAGGCTAAGAGTAAAAACAGCAAAAAATATATAGTTGTTTTTTATTATTAATAATTATTTTGATGTGAAGGGCACACCTTTATGAGTGAATAGATGTTTATATTTAGTTAATGTTATAAATTAAATTTAGATATTTAAGTTTAATAAAAGTATGAAAAATATACATTGTGTTTTAATTCTATCACAATGAACATTGCTTTGTACCCTAAAACACGAATGAGATCTTGAAACCATGATAAAATACCAATAATTGTATAAAAATAACCATTTGACTAGGACCAGCGTCTTATATGATCCACCTGACAACTACTCTCTACTACGTACTACCACCATAATGATGCTTTTGATACTTTCGGGAAACAATCGCTTACTTTAAATTAAAGCTTAGGAAATCCATGCAGTCCTCAGAATTCCGGCATGTTAGGTTCTCTATGACATTGACCTCACTACTACAAGTAAATTCTCCTATTCCGGAAATCGAAATATATTTTTTTTATGGAATAGGTTGGAGGAAGAGCATATGGGCCACCTGATGATAAGTGTGACCACTTCACCCATAGACAATGACGCTGTAAAAATATTAACTATTCCTTACAACGTCAATGCGCCACCAACCTTGGGAACTAAGATGTTATGTCCCTTGTGACTGTAGTTACACTGGCTCACTTACCCTTCAAACCGGAACACAACAATAGTGCGTATTGTTGTTTAGCGGATGAATATCTGGTGAGTGGGTGGTCACTCACCAGGCGGGCTTGCACAAAGCCCTACCACCAAGAAAATATGTATGCTTGAGGAATAGTGTCAAAACCTTGTTCGAAGATTGCCTGTATACGTAAAAACTAGCATGTGTTCTTCCTTGCAGCTCAACCTTCATACCATATGTTAGCGAGTAGCCCTAGCCTTCACTATGGTGTTATGTCATTGCATTATACCATTCATTATATCACATTATTATTAGTAGGTACATATTATAAATATAACAGGAACTATTACATTTACTTTATTATTCACACAATTATTATTGTAATTAATTAATCAATCATTTGTACAACTGTAATGAATATTATTTTATATGGAATAACATTTCATACTGGCACATAGCACTGCTTCGTTCTTTGAAAATGATTTAGCTGTCATAAGAAAAACAATTGGATGATTGTCAAGCATTGTAAAAAAAAATATGAAAGAGGTTATCATTGTAAAAACGGATTCATCACTATATCACGAATTACTGAAATTACACATATTTCATTAAATATGGTTCAGTGGCTTGACCGTAAAAAAAATACTTTACTTCTATATTTACAATGGTAGTACGATATATCCGACGACCTTAGATAAACAATTATAAATATATTTTATGCCATAGGTACGTACGGCTATGTTTAGCTACAACAAAAATATATAAAATAAAGGATCAATGCTAAGTTATAATATCTAATTTAGATTCGAATGCCCTGTTTATATGACATAATTATTATCACTGTTTCAATGCAGTCTTAATCCACTGACTTACTTTTATGATATAGATATAATGAATGTAAATGAAACATAAACCATTTGTAAACATTTTATTACATTTAAAAAGATTCAAATATCTTACAATCAAGGAATACTTTTATTCATACACACTGTACATCACTCTTCAACCCCGTTTTTATTTGTGATCACAAAAATATTTTTTACCAATATGTATTCTCTTTAAATTATGAATATTTTATTTTTATTTCTATGACAAAAGTTCATATTAAACTACATAGTTTCAAATGATATTCAATTCAACACATTGATACACTAACAAACAATTATTATCAGTGAAAATATCATAGCAGGTGGCTATTATGCAGACACAAAAGTCACATTTACAGATATACACACATAATTTGAATAAATATACATAAATAGCTACTAACAGCTGCTCGGTATGAAATATTCACCGAAAACTGTAAGATCATACCTAATTTAGTAATATGCATTAAAATCTCAAGTACAAAAATATGTTATTTTAACTCAGCATCAAACACTTGTAATGACTTTGAAAATGAACATATGTTTCATTTCTTGTGTCTTAAAATTTGAGGTATAACATACAGAGCCTAGTATTAATTAAATCGTTTTATTATCTGTATTGCTTCGATAGACAAAACAAGTATGTGAAAATTATCTGCCATGATTTACATTTTTCTAGAACATTTCTTGTAAAGATATTTTGATTATAATTTATTTAAACAGAAACACTGATTGAGTACCACGTTATATGCGCTCTTTTTACAACCCTTTTGGGGACAAATAATTTACCTAATTTTCATGTTATTTTTACAACCCAGACACTTCTAAAGCCTGTATTACAGATACAGCTGTTTGAGCCAATATTATAACTCTACTGACAATATAATAAAAACAGATTATATATTTTATTTCTACATTTCGACCACAGAGGCTAAACATGCATGCCGGATATTACATAACACAAATAAATTTGCAAATCCTTGCACTGTCAATTCCTTGTTGTTAATTCATTCGTATGTCTGATTCTGTATGACACTACTAATAAAATATCACTATTGCATTGAATAGGGACGTAATTGTCACAGCACAGCTTTTTACCTATTCTTTTTATTAACAATTCGGTCCAATTTTATATTACAGCACACGGTGACATCATATCGATTTAATTTCGATTTTATCGATATACAATAATCGATGTTGGTTTAATGTGCGCTGGAATCGGTAACATATCGTAGCTATTACAATTTTACAAAACTCCACGAAAATAGTTAAATGACATACTAATTATCATCCTCTGGGGATATAGCTAAATACACATTTTTATACAACAGTTTTACTTTGGCCTGTGTGTTCTTGCCACTATATAAGAATCATTTGCACTTACATTTAACAATGAAATATTTTCTTATTTGCTAGTAATACCGGAAGTATATAAGTTGCTATACATAGAAACACAGGTTGTTTTATTAAACATCACGATAGATGCTTTACTTTTCAAATCCCATCAGTACTTACTATATAGTAATACTTAGTATTATTGTGTCTGAAACTTTAAGGGGCAAAGGAACTACTGACACAAGGGACTTAACATCTTAATTTCCAACATTTGGTGACGAGTTGGCGATGGAAAGAATAGCTATTATTTCTTACTACACCAATGTGTATGACCAACCATCACCAATTGGCCTATATGCCCAACCTAACCATTTCATATACCGGTGTACTGATGAAACACTCGCCATTTTCTTCACTATAAAAATTCACAATATCTTTAACACGAAAATCGTGTCATAAAATATGACCACATCCACAACTGCTATATTAACCAGTGTATATGCTTACTTACATAATGCACACATAGACAACGACGGTAGTTAACGCTGCAGTGACGTCACTAGTAACACGCTTGTGTGAGTGCGGCTCGTATAACCGGTACAAATTAAATAGCACTCGTAATACACGTCACTTATACTGGTTATCAGATCAATTTAAAATGTCACATGCCACATCGTCTCTCCAACCACACTAGTCTATATTGATATAACACCGTTAAACGGTGTTAGTTGTATCAGAGATTAAACGTGTCCAATCGTAGTTTCCCCTCGTTCTCAGTCAAGAACAGCAGATCAGCCATCGTTTGCTCGCATATTGCTTCTTCGGCCTTTTCTGACATCTGAAATATTATTAAAAACCATATAAAATATACACTCTATTCCAATGATAACAGGAAAGAAGGCATATAAAAAACATTTGTCGAGAGCTTGATTAATCTATGATATTCACTATGGATATGCAAAGTAATTGCATTTCGAACGTCGACGAATCTGTTGTCTGATTTTAGAAGTAAAATTAAAGCAGAAATAAGTGGCTAAGTGCAGTATTTAGTAAAAGTAATTTGGTAGGAATTTGTGTTATAAATAAGGGTTATTAATTCACCATCAACGTCAATAGACAAATCACCTTCACCGAAAAACCTTCAGTATACGATCAAATCCATTATCTAAATAGATTTAATACTGAATCAATCCTTATTGGTCGCGTATTACGTCACTAAGGTCCTATATGTACCACAGATTAAAATACAGCAAAGTGACGTCACCGACCCCATTGCAGCGCCATATTGTCCAAGTAATGTTTTTGCGCGCTATTTAAATATGGAATTTTTAATTTTTTAATATGATATATTTCGACAAATATGTACTAGAAATAAAAGACACAACTTTTGCTGGGTTCCTTAATTTCTACCAAATAATATAATATGGATTTTAGAAACCAGTCAAATAGCCTATTACTAAGGTAAAATAAATAAATAAATATGAGACAACATCACATACATTACTCTGATCCCAATGTAAGTAGCTGGAGCACTTGTGTTATGGAAATCAGAAGTAACAACGGTACCACAAACACCCAAACCCAAGACAACATAGAAAACTAATGGTAATCTACATCGACTCGACCGGGAATCGAACCCGGGACCTCAGAGTGGCGTACCCATGAAAACCAGTGTACACACCACTCGACCATGGAGGTCGTTAATAACGATACATATACTACTATGTACCTTATAAATTTGACAAAAAAAAAAAATAACAGAAAAAAAAGACCCGCTGAGTTTCTTTCGCCGGTTCTTCTCAGGTCAGGGTGTTCCTTTTTCCGAACCGGTGGTAGTGTTTATTTGACAATCAATAAGTAAGTGTAATGCTTTTATATTGAATAAAGGACTACTTGGTGGTAGGGCTTTGTGCAAGCCCGTCTGGGTAGGTACCACCCACTCATCAGTTATTCTACCGCCAAATAACAATACTCGGTATTGTTGTGTTCCGGTCTGAAGGGTGAGTGAGCCAGTGTAACTACAGGCACAAGGGACATAACATCTTAGTTTCCAAGGTTGGTGGCGCATTGACGATGGTGACCACTTACCATCAGGTGGCCCATATGCTCGTCCGCCAACCTATACCATAAAAAAAAAAAAAAAAAAGGAATTTGAGTTGAGTTTGAGTTCGATAATAACAACCGTACCGGTCTGTAGTTGCAGTCCGTTGTGGGGGGGAACTTGAAGTTTGGCCCGAAGTTGACGCTGACCGTTACGTTCTTGTGCAGCGACACCGTGGGGTAGTAGCAACCCTGGTAGATGTCCGCGAAAGCCTCGCCCTGACACTCGCCGTTCTTGAAGAAGTATATCCGGCTGCCCGGCAGAGCCTTCAAATTGTTCAACGACTCCTGAATATTGTCCTTGTCCTCGTAGTAGAGGTGACTCTTGAATTTCACTAGAGGCTGAAACATATAAGAGGTTCGATTGTATTTAAAGTGATAATATCACTATCACATGGTTCATTCAAGTGAATGATTCATTTTTCTTTCATTCCATGTTCACACGGTTTAGATGGAATGACGTAAAAAATAACATTCATCTGTAGTTTCTTTCAAGATGGCGTCGATTGAAGTCGTGTCTCCGTCTGCTACAGCGTTCGAGTCAAAATGGCTAAATTTGAGTGAACGTTCACTCTGTGTTCAGACTGTTCATTTTTCATTCATTCGGAGTGGGATTGAAAGATGCGAATGAACCGAACCAACGTGGTTGGATAAGTTCGATAATGAATTCATTCGGCACTTTTGTTTCACTTTGTGTTTAAACGTGTCACTTTGAGTGAAAGATGCAAAATTAAACACGAAAATGAACAAAAAATAAACTGTCTGATTCCACCTTTAATGTAGTGTACACAAATTTATAAAACACATGATTTTATAAAAATGCATATATTATCTGTGTATGCATCTGTCATCTTGAGTGACAGAAGTCGCAAAAACGTGGGAAAATAAGATATAACGCAATGTGCGCGAAGTGAACAGGCCGGGTGTATAGCGAGCTGATATTTAAATATAATATCTATTTAATCTACTTGGTAAATCTCACGTCAAATTTATTTACAGTTATTTATGTAATTACAAAGCAAAATAAAAAATAAATGAAAAGTGTCGTGGAACAGTCGGTTGGAAGAAAGTTGCCGAAAAATATAAACCAATAGTAAAACAGTATAGTTCGACACAACTTAGATGTAGCCACGGAAAATGTAATGAAACCGATTACTGCCGATTCACACAACCAATAGAAACAGCTCCCTATTGCGCCATTCAACGCTATTCTCTATAGATTCTCGCCTCAGTCAACCATATCGACGTGTCAAATTGGCGAATATATTAGGTCATATGATATTACAAGTTGTTACGTTTGTGTAAAGATCATATTCACATAAGGAATAAATATTGATAATTTGGGATAATTCAAAATGAACTTTATTCAAGTGGGCTTTTACAAGCACTTTTGAATCGTCAATTAACAATTAAGTGAAGCTACCACCGGTTCGGAAAGTAGATTCTACCGAGAAGAACCGGCAAGAAACTCATTAGTTACTCTTTTTCAATATTTAAAAAAAATACAGTCATGTTAGTTAATACAATTATTTGTATTAACATATCCTGCCTGGAAGTCAACAGGTATTAATTCCACGCATTTTTATCATCTACAAAATCTTGTATCGAATAATACGCCTTTTTTAACAATGTATTTTTTATAAACGATTTGAATTTACGAGACGGCAAAGTTAAAAATGTCTGCGGAATTTTATTATTTTATTAGCGTACTCAATTCGGGTGAGGTCGGTTTTACATGTAAGTGTGTCGTGCTACGTGTAGTGTCGTGCTGCGTGTAGTGTCGTGCTACGTGTAGTGTCGTGCTGCGTGTAGTGTCGTGCTGCGTGTAGTGTCGTGCTACGTGTAGTGTCGTGCTGCGTGTAGTGTCGTGCTACGTGTAGTGTCGTGCTGCGTGTAGTGTCGTGCTGCGTGTAGTGTCGTGCTACGTGTAGTGTCGTGCTGCGTGTAGTGTCGTGCTGCGTGTAGTGTCGTGCTACGTGTAGTGTCGTGCTGCGTGTAGTGTCGTGCTGCGTGTAGTGTCGTGCTACGTGTAGTGTCGTGCTAGGTGTAGTGTGGTGGTGTGTCAGTGCGGGGGGGGGGGTCACTGTGTCGTGCTGCGTGTAGTGTCGTGCTGCGTGTAGTGTCGTGCTGCGTGTAGTGTCGTGCTACGTGTAGTGTCGTGCTGCGTGTAGTGTCGTGCTGCGTGTAGTGTCGTGCTACGTGTAGTGTCGTGCTAGGTGTAGTGTGGTGGTGTGTCAGTGGGGGGGGGGGGGTCACTGTGTCGTGCTGCGTGTAGTGTCGTGCTGCGTGTAGTGTCGTGCTACGTGTAGTGTCGTGCTACGTGTAGTGTGGTGGTGTGGGGGGGGGGGGTCAGTGCGTCACTCACGCGGTCCTTGTAGGTGTTGGGCGTGCAGGCGGCGGCGGCGGCGCGCTCGGGCAGCACGAGCAGGAAGCCCAGCGTGTCGCCCTCGCCGTACGCCGCGCTGTAGTGCCGCCCGCGCGACTCGTGGAACCTGCGCCCACGCAGCCTTAGGGCTTAGCCTCACACCATCCGAAGACATTCGTGATGCATTATGATGTATCGTGATATAAGATTATGTTTGATGGCATGAAAATGATTTCATCGCGACTAAAATAGGCTCGAATTTAAACATCACATGTGAAATTATGTATGAAATTGTCTATTTAGAGCGGCTCTACACTTAGGGACAATTTCATCATGTAGTTTTCACGTCACTTATGAGCGTATTTGTGATGCGGCACTATTAGTATAACATCGACTGATTTCGTAATTGCAAATTACAAATCAGTCTTTGTTGGTGGTAGGGCTTTTTACAAGCCCGTCTGGGTAGGTACCACCCACTCATCAGTTATTCTACCGCCAAATAACAGTACTCAGTATTGTTGTATTCCGGTTTGAAGGGTGAGTGAGCCAGTGTAACTACAGGCACAAGGGACATAACATCTTAGTTCCCAAGGTTGGTGGCACATTGACGATGTAAGGTAATATATCTTACAGTGTCATTGTCTATGGGTGATGGTGACCACTTTCCATCAGGTGGCCCATATGCTCGTCCAACCTATAACATAAAAAAAATATATATGGATTGTTTATAAGGATAAGAAATTTTTCGAGTGAGTATTTTTTTCATATCATACGATGTTTTTTCAATCGTACTGCAATTTAAAAAATATGTTATTCAGACCAAAATCAATATGACTGGTCAGTATGTAAGTAAAAAAAAATATGGATTGAACATAAGGATAAGAAATTTTTCGAGTGAGTATTTCTTTAAGTCATACGATTTTTTTTCAATCGTACTGCAATTTAACAAATATGTTATTCAGACCAAAATCAATATGATAGCTCTAGGTATCAGTATGCAAGATGGCGGCCGACCTGGTGCCCTTGCGGCTGCGCCACGAGTAGCCAAACTTGTCGTAGCCCAGCGGCGCCTGCAGGTTGGCGTAGCGGCGGCCCCAGCCCAGCCGAGCCGCCGCGCCCTCAGGCATCTCCTCCACGCCCGCCTCCCAGTACCACGCGCCGCGCGACACGCCTGCACACACACACACACACGTTACACACGCACACACACACACGTTACACACACACACACGTGACACACTCCCGCACACTCGCTGTCTACCAACGGGAGGCACAGTCGACCGTTCGATAACAGTCAGTTGAAGACAAACATGCATAGAAATGCTATTTCGATTATTTGTTTAGGTGAAATCTTACAATTTTGAATTGAAATTTTACAGTAACACTTTAGACACGAAATCTTGTTTGTATACATTTAATTCAATCATTAAACTTAAGTTTTTACCATTTTACATTTTTTACGATGGAAAACAGGTAATTTAGTGTCCCTCTAAACCTCAACGGCATTGTAAGTCTCGGCTTCACAGGAGGAAACGATGGACGTCTATGTGCCGTAAGTGCGCACTCAGCATTTATTGTACGAGTGTTTTACGAGGATTTTAAGGATTTTTATTTCAATTATTCGATTGAATTACTCGTAGCGATGGCTTTCGAGCGTATATGTAAATAATGTATGTGTAAATATACATATATGTGTGTCTATAAACAAATATAAATATTGGACAAATCACATACATTAATCTGATCCCAATATAAGTATCTAAAGCACTTGTGTTATGGAAAATCAGAAGTAACGACGGTACCACAAACTATCAATCATCATCAACCGAAAATCTCACCATGCGTCGCCCTGACCATGCAGTATCCCTTCTCGCCCGTGACCGCAAGTCTGTCCTCAGCGATCTTCAGTTGCGGAGCGCGGTCGTGCAGAGCTAGCAGCACGATACCGGGGCACAGGGAGCGGTAGAGCCAGCCCGGGATCGGTTTACCACTCCATTCGTTGCTCTCATCGAACTCCTAAAATATACCACGCCCGTGATAAGAATATCGTGTGCAAAGTAGTATCAGAAATATTAATTAATTCTTTGACATTGTGCAAACTCGTCTGGGTAAGTACGATATTGTTGTGTTCCAGTATGAATATTCAGCGTGTTAGCCAGTCAGTGTAACAACATGTATAAGAGATATAACAGATAATTTCGTGTAATGGCTCATATTTCTAACATCGCCCATATCTATGTCTATGGGTGATAGTGACTGCTTAACATCAGGTGTCAATAGTAGGGCACGTTTAGACATTTCTTAAATAAAATGAGGTCACTGTAGTGTTTGTATCCATGCAATAGATATAATACATTGTCTCATGTACACGAGTAAAGGGTGTTACATCAGAGTAGTCAGGGTGTTAGCCACCGTACTGATTAGACGAGCGCCTGCGCCCCTATTGCGTGTCGTAGTGAGCCAATGAGTTACTGAATACTATAGTCACTATATATTTGCCTCCAACACATTTTAATAGGTTAGTATAAGTAATAAAAATAATTGATTTAAAACCGAAAAAAATAAAGAATAAAATCAAAATTTCAAATTCTTATGAATACCAATTGAAGTTATCATTCGTACATATGAAACAACAGAGCTAAGCCATTAGCAAAATATGTAAAAAGGTCTGCTTAACTTTACACCTCCTTAAATCAAAATGGACTAAAGTTTAGCAACTCACCTGTCTGAAAGGCGCATGGGGGTCCGGCTCAGCGAGTATGTACCGATAGCCGTCCTTGTTGAAGGGATGCTCGGTGGGGTAGCCGTGTGAGGGAAGTTTCAACGCGCTCAAGTCAGCCGACCGACCTTTCTTGCCGACCGGCGCGCTCGCCTCGAGTCCTACGGCCGGACGACGCTTTCCCTGACGCCCTTTTACATTGCCACCTAGAGGAACTGCAACAAAATTAAACACGTAAATATAATGATATTCTAATAAACAGATATGTTATATCCATACTAAACAACAGAAAGAAGTGTGCCGCACGGGGGACCGTTTATTTTACATTTCGTTACAAGTAAAAAGGATAGCTTGATAAAAACAGCAAGTAAAAGGGATAACTAGATGTTTTAATTACACAAAACGTATTACTACGTAATTATTATGTATAACAACGTATTACTACGTAAAACGACTAAAGGCAAACGTCCCAATTAGGACGTTTTCTAGTCTTCACTTTTTACGCGTTAATAACATATCTGTTTACTAGAACATCATTGCGTAAATATATAACAGTTTAGTATTCATTTTCATATGTACGTTACTTTACTATAACATTAGAAACGTGATAGCCCAGTATTTTGCCATAATGAACTCATACTTGCTGACTTCCAGGCAGGATATATTATATACATTTATAATTGTATTTAGCTAACACTAAGTACATTGTATTTTTTAAGTGTTGAAAAAGATCAACTACTGAGTTCCTTGTCGGTTCTTCTAATCTATTTTCTGAACCGGTAGTAGCTTCACCAAATATAGTTGTTAAACGACGATTCAAAAGTGCTTGTAAAAGCCTACTTGAATAAATTGTTTTAATTTAAGTTAAATCTGCTTTTGTAAAAATTGTATTTAATTAATTATAATTCATCTAAAGTTCGGCAGTGGCAAACATCATGAGGAAACTATCGTGCACATAGTGGAAGAGAATCCACCACGAACCAGATTAGAACAGTAAATCTCAATCTCAATGAATGAATGGATTCTGATGAAAGGGTTTTTCTGTGAAACTCTTACCGTTCTTATCGGATTTGCTGTAACATTGGATTATGAGTTAGGGAATAGACAGCACACCTGTGTTTGCAAACACACTTGGGTACAATAATAGGTGCGGCAGTGGACTGATCGCCCTTGAGATTAGTCGTGACCAAAATTGATGAAGCCAACATCACCATCATCAGGACTCCATAGATTCAGTTTAATATCAAAATGCGACATTGAAAAGTGCACATATAGTACACGTATGTCGTAATGTAACATTACAGCGTTTATTTCGGTGTCGTTTCGTGTAATGACTAAGACGGACCGGTCAATGCCATTTGATAGATACATTTTTATAGTCTAGACAAACGGAGCTCATTTAAAACTGCTCTGCCAAATTTCAAAACTAAATATGTGCCAATTTTTTATCGCACATCTTATATTCAATGTAAATTGGACATACCAATAATTATAACAGGATCTAATTTTTTTTTATATTCTTCAATAACATTCATTTTGATCGACTTTTCGGCATATAGTAGGTATTATTGAATTTTTATATGAGACTAGCTGTCTGACAGATAGACAGACAAAAATAGTAAAAAATGTTATTTTGGTATATGTACCGTGTATATACATATGCATTGAGTAAAAAAGGGCTATTTCAATATTACAAACAGACATTCCAATTTTATTATGTGTATAGATGTATAGACAATTTATTAGACTGTTGTTTACATAAAATATCAGAGTTACGTAATAACGGGACAAATATTATAGGTACTATAAAATAAAAGTAACAGCCTATAAATTACCCACTGCTGGGCTAAGGCCTCCTGTTCCATTAAGATGAGGGTTTGGAATATATTCCACAACGCTGTTCCAATGCGGGTTGGTGGAATGGATATGTGGCAGAATTTCGATGAAATTAGACACATGCACCTGCATGTGAGGAAACCTTTCCTCAAGATGTTTTCCTTCACCGCCGAGCACGAGATAAATTATAAACATAAGTTAAGCACATATATAGTGGTGCTTGCCTGGGCTTGAACCCGAAATCATCGGTTAAGATGCACGCGTTCTAATCACTGGGCCATCTCGGTTTCTTTTTTATTTTTTTTTATACATTCCAGCCGTATATCATTTGATATTAAAACCTTTTGAATAAAGTCTAGGTGAATCCTTTTTGAAGGGCATAAATTACTTGTCTTCAAAATTAGTATCCAAATGAGAACAATGGCTAAAAAATTTGGCGGTTACAACGTTCTTTCACTGACTTATCGTATGTACGCGAAACGAAAAATATTATGCAATAAGTTTTTACTTCATAGATAAAACAATTTACCGTCAATTATAGTATGGAAATATAACATGCTAATTAGGTTAGGACATCGCATTTAAGAATCAAGAAAAACAATTCAAACGTTATATTTTAACCATAATAATATTATTTAAATATAACAAATTATTATGAACGAAAATGTTTGAGCAAGCTCTCAATTATTTCATATTTATTCAATTAAGATAATTACGATTAATACGATTATGAGGAGTCATTTTACAAAATTAAATTAAAAAGTCCCCGTTTGTAACAGGTTTCGTATATTTTTCCAACTTTTGTTTTTTGGCGTGTTAATAAAAGTCTCCCAAAAACTATACTTTTCGTTTTTTAGTCTCCAATATTTCAAAAATAAATCATCTCAAATCTCATTAAAATATATTATTATTATAATTAGTTTACTGATATTCCTTGTACATTAAACATCTATAGTTGTCATTTCAACCCTTATTATAGAGATTCGGGAAACTAAAATATTCGTATGGCTTCTATAGCAGTTAGGTACTGAAAAACTATGTTTTACGCTCAGCATTATCACCCCCATAATTCCCTTGGTAGATGAAAAGTTATCAAAACATGATACAAATCTCTTTACACACGAAAATGTGACGCACCACTTTGAATCGTGCATTAGTATGAGTGAAGCTCGTATTTACAAGATGCATTAGTGTGCGTGAGATGACTAAAAAAAAGTAAAGTAATAATTCCCTTGGTAGATGAAAAGTTATCAAAACATGATACAAATCTCTTTACACACGAAAATGTGACGCACCACTTTGAATCGTGCATTAGTATGAGTGAAGCTCGTATTTACAAGATGCATTAGTGTGCGTGAGATGACTAAAAAAAAGTAAAGTAACAGCCTATAAATTTCCCACTGCTGGGCTAAAGCCTCCTCTCTCATTAAGGAGAGGGTTCGGAACATATTCCACCGCGCTGTACCAATCCGTGTTAGTGGAACGCACATGTGGCAGAATTTCAATGAAATCAGA
This sequence comes from Vanessa cardui, assembly GCF_905220365.1. NCBI lineage: Eukaryota > Metazoa > Arthropoda > Insecta > Lepidoptera > Nymphalidae > Vanessa > Vanessa cardui. The sequence goes on from NC_061131.1 coordinate 1,776,133, forward strand.
CACATGTAGGTTTCAGCGCCAAGCACGAGATGAATTATAAAACACAAATTAAGCACATATATATATAGTGGTGCTTGCCTGGGTTTGAACCCGCCAATCATCGGTTAAGATGCACGCGTTCTAGCTACGGGGCCATCTCAGCACAGCTAGTGAGATGACTAACGAACAAAAAAAACTAATTAGATTATGTTTGTTAATGCAGACCGATTCAGAATAGACGTGCCGTGAAGGAATAGATCTAAAAGATCCCTTTATCACCCGCGAGAGCAGTTTTCATATTATAACCCACAAGTCCCTTAACAGTTAGAAGTATTTCGGAATATTAAGCAAAACACTTAAAATGTATTATTAGTGGGCGACCTCCGTGGTCGAGTACTGTATACACTGGTTTTAATGGGTACGCAACTTCGAGTTTCCGGGTTCGAATCCCTTATGAGTCGATGTAGAAAAAGTTCATTATTTTTCTATGTTATCTTGAGTCTGGGTGTTTATGGTACGGTCATTACTTCTGATTTTCCTTTAGCTACTTAGATTAGGATCAGATTAATGTATGTGATGTTGTCCAATATTTAACCAAATTTCAATTTGATATAGGTATTTAATCTGCTAATTTTATACAATTAAAATATTATTTATCGTTATTGAAACTCATTTTTATCACATCAAACCAAAATAGACTTTATTCAAGTACACTTAAATTACATATTCGAAATTTTAAATTAATTCTGTTTTATACATTATATTCAAGTTTATTTTGAGTTCTATAAACGTTAATCAGAATAGTAATAAATGTATTATTATCGTACGAGATACAAATTAATTTACTAACAGAGAATGAATTTATTAATATCGCAATATTGACGAGTGTTTTGTGATTCAGATATTGCTATTCATATCTCATTATACTATATTCCAATGTAGGTGTAAGAATAAACAAATCTAATTTATACTATGCGATTCGCTAATAGTATCGCTCTACTGTATTATGCACTACAAATAGTTCTTGATGAATATATTATATTTATGTATATATAAAATACTATTTCATTATTACAGCTATATGTACCTACTTTGATTTACATACTTCCTAAGATCAGTATCGAAATGTTTATTTGTCTTGGATTAGTTTTCACTCCTGTGATCATAATATGTAATAACGCCTATATCTAATATGTGTAAGGTTTTCTTTAATAATTGCGGGCAATGTGAGGTAGATTTATTAATAAAATATTTTTATCAACTGGTCACACTGGTGGCCTCTTCGCGGACGCGCGAAGTGGAGTTTTTGAAAAGTCTGTTTAAAGTTTAAAGTTTTGGAGTTTAATTACAAACTACGTCGACTCTTACAGTGTTGTAAAGTCTATTTACAATATAAAGTGATATTTAAAGATATATTGTATTTGCAAACTGAATATTGGAGTTTAACTACAAACTTCGGCGACACCTACTGGAAAAGCGTTCTTACATATGTATACTGCATAAGCGTAAACCGTTTTTGTCCCAGTGATTATGGCATGATAGCTTTACATAATAAATCGGTTATGGTGTAATTTTGAAGAATTCCAGCTTATATCTCTATAATCTTCTTTTTCAGCAGATGTGCAGAAAAAGAAGATTATAAGAGGATTCTTGATTACAAATAAGTCAAATAACTATTTTATTACGAATGAATTCTAGGGAATGGAATAAGTTATCAGCGGGGTAGAGAGTGGAGCTGTTGATGTTTGTAAAGCAAAAAACAAATGAAAAACGTGCGAGCATACGTTCTCAGTTTACAGTGAAATTATATAAAAACAAAACCTCTTTGGGATATTCCTTTATTCCCAAGTTGGGGAAGGTATAAAAATCTATTGATTAAATGCGAAGTTGCGTATGCAACCCGCTACAAATACAACTAACAGTAACTAAGCACTAACATTATAGTAGTATATTTTAAAAATAAATATACCCAACGGACACTTCAATCTCAAATTTGTATTTTGTTGGTTGAACATTTTTGAAAAACTCACTCACGATAAAAGGTATAATGTATCTTTGCTGTATTATATTATATCTGCGTAATATTCTGTCAATGACACGTCAATCAATCTTTTTTTTTACACAAATTTGATAAACGTTTAACAAAGAGTTTTATGTGCCCCTGATTACTATTACAGACTTTTTCTTTCCACGGTGATTGAAAGAAGATAAAAAATGTCTTAACAAACATTACTCAGTTTGAATTTAATTTTTTTTCTTCTTAATAATAAATTCGCATTACATAATGGATATAATAAAGATTTATATCATTGACATACAATAAAAAAAACCCAAGCGTGAAGTGATCGTTAAATGTCCATTATTATTATTTAAAATTCCTTAAAATTAGTATGAGTATGTAATTATGGTACGTTAAGAGTAATATAGTAGAATAATACACGATTAAAACATCGAAACGATTAATAACGAGTTTATACTTTTTAACGCCAAATTAATATTTTTTTTTTGGTAATGTTTCAATTTGCAAATTAATTCAGATTATAAACATACCTATTCGGTTTTTTATTTGTCTTATTAATTCACAGGATTAGAAATCTTTCTTATTGATTTGAGTATAAAAAGATAGTATGTATTTAACAGAAAAGGCCCTCCCCTTTTCTGTTAAATACATGATTAGACGAGTTACTCTAAGAAATGACATAAAATCAAAATTACTTCATCAACGATTTATGAAAGCAAGGTAATTAAAATCGCTTGGAACCGAAAGTAATCCATTTCTAATGAATAAGTAAAACACTATGAAATGTATTTAATATATTCTTGATGGGATTGTGATCAAACCCCTCTGAATGGGTAGCTACCACTCAAAACATATTTTACCGCCAAATATCATAACTTTCAAGTTGAGATAGAAAGTAAGAATAGAGATGGCCTAGTGGTTAGAACGCGTGCATCTTAACCGATGATTTCGGGTTCAAACCCAGGCAAGCACCACTACATATATATATATATATATATATATATATATATATATATATATATATATATATATATATATATATATATATATATATATATATATTATTTATATATATGTGTGTGTGTGTGTGCTTAACTTGTGTTTATATTCATTTCGTGCTCGGCGGTGAAGGAAAACATCATGAGGAAACCTGCATTTGTCTAATTTCATCGAAATTGTGCCACATGAGCATTCCACCAACCCGTATTGGAACAGCGTGGTGGAATATGTTCCAAACCCTCTCTTGAATGGGAGAGGAGGCCTTAGCCCAGCAGTGGGAAATTTACCTGTTATTTTACTTTACTTTTATCATAACGTTGTATTGTGGGGCTTTGGTACAAGCCCAAGGAACAAACACTTAATGATCAAGGTTGGTAGCGCAATCTTTAAACTACCAATGCCTACCCACTACTTGCATTAAAAATCAATAAAACCTCATCGTACTAAGTAACATAACTTCTTTTATACTTTTCTAAATAGAGTTTAAGTTGTGTTTAAATCAAACTTTGTACCTGAATGTCTAACTTGTAAATGAGTTTTATTCAACTAACATCTATGTTAAATAATATATTGAATCTAGTAGAAACGGAAACAAAAATAGTTTAATCTTATATTTGAAACAATACCATTTTATGGTAATGACATTTGCAGCTGTTGAAATAAACATCAGTCCCCTACGTGTATACTCTATCATACGAGACATTGGCTGAATATTATACGCCCAGTAGCTCAGATACACGACGATAAATAATAATCCTCAAAAAAAAAAACAAAGTGAATTTTCATTTACGTATATCCCATACCAAACAAATTATACAAGATTTGAAATTGGAATTTGGAGCTATACCAACGTATGAATTGAAAGCCAAAATAATGAGCATTCATTTAAATTGACGACCTCCGTGGTCGAGTAGTGTGTACACCGGTTTTCATGGGTACGCTACCCCGAGGTCGAGGTTCGATTCCCGGCCGAGTCAATGTAGATTATCGTAAGTTTTCTATGTTGTCTTGGGTCTGGGTGTTTTTGGTACCGTCGTTACTTCTGATTTTCCATAACACAAGTGCTTTAGCTACTTACATTAGGATCAGAGTAATGTATGTGATGTTGTCCAATATTTATATTTATATATCTTAAGGTAGAGCTACCGTGTCACTGTTAGACGTATTTCTTAACGTTCTGGTATAACTATAGTAACATAAAGCAGTGTAAGCTTTTGAATGTACTTGTGTAAAATCATAATCGAATATAACTACTAAACTACGGTAATGAAATTGTAGTTTTTACGACTGCAATTTTTAACTCTACAGGCTGTTAAAATACGATACGAATGTATTTAAAATTGTAAAAGTGACTATTTACATACATTTCTTACCTATAGTTCTGCCGAGAAGAATCTTGAAAATTACAAAGAATATCGAAGAGTCTTCTCCGACGATTCAAATTTACAATAAAGTTTTCGAGTCTTGAATAGAGCATATTTTGAATTAATTTTTATATTAAAGTTGTACAAATAAACAAAAGCATTCCACTCGTTTTCAGAAGGTTATGAGCTTTTCCATGATGGTCCAAAAAGGATTACTGGATGGACATTGTAATTTTTTCCTATACTTTCACAACGCTGGATCATAATTTATACTAATATTATAAAGGTAAAAGTAACTCTGTCTGTCTGTCGCTCTTTCACTACCGAACCGAATTTGATGAAATTTGGTATCAAACAAATATGAAATCCAAGGAGGCATATAGGCTAATAGATTATATATAAATTGATAATATAATTTTCCCAAAAAAAAAAAGAAAAAAGTAAATTAACATCCTGTAAATTTCCCACTGCTGGGCTAATAGCCTCCTCTCCCATTAAGGAGTGGGCTTGGAACATATTCCACTACGCTGTTCCAATGCGGGTTGATGGAATGCACATGTGGCAGAATTTCAATGAAATTAGACACATGCAGTTTCCTCACGATGTTTTCCTTCACCGCCGAGCACGAGATGAATTATAAACACAAATTAAGCACATATATATATAGTGTTGCTTGCCTGGGTTTGAACCCGAAATCATCGGTTAAGATGCACGCGTTCTAACAATTGGGCCATTTCGGCTTTTTTGCCTAACACAAGACAATCCCTAAAACGCAGGCAAAGCGGCGGGCGACAACAAGTCTGATAAAACGCGGATTAATTATTATAGCACTATAAAGCCCGGACTTGAACCGTAATCTTCGGTTAATACTGACGTGAGACTACATGGTAAAAGATTACCATTAACTAAATGTCACATTCGATTAATAACTTAGCAAATAGGTATTAAACGTATTCATTACCTATTTGCAAATCAATTCAAGGATTTCCATCTATTAAAGTCTAACTTGGTATATTCGATTTTTAAATATAATTTTTTTATTATATTTAAGCACTGGAAAGGAGCCAATAAAGTTTTTTGTTATATATTAGCTTATATTATTTTATGTTTTTTAGTCCTTGCAATATTAGTTATTTGTTATTGATATAGCGAGTATCTGTAATAATGTGACCCCTTGGTTTTTAGCGTCTATTTATCTGTAAAGGGTTTTAAGGCCAAATATAAAGGTAGATGACCAAATGTCACTTAATTGTACACTGTCAATACACGGCCACCCTTGGGAACTAATGTAATGCCCTTGTACCTGTAATTATACTGGCCCCGGGTTAGGGGGTAAAATTACTGGATTGGTCGATAACCATACCCATCTCTAAATAGTATTAACAAGAAAGTATCATGTTTTATTCTAAATTATAATATCATTAAGAAAATAAAGAAATTCGATACAATATTTTATTGATGATAAAAAAGCGTGGAGTCAATACCTGTTGACTTTCTCGAATTGTATTTAACTAACTTGACTTTGTATTGTTTAAATGTTCAAAAAGAGTAACTACTGAGTTTCTTGCCGGTTCTTCTCGGTAGAATCTACTTTCCGAACCGGTGGTAGCTGCACTTAATTGTAAAATGACGAATCAAAAGTGTTTGTAAAAGCCTACTTGAATAATGTGTATTTTGATTTTGATTTTTTGATGTCTAAAGCTTTCTAGCACATTTATATGATAGGTAATATGCTTCTTTTTTAATCTCTGTCATTTGAAAAGGCTTGAATTTGTGCCTTTTCAATCTTAATAACATTTTATCAAAACTTTGAATGTATTTAGTACTCAATCACACCTGAAGGGCTGAATAGAGCTCAATTAAATTTAGTACGGAGATAGGTGTATCCCAGGAAAACGTATAGTACGACACAACTTAGATGTAGCATCGTCAAAATTCGTAAAACCGATCACATCCGAATTAAGTACGCTATCCTGAATCATCAATATTTATTTTTTATATGAATATGATCTTTACTTGTAATATCATATGACCCAATATATTCGTCAATTTGACACATCGATTTACACGCACTTGCTTACTCGGGTTGAACTGACGCGAGAATCTATGGCGACGAGTGGCGTGGAATAGTGCGAAAGGGAGCTATTTCCATTGCTTCTGTAAATCGGCAGTAATCGGTTTTATTTAATTTGCCGATGCTACATTTAAGGTGTGTCGCGCTGTACATAACATCCGTAACCCCTAACACATTACCACAATGCTTCCCCCCTTATATCGTATTTTACGGAGTAATTTTCGGTAATCAAAAAGAGAGTGCTTGTTACTAGTTGATGTTACAAGATTAATACCTATTTTAATTACTTTATAAATAAATAAGGTAATGAACGAAGTAGTAGAAAACGCCAAAACTTTGTCGTTTATTCATTTAGGTTCTAGTACTAAACATCTTTCTTGATAATTAAATCACAATGTTTGTACTTTTGAATAACCAGCATGGACCATGACCCCAAAAAAACAAAATAATTTCTCTGTTTGTCCTTCGAAATAATCGTTTGATGTACACCCTTTTTCTATTCATACTGAATCGAGACGAGTAATTACAAAATATATTCGATTATGAATCTAATCTCAACTGTGCATTACGTGTTTCAAACTTGTCAAAGCCGGTCCGTAACCCTCAAATATGCAGATTCTGTGAGAAATCACTTCGTAACTCACTCGCGAAATATCGGCTACTGACATACAATACGCCGATTTGAGGTGTCAATTACATTACATAGTATAAAACAAAATCATTTACCTCTGTCTGTTCTTAGGTATAGATCTTTAAAATTACACAACAGATTTTGAAGAGGTTTTTTTAATAGATAGATTGATTGAAGAGGAAGATATAACACATGCACTTTATAGAAGAGAATGACTGAAAAACATTTTAAGACTGTCTTCAGTATATTTAGTATCAGCATTGCAACCGTGCGTAGCCGGGCGGGTCACTTGTATCCTATAAATTTTACACTCATTGTAGTCAATGTCGTATGTGTGTCAGTGAGTTTCGATTTACAGAATAAGTAAATAAATATAAATATGAGACAACATCACATACATAACTCTGAATGTAAGTAGCTGAAGCACTTGTGTTATGGAAATCAGAAGTAACGACGGTACCACGAACACCCAGACCCAAGACAACATAAAAAAAACTAATGCTAATCTACACCGGGAATCGAACCCGGGACCTCAGAGTCAGACCCATGAAAACCGATGTACGCACCACTCGACCACGGAGGTTGTCAAAGTATTAACTAACTGTACCAAAAACTTACAAACCCGATCTCCACAGCTAGTAATTAATATTACGAGCAACTTACAACGCGCGTGGTGCAGACTCGGTCTATAAATAAAGAGCGATCGATATCACAGCACTGAAGTTGCAGGTACGACGCGATATTAAAAACAAATATTAATTCATTCGAATTACATTCGTTATGTGTTACGTAACATATATGTGAAGCTGTTTTCGTAATTTATGGTACAATTTGGCACACGGATTCTTGGAGATAGAGGTCGTGAACTCAATACGAAAATGCTTACTTTTTTCTGTCCTATCTCCACAGATACGGTTGCCGTTCCAAGTTTATCTTACATATGATTTGGATTTAAGTTATTTTTACGTTTATTACCTATGGGACACATTTGTTTTTTAATTATGTTAGCTTAAAATAATTACGTCATATTCATTTTCTTTTTTTTTTAATAATGTTTTGTAACTCAAATGTATGTGTTTAACAAATAAATTCGTTTACTAAGAGATCTTATCCCATAATCGCTGACAGAACGCTTGAAGCACGATCTTCCCTCTTAACTAGAACATTCTATGGGAACGCAAAATGACTGACTTGTGACACGGTTGCATCAATCAATATATTAAAAACATCACAATATGCGCTTGTCTTTGGATTTTTTGTTTGGATATCATTCAATTAAAATTAATCTATGTTATAAAAAAATACATAAGAATAAATAACTAATGAAAAACAAAAGAAAGCTCTCTACAATATAGAGTGTAATTATATAATACGTTTTTAAAATGTCCTAATTTATCGTACGGAATAAGAGACATCTAAAAAAATTAAGAGCCAACTCCAAGTACAGAACATAGTCAAATAGAATTTGTAATATATACTGTTTAGGATTGTATAATTTCCTAGGGGTTTCCTGCCATATATGACGTCACTGCGAACTTAATTTACACTTGTAACGCCATATCATATATATACCACCCTAAAAAACACGTATAAATCACATAGGAAACTTGCAACCAAATTTTTTAACACTTTAATATAAGACACTCGCCGATAGCCGAGCTATTGTTTACATAATCATCTTAACCAAATACATATGCAAAATACACTACGAAATACACATTTAAATTCCAAACCACTTAATATTTAATTGATGTAAATTAACAATTAATATCTCCACAACAAACATTCGTATATCATTATACGAAGCTTGTTTCGTTCATTCGTAAATCAAAATATTATATATTATATTTCATAATACAACTTACTATCCATGTTGTATTCGGGTTGTAATCACCTCCGTTTAAAAATTCTTACGAAGCATTGATAAGATAAGTTATTGGGTCGTTCGCGTCCCAAATACGACATATACAATATACCTATCGAAACCGTATAGTTTTCCGGCCACTGCTTGATAACAAACATTCATATACTAATTACATTAAATACGAATCATTACTATGTAACATGCGTTAAGGAATTAATTAAAGAAAAATTTATCTAAAAAAAACTTACCAGCCATGAAGTGTGAATTAAAATAATATGGAATCGATATAGAAATCGCGGAGTGAACGATGCTGCCTATGTGAGAGTTAAGATCGAAGTAATGTTACACACAAGCGTCGGCCGCGCCTGTGTGCGTGACGTCCGACCGTGTAAACGTGTACGATGTTTACAAACACAGTCGCATACAGAACAATGTCATTATTCAATACTTGAGCGGTCTAGAGTTTTATGTCGCAGTACGCTGGTCTGGCGTTACGGTATTCGTTATTGTGACGTATCGACGAAATTGTTGTCAATTTGTTTTAGCGAATCTTCCGAACTACACCAAAATGATTTATATGCATGAATCTACATGCATGTACATGCATTTTTGACGATGGCTACCCGTTTCCTTTTGTGAAGACGCTTTGTACATATCATATACTGTTATCATTTTGAATCCTTATCGTTACGTTCATATTTTGTATAAGAGAATATTAAACAGTTATAAGATTATTAAAATAACCGATCGTGTGTATGTTTGATGAACGTTGTTATAGTAACGGTAAGACATTAAAAAATCATAGTATAAATAGAAATGCTCAGTATTTTTGTATTGAGATTTGAGGGCTGAATGAGCGATTACAGGCAACAACAGTACAAGGAACATCTTAGTGATCAAAGTTGGTAATGCAACTACTTCCAAGTTTAATCTTTAAGCTGGGGACAAGTATTGATCTTTATTATATATATATACACCGGTTTTCATGGGTACGCCACTCTGAGGTCCCGGGTTCGATTCCCGGCCGAGTCGATGTAGATTACCATTAGTTTTCTATGTTGTCTTGGGTCTGGGTGTTTGTGGTATCATCGTTACTTCTGATTTCCATAACACAAGTAATGTATGTGATGTCTCATATTTATTTATTTATTTATTATTAAACTTATAGTAATAAATTAATAAAAGTACTAAAATAAATATACGCATTATTTACTTTTATTCATCTCGCGCTTGGCGGTGAAGGAAAACATCGTAAGCATGCCTGCACGTGTATAATTTAAATAAAATTCTGCCACGACATTATACAATATTTATCACTTTATGATATATATTTTGTGTTTCATTTGAAATAAAAAAGAGTAACTACTGAGTTTCTTGCATCTTCTTCTCGGTAGAATCTTCTTTCCGAACCGGTGGTAGCTTCACTTAATTGTAAAATGACGATTCAAAAGTGCTTATAAAAGCCTACTTGAAAATGTTTATTTTGACTTAATTTATTTAGAAATAAATTTAAAAAAATGCACTTTTATACAGGTCGAAGTAAGCCATCTTATTTCATCAAACACTGACAAATCACATCAACAAAAGTTCAAGAGAACCTTAATTTCCATTTACATTACTTTATTATTAAACAATAGACTGTATTGTGCTCTCCGAGAACAATACTCCTAAGTAATAAATCAAATATTTATAATGTAATTAACTTACATATAAGTATATAGATGACAAAAAAGCGTGGAATTAATACCTGTTGACTGATATATTAGTCCTGATATATTAATTAAAATAATTGTATTAACTAACATGGCTGTATTTTTTTAAATGTTGAAAAAGAGTAACTACTGAGTTTCTTGCCGGTTCTTCTCGGTAGAATCTACTTTCCGAACCGGTGGTAGCTTCACTTAATTGTTATATGACTATTCAAAAGTGCTTGAAAAAGTCCACTTGAATAAAGTATATTTTGATTTTGATACATTCCCTATTCCAATGGAAGTAAGAAAAAAGGTAAATAAGTGTTAGATTAACGTATTTCATGCGATTTGCTAATAACTCAGCTAAATTATTAACTAAGAGTTTATAATTAATATTATCTTAATAATACAACACTATTGCACTTGATTACTTATTTCCATTTTAATTATACTTCCAAAATGCTATTTTTCAATTTTTAATCCATAGTGGATATCATAGAAACAAGCTCTCGACCAATCACATCGCGCTAACCTGCTAAATCTTACTGATTTGGAATTTTATCCTCTAATATTTGGAATCTAGTTTTTTCTGTTTTGCAACAAAAACAACAACAGCCCGTAAATTCCCACTGCTGGGCATAAAGGCCTCCTCTCCGTTTGAGGAGGTTTGGAACATATTCCACCACGCTGTTCCAATGCGGGTTGGTGGAATACACATGTGACAGAATTTCTATGAAATTTGTCACGGTTTTTTTCTGTTTATTTTTTTTTATTTCTCATTATGTTTTAAGACATCGTTTATATTCTTACTATATAGATTTATATGCATATTTAGATTGTATACTTTTATTTTATATGTATTGATAATATAATTTACTATTTGATATATAATTTATGTATTCTATATTTACATTTATTACATAATTTTAATAATAAACTTATATTATTTCTTTTATTATTACAGCACCACCCACCTCATATTCCATGACCTATCCTACCATCGTTGGTTGCCTGGAAGAGATCGCTATGTAGCGATAAGGTCGCCAATATTGTACGCCTGTTCTATTAAGGCCAACAACAACAACAACAACAGCCTGTAAATTCCCACTGCTGGGCTAAAGGCCTCCTCTCCCTTGGAGGAGAAGGTTTGGAACATATTCCACCACGCTGTTCCAATGCGGGTTGGTGGAAAGCACATGTGGCAGAATTTCTATGAAATTTGTCACATGCAGGTTTCCTCACGATGTTTTCCTTCACCGCCAAGCACGAGATGAATTATAAAGACACATTAAGCACATAAATCAGCGGTGCATGCCTGGGTTTGAACCCGCAATCATCGGTTAAGATGCACGCGTTCTAACCACTGGGCCATCTCGACTCCCATTAAGGCCAAACCTATGTATAATTTATTTTCTGTGCGGTGTACAATAAAGAATACAAACAAACTACCTGCCCGTCCTAACTTGGTATGGGTGAAACTTTTGTTTAATAATTTCTAAAACACCACGCCGAGCGACAGCGTCCTACCGCTCCATCAAAACAGTTTCAACCACAAAAGTACACACATACAAAAACCGTTGCAAGCATTTAGGTGTAGTTCATATACACACGAGTGCAGAAGATTGTTATATACACACATAGAGATGTTATTTTATAAAAAAAATAACTAGTTTGTCCTTGTGGTTAGAACATGTGGATATCAACTTGATTGTGGATACCTTAACACTGAGCTTTTGTTTCTCGACAGCGAAGGGAAACATCGTGAGGCAAGCTTTACATTGTATCGGATAAACACCTACTTAGCCATCAGAGTAATGTGGCGGTATTAACTCAAAACCTTCCCCTAAGAGGAAAGGTAGCCGTGACCTATTACAGCTGGATATTTACGTAATTTCTTGAAACCCGTACTCATTTTTTTTTAACATAATGAAGCCTTTGAGCACTATGTCTGTATTAGGAGATTTCGCTATTAATGTTGTCTTAAATTTTCGCGATTACACATTGAAATAAAACTAGCTATAACGGATTTGAATCGCGTATATTAATTATTTTTAACATCCCGACGTTTCGAGCACTTTACAGCGTTCGTGGTCACGGGTAGACTACCCGTCTACTATATTAATATACGCGATTCAGACTTCGCTTTTCCTACATACGTAAAGTAAATGTGAATTCTGTAGTACAATTAGTATTAGTATTGCACACTTGCGAGACCGAGGCGAGTTGATAATTAATAATAAGAAAACAAAATAGGAATTTAATATATAATTCATATTCTTAAGTAAGGAACAAAAATTATAGACTACCTATCATTCCCGGCTTCGGTCGGGTAGAATAAGAAACTGCGTGAAACGTTCATATTATGGGACCAAAACACATGGAATCTGTATATTTAAATTTTTACAAATCAAAATAACTTAACACAATACGGGAAGGTCGTGTAATATATTCTTATAGAACAACACATACAATATCCATATCGTAAGGTATAAAGGGTAAATTAATGAGGAAGGATGTAGGTCACTCGTGTAGGATGAAATTGTACCAACTTACCAATTGTACCACATCTAAGCAATCTCTCGTTATGTGTCAATCTTAACTCACATTAAATAATAACAATTCATTATATTATACGTAAAACTTGTGTTACAGGTCTGGTATCTTTACTTGGTGGTAGGGCTTTGTACAAGCCCGTCTGGGTAGGTACCACCCACTCATCAGTTATTCTACCGCCAAACAACAGTACTCAGTATTTTTGTGTTCCGGTTTGAAGGGTGAGTGAGCCAGTGTAACTACAGGCACAAGGGACATAACATATTAGTTCCCAAGGTTGGTGGCACTTTGACGATGTAAGCAATAGTTAATAATTCTTATAGCGTCAATGTCTATGGGCGATGGTGACCACTTACCATCAGGTGGCCCATATGCTCGTCCGCCAACCTATACCATAAAAAAAAACTCCTTTTCTTAGATACCAATACATATGCAAGGTGCAAATTAGTTTGCCTCCACGTATTGACCCTTCAGAAAAGGACAAAGGTTACCTAAGATCTGTTTATAAACACAAAGTGTCCCTGCAAATTGATTAATAGGACACCGTTTTTATTGATTATACTTGTTCAGTCAGTCAGAGTCGGGAAGAGCAACTAGCTCTAAAAAAAAAAAGATTCCAACAAATTGATAACCTCCTCCTTTTTTGAAGTCGGTTAATAACAGTAACATGTGAATGTGTCTGCAAGGATTACTGGACTAAGGCCTGTTCACATTTTTTAGAAGGTGTTTAAGATTACTCTACTAGTGGTGATTGGCAGATTTTCATCCGCAACTTGCAGGTTTCAATGGAATGTTGTCATTCGTCCAGTATGAGATGGATTTATTAAAAAAAAATTAAGGATATAAAAGTTCAGTGGTGCTTGACCCATATCAATTGATTCAATTTGATCATTTGGCAGAATTATATATCGGTTGGGAAGAAAATTATATTTGCATGGCATAATCTCTAAACTCATTAGGTTAGGTTAGTATAATTTTCGTACACCCTAATTACTTACAAAAATCTATGAAAAATTTACGAAGTACTGCAAGTATAGCAAATAAAATTTTGTTTTTATTCTATTAATAGGTCACATTTTAGATTTCTTTATATAAAAATATAAAAAATAAATATATATGGTATTTATACCTAATCACTGTTAATGAAACACAAATAATACCAGGTGGCGCTGTACGATCTAGGTACTTAGTATTTGGTATGCTTTTAGGTCAATTGCTTACTGAATATTGGCATATGAATTACCTAGCTAGAAACTAGTATATTACAAAAGGTGCTTAGTAACTTATTGTGAGTTATAATTCTTAACTATAAAAAAAAAAAAACAAAAAAAAAGTATTAACAATTTTCTAACAATGTATAATATTGATATTTATATATATAAAAAAATATCAATATTATAATATAATATTGATATTTATTTTTTTTTTGTTTTTTAGGAAAAAAAAAATTATTAACAATTTTCTAACAATGTATAATATCAATATTTGACATTTTAGCCCAAACTCAATCTCATTATACACAATACTTACTAAACTTAAAATCTCTGGCAAATTTCCTAGATATAACAGAAATAAATACATATAACGACTTCATGCACATAAGACTTACCGGTTGCGACGCCCATGTCAGTGACCTTCAGCTGCCCTTGTTTGATCATAGCTTCATAGTTAGGCTTTATGCTCGTCAATTCTATATTAAACAGGCCAAACATTGGCCCAAGGTTTGGGTCTTCCTCATATGTGAAGAGAACTTGTATATCTTTGACGAGCGCTCGTTGCACTGTGGCATACCAAGACTGAGTTACCCTGCACATTATAAAGATTCTTTAACTTCAGTTTAATAATCATATTTCTATAACCCTTACAAGGAAGTTAATAAAAAAGAGTTTTTATATTAATCAATTAACAAGAAATATCATAAATAAATAAAAATTACAAACAAATTACTGGCAGCAGATAGATTAAAACATTAGTTGCCTTAGTATAAAATAACAGTTCCATTTCAATGATTCAAAATCATATTATATCATATACAGGCAACACCTAATTTAATTAATTAATTATAAAGATACTTTAATTACAATGGGATTACAATGAGAGTTTTCACTATTCTAAAGGGTACATTTAGCAGTAATTGAATAATACAAAAACTTAGTAAAAAGTTTTTAATGTCTATAGTCTATATATTGGCATTGTCCATTTGAGTTTTTGTTGTATTTCCTGCAATGCTAACAAAGAGGTTGCATTAATCTCTTTTAAGCTTTATAAAAAGGTATCTCCATAAAAACAATTTTCCGGTAATATTAAGAAAAGTTTTATTAAAAAAACTTCTGTAGGTTCAAGCACACAGATCATTGAATTTAATAGAAAAACATGAATATGAAATATTCAAATATTCTTATATTTTCTGTATTTGGTTGAAATGAAATTGCCAAAAATTGAAATTAAACAATAGGCTATTTTTCATACCATGAGGCATAAATTTGGGGTTTAGGAGTGATATTTAAGTTTTCGAAGCAATTTTTAGTATTATAATTTACCTTATAGGTAAACATTCATATATAACTGTGAGACTACTGGAATATAACATAGTTTAAATGAATGAATTATTTAATTTTGTTATAATAATTTACCTTCTCGGCATTGTAGTCATAGCTTCCCAGTACTGATCAATATAAGGAATGATCTCCCTGTCTTTACTGAACATATTTTTGTTACTGCCCTCTTTACAGCTCTCCTGTTTAAGGTTAGCTATCGCTGTGAGGCACATTTGCGGAAAGGCTATAAAAAAGTTAAAAAAAAATACAATCAATCAAATTTGTCTAAAGAATATCTTATTTTGTCACTAAAGTTTTTATTTATTAATAACTACTATACTGCAGTGAAGAAAAATAATCATAACATCATTTACAAGTAGCTGTACATTCTTAAAACATATATATATATATATATATATATATATATTCTGCTGTTATATATATATTCTGCTGCAGGAAATATATTCTGCTGTTTTTGTATTTTGATACTTACGAGCTTGATTCTTCTTAAAAGTTTCTAAGCCTGTTGGTGAACAATTTTTGCAAATGAAGAGATAATTCGTCATAAACGGCACCAGTTTGCCTAACTGATATCCAATGCACGACTCATGATACCATCTGTTGCACGACGCACATAACAACTCAACTATATTAAGGTTGCGATCTTTACCACTAAAGACAAAAATAACATATTAAGTACCGCTGCATCTATCAACAAATAGTTTTCAATGTATAAACTAATTTATTAGTGTTTTTACCAGTAACAGTTTCCCTGAGATTCCGAAGAGAGTTTGTTTTTACTCTTATCGCTATTTTCCCCCGCTTTTTGAGATTCTGAATGCATGTTTTGACTATTGGACGCAATATCCATTTCAATTGATTTCTTTGTTGATTCCATCGATTGAGCAAATGTTTTGCATTATATGACACTTTTATATTAAAAAACCCCTAGATTCACACATAATAATCATGACTTTTAACGTAATTTATTAAATTATTTCAAGTTTAATTACGACTTTATTACAAAGACAACGAATTTGACACTTGTACTTGATTTGACATAAACTTTATAGTCGCAAATCGCAACTTGCAGACGCAACTATAATAGGTTACTTTTTATTTATTTTCTTTACTTCAATAAATCGAGAAATGATTTTTAAAAAGCAATAAAATATTTTTAAATTATAGATTTAAGAATTTTAACATACATAAATTTTGAATTTAACATTTTAAGAAAATCATCACAGATACTTGCCAGTATTGAATATTAAAAAAGCGAAATTTAAATCCCAACGAATTTCAAATTTTGATTTATTTATTTGCAAACTGTTGGCAAACTGGAAACTTGGAAAGTAGAAACTGGATTATCATCTGATATTTTCATTCGATTTAACTTGTTCTATTTGCTCGGTTTGAGAATACTTGCAACCGACTCTTGATTGTTCTCATAACGTAAAAAATACAGATTTAGACTTTAGTGACAAAAAGGTAAAACATTGCTGTAAAATATGGATATAGTTACGAGTACTGAAGACCTTTGCCCTGATAGTAAAACAATTCAAGAGAACATCCTTTTTGATATTATAAAGGAAGTGTGTGGTGATCAAAATTGTGTTCTTTCACCAAAGTTGGCAGGAAAAGTAAGGAGAATCATTGCTGACTGCGATTTATCACACTATTCCAGTTTACATAAACTAAGCACCGCTGATGAAAGTACTTCTACTTTACTAGGTATGCTTACTTATTTCTAAACACGTAAATAAATAAAATTTTGAATTCAGTCATTAATATAAATTTACATAATTTATTAAGGTTTCAAATTCATTATCTCTTTCCAGGATTAATGCACAAAACTGACGCTGAGTTAACATTTGATGAACAAGCTGAATTAAACCAAGCAATCATAAACAAAATACAGAATAAAATACCAATATTTGCCACTGAATTAGATAAATTAAAACAAAACATTGGCAGTGGGAAGAAAACAAGGAAAAACGAAATAAAAGACCTTCAAGAGAGTTTGGATGATAAACTTAATACACTGAAGGAACAAGAAAATGAAAAGGTTGAATTGATGGTGGAATGGCTGAACCATCGTCTGCAAGAAGTTTCAACGTTTAGTAACAATTCTAGTGAACTATTGACACTCAAAACGAGAATATTAGAATTAAAATCTAAGTAAGTATTTACTTGTCAAGTACTATTTCTTCCATGCCAAAAACTAGTTTTAACTGATGCTTTGCTGACAGGTTCCAGCTTCTAAATGCTATGTAATAGTTAAATGTTTTAAAACAAATAGGCTATTTGACTGGTTTTTAAAATCCATTTCATATTATTTAGTAGAAGTTAAGGAACCCAGTAAAAGTTGTGTTTTTTTATTTCTAGTACTTAATTCTATATTTAAATAGCGTGCAAAATGCTACTTGGACAATATGGTGCTGTAATGGGGTTGGTGACGTCACTTTCCTATATTTTAATCTGTGATACATATAGTAGAAAAGCAAAGTTTACAAGAAAGTGACATCATAAGCCCGGCCAATCAGGAGCGTTTTGTGTCACGTGACAAATGTTTGAAAAAATGCATTTTTATTTATGGATTTTTGAATATATTAAGTATTATTTTCAACTTTCGTTAGTAGATAACCATTTTTAAGCTCATAATATACACTGATTACAATAATTCACAATTTATTTTTTGCATTGTCAAATAGCCTATTATAGAGTTACAGAGTATTACAGAGTGCTGATATATTATAAATTTTCATCATCAATTATTTGCAGTACAATATGCACAGGAATTACTGTTTGACATTCAATAAGAGAACAATTCAGCAATACCATTTTTAATTTTATTTAAATTAAATTAAATATTACTAGAATGTTCTGCGATATAATGTTTAGTATTTTTAAATTTGTATAGAATGTAATTAGTGTAAGTAGTTACAAATTATGATGTTTATTTTCAGAATATTGCATCTCCAAATTCTACGAAACATCTACACGGAGACAAATCAGTCTATTAAAGCCTACAGTGAAATACACAAGGATCTTAAAGAGAGCATCAAAGAAACCGAACAGAGAATCAAAAACTTCAGAGATATTATTGAAAGTGATTACAATTAATTTTTAACGGAAGAGTAACATTATAATTTCCATGAATTGAATGTTTATTTGAACAGTATATTAAAATGTTACAAACTTAAAATAAATTCTAGTTAATTGTATTATTTTTAATTATTTATTTTGTAAAGTATAAAAAATTAAAACATACTTAAAATATTGTATGTATTTTCTTTACAATTTTTGGGAAAATATTATATTAATTATTTTTATTATATATATATTAATATTATATTATTAATTAATATTAAACTGGTAATATTCTACATGGTTCAAAGTTTTCGAAGATGTCTGTTTTAGATTTTAAATTAACGTGGTTATTAAAGTTATTGATTTGGCGATATGTATGTTGGGATGTCTATTTGCTACATCTACTTTTACTTACTATTTTTACAATCTGCAGTATTCGATATTAAAATTGGTCAATGAAAATAATTATAATGTAATTATTTCTCTTAACTCTCTTTAAACTCAATTAAATGTGGTTATGTACGACATCACCTAAGAAACCTCTAAAATTATCAGTGTTTCTCTACTATATAATTAATGCATGAAAAGACTATAAACCTTTCTAATAAATCAGATTATTCAATAACTATTTAAAACAAAATACATCTAAATCTGTTGTATAACTTTAAAGATCTAAACACAATACACAGTGACAGACGGACAGCGGTAGCGACTTTTTTTCTTACGATGTAGTGATTAAGTATAATACAAAATACAGGGAAAATGTGCTATATAAGTTCGCGTATGACATTTTTCAATGTTCTTATATATTATTACAACTAAAAAATAATATCAAGGACATTGCACAATCTGATCGTCATTAGTGAATAATAATTTTAAAGTCCAAAATGACCTAGAGTCAAAGTTCATCATTAAATAGGTAATGAATCATATTTAAATATTTCAAGTCGTTTCATTTAAACTAAAAACCTTAACGTTATTGAAATCGAATTAGTGTATGTACGATAATCAAGTAGGCTCTTTTATGCAACGTCATGTTACAGGATCGAATTGAATGTAATGCTAATACGGATTCCAAAAAAAAGATTCTACCGAAAAGAGACAGTAAGAAAATCGGTAAGTATTTTCCTCAAATGACACATCTTATTTCTTAGATGTAGTTCAATTTTCAATATGTCCAGCTTGGAAATCAAAGAATACTATATTGAAAATCGCCGCTTTATATAAAAAGTAACAGATATAACGATGTATTATTTATTTTTGTTAATAAAGATTTGAATAAAGATGTAAATTATTTGAGGTAAGAAGTTGCCACAGGAAGTCAATTTATAATGTAATCTTAGCTATATTGTGCATTCCTAAGAGTTTATGATTAATTTTTATTTATAATACAACACTACTGCATTGAACAACTTATTTCCAATTAAATTTTTCGTCATAGATTCGCAAAACCATCGTGAACACCATAGATTAATCAATCTCCACACCGATGGCGTCGCGTAAATTTGCTGTAAAATGTTTTTTAGTTATTTGGCTTTTTTCCTACTATGGTTTTCAGAGTATACCTACATTCCCCAAATAGTAAGGTACCTACTTATTTCAAATTGGATTGAATTTTTTACTGTGATTTTTTTCAGTGATTGTAAAATATTTCTATTTGTAATTAATCTACGTTAGAAATATTTCTATCTCTTACAAAACATGACTCGACTGAGAAATATGTAAGACATCAATGTCGCCTTTGTAGGAATGGGTTAGTTGGCATAGTAGTAAGGCTGAAGCCATCTAAATTGTCCGTATAATGAAAATTTATGAAGAAACCTGAGTCCTGAGCAATTTATTTTTACTGCACGTTCAAATATTCTACGTCTACATTAAGAAAGAAAAAATAGCAAGCACAAAATTAAGAGTCGAGATGGCCCAGTGGTTAGAACGCGTGCACCTTAACCGATGATTGCGGATTCAAACCCAGGCAAGCACCACTGAATTTTCATGTGTTTTTTTGTGTTTATAATTCATTTCGTGCTCGGCGGTGACGGATAACATCATGAGGAAGCATGCATGTGTCTAATTTCATCGAAATTCTGACACATGTGTATCCACCAACCCGCATTGGAGCAGCGTGGTGGAATATGCAAACCTTCTGCTCAAAGAAAGTAGAAGCCTTAGCCCCGTAGGGATTTACAGGCTGTTAACGTATGTTGTTGATTTATTGTTTACTTATGAATTACAACTATACATAATAGTAGTATCTAACTTTGATGTAATTTATTCAAGAGAATATGCCGTATTGAGATTAAACTGATTATAATTATCTTACAATACCCTACTACGTTACATAGTTATATGTATATGTGTAGTAATAGAATAAAGATTAATATTAAAAATCTCATATGTATATTCTGAGAATATTTATATTAGTGGTAGGGCTTCGTGCCCGTCTAGGTAGGTACCACGCGTTCATCATACACCTATCACCAAGCAGCAATTCTTAGTATAATTGTATTCTGCTTTAGAGGTTGAGTTAGTGTAATTACAGGACATACAAATATAACATCTTAGCTCCCAAGGCTAGTAGCACATTGGTGATGTGAGGAATGGCTCAATAGGCTATTTGACATATTTTATACTATTTAGTAGAAGTTAAGGAACCCAGTAAAAGTTGTGTTTTTTATTTCTAGTACATATTTGCCGAAAAATATCATATTAAAAATTCTATATTTAAATAGCGCGCAAAACGCTACTTGGACAATATGGCGCTCTAATGGGGTCGGTGACGTCACTTTCCTGTATTTTAATCTGTGGTACATATAGAAGAAAAGCAAAGTTTATAAGAAAGTGGCTTCATCATAAGCCCGACCAACCAGGAGCGTTTTGTGTCACGTGAGAAACGTTTGAAAAAATACATTTTTATTTATGGTTTTTGTGTTTAAATTAAGTATTATTCTCAATTTTCGTCAGTAAATAACCATATTAAATTTCATAATATACACTGATTACAATAATTCACAATTCATTTTTCGCGTAGTCAAATAGTCTATTTAATTACAGCACTAATTTTAATAAATTAAGTATCGCTAAGTGGACCATTAGCCCGTCTGCTTACCTATATCTTAAAAAAACTACATATCTCTACTTACAATTTCCCAACCAAAAATAGTGTTACTAGGACATATAAATACATACATATTTAAGGATTTTTTTTAAATAGTTTTAATGTATTTAGTTACTAATTGGCCCTGATTAACTATTGCATTTTTTATCGATTACAAATACTTTTGAAGTTGCACTTGGCCGTTACGACACACCTATTTATTATTCTAGACTAATAATACGAATTATTAATATTACTATCTGGTTGGTATTTCAGCACGACTAAAATCTAAACAAATCATAATATTGGAAATTTGGAAATAAAGAGGGAGTCGCGGGTAACAGCTAGTATTAGTATACTATATTTATTTTCTGAGCTGAGATGGCTCAGTGGTTAGAACGCGTGCATCTTAACCGATGATTGCGGGTTCAAACCCAGGGCAAGTACCACTATATGTATGTGCTTAATTTGTGTTTATGATTCATTTCGTGCTGGCCGGTGAAGGAAAACATTTCTGCAATACAATTCTGCCACATGTGCATTCCACCAACACGCATTGGAACCGTGTGATGGAATATATTCCAAACCCTCTCCTAAATGGAAGAGGAGGCCTTATCTCAGCAGTGGGAAATACAGGCTGTTACTTTACTTTACTTTTGTACTTTTATATTTATTTTCTCACTACACGTTATCTATAAAATGATAATTAAGCTCTGTGATATAATTAACGACGTTAAAGATAAAACAAAGAAGTACAATCTACATCAATAGCTAAGAAAATCTCTAGATTGATTACAATTAAGTTTTGAATTTATAATCCAAAACTTGATAAATATTAAAATTGTCTACTTTTTATACCCTGTCGTTTAAATATTAAATAATGACTCGTTTGGGCCTAAAGTCCACGCGATATTATTTATTGTCAAAGTTTTATTAAACACATCCAGATAATGAAAATAAACTTTGTGTCACAATTTAAAATAATAATTCTCAGATAACGAAACGCCGCTGGAGACTACCTACATAAATATAACTAATCACAGATTATTGTGTTTAGTAGTTTCGCAGACTTGAAGTGATATGGAAGTGTGTTCGAAGTTTTAGTTTAAAAGTGTATAATATGATGGATACAATTGTTAAAGTATTTCAGTAAGTACCAAATCACTTTTGTTATATTATAGGTTATTGAATTATTAACAGTTAGTACTTAAACATAGGTATAAAAATATGAATTTAAAAAAATATTGTATAAATTTTGACCGCGTGATTTTATTGTCATTGAATTAAATTATGTTGTTAAATGTTTTATTCAGAGTTAATAAATAAATAAATAAAGTTATCGAAGTTATCATGAATATTATTTCATGTAAAAAATATAGTTTTCTTATTTAATTCGAGTATGTAAATACATATGTTTTAATACAAAGTAATATTAATCTTAATCACGGGTTTATATTCAATAAATAGCTTAGGTTAATTCAAGACAATTTAATGACTTTGACCTACCACTTATAAGTGATAATTACAATAATAATAAACATATATCATTTTTCCAATACAAAGAGTTTTTATATACCTATAATTTCTCAGTGCAATTATCTGTACCTAATAGTAATTTGTTTGCTCGTAAAATATAATTATCGAAGGTAAAAAATATTGGTTATATTGCTGTGTAGTCATTTACATTTTTTTTTGTCATATAATTAATATATTTATATAAAGAAAAATTATTTATTCAAACGAAGTCCTTGAATGTTTAAAAATTTGGATTAAAAATAGTTAATGTATAAATATTGATCGCGTGGAATGGTGGCAAGAATGCTAGCTGCATTTCCCCGTTGAATCATTTCTGATCCTCAGGGCAAAAAACGAACCTACTGCCATCAGAGGAGGCAATATGTCGAGGTCATAGTCTTAATAAAATAATTAGCTCAAAGCGGGGCTCAAAGCATTTGCTATAATGTTATAAATAGGAAGAGCAAGATGTTTTTTAATATAAGTTATTTGTCTAAATAGAATTTTCGAGTTGCGTGAGTAGGTAATGCTCGTAAAAACAAGACATATTTATAGGCATGTGTACATGTACAATTGTGCAGTTTATCTAGTTGTAGTCCGCGGCTTCGCTTGCGTTTAATGAGGTTGATTGTCAGGCAAAAAGTAGCCTATGTCCGTCCTTGGACTTCAATTACTTTTCACAGTAAATCTCATCAAATTCGATTCATTGGTTTGGTTGTGAAAGAACGAAAGATATACAGACAGAGTTACTGTCACATTTATAGTATTAGTATACATTCAATAAATTTAAATTAACATACTACTGGTACGAATTAAATTTTGATACTGAGTTATATATAATATCGTGGATGTTGTCATTTCAAATTTCATGACGATATACCTCAATTCTTTTTACTTTGAACTTAGGACAATGAAATACTTTTGCTTAAAACAATTGTATTCTTTATTAAACGAGTCTTTATTGTGTCTAGAAATTGTAACAAATTAAACATTTATAAAATGCATTAAACTTGGTTAATTGATGTTGTAACTCAATACTTTGCTAAATGAATTTTTGTTGGTCTTCATCACCTTGTATGCCGAATGAATAGATTACCTTCTTTCTTCTTCTGTCGTCATCAATTTAACAATCACAAGAAGAAGACAACGCGATATGTAATCATGTAGCCGTATTTTTGTATAACATAGGCAAATGGGTAATCTAACGATAGGTCACTACCGCCCATAGCGTATAAAGAAAAAATATTAATCATACCTAAAATCATACCAACCTTGGGAACAAAGATCAAACTTGTTATGACGCTTGTGCCTGTAGTTACACTAACTCACTCACCTTCAAACTCGATTTTTAGCGTTAGATATGTAAACAGACGAATGGACCTCCTCAGAAGGCATTGCAAAGACCTAATTCCGAGTAAATAAAAATATATCACTTACCAGCTGTGCCCGCGACCTTGTACGCGTTTGAATTTAACAAAAAATAAACATTATTGTAGCCTAAGTTACTCCCTATTAGATCAGTTATTTGCCAGTGAAAGTTCCGTCAAAATCTAGTCTAGCCGTTCCAGAGATTAGCCGGAACAGACAGACAGACAAACCGACAAAAATTGTAAAAAATGTTATTTTGGTATATGTATCGTGTAAACAAATGTATTGAGTAGAATAGGGCAATTTCAATTTTACAAACAGACACTCCAATTTTATTATATGTATTGATAAGAATATATACATTATGTTTTGTTTTTCTCCTTTATTTTTAAGGAGTTTTTTTTTTCAAACAAGATAATGTCACCCTTTCAGTTCTACAGTTTCAATAGTATTAATCCAATTTATAAAAGATATACTTACGAAAAAAATAATTATATAATACATACATAAGCAGATTGATTATCGATCATTAATATATTTAGAAATTATTTTAAGATGTATGCATAATATTAATGTTGAGGCTAATTAAGAGTAAAAACTTTGTTAAATATTGTCTACTAGCGACCCGCCTCGGCTTCGCACGGCAATACTGATACTAAATATACTACCGAATTTGTTTATTCAAGACATCACATTAGAAACTTCTAAAATTATCAGTGTTTCTTTGCTATATTATCCATGTATTGTATACAAAAATCTTTCTCTAGAATCACTCTATCTATTACAAAAATCCACATCAAAATCCTTTGCGTAGTTTTAAAGATTTAAGCATCCATATGGATATAGGGACAGAGAAAGCGACTTTGTTTTATACTATGTAGTGATAAATTATTTTCAACATTTAGAATGAATATTTACTCACCTGTTGGGAGTAGACTTAGTAAATAAGCAAATATAAGACTATGACCTACATACAGCTGTACATAACCACGTTTTTATGGCGATTAATAATTCTCTAACGTTAACATTAAGGTGTATGACTGATAGCTTATCTAAATAATCATTTAAACGGCGATTTATTCAAACAAACTTCGACGGGAAATTTTACTCGTCAATGATATTCTAATAAACAGATGTTATACCCATACTAAGCAACAGAAAAATGTGTGCCGCGCCGGGGACGGTTTATTTTACATTTCGTTACAAGTAAAAAGGATAGCTTGATAAAAACAATAAGTAAAAGGGATAACTAGATGTTTTAATTACGCAAAACGTACTACTACATAATTATGATGTATTATAACGTATTATTGGCATAATTATGATGAAAACGACTTAAGGCAAACTTCTCAATTAGGACGTTTTCTAGTCCACTTTTTGCGCGTTAATGACATATCTGTTTACTAGAACATCGTTGTTACTCGTTAACGTTTGTAAAGTTTGAACTATTAACCTATTTTCAGAGCAATTTCAACGGCTCTGGGCATAGAATGGGCGCCGCTCCACCTACCTCTAGCCCGAAGACTGCAGACCTTAGCAGCGGCAGCCTGGATATGCCTTATATTATTCGGAGAAGCCTTCTGCATCTTTATTTACATCCAGTTCTTATATTCTTCGTACTGGTGGCTAGCGTTGCTATATGGCGTGTGGATGTTGAATGATCTTGACGTTTGCAATCGAGGTGGTAGAATGTAAGTTTCCACTACTTTATTATTTATAAAGCAAAACTGTATACATGACGCTGTCCCAATACGATATTACAGAACATTAAGCAAAAATATTTAAAATATCTAACTATATAAGATTTTAAATTAACATGGTTATTTTTATTATTAAAGTTATTAATTTTGGGATGTTTACCATGTTTTATATTTTTGTTCGGTGGAGCTCGATATTTCGACATTATCTACGAATGTCTTGTTCACGAGACAGTCTCGTAAAAAATAAAAAACATGGTAAATATCCCGAAATGAATAACTTTAATAATATCGATCTATGCTGTATAGGATATATTCCATGTAGCAATTATTATGATGTATACCTGGACGATCTTGCCAGGTATGAAATTATAGACCACAAGTGTGTGCACTAACTCTATAATACGATGGAATGGCAAATCCTACACATCCGGAAAGAGATCAACAGCTTTACTTATTGTCCGAGGTATAGGAGTTCATATAGTTTCAACTTCCAGTCTCCACACTTATTGAGGATTCATCGAAATACTTTTCTATACTATTCATTTAACCCTATCTCGGGTTATGACGCAAGGCGTCTTTGTATGTAGCCACTAGACCAGCTAGCTTATTAAAATAACTTTCGTGATATTTTAAGACAGTAATTAATACAAAATTCATTTCAGAGTAGAATGGGTGAGAAATTGGTCATTATGGCGCTATTACCGAGATTATTATCCAATAAAACTGGTTAAGACCGCCGAATTGGATACCTCGAAAAACTACCTATTCGCCTGCTTTCCCCATGGCGTGGTATGCTCTGGAGCTTTTGGCGCATTTGCCACAAATGCCTTAGATTTCTACAAGGTATTTCCCGGCATGACATGCAATATGATAACTCTGGGAGGACATTTTCGAGTGCCATTATTTAGAGAATTGGTACTCGCTCTGGGTAGTTGCGCGTCTTCTCAAGAGAGCTTGTTATATCTTCTTGATAAGAATAAAAATCAAGGCAAATGTGTGGTGCTATTTGTCGGAGGAGCTGCCGAGGCGTTAGATTCACATCCGGGTGAATACAAAGTGATATTGAGCAGGAGGAAAGGTTTCGTTCGTGTTGCCATGAAATCTGGGTGAGTTACTGCTTATTATTAATCAACGCGGTTTCAATTACGAAAACAAATACGGTAAGAGGGTGTTGAAAAATTTGAGACAAAAATCTTGATGTAACATGTCAGCTTGACCTCTAGTTTTTTTTTTCAAAATCTAACTATCCGTGTCTTGTAATTGTGAGTTGATAAGAGTCAGTCAGGACATTGCCTTTTATAGATAACAAGCGCACCTTCGATATACTTATATTACTATTGGAGTCAACAGTTTATAGCTTTAAATATTAATAAAAAATACCTTTATAGGAAGATACAAAGCACCTATTGTGTTTATAGATATGATAAAATTCAAACAACGCCTAGAATTTAGTTTGTGAAAGAGATGATATCAGGTAAAAAAACTTAGAAGCGCATAAAAATAGCCTGAATTAAATTATAGGTAACGCACATACAAAAATAATAATAATGAAATAAAAGCTTGTGAAGTAATAAGTTTATGGATATTAGTGTTGATAAAACGTGGTGTTATTAAGTAAAGTAAAGCTCCTATTAGCATATTCTACCACACTGTTTATTGCGGGTTAGTGGAATGCATATGTGGCAGAATTTCGATGAAATTAGACACATGCAGATTTCCTTACGATGTTTCCCTTCACCGCCGAGCACGAGATGAATTATAAAGACAAATTAAGCACATATTGATGCTTGCCTAGGTTTGAACCCGAAATCATTGGTTAAGATTTCACGCTTTCCATCCACTGGGCCATCTCTGCTCAATGATGTTATTAACTTACTCATAATTTATCCAATAAATTCTAGGGCACCACTAGTACCGGTATTTTCATTTGGAGAAACAGATGTATATCGTCCACTGAATAACAGTGAAGATAGTTTGCTCCGTAAGATCCAGGAGAAAGTGCGCCAGATCACGGGTATATCACCAGTGTTTCCAATAGGGAGAGGTGTATTCCAGTACTCGTTTGGAGTGCTTCCTCTTAGATCGCCCATCACCACAGTTGGTAAGTGTTGGCTTGTAATTTCAAATTATTTTACTTCGTGCGCGAATGAATTTAACAGTGAAATTATCGTCGTAACCTGTACTTGTACTTGGTGGTAGGGCTTTGTGAAAGCCCATCTGGGTAGGTACCACTCACTCATCAGTTATTCTACCGCCAAACAACAGTACTCAGTATTGTTATGTTCCAGTTTGAAGGGTGAGTGAGCCAGCGTAATTACAGGCACAAGGGACATAATATCTTAGTTCCCAAGGTTAGTGGCACGTTGACGATTTTAAGAATAGTTAATATTTCTTACAGCGTCATTGTCTATGGGTAATGGTGACCACTTACAATCAGGTGGCCTATATGCTCGTTCGCCAACCTATACCATAAAAAAAGACCTAAGCTAGTGAAAATTTCGTCATAATCGGTCAAGCCATTTGACCAGAAAAAACAGAAAGGCAGACGAAAAAAATTGTAAAAAATAATGTTTTGGTATATGTAACATGTAATAGAAACATGCATTTAGTAAAAAGCCGTTATTTTAATATTGGAAACAGATACTCGAATGTTATTATATGTTTAGATAATGCCAGACGAATTTCGGCTACGGTGACCAATCTCAAGGTAGACCAGCTAATTACGTCTCTATTTCCTAAATCTCACAAACCGAAGGAATGGAAAATTCGAAAAGACCGGAAAGAGTTCAGATGCTTTATTCCGTTGATCGAGAGTGTAAACCCCCTAGACTCTAGCCTGTATTTTCGACAGTAATTCCAATAATTTATCCTAACGACCGTCTGGTTATTTAAAGATACATACCTAATATTCATTTATACGTTTAAATTAATCTAATCAAACGTAGTGTGATAAAAAATTCGTGTAATACCGATTTCGTCATTTTCGAAGAGTTTTGTCATAGTAAATTTTAATTCGATAAGATGTTCGACTTATTGATAGCCGTTAATCGTATAATCTTATTAGTTTTAACAAGATGATATTATAGCAATTGATATTTATTTAGATAAAACATATTGCCTATCTAAGATGGTATGTGAATAAACAGATTTACTTATTCTATGCGTTTTACATTTCGCGATTTGCATTTGCATGTATTTTTATTTTAGTACTATTTAACTGTCTTGTCAGTTCGATGCGGTCTTAGATTAGAATCCAAGGTCACCAATAAATCTATCGAATGTTCTGGAAAGTAATTCTTAAAATTTACTTTCTTGAGAGCACGGAAAGTCAGTCTCGCGTCTAGTAGTGTACAATACTAAAATACCTCATGTGAAAAAAACTTCAGTTTTTGTCACTTCTGAACATAGAACAAAATTATCATAATAGTATTTATTAAGATGTTTTGTAATACTAGTAGTCACTCGCTGTTTCGCTCGCTTTAAGGGTATTGGCTATTATGTGTCAGGCAAAAAGTATCCTATGTCCTTTATTGGACATTTTCATTAAATTCGGTTCAGCGGTTGGGTAGTAGAAAAGCGACAAATAGAGAGACAAACTTACTTTTACATTTATAATATTAATATAGATTGTTCTAATGTTTCAGTTGGTGTGCCAATGGAGATAGAGAAAAACTTAGACCCGACTGATGAGGAAGTGGACGCGGTACACGCTGAGTTCACACGAAGATTAATCGACCTCTTTGAATCTGAAAAATCAAAGTATTTAACGGACCATAAGAATAAACACTTAGTCATTACCTAGACTGCTAGCCAACGTATCAATTATTCAAGCCTGTGATTAGATGCACGAACATACCATGATAATAATCGTGAAATGTTTTGTGACAAGTAAAATCAAGTATTGCCAATTCTAAGTTTTCATAATACATGTATCGTTACGTCATTATTCTCTTAATTTCATCTATTTTATTTGAGGTCGGTGCCGTTTTATCAAGTCGTCTCTTTCTCTCTGACATTAGTTAGTCGATCTAATTTTTTAGTCTTTGTCTTGCCTAATTGTCCTAGTTCTGGTAATATGACTCATGACTCAATTTGAATGAAAAAAACAATACCAATTGACAAAGTCATATCACTTAAAACAAGGTAGCTATTTATACAAACATTTCTAGAAGATGTATAATATTATGGGCTATGAATTAATTTAAATTTGTAAATACTTTCCTCAACTACAGAAGAAAGCATAATACTATAATTTAACCTGTGCTTTTTCTAGCGTAAAATTTATAGGCCTATCTATAGAAACTGTCAACGATATTTTTCCCCCTGGAGGGGTGTTTTTAAAAAGTACTCCGTGTACTTTCGTGGGATATTTCATCTAAATCGGAGTTTAACCTTAAAGACAGAACATACAGGGTTACTTTCTTAATTATAATATTAGTTTAGATGTTGGTAATCGGACTTTATTCTGTTATATAGTTGTGTGATAGTAAAGCCAAAAAAATTTACATCATAAATACAAGCAAACTGTGTATTTTCATCGTGTCAAACTTTGCGGTTATAATTACCGTAACTACTGCCCACTACCCACGCAGATAAAGAGTGTGATTAAAATGGCGTCACTTCTATTTACCTCTCGCTCGCACAGTGTTGCTATCTATACTCTAATCCGGTAAAGAGTTTAGATAGAGAGTGAAATAAGGACGGCGTATTCAATCAATCACACTGGTATAGTACGACACAACTTATATGTAGCATCGGTAAAAAATAATAAATTCGTAAAACCGATCACATCCGAATTAAGTACGCTATCCCAAATTATCAACATTAATTTCTTATGTGAATATGATCTTTACACAAACGTAATAACTTGTAATATCATATGACCTAATATATTAGTCAATTTGACACGTCGATTTCATGCATTTGCTTTCTCGGCTTGAACTGACTCAAGAATCTATAGTGACGAATAGCGTCGAATGACGCGATAAGGAGCTATTTATATTGGTCGTATAAATCGGCATTAACTGTTTTAATGAATTAGCTGATGCTACATCTAAGTTTTGTCGAACTATATTAGCTTCTTATTAATGCTCCTTTGTTAATGCTATTTAAATATTGAATACGATTAACGTATTTTGTTATATTATTATATTCGAATTTGAAATTTATCATATGACTATTTTAAAGGAGACTAAAAAAGTCTTATAGTAAATTTTGAATGCATGTATATTTATATATATGATTGAATTCTTTTAACTCCTTATAAATTCACCTATATGTAGATAGTGTAGTACAATAATTTACTGATATATACCCCGGATGATTTTTGGTACTTTTTTAATCGTTCTATTTATTTCATATTAAAGTTTAAAATTACCTCTGCATATGATTTTTTATCATCAAGTAAATTTTTATAATATTGCAATGAAAGTACAAATTAAAATGTATTATATTATGTTATAATTTAAATAAAATATTTGTAATGGGTACTCGAATGTATAAATTTAATATTAAATTGTTGATTTTCTATTCAGTCGTTTTACTGTGGTTTGTCTTTACACGGTTAAGGGTCTGTCTATATACAAATTTTTGCGGCAAGGAAAATAAGATTATCGAGTTTTATATAATAAATAAATAAATATGAGACATCATCACATACATTACTCTGATCCCAATGTTAGTAGCACTTGTGTTATGGAAAATCAGAGGTAACGATGGTACCGCAAAGAACCAGATCCAAGACAACATAGAAAAACGAGCGAACGTCACGCGCGACGGTACGATACAAATAAATAAACTAATGATAATCTACATCGACTCGGCCGGGAATCGAACCCGGGATCTTGGAGTGGCGTGCCAATGAAAACCGGTGTCCACACTCGACCACGGAGGTCGTCAAATAATATAATATGCATACGTATATGTTCCAAACCCTCTTCTTGATGGGAGAGGAGGCCTTAGCCCAGTGGGAAATTTACAGGCTGTTACTTTACTTCTTTTTTTTACGTATAAATCCTCCAGTTGAATTACTCGGACTATGTCTGTACGAACTGTGAAGGGACTTGTTTTATACTATATAGAGAGATAAAAAACACATATACTGTATTTTTTTAGCATTAATTACTCTTATCAAATGTTTTTTTGCACATAATAAGAAAATTCCAAAAAAATTATTTGATGAAAATATATATAATGAAATAATTTGAAAATCTACATATGACCTTTACTTGGTGGTAGGGCTGTGTGAATGCCCGTCTGGTTAGGTACTACCCACTAAATACAAAAAAATAAATTATCAAAGAAAACGTCGTTTTTATAATATTATGCAGAAAGTCATTAATACATAGTATAAAACAAAGTCGCCTTCTCTGTCTATGTTCCTTTGTATGCTTAAATAATTAAAATTAAATATGCTTAAATCTTTAAAATTGCAACGGATTTTAATGCGGTTTTTTTAAAAGATAGAGTGATTCAAGAGGAATGTTTTTGTATATATTTTATTTTTCATGGACAATGTAGTAAAAAAACATTGATAAATTTAGAAGTTTGTAAAGTACAACAACAACAGCCTGTAAATTCCCACTGCTGGGCTAAAGGCCTCCTCTCCGTTTGAGGAGAAGGTTTGGAACATATTCCACCACGCTGTTCCAATGCGGGTTGGTGGAATACACATGTGGCAGAATTTCTATGAAATTTGTCACATGCAGGTTTCCTCACGATGTTCACCGCTGAGCACGAGATGAATTATAAAGATAAATTAAGCACATGAATCAGCGGTGCCTGCCTGGGTTTGAACCCACAATCATCGGTTAAGATGCACGCGTTCTAACCACTGGGCCATCTCGACTCTATATATATTGTAAAGTAAAGTCGTAAATAAACAAATTCTGTAGTAGTGTGGGTCGCTAGTAAAGTAATAGTATATAACAATCAGCATTTGATCATTGTTCCTATTATAATGACTTCAAGTACCGCTAAACTGTGGGGTTGCACGCGGGCGACCACTTCGAGCTCTCGATTCGGCTCATTAGGCCCTCAATACATTTAGAACAATAAGTCTCACGTGGTAAACCCGCACGCCGCAATAAGTTAGCGCAAATTTGAATACCCTAAGAGTTGTAAATATGTGCACTTTTACAAAACTGAATTTTGAACATTCGAACTTGGAAGGGTAAAATGAAAAAAAAGCGATAAATTTTACTATTTTTATTTTAAATATTTACATTTTATATACAAGTTTTAACAATTTCACACACGCCGGCTCCGCTGCGCGCGTTACTCTTTTGAGCATAACGTAATCGTTACATTTTGCATTTACAGCCCTCGCTGTCATATTCGAAGAAAGGTCGAACCTATAATACATAACCTGTGTACAAGTCCAGTTACAGAATAAGTTGTTTCAATTTACCCCTTTTTTGTCTTTTAGAAAAATCCATAGTTTCTTGACTTACATAATATGATATCGTAACTGGACCATATCGACATCGATAAAGTTCTAGAGGGAATGGCAGAGAATAAATGGTTAGTTTTTCGTTTTTATTTTAGCATCGATAAATCTATAATATTAAAAAGAAATATTCACTTGCTTGAAAAGTTAAAAACAACAATATATTACTGTACAAATAACATCAACAAAAAGGCTAAAACCTGGAATCCGTTAAAAGAAAAGATTTAGCGCAAAGACATTCAAATTAAATAAATAATGAGACAATAAGTTTCTCGCAAAAATTAAATTCTTTTATAAATATATAGCGAGAATGAACTTGAAATACCGTCGTTCAACGAATAAAAATGACAACAATAAAATAGAAAACCACATGCATATTGTAAGAAGGAAGTACTTAGTGTTGCACACAACGAAAAAAATTATACAGTCTTAATTGAAATAAAAAATGCCGTATAATTTCTGTTACAGCAGAGAAGGCAGAATAAGTAGATAAATGATTATAATTATATGAAAAACTTTAATAATCGTTTTTTTTAATTAATTTCCGCGATGGATTTAATTAAGTAACAAAGCATTTCATTCTAAAACCTATCAATGTAAAATAAAGTTTGATCCCATATTATTGTTAGTTTGAATATTCATTGACTTAGTATAAACCGACCACTCTGTGGTACTGATTAAAATCCTTCAGCTGATCACATCAAAAAATAAGTTTAACATATTTTATAGAATAAGAAGAAAATAACCGAAACAAAAGCGCGTCAAAATTATTAATACAACGTTGTTATTTTAAGTTAGAATACTGGAATAAAATCTTTGTATACTGGTAGATGTCGAAATATATTTTAAGCCAGAGGCTTACGTTACAGTCGAAAGTTCAAGGCCTAAAACCTGTTAAAATAAATCACGCTTGCTTCGGATGCTGTGCTGTCGCTGACGCGAGGGGCTTAAAGCACTGAAGCAAAAACGCGGTGTACATAACGAACGCTATTGATAGAGCTATCAACGCGTACATAAATATATTCAGCTCTGGCTGCCTGAATCTGTTCTTACGCAGCCATTCTAATACCTCATTTTCTTCCATAACATCACCTAAAAGATATAATAAAAGTAAGTAAATGTTATTTTTGATTTAAGGAGTATAATGGAGACTGTTATAGTAGCTTACCTCTATATATACTGGGGAAGCGTTTCCTAAAGTAAACAATAGCTGGTAACTTTGTGACTCCCCATTTGCGGGCGTATCGAGGATCATGCATTTTTACAAATGTTATGTCCAAATTATCGGTCTCGCTATCAATTTTTTCCAGTTTGTCTAAAACTGCGCGGCTTTCTGCTGTATTCTCATCTGAAAATAAAACTAACATTAGCATCTTTGTTGATTATAAATTAACATAAAGTAAATGCTTAAACTTACAGAAATAAACAGCGAGAAACTCGTTTTCCTCCAGTAATTTGTCCAACATTTTACGGTTAACTTCCTCAATTTCATTTTTGAGTTCAAAAACTTCTTGAGACGTTAACCATTGGAGAACTCTATCCACTTGATGGAGATCGCCATCGTAAAACATTGGAGTTTGTTTTCGGAAGTACACGAGCGATGGTATATTAATGATGTTATATTTGGCAGCTGCTTCAGGACTAGCTATTTTAACAAAATCTATGCCAAATTGGTCAACTTCTCCATCGATCTGTTCGAGAGATTCGAGAATATCTTGACATTCTGGGCAGTCTTCCTCGTCGTCTAAAACATGAGAAATATGATTAAATATAGATTACTTTTCAAAACAAGCATTCAATTTTTGTGGAGTTTGGTTATTGAAAAATAAATTTAAATTAATTGAGTACATCAATGAATTGTTATGGTAATTGTGTGCTATCAATGACGTTGTAGTAGTCTTGGGATATTTACGATAAAAAAATGTAATACTACTTACAGAAAAATACTGCAAGTAAATGAGATTCGTAAAGCAGTCTCTCAAGCATCCGATCATTAACCGATTCAATTTCATCAGCTAATTCACGATTGTCATCATCGATCAGCCATTCAAGTATAGATTCTTCATTTTGCAAGTCACCTTCGAAGAGAAGTGGATTGCCATTTCTGGAAAATTGATTGTCAAATTATATTTCAGAAAAAAAACACCCTAAACTACACTTATGACTTTATTATTATTCACCTAAAGTACACCATTGCTGGGAAAGTCTTTATAGAGTATCTCTTCGCTAGCTGTGGATCTTGTATCTTGACCATGTGTATACCATATACATCACATTCGTCGTCAATCTTTTCCAATTCTTCAAGTATATGATCGCAAATGTGGCAATTTAATTTGTCTAAAAAATTATTAATATTTTTATGTCAAATAAATATTATACATCCTTTGGGTATTTCACAAATATGATTTAATTTTAACTCACAAAAATAAACTGCTAGATACTGTGTCTCTTCTACCATTTTCTCCAACATTACTCTAGTTATGAGCTCAATGCGATCTTCTGTTTTTTGAGTAATCAGCCATTGAAGAACTTCTTCCTCTTCAGCCAAAGAATCCTCATATACATTTGGTATATTATGTTCAAAGTAAACCAAAACTGGAAAGTCAGTCGCTCCGTAACTTTCTGCTATTGAATAATCTTGAGTTTTAACGAATTTAATTCCATGCCTGTCGCAGTCATCGTCAATGTTTTCGAGCTCTTCCAGGATTCCATTACATTGCTCACAATCAAGAGAATCTATAAATAAAATCAATGTTAGTAACTTAAATTGACAAGCCAAAAAATTAAAGATGCAGAAATGGTTACATACAGGAAGTGCCATCTACGAATCCTACCATTAAGGAATTTCTAAGGGATTTCAATTTCTGAGTTCTCAACGTAGGAATTACAAAATAAAGGAACTACAAGCTTAATACTTGAAATCAAAAATCTTGTAACCCTAGTAAATATTAGGTTGGGGAAAAAGTCTTTTCGCATATAGCATGTATGAACTTGTAATAAAATATCTTTGGCTATACCATTTGTATCTGGCTGGTTTTGGTATCATTAAAAAGTTTTAATTTTAAAGAAGGCACTTCCAAATTCAAATTAGGAATTTGTGTGATTTTCATTTGTTTTTGTTGTTGTTAAAATGAGTGAATCTAAAGAAGAAATTAGATACATTTTAAAATTTTACTATAAAAAAGGTAAAAATGCAACTCAAGCCGCGAAAAAAATTTGTGATGTTTATGGACCTAATGCAGTATCTGTGAGAGTAGCGCAAGTTTGGTTTAAGCGTTGTCAATCGGAAATTTTGATATCAAAGATGCATCTCGCTCTGGTCGCCCTGTTACTGACAAAATTGATGCCACTTTTGAAAAAGTGGAGCAAGATCGGGCATATTAGTAGTTACGATGAAGCTGAAGAACTGGCAATTGACCATAAAACGGTTTTGACTCATTTGAATAAAGCTGGGTACACAAAAAAGCTCGATATATGGGTGCCTCATGAACTCACTGAAAGAAACCTAATGAACCGTGTACTCATTTGTGATTCTTTATTACGACGTAATGAAACCGAACCATTTTTGAAGAAGCTGATAACTGATGATGAAAAGTGGATCACATACGACAAGAACGTGCGAAAAAGATCGTGGTCAAAGGCCGGTCAAGCTTCACAGACTGTGGCAAAACCCGGATTAACTCGCAACAAGGTAATGCTGTGTGTATGGTGGAATTGGAAGGGCATCATTCATTATGAGCTGTTACCGCCCGGCAGGACCATCGATTCAGAACTGTATTGCGAACAATTGATGAGATTGAAGCAAGAAATTGAGAGAAAGCGGCCAGAATTGATCAACAGAAGGGGTGTAGTTTTTCACCATGACAACGCTAGACCTCACACATCTTTAGCCACTCAACAAAAATTACGAGAGTTTGGCTGGGAGGTATTAATGCATCCGCCGTATAGTCCTGACCTTGCACCTTCAGATTTTCATCTGTTTCGGTCTCTGCAGAATTCCTTAGGCAGTGTCAGGTTAACATCACGAGAGGACTGCCAAAACCACTTGTCGCAGTTTTTCGATCAGAAGCCCCAAAATTTTTACAGCAATGGGATCATGTCACTACCAACAAGATGGCAAAAAGTTATGGAACAAAATGGCACCTACATACTTTAGTCAAATGTAAATAAACTATAAAAAAAACTTTTTTATTTTCATATAAAATACGAAGAAACTTTTTCCCCAACCTATTATTAGGAAATAATAAAATTAACAACATTTTCTAGTGTGCGTACAGACAAAGGATCGAGTGCGCATATTGTGACAGACATGCGACATGCAACATGGGGATATGGTATCGAGACAGGACGGATAATATCAAGGCCGGACATGTTTCTCTTAAAGGGTAGAGAAGTACCGTCTATCTCCTGCCCTTCGTCGTCGTCGTGTTCTCTAATACTCTTTTTCGGCTTTTTCGTTGTTTTTGCATTGCACAATTCGCACAATGTTTTATTCCCTAATAAAAAGTAAGATAGTGTTATGTTATTACATAATTCATTATATTCTTCTAAATTTATTACCGTGTTACTTGATTATTGCTCTGGGTTAAGTATATTAATAAAACGTCAATACTTGTTAAGCTAAATTACGTTTAAATGAAATTTATAATTTTATTAATATGTAAAATTCTTTAAAAATATTCTGTTTAATGTTAAGAGTAAAGACGATTAAATTACTAATGCTTACAGAAATAAACCGCCAAAGATGCGGATTCTTCTATCAAATCCAATAATTCTTGACCTTCGAGTGCTTCTATAACATCACCTGCAGGGTTCTTTTGCGTCAGTAGCCAACTCAGTAGTTGTTGTCCATCGTACAGATCACCTGTATTTATTTTAATTTTTAGCAGAGCAATACAACTTTACTAATTACCATTAGTACTTTACCAATAAAAGATTAATTAAACATATTATAATAGTTACCTGCATATATAACGGGTTCCTTAGAATTCAATTTGAAGAATAGTACGGCAGGTAAAGCAAAGACTCCAAATTCCTTAGCCATCTGTCGGTCATCTATTTTGACGAAGTTTATACCAGCGGCATCAGCATCATCGTCTATGTGTTCGATTTCTGCCAGTACTTTTGGACATTGTTTGCAGTCATTACTGTCTAAAACATGTGACAATGGAATACAGATGGAATTTAAAGATATATTAGGAAAGAGAATTATAGAGACTGTAAGCTACTTTAGGATGTTTAATTTCATATCTAAAAACTGCTTTTAAATATTTACATAAATGCAACGGAAAAACTCACAAAAGAATACAGCCACGTAGTCAGATGTTTGTCTTATTTTTTGGAACATTTTCTGATTGACCTTCTCAATGTGATCCGTAAGCTCCATGTTTTCTGGATTTGTTAGCCAGTCGAGTATTTCTTCTTCGTCGTCCATATCACCATCATAGTTTATATATTTTGTTTTCCTAAAGTATGTTATACCGGGTGGATTTCTAAATCCATATTTCTTCGCCATCAAACGATCGCTGCATTTAACAATTTTTATGCCATATTCAGCAGCTTCGTCGTCGATAAGTTCTACGTGACGCAGTATTCTCGGACTAAGAGGATCGTCATCTCTATCTGTAATATTTTTAAAAGAAATATGAATTATACCTACAGAAACATTGACGAAACATAACATAATATTATTTTAATACTCACAAAAGACAACAGCTAAAAATTCTTTTGTCTCAATATATTTAAATAATTTGTCTCTATCTATTTCTTCGATGCTCTCATCTTCCTTTTGACTAACCATCCAATCAAGAACTTCAGTTTCATCCAATAAGTTTCCTAAAATGTTTTAAGTGTTACATTTTATTGAAGTACCTCCCGTTTCAATTAAAATTTATAAAGAAACCACATCCATTTTATTGTATTCATTAACTCACCAGATAACATCCAATTATCGCATGCGCGAACAACTACGGCAACACCATGCTGACATCATTCGATTTTGAATAGAATAATGAGAAATACGATAATAGAAAAAATGTATTTATTAACAAAAATTATAGTAACGTGAATATCGACAATTCAACATAACGAATAAATAAGTAAAACATTCATGCGATATTTCGGCCAAACAATACAACTTATAAACATATATATAACATAATATGCAACGCTAGATGTAAGACCGAAATGAATTATGAATTTGCCTTATTTTAAGCCGTAAATGAATATGACTGTAACAAAATCTATAAAAAAATAATATTGCAAACAAAGTTTTGTTGGACTATTCTGTTTCAAAAGATCTACAGTACTAGCATTGCTTGAGGTTTCAAATATTTCATTTATATTAATTCAACCAGCAGATATCTAGTACTTTAAAAAACTAGAAGTAAATTCATAATATGCATTACAAAATAATGAGATTCCATGAAGACTAGAAAACTATATGAACATGAAATCCTTACAACAATAAGTCTTTCAAGGTGGCATAACAAAATAAGTTAAAATTAAAATGCCCTGTGTTGTTGTGTTATCTTTGAGTAAATTTCTAAATATTGGAATTAATTAACATTCAAAAACGATTTATACATCTGTTGACAACATCACTAGACATCCCAATATTTAGTCTCCACAAGTTCTCAATAAAAAGGATATCAAAAGCAAGACTCTTTGATATACATAAATATAATAAGTAGAGCGGGCTGCATTCGCATGTTCGATGTTTTTGACAGATTTTATATCATGAAGTTATTGTAAATTGTTTATATTAATACAGTCCATGTGCAATAAATATATAAATACAACCCTGGTAAGTGCTTGCAGGGATCAAGGGACACGAGGTTACTGAAAGCTAGTAATGTTAATACGTGTGTATATCGATGCGTTAGAATATACAATTAGATTTAGAAGGAGAAACCGTTCTGCGAGATAATATTAATAATGTTTAACATTCGTGTCCACTTGATGCTGCGCGAGCAAGCGCCACTAAGAACCGAGTTTTGTGACGTTATAGTCAATAGTCTAACAATTACTCTTTACCACCACCAAATATTATCAGAGCCGAATAAACCTTTTTTTCCTTTGCCTGGCTTATCTGGCTTAGCGAGGGCCTTGTTCTTGCCCTTGGTAGGCTTCTCGGGAGCGGCGAGCTTATCCTTGTCGAGTTTCTTAGCCGGAACCTTGGTAGGGGTCGCCTTCGCTACTTTTGTCGGACTCTGAACTTTAGTGGGACAGCACTGGTAGGGTTCGTAAGTCATTTTTGGGACGGCCGGTTTCGCCCCCAATCCAATGTAGAAACAGCGATCGCCTGCAGTCAGTAAAAATTTGTTTTTATACCCGTAAAGATTACTATATAAATAAAGTTAACTACGTTAATACTGTGCATATTTATAATTTTAGCACGCGTTCCGGTGAGCGCGCTATTACATCTATAGGTTATGTTAGTATTAATAACAACTGGAAAACGTTTAAAATTGGTAAGCGTTCGCGAATGACTGCAGGCAACAGCTGGTGTAAAAGGACCCATGCGGGCTCCTACTCGACCATGCAGATGTGTGTTTGAGGTACATCCGTGCCACCGTGCAGGGTCACATCTCAGGGTTCAACGTTACTAATTTACCTGTAAACATTTTCTTTATCCTACTGAATATACTATCTTCGTCTCCGTTCTCATCGTCATCATTATCATCATCGTTTTGATCAAGATTACGCGTTCTACCTACTTTGTAGTTATACATTTTTTTATAATTTCGAATGTTTGTATTTTCTTTATTATTCCCATCATCATCATCATCATCGTCATCTTCGTCATCATCATCGTCGTCGTCATCATTATCATCGTCATCGTCGTCATCGTCATCATCGTCGTCATCGTCATCATCATCATCATCGTCATCATCATCGTCATCGTCATCGTCATCGTCATCGTCATCATCATCGTCGTCGTCGTCGTCATCGTCATCGTCGTCATCATCGTCATCGTCATTTTTAGAAACAGATTTTTTACCAGAACGCGTTAATAGTTTTCCTGATTCTTTTTTTGGTTGAGTATTGAAAAATGATAATTTGTTTTGAATAAAACTTTTGAAACTATTGTCATTATCATCGTCATCGTCCTCGTCTTCGTCAACCTCTACATCACTATCTTCATCTTCATTGTCATCATCATCATCATCATCGTCATCGTCATCATCATCATCATCATCGTCATCGTCATCATCGTCGTCGTCATCATCGTCATCGTCATCATCGTCGTCACTGTCATCATCCAACTGAACTTTTCCCTTACGATTAGGGGAGCCTTCTTGGCGTTTCTTATCAGCAATAGCACTCGGATATACCTTAAGGTTTCCTGTTCTCTTCAATTCGGCTTTTTTTGAACTTTCTGTAGATGACTCTTTATTACTTCCACTTCGTAGAAACCCCGTTTTTTTATCAACATCTGCTTTGGCCTTTGATTTAGGATAAGCTTTTTTTTTTGGTCGGTGGCTATCTTCACCTGCAGGCATTAGTAACTGTCATGCAAAATGACATAGCTCAAACATCCAGCATTTAAGGCGTAGGTATAGTAAAACATTTTTTATTTAAAGAGATGTCAAGAATGATGTCATGCACGTAATATTTTGTAACTCATTATTCGTAATACATCAACAAATCCTTAGACCTTAAACAGATATTACATAATAAACTTTTTAAATGGATGTGGATTCTTACTTTTTTGATCTACTAGCCACTGGAGAACCTTATTTTCGTTCTTTAAGTCACCTATAAACAGGACAAAGGTTTAAATATTGTGAAGTTATTTTTTATAAAAGAAATTTTATTCTTTCCTCTAACCACTGTCTCCTGACGGATATATGGTCACCATTTCGATTTACTTTTTCATTATATAAGTTGGCGGTCGGGCAAATGAGCCACCTGATGGTAAGTGGGACTGTAAGATACATTAAACACTCCTCACATCACAAATGCACCACCAACCCTGGGAACTAAGATGATATGTGTCTTGTGCCCGAAATTACCCTGACTCATTATTTTCTTAAACTGCAACACAGCAATACAAATTATTGCCGTTTGGAGCAAATGATCAAGGCACCTACCCAGATACCAGTCTCTGTGTTACCTCGTCGGTAGTATTAATATTTTACATAAACATATATTCATATATCCACTCATGAAAGCACGTTCCCTCAGGATAAATATATTTTTCAACCAACTAAACTTCAAAAATCTTTGCCTACTTTTTTACCTCTTTCTGCTTACTTACTTACTTACTACAGCATAGATCACTCCCACTGATCTATGCTGTATGTTAGTTTATAATTTAAGGTGGAGTTGCCTTCGTGAGTGAATAGACTATACAAGAAGTTATGAAAATAATAGCAATATAATACTTAAATACCCTATATCCTTACACTCGAGTACTTACCATCGTACATGATCGGCACTCCAGTTTCATAATAAACTAAAGCAGGGAAACTGAAAATACCAATATCAGACGCCAGCTTCGAATCTTTAGACTTAACGAATTGTATTCCATGCTTATCTGTGTCATCGTCAATAGTTTCTAACTCCTCAAGAATTTCTTCACAAGTATCGCATTTCTCATTATCTGAAATGAACATATTTGTAATTTCCGAAATAAATATCTTCTACGAATAACTGACAAAAAAATGTTCCATTTTCAAAAATACTCGAATAAGAAAAACATTTGGATAGAGTATATCTTGTTAAATATGGAATCAAACATTATAGCTCTTATTATATTCTATACTCACAGAAGAATACCGCCAGGTGTTCGACGTCATCAATAAGATCCTTTAAAGTTTTTCTATCAACATTTTCAATAACATCAGGCTGCGAATCGTGTAGCTCCAAAACCCATTTAAGAATTGCTTCTTCATGCATTAGGTCGCCGTCATAGATAGTTCTAAATTTGTGCCGATAGAAAGCTAAAGCGGGCAAGTCGGGGAGGTCATATTCCTTATCAATTCCGTCGTCTGAAGTCTTTACAAAATCGATGTCTTTCTCTTCACATTCGTCATCAATGTTTTCTAGTTCACTCAAGATTTTCTGAGATTTTTTGTCATTTTCTTTGTCTTAAAAAATATATTAAGGTTACAATCAAATATGATAAAAATAAACGATATGATTAATCATAATTTATAAAAACTCACAGAAGAAGACAACAATATGATCGTTTTCCTCCAGTATTTTTTCCAACATTTTAGCATTTACTTCTTCAATTTTTCCAGGAATTTCCAGAGTGTCTTCATCTGTTAACCATGCCAATACCTCATCTTCATCTTCGATATCACCTAAAAAATCAATAATATTTTTTACATTCCTTATTTGTATGAATTTATACATATTATTCGAATATACAAAGTAAGAAATTACCTTTGTAAATAAGAGGTTCTTTATTTCTAAAGAAAACAAGCGTTGGGAAGGTCTTGATTCCGTATTTTTTAGCCAAAGATAAGTCTTCAGTGGTTACAAAGATAATACCCGTTTCATCAAGCTCGTCGTCTATATTTTCTAATTCTTCTAATATGTTGTCACATTCTTCACCTTCTTCACAAGTACCACCTGTAAATAAAATAGTACATTATATGTATTATATATTTTTTACTCATTTTCATTTTAAATTGTTCTTTATGTATAGTTCTATCTGTTTTATTTTATGTGCATTATCTTATTTATTTGTTTGC
The DNA here is from genome assembly GCF_905220365.1 of Vanessa cardui. Classification (NCBI taxonomy): domain Eukaryota; kingdom Metazoa; phylum Arthropoda; class Insecta; order Lepidoptera; family Nymphalidae; genus Vanessa; species Vanessa cardui. The sequence continues at coordinate 1,820,765 of NC_061131.1, forward strand.
CTAAGGATCATATAAAGTGATATAATAATAATGAAATAACATTCGATCTAAAACTAAAGCTAAAACAACTTGTGTTCGACCATAGACATTATACATTCAACATTTTAAATTGATTTCGATATTTTTAATGATAACACTAAAGAATGTCAAACAAAAAATACAGCGGAGAAAAATGTACAGATATAGTCTTGTCTTTGTCTGTTTATTATTACATAAATAAAAGTGAAAATAAAACTTACTGAAGTATACGACGACGTATTCATGTTCTTCTATTAAATCAACCAAAATTTCATCCGTTACTTCCTCGATCGTCGCGCTGTTCTTTTGTTCAATAAGCCACTCTAGTACTTCATCCTCGTTCAACAGATCACCTTCGTAAATTGCAGGTATATTGTCTTCAAAGTAAACCAGTGTAGGTAGATGATCGATACCATATTCTTTAGCTTCAGCGTCATTGTCGATCCGAACAATAACAATACCTTCCTTTTCCAAATCATCGTCGATATTTTCTAACTCATTAAGAATTCTCATATCCTGTTTATCATCTTTGTCATCTTTAAAAAGAAAAAAAGTATGGATAAAAAAATATATTGAAGGTCACTTATTTATGTAACAATATATAATAAAACTTTTTGTATAAAACATAAAACTGTTGATAGTTATATATGTGTCAAACGATTTTCATATTTTTAGGCTTTAATTTTCATATCCTTTACTTTACAAATAGAAAAAAAAAACAGTTATACTTACAAAAGATAACCGCTAAATACTGAGCAGTTTCGATCAGTTTGTCCATCATCTCGTCAGTAACTTCAGGTATCTCACTGTGACGTTTTTGATGCAGTAGCCAACCCAAAAGCTCTTCTTCTTTCATCAGATCGCCTTCATAAATATGCGGGATTCCCTTTTCAAAGAACACCATTGTTGGAACAGTCTCAATACCATATTCTTTCGCTTCCTTATCGTCATCGATCTTGACAAAAGCGATGTCATTCTGATCACATTCGTCATCGATGTTCTCCAATTCAGCTAAAACTTTCTGACTCTTCTTATGATCCTTATCATCTGGAATAAATGCAAACGACTGTATCTCATTTTTATATCAGTTCTTTAAATAACAAAGTGAGCTAATTTATAGTGTTACAATACACTTTTCTATTGAGCAATGCGGGAATATAAAAACCTGGCATTTTGTCAAATTGATTGGACAATGCTAAGACTACATAAATAAACGTGAAAACAACTTACAGAACAAAACAGCTACGTAGGGCATTTTCTCAATGATTAAATCGAGCATTTCATCGGTGATATCTTCAATTTCATCGCTTTCAGTTTGGTGATGCAGCCAACTAAGAACTTTTTCTTCTTCTTCTAAATTTCCTTCGTAGTATGTCGGTATACCTTTCTCAAAGTATAGCAGAGTGGGAACTTTTTCGATGCCATATTCTTTTGCCTCTTCATCATTGTCGATTTTCACAAACGCAATACCCAGCTGATCACATTCATCATCAATATTCTCCAATTCATTCAAAACTTTTTGAGACCTGCGATCGTTGTTATCATCTGAAAGAATGGTAATAATTAGTTAGTTATAGCCTGTACATATTTCACAACAGGACTAAGGCCTCCTTTCCCTTTGAAATGAGCATTTGGAGCCTATACTACCACGGTGCTCCCATAGGATTGAGACACATGTCTCACAATGTTTCCCTTCACCTCCAAGCATGAGATAAATTACAAACACAAGCAGGGTCAGAACACACAATCATCGGATACGATGTATGTATTCTAATATTCAATTATTTTAGATTGAAGACAGATTAAGGTACAAAAAATTCTTACAAAATAACACAGCTACAGTTTTCCCATCCTTGATAAGTCGATCGAGCATCTCATCGGTAACATCTTCAATTTCATCCTTTTCCAACTGATCAACGAGCCAAACTAAAATTTCTTCTTCGTTCTCGAGATCACCTGTAACGTTCAGTAATAATCTAAATTAGTTTCAGAAAAACTATTTTCGTTAGTGTAAATATAGGTAACAGTCTATCTTGATAGAATCAATGCCTGTATCGCATTGTCAGTTAAATACTAATAGGTTCATAAAATATCTAAAAACAATTTGATCGCAATTCCATTGCTGATAAAAGTGTATAGAGTTAAATATTACCGTCGTAAACATTGGGGATTTGCTTTTCGAAGTAGACTATTGAGGGAACATCGTCAATTCCAAACTCTTCAGCAGCTTTCTTGTCGTCGATTTTGACGAATTGTATTCCGTGTCGGTCGCAGTCGTCGTCAATTTTTTCTAACTCTCCCAGAACTGTCATGGACTCCTCATCACCGTGATCATCTGTAACATTGTTATAATCAAATAAAATATCAATGTTTTTATGAAAGGTTCAGATTTCTTTGAATTCACAGATTGTTTCACAGAATTTCCATATTGATTTAATTGTATTACTTCAAGTAACAGAAACTATAAGTGCAAGCAGCTAGAATCTAATTCTATTGTTATAAAAAATTCCACTACTAATGGATTCTTAAATTTTACAGATATCGCGCCCAAAGTTATAGTTACGATATTACTTTATAAAAATATGTGTAGTGAAAAATAATTAACAAGGACAGAATTGTCAAATTTACTTACAGAACACAACAACAAGATTGTCAACATTTCCTATAAGAGTATTGAGAGTCTTAGCCGTTACATCCTCGATCACATCTTCTTCATCCCCAGTCGACTTGTTTGCAATGAGCCATTCTAAGACATCTTCCTCTCTACTGAGCTCACCTAGAAAATATATTTTACCAAATTTACTTTAGAAAAAGTAATGCATTTGTATCAAAATTTGTAAATAAATTTGTATTCGAACTTTTTATTCATTTAACTTTAAATGATGAATTTGGATGAAAAAAATAAATCATCTCGAAATACAAGCTTGAAATAACCATAAAACAATAGCTTCTTAATGGTGGCCTCTTAAAAAGTGATGTTAAATTTCATAGTACCTACTAACGTCAGTAAAATGACTCACAAACCTTCATAGATAATAGGTATTTGATGCCTGTAGTACACCAATCTTGGCAAATCTCCAAGACTGTACTCCTCGGCTAGTTCCTCATCGTGAATCTTTACGAAACCTATACCGAGTTGGTCTGCTTCGTCATCAATATTCTCCAGCTCTTGCAATGCCTTTGCACATTTCTTGCATTCAGGTTTGTCTGTAACACGCGATTACTTATTATTAGTCTTCGAGAATTGAACATGTGTACCTAATAAAATCATGCCTCGTATAGGATTCGAAGCAGTGCAGTTAAGCGAATTGCTCAGGTAATTGTGTGTTAAGAGAAAATTAATTGTATTGTGTGGCATGGCAAGCGTTCGGTGTCGTGCAAAGGTGGTGCTAGTAAACTCAGCGTAAGGCTGGTGCTAGAGTCTGTGATGGGTCCACTTGTTGTATATTGAATTGGTTTCTAAGTAGGAAAAATTCATGTGTCCTTATGTGTTTTATAGGGAATGGGTAACTAAGAATTTACTAAATACGAATAACCCCAAATACTTAAATCTTAGTCCATCTAGGGTTCACCAAAATCAGTCGCATCGCAACTATACCAACTATTCATAAATAGATCTTATACTTTGGTTAGTTTATGTATGGGTTGAATAATTTCCAAATCTCTAAAGATGTCTAAAATACTACTTATTATTTCCTTAAGTCTGATTTGGGTCAAGGTCATTACACGATGCGCTTCAATCAGACTAAACAACTTCTTCCTAGTTTTAATAGTTTGTGGTCGTTAAGAGCAGATAATGTAACCGATGTCTTGTTCGTGACACGTCGGTCCGTCAATCCGAGCTTGCTGGCAACACATAAATAGAACAGCCGAAATAGCTCGCCGCACGCTCCGATAATGCAAACGCGTTTTTGATTCTAGTCTTCCCTTACGCTAGACAAATGGAATTGCCAAATGTTACAGAAGCTACAGCTCTCAAGCTATAAAAATCGATGTTTGGTAAACAGCACGTGAAAGATAAAGAGCTTACGGCATACAAATATAGCATTCGATTTGATAACATCAAAATACTATCGATATACTTTATCAAATGATTCATGCTATTGTGATACGTTGTAACCGAGCCAAAAATTTAATTGGCCAAAACATTAATGAATGCTCGCCTCAGCCGTTCGAGCCGCCAATTCTTATTCTAATTTCCAATAAGTCGCCGAAATTGCCCACCGCAGCCGCATCGAAAGCGGAAAGCACGTCGGAATCATTGAATTGCGCTAGTCTAAAAAGCTAGAAGTAACAGCCACAACGACATAAATATAAAACATACCGCTAGCTGTAAACCTTACTTACTGTTCATCGGGCCGCAATTTTTGTGATCAGGACCTACGTGAAAAACAATGTAAAACACACGGCACAATGTACTGCTTTTCAAACAGTTTAGTTTAATACTAATCAGTGGAAGCGATAGAGAATTATCTACTCAATAGATCTACATAAAAGAATTTATAATATTTCACTTTTGTTAGTTGAGAAAAGTTTGCTCAATATTTTACCACAATAGCTCATTAAATCCTTAAACAAGCCCCCTTTAAACAACATAGATACGTACAGAAGAGAACAGCAACGTATTCGGTGTCTTCGATTATTTTGTCAAGGATCTTTTGATTGACTTCTTCTATCCGGTCCGGAAGGTCCATTGCTTCTAAGCTCGTCAGGAAATCCAAGACGCTCTCTTCGTCCATGAGATCTCCTATAAATACAAATTGACATAATTCAATAATATCATCAAAATATATCTAAAACCTTAACCATATACCTAAAAATAACCATATTGCCCTGGTAAATACACCAGTAAGCGTGCGGTATTTAAAATATAAGTAAGTTAATTAAATCTGATCAGCTGCCAAAAAGATCAACCTCGCAGACATTTCTATTTGTTTCTTCAATCGCTATATCGTCAATGTCAGTCTTCAAATTGCTTATACATATATAAACATATACCAGCATTGGTAGGTGACCAAGTTTAAAACGCAAGTAAAACAGATTCCTTCATATATCTTCATTCCATTCAAGCATTTTATGAGTGACTGATTTATGCTGTCAGTGGCCAGTGTGATATATTATAACTTCGACAACTGACTGTTTACAACTCCTAAATATACTCTCAGTGCTTAAAAGAAAAGAACTAGATTAGGAAATAGTTATATAACTGGAGTATGTCCACAAATGAGCCGCCTATGGGCTGATCCAGATCTGTTAACGTTACAGTTCTGACAAAATTTTAAATGTTATGTAAGAAAATACTAAATAGAAATCAGTGACCTCGACCTAGCTGATATATTTAGAAATCCGCCATGAAATACTTGTACTAAGGAAAATTACTTAATAAACAGCTGTGATTGTTTTAATTATACAAGTAGATAATACTCTGTTGAAATTAACCTTCGTAAATGATCGGTTCCATCTCACGGAAGTACGTGAGGGCGGGGAATTTCGTAATGCCATACTGTTTGGCGAGCCTCTTGTCGTTGATCTTAACGAAGTCGACGCCGAACGTGTCGGTGTCGTCATCTATCTTTTCTAGTTCTTCTAGAACTTTATCGCATGTTACACAGCTCCTGGCATCTGTAAGAAATTGAAAATATTAATGTTTTTCATTATTGGTCTACTCGAGTGTATCAAAGTAAAATTTTTGGTTGCGATGGTATGCAACACCGAACTGTTTGTTTTTTTTTTTTTATATTTTGTGCTGAAGTCGTAAATATAATGCATGAAATTTTAAGAAGGTTTTGAATCTCTGAAGGCCAGTCGGGCCAACAGCATCTCAAATAGAAAAAATATTTGGTAAAATATTCTGTTATTGAACTATATTCTTGTTAGTTAAGTAATAATAAATATTTTTAATTCATATTGGTATAAATATAAAATATGCAACATGGATGAATTACTCCCGAAAAAAAACCCAAAGCGAACTATTCTTTAAAATACAAACGTTTCATCAAGTTTTACATTTGAAAAAATTACGATTATCTATACATACATTATGATTATTTATACACTTTTTTCAATTTTTATCGATCTGTCTGTCTGTGTTTGTTCCGGCTAATATCTGGAACGGGTGGACGGATTTTGACGGGACTTCCACGGGCAGATAACTGATATAATAGGGATTTCAATAAACTAGTTATTACGGATTTTAATCGCGTATATTAATTATTTTGGACATCCCGACGTTTCGAGCACTTTACAGCGTTCGTGGTCACGGGTAGATTGAAATTTAAGACAACATAATGATATAATAGGGAGTTAGGTTAGCGTTAGAGACTTAGGCTGCGATAATATTTTTTGTTATATTCAAAGGCGTACAAGGTCGCGGGCACAGCTAGTTGGTATATAGAGCAGAATACATATATAGAAAATTGTTTAACAAAAGGGAAAACTGTAAAATCGAGAATTAGTTTAACATACCCCTGGAGTTGATTCTAAACATCACTAATTCTTAAATATTTATTATGATTTTATTAACGGATTGTGAATCGATGCGATCAATATTTTTATTAAATATTTACTTATTAATACCCTGCAAGACTATCAGTGCAAAATTACACAAGACATATTTGCTGGAAAGAAATTAAAAAATAAACACTTAGTTCAACTATAACATGCCTAGCTCATCAATATCAGTTAATGTATACCAATATATATTAGTTCTGGAATTAAACTGACCTCTACCGTAGCGTAGAATTCGATGATATTTTAAACACTGGAGAGTGAAAATAAACTCATAAATATACAAATCAAGAATTTGCGCCGGTTACCGGTTTTTACGATTGCAGATTATAAACGTCCCAGCCCTAGCACGTTGGTGGGCGGCGTTTACGATACTTATTCATTTGATAGCCTCTTTATAAGCGTTTATGTTGAATTATATTAATGTTTTGTTTAGATTAAATTACTTGATGGTAGGGCTGAGTGCAAACATCTAGTTAGGTTGTAATATTAATTTAAATAATTGTATTAACTAACATGACTGTATTTTTTTAAATGTTGAAAAAGAGTAACTACTGAGTTTCTTGCCGGTTCTTCTCGGAGGAATCTACTTTCCGCAACGGTGGTAGCTTTACTTAATTGTTAAATGACGATTAAAAAGTTCTTGAATAAAGTTTATTTAGATTTTGATTTTGTTGCACTCCTCATATATTGTTTCATAACATAATAAATAATAGTAACAGCCTGTAAAATTCCCACTGCTGGGCTAATGCCTCCTCTCTCTACCAAACGCTGGTTGCTTTACATGTGACAGAATTTCATCGAAATTAGACACATGCAGGTTTCCTCACGACGTTTTCCTTCACCGTCGAGCACGAGATGAATTATAAACACTTATTAAGCATGACAATTTAGTGGTGCTTGCCTGGGTTTGAACCTGAAATCATAGTTTATGTACGTGCTTTACTACTGGGCCATCTCGAGTCCTATATATAGGTATATAATTAGCAATACTTGGTACATTGTTGTATTCCGATTTGTTGTTTGTTTGTTGTCCGGTTGTGTGTTAGAAAAGTGAACATACTCGTGCCTCGGAAGGTACGTAAAGTTGTTCATGTGCCTGAACTTTTTCCTTTTGAATGAGATTTGCCATTCCATCTGATTATGAGTGTGGGAATAGAGATTGTAGTGTTTGTGTGTGAACGACACACTGTGTTTAGTTAAAACTATTTTCATTGTTGTTTAATTTTGTCAAGTTTAAAACAAGGTTCAAAATGTTTTTTCTACCAATTGATTTTTTTTAATACAAAAACTTGTCAAAAAATTACAACAATTTTCTTTATTAATTCTACAAAAATATTACTGAACAGCTGATCTTCCTTGAGTTTTCCACTTTACCGCCGCGGTCAAGCAATAACATATTTAATGTGATTTATCAAAGGCGTCAAAGGCGTCATATTTAAATATTTCACACTTTTTTTTATGGTATAGCTTGGTGGACGAGCATATGGGCCACCTGATGGTAAGTGGTCACCATCACCCATAGACAATGACGCTGTAAGAAATATTAACTATTCTTTACATCGTCAATGTGCCACCAACCTTGGGAACAAAGATGTTATATCCCTTGTGCCTGTAGTTACACTGGCTCACTCACCCTTCAAACCGGAACACAACAATACTGAGTACTGTTATTTGGCGGAAGAATAACTGATGTGTGGGTGGTACCTACCCAGACGGGTTTGCACAAAGCCCTACCACCAAGTAAAATCTTAATATAATTACAGACTCATAATGAAATTATCTTTTCAATCATCATTTTGAACAATTCGACAATAACTACATCATCATCATCATCATAATGAGTGAATGACATGAATAAGACCGATTTACCAAGTAGGTTGAATAGATAATATTTTTAAATAACAGCTCGCTAAGACCGTCTTCACCGCGCGCCCATTTTTATATATACTGCTTTCCCGCGCTTTTGCGACTTGTGTCATTCGACATGACAGATGAATAACTACACAGATAATATGTATATATTTATACAAAATATTCATTATTACGTTATTATAGATCTGTATGCACTACAATAATTTTGATTAAAATAAAATAATTTTATTTTGTAAGTGATAGAAGAATAAATTAAAGTAACAGCCTGTAATTTTCCCACTGTATAGGGATAAGGCCTTCTCGTCCATTAAGGAGAGGGTTTCCAACACGCTGTTCCAATGCGAGTTGGTGGAATGAACATGTAGCAAAATTTCGATGAAATTAGACAGATGCAGGTTTCCTCACGATGTTTTCCTTCACCGCCGAGCTCGAGATGAATTATAATCACAAATTAAGCACATATATATAGTAGTGCTTGCCTGGATTTGGACCCGCAATCGATTAAAATGCATGCGTTTTAACCACTGGGTCATCTCTTCTTTATTTTTCAAGTTATTCTTCATTATGAAACTCTCCTTGAATAAATATTTACTATAATTAAATTTACAAAACAACCATATTTCTTAGCTGCGACGTCTACAAAATATGTTTAGATGAAAAATGTTTAATTTATTTATGTTGCTTTAGTACGAGGTGTTAAGTTATTGACGTGTTTATATAAAGCAGTTGCTGAAAATATGTTTTATTATACCGAATAATATCCGAAAGGGCTTCTGACTTCTAATAATGAATGTACAGTCAGAGTAAGAAAACCTTTGTCAGTTTTCAAATTAATTTCTTTATCAAATCTTAAACTCTTAGTATTTTTTTTAATTTAAAAGTCAAATCATTTCGACGCAATATGTCATTCTCGATCGGTAAAGCAGATTATCGCTCATATTGAGCAAACGAAAATAGATCTTAAGGTGACGAACCTTTTCTTACCCCGACTGTACAAATATATTTATCAAATATATTTTTAACGTTACTGGCATATTCTATAAATACTGAAAAAACTAACATAAACAGATATTCTATTAATATTACCTGTTGTATTTTTTGGTTTGTATTAAGTAGGTATACCTTATTTTTACAGCAACAAAATACTTATAAATATTATTATAAAGATTTCCTATAATATAAAGAAAAAGTTCATAGTTCCATATACCATAATTAATTGGAAATAAACCAAAATATGGACACGACAATATGTAAAAACTTAAATGTAATTAGCAAATCATATCGTCCAATCACACAGTAGTAAGAATCTCTATTACCTACTGTATAAGTTAACAAAAAATACACAAATGCACATCGATGACTACGAATACAAAACTAGAAAATATCCTTAAAAGAGATCCTTAGATTTAGGTAACAGTTTGCACAATGTGATGATAACGTCATTCTACCTATAGGTAACCTAACCAACAGGTAACCTTTATAATAACCTAATAATTAAGCAAGAAAAAAGAGATGAATCTATAAAACTATATCAATTATTTACCAAAACCACAAGACGAAATTAAATTTAAAAGCCCGAAGAATACGAATTCTAACAAAATTAATTGAAGTTTAAATGTAATAAAATACATGACAATATAAAATAAGATAAAGATTATATCAAAATAATATAATATCTGCGCCCGCGACTTTGTAAGCGCTTGAATTTCATAAAAAAAAAACATATTGTAGCCTAAGTTACTCCCATATTACATCAGTAATCTACCAGTGAAAGATCGGTTCAGACGTGCTATATATTAGCCGGAACAAACAGACAGACGAAAATTGTAAATGAATGTTATTTTGGTATATGTACCATGTATACATATATATATGCATTAGTAAAAATTTAAGAGCTATTTTAATATTAAAACCAGACATTTAAATTTTATTATATATATAGATATACATATGGACCTACCTATACATATATGTATCTATTATACAAAAGCTTTCGATCCTGAAACGAGTAGGTCTGTTTGGCATGAATTAAACAAACGAGGAATCGCGATTATAGCAAGCTGAGCAAGAATTTTACTGCAGGAAAAACTTGCGTTTCCAATTAATTGGAAACAAACACTATGTTTTAAAGAAACCCTAAAAGAACTACTGAGAAAATTTGAATGAACAACTGTAAGTCTTTTAAAGTACGTATTTTGAGTATGTCGTTTGAATTATCGTCCATTAGTCACCTAAACTACCTAACCTATATTGCCTACACTGGTGATAGGAGGGCTAGTTCGTTAATTGCCCAGAGGATGCGATTCAACGGGGAATAGCTGGTAGCATTCTTGTCACCATTCTACGCGATCAAGATATTATATAGTTACTATTTTTAATACATATTTGTATGTATTTAAGGACCTGTTCTAAATGGCAAAAGTGATACACAGAAGAAACAAAACAAGTGACGACGATGACTATTGCGATGATTACAAAGAAAAAAGAAGACAAAAATCAAAGCTAAGACGTAATCAAACAAATTTATAAACTTCATACAAGAACAGAATCAAAATAAAGATATCTCGAGCTCTGAAATTTCAAACAGTCCGTCTAATTCTTTCTTCAATAACAAAAGTCGTGAGCAACGCCGTGCCGTGCTTGAAGCGTTAACTGAAAGTTATTTACAATGAGACATCATACTGACATACATCGATTCTGATGAAGGCGCCAACGCAGTGCGATTCTGTAGGGATTTGTAACTAACATAAAATGTTAACAGTTGACTTATAGACCGTGAGATGATAATGAAAAAATATTTGGTTATTTTTCCGACGCGTTCGATTAACGCCCACGCGATAGGACCGCCGGTTCGAGCGCTACGACCATCATTTTCCTTTTTGCCTTTACGTAATTAGACCCCCGAAGAAGCGCCATACTGGTACAAATGACCAAATATTTTGTGTCCTCATCTCCCGCTCTATTAGTGATACGTTATTTTGATTTTGAGATTGCATCATGTATATCCTAAAAATGTCATAATTGTCATAGTCAATGTCACGTATCAGATTCTGACACGTCATACTCGTGTCCTACGATGAAATTTCAATTTTCTGTTACAGTATAGCCCACACACGCGGATAATAATGTAATAGTTCGTTACATTATTATACGAGTGTATTAGGATGAGTGCGAGACGATGCTTAAAACACAGAGAGTACAGACAGCACAAGAAGTATAGTCAGCATAAAATGCTAATTAGATTCTATTGATATTAATAAAATAATATTAAATATATATATAAATATATTAAATAACTATTAAATATATCTTCGTAAGTGAATAAATCTATAATAGAGAGAGTACAATCAATATCAACTTTAGTATTCCCTTTAAAAGAGTAAGGTCAGGAACCCATTATATAAAACATATTTGTCGCTCTGCACAACAATATTTATAATAATAGCAAGCACTTAATCTTAATTCAGATATAAAACAATGCTTGTCAGGGTTTCTTATATAATTTTAACTATTGTAATTAACGATGCCTACTCAAAATTTAAGTATAGAACTTAATAGCTAATGAATTAAAAATAAAAAAAAAACTCTTTACAGACCAAAATATTATTAATCGCAATAAAAATGAATACAGTATCATTAAAGTAACGTACAACTCACTCAAAGTGAGAACTTTAATACTCCCAATAAATACGACAATAACTTCCAATAATGATTGGATTATTCGCATTATAATTTCGTTAACCTGATTTAAATATTTTCAATGAGACTTGATTCACAAACGGAGCGGCACCTACGTCAGACTTACGTAAAATGAGATTTCTGCCATCGTAACTTATATTAAAATAGCTCGAATGTATTCGCATTATATCTTTGGTTTGATTTTACTAAGAACGAATTCTAGAACGCAAAGCGAATGAAGATTAATTGCTTGTTTTAAATGTCATTGTAACAATCAAATTATTGCATTTTAAATAGTAAAGAAAACGTTCCATTAAAACCGCTTATAAAATTACTTTTTAGTACTGGTAACACTTAATTTTTAAGTGATATATATCTATGTGATTATGTAATACCAGCTGCCTTAATTTTAATCAAAACAGATATTATTTTCCAAAAATTTTACGTGTTTATTTTATAATTTAACTATCTGATTTACCAGCGGTAATTAGACATGAACTCACCATTAACCAATGCAATAGCATCACTAACCTTTGGTACTAAGTGTCCCTTGTGCCAGTAATTACACTAGCTCGCTTACCTTTTACACCGTAAAAAATGTATACAACAACAGCAACAGCCTGTAAATTCCCACTGCTGGTCTAAAGGCCTCCTCTCCCTTTGAGGAGAAGGTTTGGAACATATTCCTATGCGGGTTGGTGGAATACACATGTGGCAGAATTTCTATGAAATTTGTCGCATGCAGGTTTCCTCACGATGTTTTTCCTTCACCGCAGAGCACGAGATGAAAAAAATGTATACAGTGCTGTCTAATATTAAAATAACAGATAAGGTGATATCTATTTAGAAGCGCTTTCATAAGCACGTCTCGCAAGCCCTACCAAGTACCGCCTATTTTTAATCTGTATTATAAAAATAGCTTATTGATGTGTCTATTAATTACCAATTGACGCGGCTAAGATAGCGTTCTATAATACGTATAGATGTTTTGCATCATCCAACTCGAATCGCATATTAAAATGCTCGAAAACAAATATTTCTGAGTGGCAGTTTATTAATATCTGAGATGGCCTAATAGATAGAACACGTGTACCAAACGTGCAGTTCTGGCCTACTATGTCTCAGCATTTTTTGGTGCTATATATATATTATTAATGCAGATTCGGTAGGGGATCCTAATGGGGTCTCAAGCCCTAACAGAATCTCAGTTCTACTCTTTGCTCAGTTTTTACGGAACTTTAACCTTGTAGGTATAATGCAAATTAAATGTTTAATCAAACATTAACTATATTTACATTTCTTTTTACATTAACAGCCTGTAAATACCACTGCTGGGCTAAGGCCTCTTCTCCCTTTGAGGGGAAGATTTGGAGCATATTCCACCACGCTGCTCCAATGCGGGTTGGTAGACAGTAGCTGAATTTCGTTGAAATTAGTCACATGCAGGGTTCCAAATTAAGCACATGACATTTCAGTAGTGCTTGCTTACTTTTGAACCAGCAATCACCGGTTAAGATACATTCGTTCCAACCACAGTGTCATTCCGGCTCTTTGCAGCATTACGCTACCAAAGTTAAATCAAATTCGGAATGAAAAGAGCGTTTTTTTACTGTTTACTTTTGTTAAACCTACCCCCAAGGAGATGCAGACTGCGTCTCCTGGTGGTAGGTCTCCTTTTCCAAACAATTATCCCGGATCCACCAATATATACATATATATTCACAGGAAATATTACTCAAAGGTAAAAAAGTTAATGCCTTACTGATAGGTTAACCTTTTAGGTTATCGAGGTCGCTATCTTTTGTTAAGATTTACATTTTTCGAACGTATTCACATTCTACACGGAAATTGTTACGAAACATATCTTAGACAGCATATACACTGTTTATATTTATTCTTATGTCTTTAAAATAGACATTAGTATTATTTTTAAATCGATTAAACCAGCGTTATCTCTTGCAGTGTCTGATATAATTAAAAACCATTTCGGGCCACTTCACGTTTTTTTTTAATTTGTATGAAATTAATGTATTTTTTAAACGTAATTGAATTAATATATTCCTTTAGATTTTTGAGATATTATACAAGACTTTTTTACCTGATTTGAACAAAACGATGGATGGATTGTGTGAAAAATAATATGGTTGAAAATAATGGGTATTTGTAAGATGACGTCAAATAGAGAAACCTGGAAGATATATAAAATTTAGATTTATAAAATATAAAGGGCTGGCGGACTTTTTTACCTGATTTCCAAACTTTAACTAAAAGTATGTTTAAAGTATGTGTAAATTTACCATCAAGTAGGCCATTTCTCGTCCTACATTCATAAATTACTTACTTATCAGGAACTAAAGTAAATGATTGTATTAACATATGTATTTAAATAAAAGACTTATAAAAAAATAAATACCCACTATGAGCATTCGTCTTTACAATCGCCGGCATTAAATAAATAAATGTGGAGAGCATTACAGCGTGCAACTTGTGTATATAATTTGTAACATCGGTGTGCAACCTCGCAAATTTCACCTTACCAATGTTTTTTATTCCGATTTTTTACGTGAATTACATAAACAGAACTACCTTCCCTCGCTCAATTTGACCGTTCTGTTATAAATTGTTTAAAAGAACTAAATCGAATGCAGGTAAACATTCAAAATCGAAGCAAATTATTTCATTAAGGGTGGGTTTTGTCCTTTAGTGAGACAGTACTGTAACGGAAATTAAGACAACATTCTGTAACGGAAAGGTTTTGGAATACAAGAGCCCGTATTTAGGCGATCGCGTTGATGGTACCCCTTTTTTTTCTCGCTGGAAAATCGCATTAAGTGCTTCCCGCAGTGGGAAATGGGGGGGGGGGTGTTGGTACTCCCCGGAGTTCTGGACACCGAGTGCACCCAAGTACACCGGGTTTACCCACTAAAAAACAAACGGTAGCCTCTCCGTCTTTCGGCGGACGCCACGGGATAGCTTACGCATGTTACCGTGACGATTGATGGTACCCCTGCATCTCGAATCTAAATAACAATAAGTTATAATAAAGCCTTTTTTGCTATTCTTATTTATACAAATAAATTATAAACAAATTTTCGTCATTTGCCTTAAACTTTTGGCGTAAAATATCGGCTGTCGTTAGTCCTACTTCTAGCTACTCCTAACTTGTCTTCTGACACAGGCCTACTCTAAAGATTTCCATTCAGTACTGTCTTTTGTTTTGCCATGTTCGACCCGCTGCTTACACCTGCCATAATCCGATTAACTAAGTTTTCGATTCAATACTGAATTAGTTATTCATAATGAAACATGGATATATTGAATTAATAAAGTAATAAAAGTAATAAAGTAAATTTATAGTAAACACAAAAAGTAATTGTTTTGTGACTAGCAATGAAACCCAAAAGTTTACGAGTATAATAGTGGCTGCTTCTGTGCTCTGAGCAATAAACATCACTTAATTATAAACCAAGATTAATTGCCATTTTAATCGCACATAAATTCCTTCATAACAAGTATACTCGCTACGTTAAGCCCTATTAAACCGTTTATAACCCACAAAAAGGTAACATTTAGTTTTAAATTAGCGAAATCGTTTAATAGCATACAATTTTTTTAATTATACAACGCTCACATAGGCCATCTAGACTTAGGTATATTTGGAATTTAATGCATTTAATGATTATTTTTATTCACTCTTCTGTATTTTCTATATTATTATACTGTTTATAATGACTTTTAGTTTAAATGTAATGTACTAGAACTGACGGTACACTTGAATAAATAACATAACCTAGATTGGGATATTTTGAAATAATTATTTATTGGAAGTTTAAGAAACATGCAAATTAATAATATATCCAGTACATATTATGAACTAATTTCGTTTAATAACATAATATTCATCCTCTTCATCCTCAATCATCCTCTCATGCTGAATTTACTATATAATGGTTATATTAAGACATTACATTTGAATCAATCAGCTCGTTAAGAGAACGATGGTCGATTTTCTCACTCGACGATAGATAGTAACAGTCTGCAAATTTCCCACAGCTGAGGTTTCCTCTTCCTTTTAATGAAAAGGAATGGAGCAGCTCTAATGCGGGTTGGTGTATACACATGTAGTTTAATTTCTATGAAATTAGATACATCCAGGTTTCCTCACAGTTTTTCCTTCACCATCGCGCATAAGATGAATTATAAACACAAGTGGATTCAAATTCAATAGTACTTTATTGGATTTGAATCCGCAATCAGCGTTCTAACCACTGGGCCATCTCAGCTACTGCTTTCGATAAATGCGTTCTTTAAATTCGCATTTTCTATCAATTTGACCATGTTTTATTCAAATATTTTGTTCGGGTACTGGAATAACCAAATAATCCAAGAGAAAATACACTTCTGGACTTATTACAAGGATTATGTGTGAGAGCATAGAATGGTTTCCTATGTTTGTATAAGCAATTGTCGCTGTTACAACACGAACTTACTCGTTTTTTTCTTATGATTACAATTCAAGAAGAAAGCACAAAGAACTTCGATTGATGTTTTGTTAAAACATCGAATTCATCTCAACTCTACTTATTTAAATACATAATTATTTAGTATATAGTGTATATAGAACAAATTCCTGATTAGTTTTGTACGTATGCAAGTTGTATGAACAAGTGTAAAGTACCTATAATCATATATTATTTTATTCAAACAAGAATTTTTTACAGAAAGGCTTCAATAAAATTTAAAATAAAATTGTAATTAGCAGTTCAAATCATGCTAATACTTAATAACTTTGATATTGAAAATGTTCGTAAATTTTAATTTACAAAATGTCTTAAAATGATTCGTTACGTTTTAATTTTACATGGAAATTAATAATAGGAATCTGTATATCAGAGAATATCAGATAATATCAACGACATCCAATGTTATTGCTCTCTGATGGTCAACGTGTAAAGTCCAGAAGGCACACAGTAAAAATGTTTGAATGACACTAGCTAGGAACTGTGTAAGCACTAAGCTAGAATGGTATGTGTACGTGTATGTATTCCACATACACACACAATAAAACATTTTTCAAGTTAGGTTGTAATTAAATAATTATTGTATTAAATTTCATTTTAAAAATGGAACAATTGATTATTCTTGCTGATTTTGCTTTGTATAATTTTCATTGTGTTGATAGCGTCTTAATCGAATTAATTATATTTAATTTCACATGAGTATTATTGACTCACTAGAAGACTATGTAGTCATTCAAAAAATAAATAATCGAACGGATAGATACGCATAACAATATTAACCTTATATATGTCTACTAAATAAAATTTAGTGATTTGATGACGGGCGGATCCGTCTCGAATCTGTTATTAGAAAAACAAATATCTTGTCGTGAGAGATCGCTATGAGCGATAAGACCACCTTTACGAACCGTGTATCTATTTTTTTGTCTTTCTACTATGTATTCATGTGAAATAAAGTATTTTAAAATAAATAAATAAATATAAACTAAAGACATCATATCGCTGTAGACTCTGAAATTAGTGTACGCTGTTGTTTTCTTTTATAACTCGATAGTGGTGACAAACTATGTCACAATTAGAATTAAGATTATCTTCAGTAATGATTGCGACGGAAACTCCGCCCTAACAAGACACGCAGATTCTATTAATCCAGTAAATAAAT
Organism: Vanessa cardui; assembly: GCF_905220365.1. NCBI lineage: Eukaryota > Metazoa > Arthropoda > Insecta > Lepidoptera > Nymphalidae > Vanessa > Vanessa cardui. The sequence goes on from NC_061131.1 coordinate 1,838,525, forward strand.
TGATCACATACTATTATTTTGGAAGAAATCCAAACGAAACATTTGTAACACAGAATTTTCGTAATTATGTCTTTTCTCTAGAACATTATACCAGGCAACTGAGACTATTTTTAAGACTATTAAGATCTGTTCATATGAACATAAGAAATTAAATATTACATTAATATTAAATACCTGTTGACTTCCATGCAGGATATACATATTACATACATATATAATTGTATTTTACTAACATGACTGTATTTTTTAAATGTTGAAAAAGAGTAACTACTGAGTTTCTTGCTGCTTCTTCTCGGTAGAATCTACTTTCCGAACCAGAGGTAGCGTCACCTAATTGTTATATAAATTAAAGTGTATTTTGATTTTCATTTTGATTCGTTTTCTGTTTTAAACAATATCATTGAGCAAACATCAGCGATTGTATTGATTAGTAGCTGTTGTTATCAACTACGTACGAGTTAAATTCATTCAAACTTACTGAATCCGTTTGCCGTTAAAGCTAGAATTGCCAAACATCCTTTCCAAGCGGACGCTTTCGTCATTAACAAAACCTATGTTCCTAATTCAGCTCTTAGATACAGTTTGGCTGTGCGTTGATAGTCACTCAGGGCAAATCTATATTTAATATTATAAATGTGAAAGTAACTCTGTCTGACAGACAGACGTCTGTCACTCTTTCACGATCAAACCGCTGAACCAAATTAGATGAAATTTGAAGTGAAGCAAAATTTAACTCCAAGAAAGGACGTAGGCTATCTTTTTTGCCTAAGATTTGACAACCAACACTTTTAAACGCGTGCCGCGGTTTACTACTGATATAGGTTTCATAAGTGTAGATTATGACAGTATTATAATAATAAAACTAACATAATAATACATTTTCATAATCACCTACTGGATTAAAGAATCGAAATCACGCCTACAATATTTTTTCATATATTATTATTGAATTATAAATTATTTGAATCATGAATAAATAAATATAATAAAACTAATTTAATTTAACGAAGAAGCTTTGAATACTTGAACTGCTCTGCTCAATCTATGAGCTAAGTCAACACCAGCTTTTTGGTCACCAGAAGTATAAAAAAGTAAAATGGTTTGAGCGCTCATCACTAATTTATCAGTAAACAAATTTAATCATACTTTTGTTAAAATTGACAAGATTTTATCAACTTTAAATTCTCTGAAAATTGAACATCTTTGAGTCATTTTATTAGCAAAGTAGGTCCGTGACAATTTATAACGGGCTTATAAACTTTGGTGAAGTTATTTGGACAACTAATAAAAATAAATTTAATTGTGCCATAAAAATTAACCTCAAAAACTTTATATCCCGGCGATCATCAATCAGAAGTAGCTCTTAAGAATCGATACAAGGGCGATATTAATTGCTGATAATTCTTCTAATTTATTCGTTAAATATTATATGTTTTTCAAGTAATCTTTGACTAAATGGACATTTTTTGTGAATATGTGTAGACTGGTGTAGTCCTGGTTTGTTTATTTATGTTTATGTTGACTTAACCTCGGCTAGCCGTAATGTTCTAGCACATTACAAATTATGTTTTCTGACGTGGATTTACAGTCTAGGCAAGTCGTTCCCATTAAGTCCGCTGCTCGAATTGAAAGCGTCGACCATCAGCCAAGAACTGATTTTCGAATGACTAAAATGTAACATTTCTCGCTTTGAAAGCAAGAAAATGAGGGTATTATTGAATTCGCCAAAATTATGTGACGGTAACGAAGAACCGAAGGGTGAGAGATATTGGCGAGGTGACATACATCATCTTTCAACACTCGGAACTATTTCGGTACAGACAACAAACACTCGATGGGTCAACAGAAACGGACCTTTAACTTGGCGACAAGCTAAAACATTCGGAATGCCAATATCACGTAATGGAAATCTATTTCAGCTAAACGTGCGGCACACACTGATATAGCTTTAGCCGAGCGGGAGCGTAGGCGCCCGGCGACCTTGAAGAGACGGGACCGTGAGGAACGAGTCTCGGCGCCATTTTAGGCGGCGCCGACGACCGCCGCGGTCGGCTCGGGTTTTATTGTCTCCGAGGTTGCATAACCGGGAACGGCCGTGGCTCGCAGCGAAAATATCGCGCGAGGCGGGCGGCGTACCGCGCTGAGCGGCCGAAGATCATTAACTCGGAGATGGGCCGACGGCAGCGCGGGCGCAGCGCCCCCGCGCTGGCGGCCGGCCAGCAACGCACGCGCACTTACACCAGAACACCGCCACGTAGTCCTTGTCCTCCAGCACTCGCTCCAGCTGCTTGGCGGTGACCTCCTCGATCTGCGGTTCGATGCGCGGGGGGGGAGCGGTCTTGCGCGCGGCAGAGACGACGGATACGAGCAGCAGGGCCACGAGGGCCGGCACCCACCGAGCCATAGCGAGGGCGCGCGCGTACTGACGCCGGCCGCCCGCCCGCCGCCGCCCGCCGCGCGATCCGCCCTCGCCGCCCGCCTCGCCCGCGCACGCGCACCTCGCGCATGCGCAACTTACGATTTATTTGCAAGATAACGAATGCAGTCGATTCCTTCGGTCTGATTTGTTTACATCAAATGAAGCAAAATAATTATGACATTCCTTATCAACTAGAAGACTGGTCGTATTTTGAAATTAACTGTTTCTTAAAAAAATATTATTTAAACACTTTCTTCTATCTTAACCTTGAAGTATATCATTTAATTTCACTTTAACAATGTACAATCTGAACCAATACTTAAAAACAGTTCGAGCTGGAAACTTTTAGCAAATTTTTAACGAAAAAAAAAAATCCGCTTAATAATTTAATAAATAATATCCTGAAAACTCAGTCCTTAACACTTTATTATATCAGATAACAGGTTTTAAGGAGGTTTAAGTACGTACGTACGAGGAGATAGACGACGAATGAAACAAACTTTTGCTATATCCAGAAAATTTGGACATACATAAAAGAATAATTCAATTAAATCGCGATTTAAAGAAGTATTAGCGCCATATATTAACAATCAAATAAATTAACATAAACTTCAATAAAACATCAGAAATGAGATCAGTCTCAGCTGAAAATGCTTTACTCTTCAATGCTGTATGTAATGTCTACTAAACAGTGCTTATGAGTGCGTACATGCTACAATGCAAATGCAGTATTCACAGTCCGAAATGCGACCGGAAAGTAAACAGACGCTACACGCGAGATTAACGGATGTACTATTTTTAAAAAATACATACAACGTGCCCAAAGATTTTGGCGCTGTAATTATTATCCATTCCTTCGTCAATGTCTTCAAACTTTGGAACTAAGATGTTACGTCACTTGTGTCTGTAGTTGCACTGGTTCAAACCGGATCACAAGAATATTGAGTATTCCTTTATTGGTAAAGTTTATGCTGCTGCTGAGTTTTTTAATAGAGAAAACCATTAGTACCCTTATGAACTCTACTTAGGTTTAATAAAAAGTCTGTTTATTAAATAGGTAGGTACTGTAAATTCCTAGCCTGTAAGTGTTCAAAAAAGCATGTTACAGGGTTCAAATTATCAGTCTCAATTTTTCCTTTTATTATTTCAAATGTGCAGTCAATGTATATCTAGTATATCGAGAACAAACATATAAACATTTGATTGACATTTGAATGCACTCACATGCCATCTTTTGTGCAACGCTAGAACTAATTGAGAAACCTTCGCAGACATGCGCCTTACAATTACCAGTATTATCGTATGAAATATAGGAACACAGCGCGCACAAACACATAACTAACATATATACTTACAGTAGCCAATCAAAAATAAAAAACAACATCACTCTACATAATACCAATTTACCTAAATCTCATAGATGGTTATTAAAAATTAAAAAAGGAACAGTCTGTAAATGTAGGAGCTGTTATCGGGCTAGGCCTCCTCTACCTTTAAGGAGATGATTTGGCGCTAATTTTACCACGCCTCTTCAAATAATTTCCTTAAAATAAGACACTCAATTTTTTACGATGTTTTCCTTCACCACCGAGTACGAGGTAAATTATGACACAAATTAAGCACATGGAAATTGGTCAGTGGTCTGTAATCATCGTCAAGTACGCATTCAAACAATTTGGTAGGTCAGAGTGTTGTTGACCACTGAGAGTGGCATATCTTGTCAATAATTTGTAACAGGAACTTAACTATTTTTTTTTTAATAGCAATCTTGTAGACAGCCAAACTTTCAAGAGAGGTTCTAGTTCAGCTAATAAAATGTTACCTAAACAAATCTTACAAAAACCTTATAAAAACGTTGACCTAGTTAATCTTCGTGCATGGTGCATACATTTTATTAAAATCATATTTAATCTCCTTTGTGGTAGGAATTGGAGAACACTTTCGTATAAGTTCCAAATTGAAAAGACAATTTAGAATATTCAAAAATACGATTATTATTAAGTATGTATTTGTGTAATATGTGTACGTAAGTTTGGTTACATATTTTGTAGTCTTAATTAAATATTTTCATCTCAATAATGACTGGTCGCTTGCGCTGCGCTAATCGCTTTAGACACTTCCGAGTTCCGAGTTACGGGCATGTTCCATCACTTTCTTCTATAACTTTTATCCACACGATCATGCAACGCGGCTTCTCGCCATCTGCAGCCATTTAAGCTAGCTTTTAAAACAACGAGGTAAATAATAATCACAAATAGAGATATAGATCCAACGTTCTTGTGCAAGATCGTTAACTAACTGTAAATAAATGCAATTGGAATTTTTATGTTTTGTAGAATTAAATTAAATTTATTTATAACTAAAAGAATTAATTAGATGAAATTATCTCAAGCCCCTCAAACTCAGGTTCAAATTAAAACCATTTTGAATTTTATAACAATTACGATTTAAAAAGTTTCTTTGACCCGTTCACAAGCTGCTTAACTCGAAACAGTATTATATTATCAACCAATTTATTGGACGAAAGGATGTCAATAAAATTTGCATATTAATACGTCCATTGTTTGTACCTCAGAATAGGATGTAGTCAAACAGTATACGTAGACAATATCTTCTCGTTTATAACTTATCTGATGATTTATTTCCCCCAACACATAAGCACAATTCTTAAATTGCTAATAAATTATGACACTAATCACAGCACTCAGCACTTAAATCAAAATCGATTCAAAATCTTTTTTTTTTATTTTATTTCAAATGAATCTTTTAAGAATTTATGAATAATAATAAATAATAAACGATGTTCCTAGCCCACGCTTAGACTTCATTTAAAATTAATATATGAAATGTAATTACCAAAACTATTTGTAACGCTTTATTTAGTTTAAAGCCAAACTGTCGACAGTTTCCGAACGTTAGTGTTATGTCAAACTGTCAATGTCACCTTTCAATTTAGTGTTGTACCTCATCAACTTATCGATATTCCTACAAAGAGTTGTATTAATTCATTCTTGTTTATCATAACGATATTTAGTTACTGTAAATTATGTCTTATCGGATTTAAATGCTAACATAATAAAAATAACATTAAACACTAAAATTATATGCAAATTGGTATCAGTTCGTTGCGATTTTTTATGACTGATATTTATAACTTTTCTACAGACATTGAATAGAGTATATTGTGTTTAATTAAATTTAATATTTACTATTTAATATATGTAAAGAATCTTAAATAGCTTATAAGTAAATAAATATTATACGATAGGAACAATACGTATGAAATATGATACCTGGAAGTTGTAATTTATACAATGATTTTATAATTACTTTTTTGATCACAAAAACTTAACATTACTTTGTTTCGTGTAATATTACAGTCACTCTAAAACAGTAACAGTCTTTTAGCACACCTTGGGAATAAAACGATCGCCTCCTGGCTATTTCTAATCATATACTACTATATATCTTAACAATTTGACAAAAAAAAAGACCCACTGAGTTTCTTTCGTCAGTTCTTCTCAAGGTCAGGGTGTTCCTTATGCTTCTATATTGAATAAAGGAATTTGAGTTTGAGTTTGAGTAGCAGAGCTCAGTTCTTGCTTGGCTTGGAAAAGTCTATATGTTTTTATTAAACATGCAACTATGAAATTGTCTTTGATTGAAATTTTCTTATCATAAGTTTATTATATATATATAAATGTTTTCAACAAGCCAAATACTATATAAAAATCTAATACTATACCAATCACAACAGAATGAATGTCAACAAAAAAATTACATATAAATTTATTAATAACAAAAATAATAACCATATAGAATAAATTTAATTATGCAATAAGATTTCTTTCTTTATATTTATCCAAAGAATGTTCCATTATTTTTTATTATTCTAATTTTATTTTAGTATCGATAAACATATCTTTTAATTTTTACAACTCTTAAGTTAGCTGTAACCAATCGGAACGTGGAACTAATGTCACATGCCCACAGAGGGGCGGAGGGGGTTCGAGTGGCATTTGAAATGAATGGATAGCAAAAGTTTCTGAACGTTGCACAGAATTAATGTAAGTCGCTGTTGTGTCAACAAGTATTTCGCCGCGCGGACGGTTCGCTCAACGTTGGCAAACCGAACAACTTTATCTCGTGAAAGTGAGGTGTTGTGAAATAATAAAATGGATATTGTTTATTAATTGCGTCTCTTTCTGTGTAAAGTGCTCATATTACGTACAAACTGTAATACGATAATAAGGTAAGTCAACTTTTCTTGTTAAATGATTTGTTAACTTTTCATCTATGATATTCAAATACCTACTTACCTGGTCACGATATCATTGCTTATCAATTTATCTAGTAGTTGAAAAAATGTCTAATTAGCTTATTTCCTTACCGAAACTAGATCCTTGTTAAAAACGCTGTTGATTTTTGGAGTTTATGAACTAAGATGAAAATACCGCTATTCGAAAATTATACGTTAAATATACAAAAATTACTTAATTCGGTAAAGGGTTAAGTAAATAGGTTGATATAAAATTCGATTATATTTAAATATTAGTTTATATGCGTTATAACTTATATCAGACGTGTTAAATATTACATTATTACGTGAAAAGAGTTTTCTAAGATATTACATTGGTAATTTATTTAATAAATTGCTATTTACTAAAACAAATAGATTAGGCAAAAAATCTCTGTTATTCTTACAGCTTATAAAGTGTTTCATTTACATGTAAGTTAATATTCCAATATATCACAAATTAAAAGTAAAAAATAATAATAACTAGTCTATAATTATCCATTACAATGCATATGATACAGAGGGTATGCTATCAGTGTTTAGAGATCTATATCAGCAACTTATTTTATCATTAGTTGATAGCACGTTCTTTGTATCCAACAATTCACTTGGTTCCATTGTTTTATTTGGTGATAAAACAAAATATCGCAATACTGCGGGATTGAGCAAGGTTAAATTGGGCAAGCATTGTTCGTTTAGAACAATATCACTCGTAGTTCAGAAAAATGTTCATAGTGACTGGTACTGATGTTAATAAAATAATACTATAATTGCGTTTTATATATGCAGGGTATTATATTCCTGGGGTACCAGAGTTACTTGCTATCCTATAGCTGAACAGCGATATTCTATATGGCTGTGCTTTTTGAAATGATAATGGTTGGGATATGCCATAATAATCATAAAGTATATTAAGCTTAGTTTCCATAGTAGCAGATACATTGATGATCTGAGCATCGGTACATTTAATTATTTTTTTTATGCTAAAGCAGCATAGGTTTAATATTACTAATCCCAACAATATAATGCCAAATATCATGTGTACCAACCAATATTTGTATTTTCATTGTTTATATTCTGATAAGTAAAAGTAAGGGCATCCCTGTCTTAAACATGAAAAAGGCCTGACGTTAAACAGTATTCTGACAAATTCAACATCACAATTTGAAGAGTCAAATACCTATGGTCTCATATTTAACTATTATCAATCAACAGAGCGGATATATTTTATATTGTCAATGTGAAAATTTTTATGTGAAAAGTTAGAAATATGAACCAAATATTTGGACAACTAACACCAACTTTTCATGTTTCATGACTTTAACGGGCAAATTACTTAATTAACTTGATGAAATTCAGTTTGAAACAAGTTTAAACACTGACGAAAAACATAGACTACTTTTTATACCTAATAGGTATGAAACAACAGTTTGAACTCCATTTAAGGATATAGGTTCCTTTGTATACCGAATAGGTAACCAAGCAATATAAAGCAAGCGATAACATCGATGACATTTAGTTTGAATACATTTATATATGTATTGTTTTTATTCCACAGAATCATATCATTCGAAATAAATGTAATACATTCAAAAAACTCCTACGACACATTTGTATGTAATGTAATAAGTTTAAATCATTACGAATATCTTTGGTTAGGAACATAGACTATTTTAAGAAAAACTGATTTGCAATATTAGTTACTTTTTTCAATAATTAAATTACAATAAAGCACAATTGTAATTCTTAAATTTACCTATAGTGTGTTATCAATTTAATACAATATAATCAAATCTATTATAAAACAGATAAGATTGACCGCTAAAATTTTCCAGATATTTCCATACCTTGACTGAAACTATCAATTAATCTACATTATTGATTTATAAATTATATTTGCACTTCATATTGATTATTGGCTATTAACTATTATACATGAAATAAAATAAGAATTAAAAATAATAATACCGTTGTCAATGTGTATGATGTTTTAAATGCATATTCGTCACTAAGAGGTAAATATGTATATTATTCAAATTAATTTCTATATTTTTAAAAATAAAATTGATTTCATAATTTATATTCTTGTTATAAGTTATCAATTCATAAAATGTAATCATTTTTTCGATAGTAAAAATGATAAATTTTTAAGCGGTTATATTTATGTAATGATAATCGCTATCAATCGCATCATATTTGTCATGCACCTGATACTGAGGGCTCCCTTATCACAAGGAGCTCAGTGACTACGTGGCCGCAAAGCTGTTAGCACAAAGTATCAAACATGGCTGATTATCGCGCAGGAAAAGCTGGCATCAATGCTGAGGCGCAGGCCAGGATCAACAGCAAATATAACAACGACATCGCTCATGAAACCCTCGAATGGATCAAGAGTATTACGGGCCAGCCGGAGAATACCGCTGGAGACGCTGACAATCTTTACGAAGTCCTTAAAGACGGTACCCTGCTTTGCAATTTAGTGAACAAGTTCCAAGAAGGATCGGTCAAGAAAATTAATCAGTCAACAATGGCGTTCAAGTGCATGGAAAATATCAATGCGTTCCTGGAGACCGCGAAGAAATTGGGCGTGCCTCCCCAAGAAACATTCCAAACGATTGATCTGTGGGAGAAGCAAAATCTTTACTCCGTTGTAATATGTCTGCAATCGTTGGGTAGGAAAGCCGGCAACTATGGGCTCCCTTCGATCGGACCCAAGGAAGCGGATAAAAATATTCGTGAGTTCAGCGAAGATCAACTAAAAGCCGGTCAGAATGTGATTTCGCTTCAATATGGAACGAACAAGGGCCAACAGAGTGGCATCTCCTTCGGTAACAGACGTCAGATGTGATACGTAAAACTTTGTTAATATTATTAACTAAACGTAATAAATATTTTTATTTTTATAATTGTTCTTTTTTTTATTTCGTAGTAAGGTGTGGTTTGTTGAATTAATAATTACACTTGAAAGAATGCGTAGCTTAAGGCGATTAGATAACGTTCGAATACTCGATGTAAAATGCGATTGTTTAATGCAATTTTATAGATTCAATAAAGCTATTAATATCATATTTATTATATGCCGATACTGAATAGTTTATCAAGTACTTAATTTTTGCTGTTAGAATATAAGTGTTGTTTGATTGTAAAACGTCATAGTTCTCTACATCAGCCTTTTAATTTTTTAATGGTCCAATCAGAAGTCAGACGTACCGGAGATTCGTTAATTGAAAACATACTTTTCCTCGTTATTTATGCTGCTAACTATTCGCGTTAGGTAAATGTTACATATTATCCGGTTGACTGTTTGACGTAACCTTTAGAAAAATATAATGTAATAAAATACCTATCTGAAGGTACAAATGACGTCACCACCGAGCATATTGATCTAACCTCGCTGCAAATCCGTTGCCTGGCAAGGAAAGGTTACCTCAACGAGCGGTATGACTATAAAACCTTATGGACGAAAATATTTCACACAATTGAAGCATATGCTTGTTACCTCATTAGAGTTCCAGAGGGCAATATAAAAAGGTGAAAATATGACTTATCTTTTGTGATACGAACATACCTTTAATATGACACATTGTGTGATTAATCAGTAATGTAATATAATTAATGATATCATCAGTATATTACACCTAAAAGTTGTTCTATATATATAGATATCTTCAGATAATTTTGGAAACAATCTATAATTCTCGATGTAGAATTCGATAACGATGTGTTATTGTTTTACATGACTTTCGACTACACTAAGTAACATTTTTACTATTAAATGAAATTCATTAAATGATCAAAATAGTTTAACTTATACATTAGCGCTGTAGATAATCATTGTCTATACTTTTTTTCTCCCAAACCGATACCTGTATTATAAAGTAACTAAACTAAAGACTTATAAATGTTTAGAGAATGACAAATTAAATTTAATTCTGCGTCTCTTTCTTTTCAGTGTCAAATGAGTTATGTTAAAAAGAGGGAAAATTGTGTTTCGTTTATATAATTAAGACAACAAAATATACCCAAATATACGAAAATTCCTATTTCTGGGATGTATGATATAATCGTATGATTTAACTGAACGCTTTTAGACTGACATTAATTAGTGTCAATGTAACAAAACATTGATGTGATTTGAAAACAAAAGCATACACGGCCGGAAGGTGTGGTCACGCGCCGGCAGTCAACGGAAGCACGGATGTCCGACCCCAGGTCATTTCGAATGTCTATTTTAAAAATCATCACCCCCTGCTCTAATGCCCGCACGTTGTAAAAAGATAAAAAGAGACGGATAATCTTATTATAATTACAGGTTGTATTGACGTGTTTTGGATATTTTTGTCCTTAATTTTTATAATACAATTGACCGATCGGTCTTGACCGGTATTTCTGAGCCTTGACCGGGCTCAGCCTGGATTACCACGGTGACCTAACTCCGCTTAGTCTGCCTATACTATGTATATCTATCTATTACTTGTCGACTTTAATATATAAATAAACAAGACAGACAAGAATAAGATGTTTCTTTTCATATTCATGCATGTCATGCCAATACTTTAAAATCGATTGAAACTGTATAGTGAAAGTATTTATATAATCGTATAATATATTGAAACCTCTTAAAACACGCTGTTTCTTCTGATATAAGTTTTATAATTATTGGTATAGTTAATTTTTTAGTTAAATTTTTGGTACGTACCATTTGCTCAGCATGCACACAATTGGCAAAAAACAAGTATTGCTTGTTGTTCGGTTTGAAGTGTGAGTGAGCCAGTGTAATTACAGTGGTAGGTGGCGCATTGTTGATATGAGGATTAATTAATGTTCCTTAAAGTACTAACGTCTGTAAGCAGTAGTGACGACTTACCATCAGATAGCCCATAGCCAGACCCCGACCCATATTACATAAAAAAGTTGGCTTAGTAAAAAAAGACCTCATTCATTAGTATATACAGATATTACTTATTATACTGTCAGTTATCTGAAACCTCTCATCGATGTATTGAAATTTAATTGTGTGAAAGTTACTTTAAACGCATGAGTTGATAAACTTCAATGATTTGGCAATTTTCCTAATGCTTTAGAAAGCGCTTTATTTTTACAAATCATGTTACGAAGTTATTTCACCGGTTGTGTAATACTTTACCAATGACGATACGGTCTAAGGTAAGTCAGATAATCGACTAAGAACAATTATTTGGACGATAATAGAAAAAATGGAAAAAAATTACAAAACAGTTTTGGACACACTTTTTGTTCAAACAGTAGTCAAGGTTCGTTGCTTTATCGTAATGTAAAACAAGCTATCCGTCCCGAATTCGCACGGCCAGAATAACGCTAACAATCTACATTTAATGTTCATATTAAAGGACAAACACAAAAAAATGTCTTGAGTTTTTTGGACCAAGTCCCTTCTACAACTCTCTAAAGTTTCAGAACCATTGGATTGGCTTAACACAAAGTATATGTTGATTTTCATTTATTAGAAGTTATGAATATGCCGAGTGGTTCCGGTAGAGTTGAATAGCACAAGCACGTCATATAGGGGTCGCAAGAGCTGATTGAGATAGGTTTTTGTTAAATAAGTGGTTCAACCCTCTGTGCGACGTAGTTAATTCATCGGCCAAAGTATTCTTAAAGAGGATTTTAGCCTGACAAGCGGTCTCAAAAGTCTAGCCAATGATCTTCCATACTTGCTGTAGGGCACTGTACAAGTGTCTTAGTCCTATAGGGGTCCACTAAAAACAGCGATATTTATGATTGTTGTATTCATAACATTTCAGTTCCCAAGGTTTGTGTCGTATTTGTTTTATAAAAGTGTTTGTATTCATGTGGTACCAATGTCAATTTCATCAGGTCAATATAAAAAAATATATGTGTCAATCTCAAGTATAATAAATAATATATAATTAATTATTTAAATATGTCTGAACAGAGTATACAGAATATTTTTTCTAACCGACATTCCCACGTTACAAGATATCGATCGTTCTTGCAAGGCTTCGCTACGGTACGCCGATTCCATCTATATCTTGCTTACTATAATATTCCCAGTGTTTACATATTCTGGACGAATTTGTCACCAAAAATTCCATGGAGTTTTTAAATGTATTGTCATACAGTTAATCAAGGAGAGTTTGGAATATCGTAGGAACTTTCGAAAATCAGAATGTTGCAGTTTTCTCATTCAATTTTCAATAGCTGTTTGTATTTGTGGCCAAGCCTTGAGTTGAGAACCGTTAGTCAATCTTCCGTAGATTATCCCGCTAACGGAGTGACATCCGCTCGTTGGAAAACGATATAAGCGAAATGTTCCATAACTGTATTATCGTGGCCGATGATAATTAAATTAATCGTATTAGATATCAATATGGTTATCGTGAAACTCAATATCTATGTAGTTTAGTTTTAATGAATGTTTCGCTAACAATATCTGAATTAGGGCATCCAATTACAAATGATACACGTCATTCCATATTAGCATAGTAGAATATTAATATGTATATAGAAACATTTTATACATATAAATTTTTGTATAAAGGGGTAAGAAATGTTATGTTTATTTTTCGTAGATATTATGATTTGTAACTGTAACTCAACTTTTGGGATAAACTAGTCTTGATACTAACAAGTGTTTAACAAGCAATATATATAACAATATTTTTATAATCTTGATGTGTAAATTGTGGACAATATCTTCATTCCATTACACATATCCAAAATGATCTTATTCGTATATATTTAATTGAATTCCATTTTTTATAAGCTTTGTTTCATTTACACTGAAGTTCATTAGTTTTTTCTTTTATTTTAACATTACATACATTAACTAAAACAATTAATGCCAGTCTTCACACATGACGTTCTGTTATAATACAGACATGTAATGTCGCAGATTTCTTGAATGTTTAAGACAAAATATGTCATACATTATTTTCATATTTGTTTGAATTCGAACCAAATTGACACATATCTTTAGCTACGTATAGTACGACACAACTTGGATATATCCGAATTAAGTACGCTATCCCAAATAACCAATATTTATTTCTTATGCGAATATGATCTTTACACAAACGTAATAACTTGTTTTATCATATGACCTAATATATTCGTCAATTTGACATGTCAATTACATGCTCTTGCTTTCTTGGGTTGAACTGAGGCGAGAATCTATAGCGACGAATAGCGTCGAATGGCGCGATAGGGAGCAATTTCTATTGGTTGTATAAATCGGCAGTAATCGGTTTTAATGAATATGCCGATGCTAAATCTAAGTTGTGTCGTGCTGTACGTATTTTCATGACAAATTGACAATATTGGATTTTGGTTTACGATGTAACGGCCCATCCTGTACAAAGTTATTGACCAATGGGCAGTTATCTGAAGCTATCTGGGATTAACGGTAGTAAAAGCTGTCAGATAGCCTTGTGTATGTGTTTCCAGCACTCGTGAATTAATGCTTCGTGAATTACATACATCGATGTTTAGAAAGCTGGAGGTTTATGAAGACGAAACTTTACTTTCCAAGCGTTTTGTTTAACATCGGTTTAATTTAATAGTACCGTATGTATTTATATAGGATTTATTTACACGAACGCATTGATTATATACAAATACGAATTAAAAATAGGTAATGTACTTATCATGAAGGCGTAATGATAGCACATGCTTGCAGTATTTATAATTATCGCTTAAGTTAAACTATTTATAAATATTGGTTAGCACTTTATTCCGTAGCTGAGATGGCCCAGTGGTTAGAACGCGTGCATCTTAAGCGATGATTGCGGGTTCAAACCCAGGCAAGCACTACTATATATATATGTGCTTAATTTGTGTTTATAATTCATCTCCTGCTCGACGGTGAAGAAAAACATCGTGAGGAAACCTGCATGTGTCTAATTTCATCGAAATTCTGCCACATGTACATTCCACCAACCCGCATTGGAACAGCGTGGTGGAATATGTTCCAAATCCTCTCCTCAATGGAAGAGGAGGCCTTATCCCAGCAGTGGGAAATTTACAGGTTGTTACTTTACTTTACTCCGTCCATAACAAAACATTTTAACCCAAATATAGAACTTACGCAGTGATAGCTACAATTATTCGATATTTTCACAGAACACTTGTAATGACAACCTCCGTGGTCGATTGGTGTGTACTCCGGTTTTCATGGGTACGATTCCCGGCCGAGTCGATGTAGATTACCATTAGTTTTGTATGTTGTCTTGGGTCTGGGTGTTTGTGGTAGATCCGTACTTCTGATTTTCCATGACACAAGTGCTTTAGGTGCTTACACAGGGATCAAAGTTTTGTATGTGATGTTGTCTCAATCTATTTCAATGGCAGGAGTATGAAACATAAACAAATCTGGAATTAACATAAAGTTTACATTCTCCTTTATTTTATATTATTATCGAACAATATAAAAAAGAATTCACTAAGCAATATAATTTTACTTACAAAAATTCCATCACAATATTCAAAATGCCACTTTTTCCAATCCAAGGTCAAGGATGTTTATTTATCTTTACAACTACAGCCGTTGTAATAGACTTCAGTTTTCTATCAAATTAATTATTTGATACATTATTGTACAAGGATCTCAGGAAAGACTCAGTGTATGAGTTCGAATCGATAACAAATATAATAAAATTGGTATCGAACAAATCAATTCATTATTATTGATTGAATTAATTTGATTAGTTAAGCGAAAATCCAAATTTTTATTTTCATTAACAGGAAATATACTTCAATATAATATTTTGTATGCTTTGATAAGGATTGATGTTTTGTGATAAATTTTACTAGAACATGTTTTTATTTAAATATAATGATGATTTCCGGAATTATTTATAAATATTTAGGAGTTCTACGAATTAATTTAACAAATATTTGGCGTATTTCTTATAATTCTGATAGGGATTGTATTCGGTTGTGGGTTTTCTCCAATTAGATTGAAATAATAATGAACCAATTCTCCAAAAAATGTAACAAAATGGACTCTATTTATATGCCTGAACGATTTCGCTCACGGTGGCCATAACTAAGACCAGTCCAACGCAGGAACTGTTCATTTGCGCAAAAACTACCTGTGTTTGCGCAAAATTATATTTCTTCACTTTCATAAACCAAGCAATGTCGATTAATTAATTCCCATTAACTCCCATCACCTTAACAAAGTCAAAACATCAGCTCATGTCATAATGAATATAATAAGTTATCAAAATATCGATCAAATTAAAAGACATAATGAATCGAGCACGTTAATTATACAGCCTTGTTCGATTTATTTATATCAATTATACGAAATTGTTAATCATGATTTGTTAAAATGATATCCATTGAAAGATTGGAGATTTCTAATAATAAATTTAAAAAGGCTCATTTATCGAAAAAAATAATTATTAGTTTAGTGCCTTTTAGTTATGCCGACAGGGCAAAGATTTTCTCCAATGTCACGTTGATTGTACCACAAATGAAGTCGAGAGAACGTAACTAATAAAATTTTGAAGATAAGCATATTAGTAGCAATTTCATTGTCAATCCTTAACCTTACAACACAAAGATTAAAAGTTAATAATAATATGAAGGAGTTTCTTTACTAAAACCAATTATTATGGTTTCAAAACATACAATCAAAGACCGCTTTGTTTTGTAGCAGATGTGAAGTGAAGTAAGCGTCACCATTAGTTGTGCTCAAGTGATATTAAAGAGTTAAAGATTGTAAAATCGTTAACTAATATAGGATTAGGGCCAAGTATCACTATACATATAATTCAATTGGAGTGTCTGTTTGTAATATTGAAATAACAAATATTTACTAAATGCATATGTATATACATGATACGTATACCAAAACGACCATTTTTTAAAATTTTGGTCTGTCATTTCCGGCTAAACTCTGGCACGGCTGGACCTATTTAGACGTTACTTTCACTGGCAAATAGCTGATGTAATAAGAAGTAACATAGCTTTTTTGGATTATGTATAAAATAATGGTAAAGTAACGCTGCAATGTCCTCACGCTTTCCGCTCGCTAATCTCAGGTGCCTCTTACTAACTTACTGACTTGTGACTTTATATCACAAAAGCTGGCTCATACAAAATCAACTTATAATAATATTAGTCTAGAAGTGTAGATATACTTTTAAACTAATATTATAAATGTGAAGGTAACACTTATCTGTCTCTCGTCCTTTCACGACCAAATCGATGAACCGAATTTGATGAAATTGGCTATGAACACCACTTGAACTACAAGGAAGAACACTACTACTTTTTGAGTCTAACACACTGGTTTGGGTGGTTTTGGCTTAGTCGATCTTCGAATTGAAACCGGTAATATCTGATGAGTGGTTAGTTCCCACGCAGACAGACACAAAGAACAAACCTCCAAGTTAATTACAGAAAATTTATATTATGCTTGCGGAGAAACCAACTGACCTAATAATTATCTTGCTGGATATGATACTATGAAAATACAAACATAATGTAATAACTGAACTGCATTTGATGTCACGTTATTAATTATTGAACTGAGTCAGGGACACATGAGCTTAACTCATTCATCGAACACGTGAGGCTTAACTGAACATTGAAATGAAAATCTGAGCGATCACAGATAAATACTACTTAGCTAGGTTTTATTTATTTATTAACCTTTAAAAATTTTGCTTAGTCCTAATATATTCAATGATCATTATCATTACATAATAGCATAGTATAAAACAAAGTCGCTTACCGTCGTCTGTCCCTATGTATGCTTAGATCTTTAAAATAACGCAACGGATTTTGATGCGTTTTTTTAATAGATAGAGTGATTCGAGAGGAAGGTTTTTATATATCATACAGTAAAGAGATACTGATCATTTTAAAAGTTACTAATGTGATGTCGTAAATAAACAAATTCTGTAGTATATTTAGTATCAGTATTGCACCCGTTCGATGCCTAGTTGCTAGTATATATGTACAATTATTTGTCATATAAAATGTATCTCGTAAGTTATTAAAAATATAATGTAATAATAAATGAAGCAATGCTAAGCAACCAGTGATATTCTAATAAACAGACATGTTATACCCATACTAAACAAAAGAAAAAAAGTGTGCCGCGCCGGGGACCGTTTATTTTACATTTCGTTACAAGTAAAAAGGATAGCTTGATAAAAACAATAAGTAAAAAGGATAACTAGATGTTTGAATTACGCAAAACGTATTACTACATAATTGATAAATATAGATGAAAACAACTAAAGGCAAACGTCCCAATTAGGACGTTTTCTTGTCTCCACTTTTTGTGCGCTAATGACATATCTGTTTACTAGAACATCATTGTAAGCAATTCATTTCGATAAATATAACCCGTACTAGTTGTGTTACGGTAGGAGCACATTTTAGTGTAGGTTTTTTTAAACAATGGTATTACGAACAGTTAGTTTTATTTATATCGTTTTACCTGCAGTGACGTGTCTCGCCACGTATCCGTGCGAGGGGAACTGGATCAATTGATATGGCCCTGTGCCTCCCGTGACGATTTATTCGTTAATCGACATATTGATATAGATTGAACTAATTAATATCAACTACGACGATTACTAATTATTGCTTGTTATTTATAGATCATTGTACTATATTCATAGTTGACAACTTTTCGTTGCACATGTAAGTTGAAATAATCGGGATAATCGAACAAAATATTCTTAGAACTTCTAAACTTCATCGAGAAATTTACTCGAATAAAATTGATTTGGTTTGATTAGAGACTGTACTGTTATATGCAATTAATTGTAATTGAGAAGTGATCTGATGATGAAACCAGCTGGCGTGAAAACTGGCACTATTTATTTTTTATAACGCATCGAGTTTGGACAAATTTGTCATGTGAAATTCAACATATTACAAGAACTAATACTTATATTACTTTCATTTCAAACCAATGAAACCTTACAATTTTTATAGTGAATTTAATTATGCGTAAATCTTGTGTGATACTATTAGGAGTAGGCACCACCCACGGGTCATGTTTTTATCTTGCAAACAAGCAAGAAGCTCACCCAATGCATGGTAACTACCAGCGTCCATGGACATCTTCAGTACCAAGGAGATTGCATGTCCTTTATAGATAGTGTAAGACCTTTACTTGAATTTTCTTAAACCGTATTTGGGAAAATCTTCGGCAAAAACTTGTTCCACAGAGTGGTTTTGAGAGGTAAAAAAAAGATTAGAAATCGTGCTATAAAAGATTTTTGGACTAGGAATTTTGGAAGAAATTGGAACTTTGGATCTAAAAGAAATATTAACCATTCCTAACATCGTCAATTCACCATAAGGGAAACTGGGATGCTGGTCCCTTGTGCCTATAGATACATTGGCTCACTCACCCTCAAAACAGGAACGAAAATACTACATAGACCTGAACTTTACAGCTCAGTTTTAATTATTTCTACTCGTAATGATTAATGTTACCAGATTATGTTTCTTTGATAGTGTGTTGTGTAACAGAGCTACGTTTAAACAGTAATTATATTATTTTATGTTTGTTCATATACTGGAAGCCGGTACACCGGAAGCTGCATCTTCACGGCAGCGCTGAATCTATCGCTTTTTTACGTTCTACATCTTGTATTGATTGTACATAATTGCGGAAGAAATGAGGTTTATGTAATTTCAATTACTTTAGGTAATTACTATTTAGTATCATTTTCGCATTATATATATGTCGAACGAAAAAGTTTTTATTAGGATTTTTTTATGCGTATATCGTACATGCTGGCAACGTCAGTATGACGTAGAATACAAATGACAGCCGAAGATTCGTATTTCGATGGCATATAAGGAGAAATATACGGACGTGAACGACTTGACTTATATTTCCAATATCATCATGTCTCATAACGAGTTCACCTCCTCATATATAGTGACTAACTCGTTGTCTTCCTCTGTTAGTTATAAAAAGTATCCGAATTTCGTACCTAGAGTTGAAGTTTGTTTCGAACCAAATGTCAATCAAATTCGGTTCAGTAGTATGATCGTGAAAGACGCAACTCAGATTTACTTTCGCACCAGCTGTGCCCGCGACCTGTGTACGCGTTTATATTTAATAAAAAAAAAAAATTTATTGCAGCGTAAGTAACTTCTTGTTATATCAGTTATCTTCCAGTGAAAGTCCCATCAAAATCGGTCCAACCGTTCCATAGACTAGCCGGACAGACAGGCAACCGACAAAAATTGTAAAAAATGTTATTTTGGTATATGTACCGTGTATGCATACATATGCATTGACTAAAAAGGGGCTATTTTAATATTACAAACAGACACTCCAATTTTATTATATACTGTATAGTATATTATATTAATAATTTTAGTATAGGCACATGAATAAGCAATAAGTTTTGTATAAAATTCGAAGCAAGGCACTTTCTAAAATCGTCTAAGTTAAATTTAAATTAAATTGTATATTCACAAAAGCTGACACGGATAATATAGTCTAGTTGTTATAATTTCGCTAGATTTGCTTTTAAAATGTCTTAAGTGTTGCCATTTTTATTTAAATATGTATTCTTGAACGTCTTTTCTTAACTGTATCATAACTGGTTTTAGGTTTTGAAAGTATACCACATTATAATAAACCCGTTTCCATTGCAGTGGCTGCTTGAGATCGCCATTAATTCTTCCTTTGATACGAACTGCATAATAAAATAAATACAGTACTCCATTGCGAACGGTAATATTATATTTACGAATAGTATTATTATTAATGTTATTTGGTGACGGTTTTCTACAAGCCCATCTGGGTTCAGATATTCTACGCCCAACGATTATATTAATAACTATTGTGGTTAATTCAAGGAATGGAAAACATGCAACGACTTTTGTGACCAAAATATTAAACGTTACTTACATTGCGATGGTCGTCCTGACTGACTTTGAGTCAGCTGAATGTGGGCGTCCTCAGCAGCCACAGCTATCAGTTGGTTTTCGATCCGTGGCGTCAGGACCAAGTTGGCCCAGTGCTGTGTCTTACATAGCCAATGCGTCACCAACTTTAGTACCAAGGTTGGCGCTGGTGTCCACTTTCAAATTTGCGGCGCATTAATTAAATAAAATAAATTTTGTTCCGTCAAACCTTAACTACCAATCGACCATATAAACATTGCCTCTAAGCGGTATAATAATAGATCATACCTACCCTAGTTAGGTTTGCACAAAACATTACCAAATGCTTCAAAATTTACATCAATAATAATATAAATGACTAAAGCGATATTTTTTAGTATCGCTTTCACTGATAGCGTTCTTAATGTTGCATTAGCGAATTTACCGGTTGCGCCGTCGGACCGTTGACTTTAACGAAATAGCTCTGACCGATATACAACCAGTTTTACTAACTGCACCAAAAGCGAACCAGCCTTGGCATTGATAATAGATGACTAAGACTCGGTTGGAACGAGTTTTTGTGAACGTGTTCATTTCTGCCTACACAAAGTAATCATACAGTGACTCTGTAACAAAAAACGCATTGTACATGACGTAACGATCACCGATAGCTCATATATTCCTTACCTAATAATATAGCATAATGTATTCAGTTGGGATGTTGTTGAATTTTTTTATAAGCAATTCATCTTAATCATTTTATAAGACGACTATTTTAAAACGTGATGCATATTTATTACCCTTAGTAGTTGTTATTGTGTGTCTATTTTTGGTATATTTTTTATTTTTTACTAATTGTCGCCCACGGATTCGCTCGCGTTTTAGAGGTTTTTTTATGGCATAGGTGGCAAACGAGCAGGAGGCTCACCTGATGGAAAGTGACTACCACCGCCCATGGACGTCAGCAACACCAGGGGGCTTGCAGATGCGTTGTCAGACTTTAAGAAAGGAGTGCGCTCTATTCTTGAAGGTTCCCATGTCGTATCGGTTCGGCGGCGAAAGCTGGCTCCACAAAGTGGTTGTGCGAGGCAGAAAATGTCTAAGATGTCGCGCTGTTGTGGATTTTCGGACATCAAGGTGGTTTGGTTGTCACGTATTAGGCAAACAGGTAGCCTGTTTTTTGGAGTTCAAATTTGCTTCATTAAGTGTTCGTGAAAGAGCAACAGACCGACAGAGTTACTTTCACATTTATAATATAAGTGTAGATATACGATTGTATTTGTTTAACTTGAGTTTTGTCTGTAGTTGTTATTAGTAAAGTAATAGTAAGAAAGTTACACACACTTTCAATCTATTTTCTTGAGTGATTTTTCTTCCGATATCTCAAGTGTAGTAAGAGACATCTCACCAGAATGAGTTCGCCTTAGTACGCTTTGAGTGTCATTAGTTAAGTTACTAATTGTTTAATTGCAGTAGATTTATAACAACAAAAATTTCATAAAGAAGAGAATTGTTATTTTACTTGGTGGTAGTGCTTTGTGCTAGTCCGTCTGGGTCACCCACTCATCAGTGATTCTTCCGCCAAATAACAGTACTCAGTATTGTTGTGTTCCGGTTTGAAGGGTGAATGAGCCAGTGTAACTACAGGCACAAGGGACATAACATCTTAGTTCCCAAGGTTGGTGGCACATTGACGATGTAAAGAATAGTTAATATTTCTTACAGCGTCATTGTCTATGGGTGACGGTGACCACTTACCATCAGGTGGCCCATATGCTCATCCGCCAACCTATACCTTAAAAAAAATAATGAATCTTTTACGTTTGCATTCAAAACTCAAAACAAATAAAGTCGAATAAATTTAAAACTTGAGTTTCATGTCAATATTCTGATCTTGCCAAAAACCCAGGAACGTCTGACAAGGTTTAATATCAACTTATGTCTTTCATCATTTGGAAATGCACCTGAGCTGAACTATTGTTGTTCAAAAACCCAAATGTCAAAAATATCATGATTGATTTTGATCTCTAACACGATTGTATCATGGAGTTTGATACTGGTAGTTTGATACTATGAACGTTTCCTAAATATTATGTCTGTGTGTGTGTGGCAAAAGAATGGTAGAGTAAAATTTTGTAGAGTTAAATTAATTAAATATATTTGTAATGCATATTATTTATAAATATTAGATGTATGCACTCTTTCTTTAATTGTGTCTAATTTTATACTCCAAAAAAGGGCTACATCACATTTTAAACTTCTTAACATATCTGCACTCACTGATAAATAAAACCCAATGACTACAAACGACTACTTCCTATTCCTAGTCTTAATTAAACTGCTTAAAGAAAAAACTAAAAGACAACAGAACCAAAATAATATTTTCAATTTTGTGTCAAAAAATACACGGAACCCTCGTCATGTTACTCCTAATCAATCTTAACCGTTTTGTTATTCATGAAAATAATTGATTCTAACATTTTCACGGTACTTATATTTTAAAAGCACTCGAAAATGGCTGAGAAAGATAAAATATGTACGAAATAACACACATCGATGCTCATAACACGTTTTCATTGCGGTGTGAGAATAATTTAATACGAATGTAAATATATCGTGTTAAAACAACGAGCCGTGAATCATTAAATCGAGAATAGCATTCATTAATGCTATAAAAACAACGGTATTTTAATCGTCTGTCCATATTTCATCATTAACTGCTTCAATGGTTGCGTTTTTAGACGCCACGTCTCAATCAGCTTGTATATATTTTCTTAATTTAATATGAATATTTTAAACAGATTTTTGTTCTATTTTTAAATAAAGAATTACTTCTATTTATTTGAATTTTTCTTTTTGATACTGGTCACGCTCAATAAAGCTTTCATTGTTTCACAAACCATGGTTGAATTTTTGGAATTTTCTAGAAATAACTAAATTAAAAAATCACTTTTATGTATCGACAATTCTTAATAATCTGAGTGATAATATGTTAACAAAAGAATCATCTCTTTAATTTGTGATTGAATTCGTGTTCAAATGTTTTCATTACGATCCTTATCATTATGAAAATATAAAACTATATATTTCTGTAACATGTTCCTATTGACGTTTACATGTAAGTCTTCAACTAGTGGATGGTAGTTTTTCCCGCTCGCCCTTAGGGCAAGCTGGGTATTTCCTCGAGGTTTTCCTCCCTACCCGGACTACTCCTCATCGATAGCCTCGGTTAGGTCAGGGTTCTGTGGATCCCAGTTGTGTCTTGTCCAGTGGTAGTCTCATCCTTGTGGTTGTCATGTCTTCAACTAGTTACGAAATCATTTGTAATTGTCTTTATTTTTAAGTTCGGCTGCAGTTTCTTGTCTGAGTGTATCCAGATTTCTGAGTGAAGCACTCGAGATATGTTCGCCCGCTACCTTTTTTTGTTTAGATTGTACAATTAAAATCCCAAATTTGATGTTGTTTTTTTGATAAAGTTCAACTTCTGAACATCCTTCTTACTGGCCTAGAGTATGATGTTCTCAAATATTTTCTGGTAAATTTTATTAATACCATCGGTGCTTAAAAATTAGTTTTCTAAATGGAAGTATAACAGTAAAATTAAAATTACTTTTTTTCTGTCTAGTTGGCGTAATGACATTTTAAACTTGTACTCAAAATAATAATAGCACTTTTGAATCGTCATTCTTACACGATCATAGGGCTTAATGAAGCCCATGTGGTTAGGTGCCACCAAACAGCAGTACTTACTATTGCTGTGTGTCCGGTTTGAAGGATGAGTTACAGTATAAATACAGGCACAAGAGACATAACATCTTGGTTCCCTTAAAGCGTCATTGCTTATAGACACTCACTGTCAGGTGGCAAAATTGGTGAATTGAGTTTAAAGCTACGACCTCTTCGAAAAGATGTATTATATCTAGTAGTAGTAGCATACTGAGTATTAATGTCTCGAATTAGCCATTAATTACAATATGGCTATCATTAAACTAAGTAAATAATTGTGAGCTAACGACTCCACAAAGGGTCTGCAATTGGACTCATTAGTTGAGTCATGGAACTCAAAGAGCTATAATATTTTATCTCAATCAATTAAATTGGACTTGTAATGCAATGGCATGGCATGGTGCAAGGAGACAAAGATCAAAGTAAAATTTTGTATATAAATGATATTTAAAAGAATCGACAAAAAACAAAAGAGAAACAAAAGATCAAAGATCAGCAAACTTTGTCCTTCAGTTGACGTGACTTCTGTCGAAATCGAAAACAATAATTTTCACACTTTCCGTGACTAAAATTCAATTGCAGACTTGAGAGTTGTCATATCATTATCATACTTGGTTTATAAGGAGCAAAAAAGTTTGTCAAAATAAACTTTATTCAATAAGAATCTTGCAAGAAGAAATAAATCTTGATTATGAAATATGATTTAATTTAATCCGTTTTTTTTTTTTTTTTTTTTTTTAAATTGTATTTCGCTAAATACAATTAAAACTGTAGGACTAAATCTTACTAAGAATAGAATTAAAAACACCAATATTAAACTAATTTAAATTAAGTTAATAATTTAGTGTTTCTCTCAAACTGTAGTTAGGGACATATGCCAACAACATGTGTGAAACGTCTTCTAATACACAACATACTTCACAATTGGGACTGACACTTTTCCTAATCAGATGCTTAAACATCTGTGGTGCCTGTGGCATGTGTCGAGACCTAAGTCTAAATGCTATAACTAACTTACTTCTATTAATAATTATTTACTATTAAATATTAGGTTGCATCGTAACTTGTTCTGTTATTGGAATGAAACCCGAATGATGACTCAAAGTGTTATTCAACTAGATATAATGAAGTTAATAAGTATATCGTGTTTGTTTCGAATAAAAGCAACATTGTAATTAAGTCATAATATTAAAAAGAACGATGCGTAGGCGCCTTTAGCCGTGGATGTGAGCAGGTGTTCTTGTTACGCCTACATTTATAAGGTAATGCGTAATCTTCGCGTTCGTCGACTCTTAAACCAGTTTCCCTCTTTCGCCATCTAACATATTTTTGCGAGGTTTTACTGTCCTACCGCATTCTATTTTCTTTTTTGCCTATAACATCAAACGTTTGTCGGTAAATGAGCAAAGGCATTCGAGCCGTATATTTATGTCGAGAACACAAATGCGACTTCAATATTTTGCGCAGAGTAGCACCAGTTAATATGCAGATTTTGAAGTAGGTAATAATATCACTAGTGACATAGCCTATGTTATTTTGGAATGACTAAGAGTTACCGGTAGATCATATGTTAGAAGGATCTGCTAGAATTACGATTTTGTATAAATTACTATGAATGTAGTTAATACACGACAAGATCCAGCTATTAATCTATGTGTTGTTGGATATCTATTATAATACATAGCATATAATAGACTTGACTAATAAGATTATTTTTTAATTAATTGAAGCCTGCATAGCGGCAGCTCAAGTATATACTGTCATATAACTCGCCCTAAAAAAGATAATCTCTGTGAAACCCTGTGGGTGATTTCTATATATTTTTTTAAATACCGGTAGGCTGACGAGCAAATGAGGAAACTGATGGCCAGTTATACCGAACATTGACACTGGCAATATAAGTTTAACCATTCCTTACATCTCCAAGGCTCCTCCAACCTTAAGAACTAAGATGTTGTCCTTGCGCCTGTTACACACATGTTACATTCGTGCGTTATACTAGTTAAACTGGCTTACTTACCTTTAACCAGAACAGAACAATATTGAGCAGTGCTGTTTTTTCGGTAGAATATCTGAGGCGTTCCTTCCAAAGCGGCCTTGCACGAAGCCTTACCAAGTAAATACGGAAATGATACAAGTTTAATTTCATCATATTTTTATTGACTTACAAGTATTTTTACTGCTAGTAGGTATTCAATTTAATAAAGAAAGTAAAGTAACAGCCTGTAAATTTCCCACTGCTGGGATAAGGCCTCCTCTGCCATTAAGGAGAGGGTTTGGAACATATTCCACCACGCTGTTCCAATGCGGGTTGGTGAAATGCACATGCGGCAGAATTTCGAAGAAATTAGACGACCTTCATGGTCGAGTGGTGCGTACACCGGTTTTCATGGGTACGCCACTCTGAGGTCCCGGGTTCGATTCCCGACCGAGTCGATGTAGATTACCATTAGTTTTCTATGTTGTCTTGGGTCTGGGTGTGTGTGGTACCGTCGTTACTTCTGATTTCCATAACACAAGTGCTTCAGCTACTTACATTGAGATCAGAGTAATGTATGTGATGTTATCTCATATTTATTATTTATTATGCAAGTTTTCTCACGATGTTTTCCTTCACCGCCGAGCACGAGATGAATTATAAACACAAATTAAGCACATATGTATATCACATCTCAGCTCATTCAATTTAAATATCCGTCTATTCTGTACGAAATTAAACCCTGCTTCGCACGGGTGCAAAACTGATATTAAAAATAATACAAATATATCTTGTTTCTTTACTATGTTGTCCACATAGTATTTACAAAAATCTTCCTCTCGAGTCTGTATCTATTAAAAACAACAACAACAGCCTGTAAATTCCCACTGCTGGGCTATAGGCCTCCTCGCTCTTTGAGAAGAAGGTTTGGAACATATTCCACCACGCTGTTCCAATGCGGGTTGGTGGAATACACATGTGGCAGAATTTCTATTAAATTTGTCACATGCAGGTTTCCTCACGATGTTTTCCTTCACCGCTGAGCACGAGATGAATTATAAAGACAAATTAAGCACATGAATCAGTGATGCTTGCCTGGGTTTGAACCCGCAATCATCGATTAAGATGCACGCGTTCTAACCACCGGGCCATCTCGACTCTATCTATTAAAAAAATCGCATCAAAATCCGTTGTGAGTTTGTTTTATACTGTGTAATAATAATAATGATACGAGTCGACCGCTTTTGATGATTTTTTATGTGTGTCTAAGATGGTAATAGATTGGAAATACACATACTATTATCTCTATAGACTATTGTATAGTACCAATTTCCAATACATGATGAATTGTTACTTTTATTATACCTATTTCAGATGCACTTACATGACGCGTTTGACTCGGACGCGTCATAGTTATTGTTCTTTATTTTTTCTCGAAAACAAAATGTGAGAAATACTCAGTTCTCGTCTAAGAATTTTCATTGTGGCAGAAGCCTTGACGCGATAAGATAATGGTATGTACAAAGACGTTTCATTCGTTCCGATGTCAAATAAATGACTTATTTTAATTGTTTAAACTATTTTCGTATCGATATACTAAGGTATTTATAGCATTGTTTTTTTTTTAAATATAATGTATAATTAATAATTGCGTATTGTTTTTTTTGCATCTATGCTTGTCTAAAACCACCTATGTATGTGTGTGTAAACGATGACGATTTTTATTCATGTCAAAGTAGCAGTATTAATAAAATTAAAGTAACAGCCTGTACATTTCCCACTGCTGAGATAAGACCTCTTCCGTTAGGAGAGGGTTTGGAACATATTCCACCACGCTTTTCCAATGCGGGTTGATGGAATTCACATGTGTCAGAATTTCGATGAAATTAGACACATGCAAGTTTCCTCACGATGTTTGCCTTCACTGCCGAGCACGATATGAATCATAAACACAAATTAAGCACACATATATATAGTGGTGCTTGCTGGGTTTTGAACCCGCAATCATCGGTTAAGATGCACGCGTTCTAACCACTGGGCCATCTCAGCTCTCAAGTATTAGTTGTAGTATAAAATATCTAATTCTGAAATGAATAATATCATAGAAATCGATTCGTTTTATAAATAATTGCCGGTATTATGTTTATGAGACCGTAGAAAATTTGAAGTAAATTGATTATTGAGGGAAAGAGATATTCGGATATATTTTCGACGACCTCCGTGGGCGAGTAGTGCGTACAGCGTACAACATGGGTACGACACTCCGCGGTCTGAGTCCCGGCCTAGTCGATATAGAAAAACTTCATTAGTTTTATAGATTGTCTTGGGTCTGGGTGTTCGTGGTACCGTCGTTACTTCTGACTTCCATAACACAAGTGCTCTAGCTACTTACATTGGGACAGAAGTAATGTATGTGATGTTGTCCAATATTTGTTTATTTTATTTGAGTGTCTCAATGTCAATCTAATTACAAAATATTAATGAATATCAATTCGTCCATGTTTTATTCATTGCTGCGCAAATCGCAACCCGACCCCGGAGGTCGTCTGATACTAATTTAAATGGTCTGACTCACGAGAACTCAGCGCAGTGAGCGTTATTTGATCGTCTTATCTCATCAATCTCATCCCTGTTATCAAGAGATTCTATCTACATCTCTTAATACGTCAGATGCTATCCTAGTTGTTATTGTATGCATGTGTGGGTTAAACCGTTAGTACAATACACATATAAACAAATGATAAGAAAATTCCTAGTAGTTAAATACCAGTGAAAGGCTCTTAGAATCCCAGGCTCTTTAGGATCATTGCTTGCATAAAGCAACATCAATATAATAAATGATTAATTAAAAAAAAATATCAAAACTAAGGCTTGATAACGAGTGTGCTAATTTTAAAAGCAATAAGCCAACATATACTATATAGCGTATATTGAGTGCAATAACCTGTTAAATAAATAAACGCCTT
Source organism: Vanessa cardui (assembly GCF_905220365.1). Taxonomy (NCBI): domain Eukaryota; kingdom Metazoa; phylum Arthropoda; class Insecta; order Lepidoptera; family Nymphalidae; genus Vanessa; species Vanessa cardui. The sequence goes on from NC_061131.1 coordinate 1,867,789, forward strand.
CGATTATATATCCTCAATATTTGTAGCGTTAAATAAAATAATGTGTTATCAAAGAAAATGTTTGCTCATAAACATCTGCCGTTTAAGATACACCTACAAGTTCATGCGTCATGTATTATCCAAGTACAGACCAAGGTTGCTGGTTGGTCATGAAATCATTTCCCTTGAAAAATCTTCAAACGTATCAGATCATAAAAATTATATCTATACTTATGTACTAATATTATAAAGGTAAAAGTAACTCTGTCTGTCTGTCTGTAGCTCTTTCACTACCAAACCGCTGGACAGATTTTGATGATTTTTTTTTATGGTATAGGTTTGCGGACGAGCATATGGGCCACCTGAGGGTAAGTTGTCACCATCACCCATAGACAATGAGGCTGTAAGAAATATTAACTATTCCTTACATCGTCAATGTGCCACAAACCTTGGGAACTAAGATGTTATGTCACTTGTGCCTGTAGTACACTGGCTCACTCTCCCTTCAAACCGGAACACAACAATACTGAGTACTGTTATTTAGCGGTAGGATAACTGATGAGTGGGTGGTACCTACCCAGACGGGCTAGCCCTAAGCCCTACCACCAAGTATATAAATTTGGTTTAAAGCAAATTTGAACTTCTAAAGAAGAACTCAGGAGACTTTTTTTTGTCTAGCATATGACAACCAAACCTCTAAAACACAAGCGAAGCCGCGGGGGCTAACAAGTATTTCATAAAAGTATCATTTATTGTATACTCAGCGAAATTGGAAGGTGCGGCCATTCGGGTTCATTCGATGAAAATGCCATAATTTGAGGTTATACGGTCAAGTCTAATGTATACCGTGACCGTACTTTAACACGCCATTGGAATTTAAACTGTAGTCTAAAGGTTTTTGAGTATAATTTACCATGGCATAATGTAACTGTCTTATAAGATTGCATTGAAAATCCATTGTTGTCCAACACGCTCTAAAAATGTCGGGGGCCGGACATGATTAATGCTAATGCTTGTCTGTTTAAAAAGGCAAATGTTTTGTCTTATTCTTTATATCAAAATCAATAATGACGTAATATTACTGAACTCATTTTAAAACAAAAAAACGCCGGCCTTTACTTTCTTACTTTGAAATGAATTTAAAAAATAGTTTGTTCTAAAAACAATGATAACATTACTATATGTATTACAAGCAGTGCCCGCTACCTTGTACGCTTTTGAATTTAACAAAAAAAAAATCATTATTGTAGCCGTGGTTAGTCCTTATTATTTCAGTTATCTGCCAGTTAAAGTCCCGTCAAAATCGGTCCAGCCGTTCAAGAGATAAGTCGGAACAAACAGACAGACAGACGAATATTGTAAAAAATGTTATTTTGGTATATGTATGTAATAAAAGGGCTATTTTAATATTACAAATAGACACTCCAATTTTAGTATATGTATAGATAAACCACAGGATAAAAAACCTTTGTCTCTGCTTATCGCCGGCTTTTCTTTCTTAATTTGAAATTAATTTAAAAAAAGAATTTGTTCTAGAAACAACGGTATCATAACTATTTATAATATAATCTGAACAGGTCATCGACCTCTGTCTCTGTTCCCTTTGCTTTTTAATTTTGATAGAAACTCTTAGAAATTAATACAGGCTTGCTTTGTACAGCGAATTCCGCCAAAAATAATTATTACTTCAAGTAAGGCGTGTTGAAGTCACAACCCAGGATTTAGTGAGTTTTCTGTATTTTATAGTTTTAAGATATAATCTGTAATGATATTGTAGAGCCGAGATGGCCCAGTGGTTAGAACGCGTGCATCTTAACTGATGATTGCGGGTTTAAACCCAGGCAAGCACCACTGAATATTCATGTGCTTAATTTGTTTTTATAATTCATCTCATACTCGGCGGTGAAGAAAAACATCTTGTGGAAAAACCTGCATGTGTCTAATTTCATAGAAATTGTGCCACTTGTGTATTCCACCAATCTGCATTGGAACAGGGTGGTGGAATGTGTTCCAAAACTTTCTCCTGAAAGGGAGAGAAGACTTTAGCCCAGCAGTGGGACAGGCCGTTGTTCTTGTACAACTTTTGGTTCCCGAGTCCAAAAAAAAGGTTTATTCGAAATATGTTTCGATCTAAACAGTTGCTAAATTAACATTTCCTGCAGTCCTAAGTGTGAAAAGCACGGAAATGAAATCGAAACCTAATCCCTATGAGAATAAAATCCCTTTTCACAAATACATCCCTTGGGTATATTACGATTTGCATCTAAATCCTCGCGAGTCTATCGAATTAACTTTCTTCAATGGACTATTGTACGTTCGGTCTCATCGTCATTACAATTTAGGCTGTGCACGCTTTCGCTACTCCTGTCGGTTTCCCTCTGATTATTGCTAATGTTCACTTATTTCCGCCAGTGCTTATTATTTATTCATACGTTTTTGTTTTTCCACAATCTCAGCAATCAATCTTCATAAAGTTATCTCCATATAGTTCATTGTTCTCTCAGAGAAGACCGGTCATAATCGATGTGAGTAATCTTTGTGTATTTTTATCTGTTATTATTTTTAAGACATATAATAAAATTGGAGTGTTTATAATATTAAAATCGCGCTTTTTCACTCAATGCATATGTATGTATACACGGTATACCAAAATATATTTTTTTTACTATTTTTGTCTGTCTGCTTGTTCCGGCTAATCTCTGGAACGGCTGGATCGATTTTGACGGGACTTACACTGGCAGATAGCTGGTATAATAAGGAGTAACTTAGGCTACAATATATTTTTTTGTAAAATTTAAACGCGTAATGTTGCGGGCACAGTGTCATATATATTTAGTTATTAATTGTACAACCGACTTCGTAATATATAAGACTAATAATCCAAGTGTTATGATTTCGATGCTGTCTACCAATAAAATGCCTGCATTTAAATAACAATTGTAAAGAATATGATATAACAACGGCAAGGACAGCACGTCTGTGGAGCAATGATAATACATAAAAAAATCGTGACGCACACCAGTGAGGCTCGATCGGCGTGATCTTTTCGTCATCTTCATTATAATCATCGTCGTCTTTTGGCCAATTAGCACGTAATACTGTTATCATTAATCGCCACGTTATAGAGAATGCATTTATTGCAATCCAGGTATTTGTGGGATCGAAACATTTTAGTCCCGCTGGATCTAAGTATTTACGAGAGCAGAGTGTATTAAGATCTCGGAAATCAATATCAATAAATACCCAATAGAGCCCGGTCTTATGATTTTGATTTTAACACGGGAATAACTATACAATAAAAGATTATAATTACTGTAATTCGACCCTTAATACTATCTTGAATCCTATTGTCTACTCATAATATGACTCCTCATATTGATAATATAGCAAAGGTTTACGCGTATGATCTATGCTATTCTGTATCTCGTCAGTCCGTGAGGTAAATGTATGCGGGATCGTGCCAGATTCCATCATTAATAGGCTATTTGACTGGTTTTTAAAATCCATTTTATATTATTTAGTAGAAGTTAAGGAACCCAGTAAAAGTTGATTTTTATTTCTAGTACATATTAGCCGAAAAATATATTAAAAATTCCATATTTAAATAGCGCGAAAAAACGCTACTTGGACAATATGGCCCTGCAATGGGGTCGGTGACGTCACTTTCCTGTATTTTAATCTGTGGTACATATAGTAGAAAAGCAAAGTTTACAAGAAAGTGATTTCATCATAAGCCCGGACAAACGGAGCGTTTTGTGTCACGTGACAAACGTTTAAAAGAAATGCATTTTATTTATAGATTTTTGAATAAATTAAGTATTATTTTCAACTTTCGTTAGTAAATAACAATTTTTAAAGTCATAATATACACGGACTAAAATATTTCACAATTTATTTTTCGCATTGTCAAATAGCCTATTAAAGCTGTACAAAAATTTATTGGTTATCAGACGCGGTGCATTTTGCTTCATAATATGTAGTGACATTCGTTTCGATCATCCATAGCATGCACTGTGATAACTTTATCGTCTGACCTGAATCTCAAGTTCTATTCCACGATATCAAGTGGAATCTATAATATTTTATTTCCTATTGTATAATCTTTTTGTCAGATTTCGTTTTCATTTGATCCGGTCAATTAAAAGTTTTTATTAAACTGTTATAACATGTGTTCCACAAAAATATTTTACGGTACGCGATTTGTGTAATGGCTTAATGGCCAATTTGCGTTTGATGTCGTATTTTATAATATTTAGTTACTTTCACTTGCTGGCTCATATATCATCGGGAATTTTGTATTGATGATTTAGATTATTTTTTAATTAATTTATAGTCTACCGCCAAACAACAGTTGTGTTCCAGTTTGAAGGGGAGTGAGCCAGTGTTAATACAGGCACAAGGGGTATATCATCTTAGTACTCAAAGTTGGTGGGGCATTATCGTATAAGGAATGGTTAATTTTTGTTGTTTATCAGGTGGCCCATTTTCTCGTCCGCCAACCAAAATAAAAACCTTTTTTGGTAACACTTTTATTCATACATCGTTTTATGTTATGGAATATTTTTTATATTTACAGTTTTTAGACGAAATATATCCAAAAAATGTTTATTTACATTAACAAGCGTGTACGTGCTAACAAATGTAATTGTAAATAGTAAACAACTTAAGAGAAAATAGTTTGAAAGTAACAGTTTTTGTTTATCGATCGATAGTGAGTTGTTTAGATCGACGGTGCTGTGGGGCTTAGTTAGCATTTCGTTTCCGGAAGCACCCACCGGAACGGCAGCTGCGTTGAAACGCGAAATGTTAACGATCAACAGCGATTGTTGATAACATTACCGAAGCACAAATAAAAATATTAACAAATGGCAAAAATACTGTGTCATCTTATTCATAAAGAGTCTTGGTCTTTGGTCTATATTAGTGTACCGAAAGGATCAAACATATTTTTTTCCCAATCGTCTTTGTTTTTTAGAAGACAAAAGTAAAATAAAAAATAATTAAAATTTACAAAAGTAGTTCATTTGGATAAGTTCGTATTATCAATAAAATATACAACTGAAGAATTGTTAGTAGTGGACAGTATAATAGAATAGGTCAATCTAAGGTTTGATAATTTCATTCCCTTGATTGAAATGCTATATTTACTATATGTATAATCGTCAATAGTGAAAAGACACAGGATCTGCTCTGACCCCTTTGGCCATTATCGTCCCCATACAAGTGATTACCTTATAAGGAGAGGTTAATTAAAATATCAGTAATTAGCCCTGCCCCTGTTTCGCACGGGTGCAGTACTGATACGGGCGAAATATACTACTGATTTTACGACCTCATATTAGTAACTTCTCAAATTATCAGTGTTTCTTTATTATATAGACCATGTATTACAAAAATAAACCTTCCTTTCGAATCACTATCTATTAAAAAACCGCATCAAAATCCGTTGCGTAATTTAAAAGATCTAAGCATACATAGGGATAGACAGCGGTAAGTGACCTTGTTTGATACTAAGTAAATAATTATTACATAATTGCTTTGAGGCATTGTTACTATTTAAAATATATATAGAGTAAAAACTTATCACCAATCAATCGATCGTCAAATAATCAATCCTTTGTCTGTGTAGAGATTAAGTGAGCCGGTGTAATTTCAAAGTCGAGACATAATATATGCGAATCCTTTGCAGTTTATTTTTTCTACTTTTCATTCATTCATTCATAATCTTTTATTTACTTTATGTCATATACGTGCTTGATTTCGCTGAGTATGATTAAATTAAACATTACTTTCGTTTGCGGCCAGCCTTGATGCCTCACAATATCTGATGGTTAATATAACTTACAAAAATCTTAATTATACGATCACCTTCCTATCTATATATATAATAAAATTAGAGTGTCTGTTTGTCATATTAAAATAGCACTATTTACTCAATGCATACGTATGTACCGTACATATACCAAAATAACATTTTTTACAATTTTTGTATGTCTGTCTGTTTGTTCCGGCTAATCTCTGGAACGGCTGGACCAATTTTGATGGGACATTCACTGATAAATAAGGAGTAACTTAGGCTACAATAATAATTTTTTTTTTTGTTAAATTTAAACGCGTACAAGGTCGTAGGTACAGCTTGTGTATACATATAATAAAATTGATGTTACTCTTTTTAATATTGAAATTGCGCTTTTTACTAAATACAAAAATAACTTTATTTACAAATTTTATTTGTCTTTCTATTTGTTTATTCAGGCTTAAAATTAAATCTCTGGAATTGCTGAACCGATTTTGAAGGATCTTTCACTGACAAAAGTTGATGTAATATGGAGTAACTAAGGCTACAGCAATAATATTTTCGTTAAATTCAAACGCGAACGAAGTCATCGGCTAAGCTAGTTATAAAATGAAAATACGTACAGTACGAATGTAATTACACATATTACACAACACGAAAGTATTCCACACTCGTTCGTAACGAAAGTGAATTATGAGTTTCGGTATAATCTCGATATAATTACGTGTTGGGTATTTTTTTTATAACTATTCGCTCGTAATTTTTACAACGATTACATAATTATTCGGTATATGAGCCGAGATTGTTAGAACACGTGCGTCTCGCATCTTAACCGATGATTGCGGGTTCAAATCCAGAGAAGTACCGTATTCATCTCGAGCTCGGCTGTGATGGAAAACATCGCGAGGAAACCTGCATGTGTCTAATTTCATAGAAATTCTGCCACATGTGTATTCCACCAACCCGAATTGGAACAGCGTGGTGGAATATGTTCCAAACCTTCTTCTCTAGGGGACAGGAGGCCTTAAACCAGCAGTGGGAAATTTACAGGCTGTTGTTGTTACATAATTATTCAAACGTCGTATTATTGCTGATCTCTATGCGTGGTTGCACTTCTGTTCATCTTTTCATAAGGCCTGGAATTGTGACTCGTGTTCTAATTAAGTTGAGTGCATTAATTAGTATTCAAAGCTCATGTTTTTGTTGTTTAAATTCGAAAAAATATTGTTTATAATTAAAACGATAACAGCTGTACATATGGCTGATGAAGGCACGATATAGCTGAGCTATCGTAAAACGTACTTGATACGACTTTTGATTCTTCTAGGAAAGAGCGTACTCATTTCTTAAAAACTGGCTACCCACCAGCCCCTGGGTGTTACAGATGTCCATGAGCAATGGTAATCACTTTCCATCAAATCCGCCTGCTCGTTTACCACCCAAAACATTAATGAAATTCAACAATTGACGACCTCCGTGGTCGAGTGGTGTATACACCGGTTTTCATGGGTATGCCACTCCGAGGTCCTGGGTTCGATTCCCGGCTGAGTCGATATAGATTATCATTAGTTTTCTATGTTGTCTTGGGTCTGGGTGTTAGTGGTACCGTCGTTACTTCTGATTGCCCATAACACAAGTGCTTTAGCTACTTACATTGGGATCAGAGTAATGTATGTGATGTTGTCTCATATTTATTTATTTATTTATTTAAAGGTTTTCAAAATTAAAAAAAAAAAAAATTTATTCAAGTAGGCTTTTACAAGCACTTTTGAATCGTCATTTAACAATTAAGTGAAGCTCCTACCGGTTCGAAAAGTAGATTCTACCGATAAGAACCGGCAAGAAGCTCAGTAGCTACTCTTTTTAAACATTTAAAAAATACAGTCATATTAGTTAAATACAATTATTTATGTATCTAACTATCTAATGTATTTTTATCATCTGTAAAGCTTTTTATCAACTGTAAAGTCTTGTATCGAATAATATGCCTTTTTACCAATGTATTTCTTACGATTTGAATTTATGAAACGGCAAAGTTAAAAATGTCTGCGGAATTTTATTAAAACAAAAATCATAGCTTGGAATAATTAGGTAAATTTAAAGTTTTGTTTTCATTCTTTTTCTTCGATTAGAATAGCCTTCCTTGTAGCGCCCGAAATTGTTTATTTTTTTAATGCATAATTATTATAACAATGAATTCTTACAAAATCTTGATGGTTTGAAATAATAATTCAAATATCGTGGCGTAGCGACGAGTTGGAACCTTTTTTATAATATCTGGGTGACATATTTTTGTTGGGCTTAAAATTTTTATTAAAATAGTTAGTTTACCTGACCAATAATAATATGAGATGACCAATAATAACATTGTTATATCTTTTAAACTAACATATCTTGACGACTTCCGTGGTGTGCGTACACCGGTTTTCATGCGTACGCCACTCCGAGGTCCCGAGTCCCGGGTTCGATTCCCGGCCGAGTCGATGTAGATTATCATTAGTTTTCTATATTGTCTTGGGTCTGGGTGTTTCTGGTACCGTCGTTACTTCTGATTTTGCATAGCACAAGTGCTTTAGCTACTTACATTGGGATCAAAGTAATGTATGTGATGTTGTCTCATATTTATTTATTTATATCTTTGTTTCAGTGAAAAATGACGATCGACAAACAGTTAGTATGGGTCCGGGATCCAAACGAGGGGTTCGTGCTAGCGCGGCTCCAGGAGTTGATGGGGGAAGAGGCTGACGTGTTTCCAGTCGACAACAAATATCCGAGGAGGGTGTGCAACTTTGACGACATCTTCCCAGCTGGAGAGCCGACTAAAGATGTCGATGATAACTGTAAGTAGTATCTAAAATATTATTGTAGGTTTCGACTTGGTGTAAAATATATATATTTTTAAAATGTACTCAGGAATTATTCCTGTACTTTTTCAAATTTTTCATTTTTTAAAGCCATCTGTGTTCGAGTAGTATGTACACCGATCATGGGTACGCCACTTTAAGGTCCCGGGTTCGAATCCCGAGTCGTTATAGAAAAAGTTCATTAGTTTTCCATGATGTCATGGGTCTGAGTATTTGTGGTACCGTACTGATGTATTTGATGTTGGCCAATATTCATTTATATTTAATTAAATTATATAGTATAATTTTGCATCACATTAAAATGATTCTTGTAAAAATAACAATCGGAGATAAAAGCCTTGAAAAGTTCATGTGTGATGTGGACTCGTTTTCCTTGGATGATGCAGGCGTAACTAGTTTCTTGCTATTACGATGACGTGTTGTACTTACAGAATTATTTAACATAACTAACATAAACGAAAAGTGTTGTTTTCTTCTTCAATTGTTTAAGCATTCGTTTGAGTATATAGTTTTTTCATGCTAATGGTTGGCGAACAAGTATTTGGACCACCTGATGTGAGTGGTCACCGCTGCCCATAGGCACAAAAAAAAAATAACCATTCCTTACGCCTATGCGCAACCAACCTTGGGAACTAAGATGTTATGTCCCTTGTGCCTGTAGTTACACTAACTGACTGGTCATTCGATCGAAACACAAAAATACTGAGTACTGTTATTTCGCGGTAGAATGTGATATGGGTGGTACTTACCCAGACGGGCTTGCACAAAGCCCTACGACCTCAAATATCTTGTTGATATCACGCTTAAAGGAATTATGAATTCCCGACTGCTAGAAAAGACGTCTTATTTAGAGAAAGCTTCGAACTTATTTCCCTGGCCTACTCCAATGCCGGTTGGTTGGATACATATGACACAGAATTTCATCTGAAATATGAAGTTTTCAATTTGCACATGAAAATTCAGTGATGCCGGCTCGGGTTTGAACACGTGACTTTGGGTTAGCAATTGATAAAACCGATATTTATCGTTTTCAGGTGAGCTAATGTTCCTGAACGAGGCTACCCTTCTTAACAACATGCTGACTCGTTACAAGAACAATAAAATATATGTAAGTACAATTTTTATTATTTAGAACATAGAACATACCTTTTTTAACAGATTAAGTATGAAATGGTAGTTCGATATGTTTGGTAAGATAAGATTCGTCCCTTATGGTATATATATCGCCAGTTTAGGATATTAAGATGTCATGTCCCTTGAGCCCTGTTATAACATTTCTCTCACTATTTAAACCGAAACACAGCAGTATTTATGCAATACTTTTACAAAATAAACATACAGCGAGCAACGAAAATAGTAGGCATTAACATTTGGTTTGAATGCAATATTGATAATATTCAATTTAAAGTTGTAGCCCCAGCACAATCATCTAATAAAATAAAATGGGGTGAAAGGGAAAGTGATCAAATACAGAGGTATACTGATATTTGTAATAATAGGTTTAACTCAATGGAAATTGCAACGGATTTTTGTGAATGTACAGGTAAAAAGTGCTCAAATGTAAACCATCAATTAACAGTGCGATACGCATAAAAAGTTTTTTTTCTTTTATATAAAAGTTAAATGCATGCTCAATGCAATGTGTGTGTGAGTGAGTTAAGTGTATGAGTCTGTGTATGTGTGTGCATGAATGGTTGCGATTTGTAATATGTGTTATAGTTACATTGTATTAAACAAAATATTCATTGTCTCTAGTCATAATGTAAATGTTAAACTCGAATTACTCTGTGGTTCACACTTAATAACCAATAACGCGTTTCGTTTTATATATTATGTGTACATGTGTGTAACACATCTGGAATGGACATTTCATTATGATTCACTTTTGCAATGCATATGGGGGTTAAAATTATTGCAAATAATCATCCAACCTAACGGGAATACGTCGATTACCAATAACCCTGTATATATCGCACGTCACTGTATGACATTTCGCGATTACGATAGTTCTACAGAAAATATGTTTATATAATAGGTTGGGGAAAAAGTTTCTTCGTATTTTATATGAAAATTCAAAAAGTTTTTTTTATAGTTTATTTACATTTGACTAAAGTATGTAGGTGCCATTTTGTTCCATAACTTTTTGCCATCTTGTTGGTAGTGACATGATCCCATTGCTGTAAAAATTTTGGGGCTTCTGATCGAAAAACTGCGACAAGTGGTTTTGGCAGTCCTCTCGTGATGTTAACCTGACACTGCCTAAGGAATTCTGCAGAGACCGAAACAGATGAAAATCTGAAGGTGCAAGGTCAGGACTATACGGCGGATGCATTATTACCTCCCAGCCAAACTCTCGTAATTTTTGTTGAGTGGCTAAAGATGTGTGAGGTCTAGCGTTATCATGGTGAAAAACCACACCCCTTCTGTTGATCAATTCTTGCCGCTTTCTCTCAATTTCTTGCTTCAATCTCATCAATTGTTCGCAATACAGTTCTGAATCGATGGTCCTGCCGGGCGGTAACAGCTCATAATGAATGATGCCCTCCCAATCCCACCATACACACAGCATTACCTTGTTGCGAGTTAATCCGGGTTTTGCCACAGTCTGTGAAGCTTGACCGGCCTTTGACCACGATATTTTTCGCACGTTCTTGTCGTATGTGATCCACTTTTCATCACCAGTTATCAGCTTCTTCAAAAATGGTTCGGTTTCATTACGTCGTAAGAAAGAATCACAAATGAGTACACGGTTCATTAGGTTTCTTTCAGTGAGTTCATGAGGCACCCATATATCGAGCTTTTTTGTGTACCCAGCTTTATTCAAATGAGTCAAAACCGTTTTGTGGTCAATTGCCAGTTCTTCAGCTATATCGTAACTACTAATATGCCGATCTTGCTCCACTTTTTCAAAAATGGCATCAATTTTGTCCGTAACAGGGCGACCAGAGCGAGATGCATATTTGATATCAAAATTTCTGGCTTGAAAACGCTTAAACCAAACTTGCGCTACTCTCACAGATACTGCATTAGGTCCATAAACATCACAAATTTTTTTCGCGGCTTGAGTTGCATTTTTACCTTTTTTATAGTAAAATTTTAAAATGTATCGAATTTCTTCTTTAGATTCACTCATTTTAACAACAACAAAAACAAATGAAAATCACAATAAAATTAAAACTTTTTAATGATACCAAAACCAGCCAGATACAAATGGTATAGCCAAAGAGATTTTATTACAAGTTCATACATACTATATGCGAAAAGACTTTTTCCCCAACCTAATATGTCATCCTAATTATATTAATGTATAGTACGACAACTTAGATGTAGCATCGGTAAAATTCGTAAAACCGATCACATCCGAATTAAGTACGCTATCCCAAATTATTAATATTTATTTCTTTTGTTAATATAATCTTTATGCAAAGTAATAACTGTATCATATGATTTAATACATATTTATAATTACATGCACTTGCTTTTTCGGGTCGAACTGACGCAAGAATCCATAGCGACGAAGAGCGTCGAATGGCGCGATAGGAAGCTATTTCTATTGGTTGTAGAAATAGACAGTAATCGGTTTTACTGAATTTGCCGGTGCTGCGTCGAAGTTGTGTCCTACTATTGTAATTTACCACAACGATGTCATGAAACAATTTGTACCCAATTATTCTCACCTTGAACGAATCGCACGCCATATTGATTATTTTACTAGGTTATGTTATATGTGAAAATAATGAGTAATATTAAAACGGTTAAGAATTTAATTTGTATGTAGATGTTTGTCAATGTTTAGGTCAGTTTGTGGGTTAAATATTGGACATCACATACATTAATCTGATCCCAATGTAGGTAGCTAAAGCACTTGTGTTATTGAAAACAGTGGTGGATTTACCAATAGGCTAAGTAGGCTGGAGCCTAGGGCGGCAGATTTAGCACAAATTTGTTATTATCTTACAGAAATTTAAAAAAATATATCTTATAACTATAAGTATACACATTACGTCCGTTATCCGTATTTCTAACATGACAATAACAATCCGTCTTTTTAACATGTCACCATAATAATGAATTAATACATCTTTTTTCAGACGTATGTTGCAAACATATTGCTCGCTGTCAATCCGTATGAAGATATCCCTGATATGTACTCATCAAATACGATAAAAAAATACCAAGGAAGATCGTTGGGAGAGTTACCGCCCCATGTATTCGCTATAGGTATGTTATAGAACTTTTTAGTGTAAAAATCTATGAATTGTGAAACACAATTGCATAATACGAGGGGCGTTCAATGTATTCTTGGTATAGGTATGAAGGAAAAGGCGGAAAATTCTGAATACATTTTTTTTTTCAATATGGAGTATATTGAAAAATAAAATTTATTCAGAATTTTAACTAACATCGCAATACATTTATTTGTTCGTGAAAGTAACTTTTCATTCCCCTCTGAAAAATATTTTCCTTCATGGCCCGGAAAATGTTCGTTGCTCCTTCAACTCTTCACCGTCCGAAAAATGCTTTCCACGAAGCTCTTTTTTAAGATTAGGGAATAGATTATAATCACTAGGGGTCAGGTCCGGACTGTTGGGTGGATGATTGATATCTTCAAATCCGTACTCCCGCACCAGCCTAGGCAAGGCGCGCCTTGTGAACCGGCGCGTTGTCGTGAAGCAGCAACACGCCTGCGGTTAATTTTCCACGTCTTTTTTCTTTAATAGCCTCCTTTAAATTACGCAGGGTGGTTGCGTATGATGCACCTTTAAAACTTTGACCTTTTTTTGTGTACTCGATTAGCAAGTTTCCTTTAGAATCCCAAAACCGTGGCCATGAGCTTTCCTACGGACGGAGTGACTTTGAACATCTTCGGCGGGTCTGATCCTTGTTTTTGCCACTGCATAGACTCTTGCTTGCTCTCAGGGTCATAGTGATGAACCCACATTTCATCACCAGTAACAATCCGATCGAAAATACCTTGCGGATTTTCACCACAGAGGTCCAAAAACTCCTTACAACAGTCAACTCGCACTCGTTTCTGTAGCGCGATGAGCATTCGCGGCATCCATCTTGCACTGACCTTTGATAAATTCAGGGGCTCATGAAGGATTGTGTGAATGGTACCCACGGATAGCTTAGTCATTTCTGCTAATGTTTTCACTCTTACACGGGCATCTTCAAGTACAAGTTTTTTGACTAATTTGACGTTTTCTTCAGTAGCGGCACAAATTGGCCCACCAGCGCGGGGGTCGTCTTCAATGCTCTCTCTACCCCGTTCGAATTCACTCGACCACTTCTGAATTGCAGATAATGGATGCGAAGAATCTTGGTAAACAGCCACCATTTCTTCATGGATATTTTTTTGAGATTTTCCTTGTTTTGTGAGGAATTTTATCACTGAGCGATGTTCGATTTTTTTCATCATTGTCGAATCAGTCATCATTGTTGTCTTTTCGCAATATCTTGAATACGAATGGTGGCAGTTAAATGAAATTTTGAATTTATACCTTCAAAGAGTGTCGTTAACTAATGAGATAATTAAATTGCCCTTATCATAAGTATATCACCTTGATACCGAGAATACTTTGAACGCCCCTCGTATATGTAAGCTTTTTTTAAGGCAGTTGAGTCGGAGGAGGTCGTCTCAGTAAAAAACGTATCATTTTTTTTTTAATGACGTAAGAAGTGTCAGTTGATTTAAAATATTTATTTAAGGCGTTAAAGTTATAAATGTATTTATTTATTTAAAATATTTAAGACGTTAAAGTTATAAATGTATTTTTTTTATTATTATTAATAAGTGTTCATTTAGTCTCTGTTTTCTGAATAAGGAAATAAAACATGAACATTGCAATTGTCTATTTGCTATTTTAGATGAATCATATTGCTTGCTTTGAAAACCCATGACCTTATATTTTTTTTTATTATAGAATTTTTATTACTAAAGGCCGATTTTTCAATCCTCAGTTAATAGGTACAATAACTATCTAAAGAATAAAATTATTTGGGTGTTTATCAGATAAATAAATGCTCACCGGTTTTTCGACTGTTATTTATTCCATTGATAACTACCTGACATAATAATTCAACTCTGGCAACTCCAACTTCAAAGAAGCGAGACAAATATATTGCTTAGACAAGCATTAGAGCAAGACAGATGTTTTTCACAATTTCTGTCAATAACGTCACTGTCATGTCACACGCCGTTTCCATTATTTTTAGTTTTGTCATTTGGTTGGATGTGGTGTTTAATTGAAAGTAATTTTTTTGGAATAGGTATAATTGGTGTAGACATAATGGAGTTTAAAAAAAGAGAGCGTTCGGCGAACTTTAATGAGGCAGAAGTTCAGCTACTCATGAGTTTAGTCAACAAATATAAAGTGATCATTGAAAATAGAAAGACCGATGCAGTTTCTAATAAAGATAAAGAGGCCGCATGGAAGAAAATTGGGGATGGTTTTAACTCATGCGGAATTACAACAAGTTTCCGCTCGTGGAAAACCTTAAAACTCAAATACAAGGGCTTAAAAAAAGCATTAAAAAATCTTATAATTCTTTTCTTTCTTTCATTTGAATTACGGTTAATATATAAATTTATTATGGCTTCTTCTTCTAATGCATAGTCATCAATGCTATCGACAATATCTATTTTTAATTATTGCATTTGTAACTTTTTTCTAAAATATGAAAACCTAACGTCAAACTTTCAACAAATTAAAATCAACGTCTTTTTCAACGTTTATCTATGGAATAGCGGTTATCGGGCCGTTAAAGGGTCAGATAGATTTATTCCTTCGATAATCGAATTACTCGTCAAATAAAGTCTATCTGACGATTGAACAACTGGTTTTTTGGCTATCGGCCGAATAAACGCTATCTGTTTGTTTATCTGAGGATTGAAAAATCAGCCCTAAATTATCGTGATTTAAAAAGCATCTCGCACATTCTAGTAGATAATCTTGAAAAATATTGACAATATTTTATAGTTCTTTTATTGTATATTTCAGCGGACAAAGCATTCCGTGATATGAAATCACTAAAACAATCTCAGTCTATAATAGTATCGGGAGAGTCCGGTGCTGGAAAGACTGAATCGACCAAATATATCCTTAAATACCTGTGCGACTTGTGGGCCAAAGGAGCCGGACCCGTGGAACAGAAGATTTTAGATGGTAAGTTTTATTTGTACTGTGATGTTGGAACCTTACTTTCTAGTTAAAGAAACAACATGTTTTCTGTATCGTGTATTGGACTAACTCATATATGAATAAAATATACTAATAAAATTATGCTTACATAGCTAAATGCGAGAACAGTTACATATAGTACGACACAACTTAGATGTCGCATCGGCAAAATTCGTAAAACCGATCACATCCGAAATGAGTACGCTATCCCAAATTATCAATATTTATTTCTCATGCGAAAATGATCTTTGCACAAACGTAATAACTTGTAATATCATATGACTTAATATATTCGTCAATTTGACGCGTCGATTTACATGCACTTGCTTTCTCTGACACGAGAATCTATAGCGACGAATAGCGTCGAATGGCGCGATAGGGAGCTATTTCTATTGGTTGTGTAAATCGGCACTAATCGGTTTTATTTTCATTCCATTGCATTTTCCGATGCTACATCTAATTTGTGTCTTACTATACATAATTTCTAACATTATTATTAATATACACTTCAGATCTGATTCTGGATATTTTTATTATTTGGATAGAACATCAAACAAATTTATTTTCCAGCCAATCCAATCCTCGAAGCGTTCGGTAACGCTAAGACAACCCGCAACAATAACAGTTCCCGGTTCGGCAAATTTATGGAGGTTCACTTTTCGAACAAGTATCAAGTCGTAGGCGGACACATATCGCATTATCTGCTGGAAAAGTCAAGGATATGCACCCAGAGCTCTGAAGAGAGGAATTACCACGTGTTTTACCTTCTGTGCGCGGGAGCCCCGCCTGAACTACGCGCGGCCCTGAAAATAACCAAGCCTGATGATTATTTGGTAATTATGCTGTTACGCCATTAATGTTTTGTCGTTACAATTTTTTTGTACAACAACAGCTCCAAAACAAATGACATTTTAACAGTTTTACAGATAACCCATATTTATTTATATTTACATAATAATATAATATGTCTTTGCAGTATCTCAAGAATGGTTGCACGCAATATTTTACTTCGGTGCAATCAGAAAAGAAAATTAATGCTAGTCAAAAGAGTAAACAGCAGCAAGCGAAAGGTGGCCTCCGTGATCCTATATTAGACGACGTGGAAGACTTTCAGAGATTGCACCAGGTTTGCGTCAATAACTGAATATGATAAGAGACTCACACCGAGACACACGCGCCGATAATCCCATCCCACTCATATGAATAAAAGCCGAGATGGCCCAGTGGTTAGAACACGTGCATCTTAACCGATGATTGCGGGTTCAAACCCAGGCAAGCACCGCTGTTTCATGTGCTTAATTTGTCTTTATAATTCATCTCGTGCTTTGCGGTGAAGGAAAACATCGTGAGGAAACCTGCATGTGACAAATTTCATAGAAATTCTGCCACATGTGTATTTCACCAACCCGCATTGGAACAGCGTGGTGGAATATGTTCGAAGCCCTCTCCTCAAAAAGGTAGAGGAGGCCTTTAGCCCGGCAGTGGGAAATTTACAGGCTGCTACTTTACTTTTTTTACTCATATGAATTCTTCGAGCAGGCGCTGTCGAGGGTCGGCCTCTCCGAAGCGGAAAAGAAGTCCGTATACTCCATAGTGGCGGCCGTGCTGCACCTCGGCAACGTGCAGTTCGAGGAGGAGGGCGGCGCGCGCGGCGGCTGCGGCGTGGCGCCGCGCAGCGAGCCCGCGCTGGCCGCCGCCGCCGCGCTGCTGGGCGTCGACCCCGCCGAGCTGCGCATGGCGCTCGTGTCGCGCCTCATGCAGAGCTCGCGCGGGGGCGCCAAGGGCACCGCCATCATGTGAGTACTCGCCAGGCGCGCGCGCCCCGTCGCTCGTAGCACCCGGCTGTGCGTAGTCGCGCACGTGTCGCGATGCGTAGCACCCGGCCGTGCTGGGCGTGCGTAGTCGCGCAGGTGTCGCGATGCGTAGCACCCGGGCGTGCTAGCTGTGCGTAGTCGCGCAGGTGTCGCGATGCGTAGGAGCCGGGCGTGCTGGCTGTGCGTAGTCGCGCACGTGTCGCGATGCGTAGAACCCGGGCGTGCTGGCTGTGCGTAGTCGCGCAGGTGTCGCGATGCGTAGGAGCCGGGCGTGCTGGCTGTGCGTAGTCGCGCACGTGTCGCGATGCGTAGCACCCGGGCGTGCTGGCTGTGCGTAGTCGCGCAGGTGTCGCGATGCGTAGCACCCGGGCGTGCTGGCTGTGCGTAGTCGCGCAGGTGTCGCGATGCGTAGCACCCGGGCGTGCTGGCTGTGCGTAGTCGCGCAGGTGTCGCGATGCGTAGGAGCCGGGCGTGCTGGCTGTGCGTAGTCGCGCACGTGTCGCGATGCGTAGCACCCGGGCGTGCTGGCTGTGCGTAGTCGCGCAGGTGTCGCGATGCGTAGCACCCGGGCGTGCTGGCTGTGCGTAGTCGCGCAGGTGTCGCGATGCGTAGGAGCCGGGCGTGCTGGCTGTGCGTAGTCGCGCACGTGTCGCGATGCGTAGCACCCGGGCGTGCTGGCTGTGCGTAGTCGCGCAGGTGTCGCGATGCGTAGGAGCCGGGCGTGCTGGCTGTGCGTAGTCGCGCACGTGTCGCGATGCGTAGCACCCGGGCGTGCTGGCTGTGCGTAGTCGCGCAGGTGTCGCGATGCGTAGGAGCCGGGCGTGCTGGCTGTGCGTAGTCGCGCACGTGTCGCGATGCGTAGCACCCGGGCGTGCTGGGTGTGCGTAGTCGCGCAGGTGTCGCGATGCGTAGGACCCGGGCGCGCGGGGCGTGCGTGGGGGCGCGCGTGTCTGAGCGGGCGTGTGCGCAGGGTGCCGCTGAAGACGTACGAGGCGTGCAGCGCGCGCGACGCGCTGGCGAAGGCGGTGTACAGCCGGCTGTTCGACTTCATCGTGCGGCGCATCAACGGCAGCATCCCCTCGAGCGCGTCCGCCTACTACATCGGGGTGCTCGACATCGCCGGATTTGGTGCGTGAATTAAATTTGCTGATATAAATTGTACGACTAGTGCCTGTATAAAGTTTTGCTTATTAATAAACTTCAAAAATTTCATTTAAATTTGTAATATCTTAACCGATTAACGCTGCACGCGTTAACCGATGATTGCGGGTTCAAACCCAGGCAAGCACCACTATATATATGTGCTTAATTTGTGCTTATAATTCATCTCGTGCTCGGCGGTGAAGGAAACCATCGTGAGGAAACCTGCATGTGTCTAATTTCATCGAAATTCCACCAACCCGCATTGGAACAGCGTGGTGGAATATGTTCCAAACCTTCTCCTTAATGGCAGAGGAGGCCTTATCCCAGCAGTGGGAAATTTACAGGCTGTTACTTTACTTTACTTTACTTTTATCTATGTTGTATATGATAAAACAGTTACAACGAATTAAAGACTAATCAACTGTGTTATTCCGTTTTTATCAGAATACTTTCAGATGAACAGCTTCGAACAGTTCTGTATCAACTACTGCAATGAGAAATTACAACAGTTCTTCAACGAACGTATTCTAAAGAATGAACAGGAACTTTACAAACGGGAAGGATTAAACGTGCCCGAAATCCGATTTGTGGATAACCAGGATTGCATCGGTAAATAATCATTGTAACTAGAACGTCATAAACAATGAATTCCAATGGCAATACATATATCATTACATTTTCCAGATCTAATTGAAAGCAAGAATCACGGTGTTTTCCATATCCTCGATGAAGAATCTAAGTTACCAAAACCGGAATACGGACACTTCACAAACGCGGTACACAAGGAGCTCGGCGGCAGTAACGCGAAGTGAGTGGTACTCGTAGCACTGATTGTGTTCCACTGTGTTTTTTTTTTATGGTATAGGTTGGCGGACGAGCATATGGGCCACCTGATGGTAAGTGGTCACCATCGCCCATAGACATTAACGCTGTAAGAATTATTAACTATTCCTTACATCGTCAATGTGCCACCAACCTTGGGAACTAAGATGTTATGTCCCTTGTGTCTGTAGTTACACTGGCTCACTCACCCTTCAGACCGGAACACAACAATACTGAGTACTGTTGTTTGGCGGTAGAATAACTGATGAGTGGGTAGTACCTACCCAGACGGGCTTGCACAAAGCCCTACCACCAAGTAAAGTGTGTGTTTGACTGTCAAATAAAGTGAAATACGTAGACTTTTTTAATAGTAATTCAGGCTACAATCATAGTATTCCAAACGCGTACAAGGTCGCGGGGACAGCTAGTTAATTTAGTGAAATACTTGCAATATACTGTTGTATTGTATAAGGAAGACGCATTCACTTAGCGCATTCAAAACGCAACTTGCGCATTATCTTACCAACTAACGCATACAGTGGGTGCGTTTTTCTGTTCTTTTCTATTATTCTCCTATTAATTTCGTACTAACCACAATAGATTAAACTTGGTGTGACGAATGTTAGCAATGTTATATTCTTCTTGGCTTCTTGGTGGTAGGGCTCTGTGCAAGCCCGTCTGGGTAGGTACCACCCACTCACCAGTTATTTAACCGCCAAATAACAGTACTCAGTATTGTTGTGTTCCGGTTTGAAGGGTGAGTGAGCCAGTGTAACTGCAGGCACAAGGGGACATAACAACTTAGTTCCCAAGGTCGGTGGCGCATTGACGATGTAAGGAATAGTTAATATGTCTTACAACGTCATTGTCTATGGGTCAAAGCCCTACCACCAAGTGAACCAGTAAGTGACTACGTATTGTCTTATTGAGAATAAAGATCTTCAAACCGAAAGCTATTCGGTTTGTGTGGGAGTCGTGTGAGTGTGTGAGTGAGTGAGTGTGTGCGTGTGTTGCAGCGCGCGCCTGCAGCTGCCTCGCGCGTCGCGGCTCAAGGCGCACCGCACACTGCGCGACCACGAGGGATTCCTGCTGCGACACTTCGCCGGCGCCGTCTGCTACAACACGGTGCCCCCCCCCCCCCCCCACACACACACAATACTCACGTTTAGTACGACACAACTTAGATGTCGCATCGGCAAAGTTCGTAAAACCGATCACATCCGAATTGAGTACGCTATCCCAAATTATCAATATTTATTTCTCACGCGAATATGATCTTTGCACAAACGTTATAACTTGTAATATCATTTGACCTAATATATTCTGAATAATCTGAATCTGTCTTTATTTTACAAAAGAGAGCAATTCGATTTATTTATAATCTTGGAGCTTGAGACTCTCTTCGGGATGTTTTTAACAGAGTAGGAATACTCACTGTTGCGTCGCAATATATTTACAACAATATCATGTATATTCACAGTAACATTGATAACTTTGATAAAATCAGTGATAATCATTGTATATGCACTAGAAGTAAGGATAAGCTTATAACGCCAAGTTTCCGACTCCGCAAAGTCAATAAATCTTTCTTGGGGCAAGGTATCCATTTCTATAATAAAATTCCACAGACATTTTTAACTTTGCCGTCTCGTAAATTCAAATCGTTTATAAAAAATACATTGGTGAAAAAGGTGTATTATTCGATACAAGATTTTGTAGATGATAAAAAAGCGTGGAATTAATACCTGTTGACTTCCAGGCAGGATATATTAATTTAATAATTGTATTAACTTAAAAATTAACTAACATGACTGTGTTTTTTTAAATGTTGAAAAAGAGTAACTTCTGAGTTTCTTGCCGGTTCTTCTCGGTAGAATCTACTTTCCGAACCGGTGGTAGCTTCACTTAATTGTTAAATGACGATTCAAAAGTGCTTGTAAAAGCCCACTTGAATAAAGTATACTTTGATTTTTTTTTTTTGATTCGTCAATTTGACGTGTCGATTTACATGCTCTTGCTTTCTCTGACGCGGGAATCCATAGCGACGAATAGCGTCGAATGCCGCGATAGGGAGCTGTTTCTATTGGTTTTGTAAATCGGCAGTAATCGGTTTTATTTTCATTCCATTGCATTTTCCGATTCTAATTTGTGTTTTACTATACTTCATTTGTGCTCATAATTCACCTCGTGCTCGGCGGTCGGAAAGAAAACATCGTGAGGAAACCTACATGTGTCTAAATCCATAGACATTCTGCCACATGTGTATTCCACCAACCCGAATTGGAACAGCGTGGTGGAATATGTTCCAAACCATCTCCTCGAGGGGAGATGAGGCCTCGTCTCAGCAGTGGGAAATTTACAGGCTGTTGTTGTTGTTACGAGCCCTTTTGAATCGTCATTAAACAACTTTATAAAGTGAAGCTACCGCCAGTTCGGAAGGTAGATTCTACAGTGATGAAACGGCAAGAAATACAGTAGTTACTCTTTTTAAACATTTAAAAAAAAACAGTCATGTTAGTTAATTACAATTATATATGCATGTGATATATCCTGCCTGGACATCAACAAGTATTAATTCCAGGCTTTTTTATTGTCGGTATAATCTTGTATTGAATAATATGCCTTTTTCATCAATGTATTTGTTGCAAATGATTTGAATTTATGAAACGGCAAATTTAAAAATGTCTGATTGCTTGACATTTTTAAGAATTTTTGTCTTTCTATTTCGTACAGAGTCAATTCATCGAGAAAAACAACGATGCTCTTCATGCCTCCCTGGAGTTCCTCGTGCAGGAATCGAACAATACTTTGGTCCAGCAATTGTTCGAAACGTCTGATAACAACAACGCAAAAGGGAAATTGAACTTTATATCGGTCGGCGCTAAGTTCCAAAGTCAGTTGTCTCAACTCATGGACAAATTAAAGGAAAATGTAAGCGAATCAAGTTTCTTTTAAACCATACTTAAATTCTAATTACTGTTCTTAGCTCGGAGGCTAACGAGAATTATTCGAAAGAAAAACAAATTTAATTTCAGTTATATTTGTATAAATGGTCGAAAGTATCCAGCTTTTTATTTACCATATTTTATAATTGTTCGATAATCGATAACTTCAGTGTAAATAATAAGTAACGATAACATAAATAATAGCTACTTCACAAACTTCTAGTATCTAGAATGTTCTAATAACAAGGTGTTCTGTGTGTCCACCAAAAGGGCACAAACTTCATCCGTTGCATCAAGCCCAACTCGCGCATGGTGGGCAAGCAGATCGAGGGTTCGTTGGTCCTCACGCAGCTGCAGTGCAGCGGAACCATCGCAGTGCTGTCGCTGATGGAACACGGGTTCCCTTCGAGGGCTCCGTTCGCGGATTTACATAACATGTACAGTTCCTACCTGCCACCGAAGCTGCAGAATTTATCGCCTAAAGTATTTTGCCAGGTAAGTTTCGATACTCACATACTTCCGAAGAGCAGAGATGGCCCAGTGGTTAGAACGCGTGCATCTTAACCGATGATTGCGGGTTCAAACCCAGGCAAGCACCGCTGATTCATGTGCTTAATTTGTCTTTATAATTCATCTCGTGCTCAGCGGTGAAGGAAAACATCGTGAGGAAACCTGCATGTGACAAATTTCATACAAATTCTGCCACATGTGTATTCCACCAACCCGCATTGGAACAGCGTGGTGGAATATGTTCCAAACCTTCTCCTTAAAGGGAGAGGAGTCCTTTAGCCCAGCAGTGGGAATTGACAGGCTGTTACTTTATACTTCCGAAGCCCACTCAAAATACTCCAAACGAATCGTCGGCACTGTGTAAGTTTCCGTCACCCGCAGGCGATCGTGCACAGCTTCGGCCTGTCCGACAAGGACTACAAGTTCGGCGTGACGCGCGTCTTCTTCCGGCCCGGAAAGTACTCCGAGTTCGACGCGATCATGCGCTCCGACCCGGACAGCCTCCGGGCGATCGTCGACTCCGTGCTCGCCTGGCTCGTTAAGTCGCGCTGGCGCCGCGGCATCTTCTCCGTGCTGTCCATCGTGAAGCGTGAGTGACCGCCCAGAACACAACCCCCCCCCCCCCCCCCCCCGCGCCCGTCGCCCGCTGACGCGTCCTCTGTCCGCAGTGAAGCACAAGCTGGCGTACCGGCGGCGCTGCCTGGTGACGCTGCAGCGCTGCGTGCGCGGGCACCTGGCGCGGCGGCGGCACCGGCCGCGCATGCGCGGTCTGGCCAAGCTGCGCGCGCTGCAGGAGCGGCTGGCGGCCGTGCGCGGCGCGGCGGCGCAGCTGCGCGCGGGCCGCGAGCGCGTGCACGAGCAGCTGGCGCGCGTGGCGGCGGCGCTGGCGGCCGCGCAGGCGCGCATCAAGGTATACTACGACACAAATTAGGAAGCAATAGCCGTAGGGTTAGAAGTTAGTTTTGTTAATGTTTCCTCTTTCAATATATACTTTACTATTTTCTCACATTATCAGAATGCTGAGTAAGACAAGGATGGCAAATAATATCATACGTGCGTCACATACTACATTTGCTTTTATATAAGACTAATGTAATTGCCACAGGTAATAAATTAAAAATAAAGCTGAACGAATGAATTGTTGACGATAATAATGTATGGTACGACACAAATTGGATGTAGCATCGGAAAATGCAATGGAATGATAATAAAACCGATTACTGCCGATTTACACAACCAATAGAAATAGCTCCCTATCGCGCCATTAGACGCTATTCGTCGCTATAGAATCACGCGTCAGAGAAAGTAAGTGCATGTAAACCGACGCGTCAAATTGACGAATATATTAGGTCATATGATATTACAAGTTATTACGTTTGTGCAAAGATCATATTCGCATGAGAAATAAATATTGATAATTTGGGATAGCGTACTCAATTCGGATGTGATCGGTTTTACGAATTTTGCCGATGCGACATCTAAGTTGTGTCGTACTATACCGCCGCCCCGCGTGCCGATCCGTTTCTGTCCGCACGCCCGTTTCTGACGCCGTCGTTTGATCGCGAGTCGTTTCGCTTCCAGAGTGATGAGAATATAACCAGCGAGGAGATCGAGAGCACGTACGCGGAGCTGACGGGGTCGGTCGAGTCGCAGATGACCGCCCTGCAGAAAGCGATGGTGGATCAGAAGAATAAGTACCGTCTCGCTCTAAATATTTACTATAAAAAAATTTACCTTCTCAATATTCATAGACATCGCCTTATACATATATTCCCGATTGAGTCAGTCTCAGACGAAAAATTTAATAACAATAAAGAAAGAAAAAAATGAAATAAAAATAGTTACACACGTTACTAATATATATAATATAATAATAAATATAAATAATAAATATGAGACAACATCACATACATTACTCTGATCCCAATGTACTTACATTGGGATCAGAGCTACAGCTACTTAGCTGAAGCACTTGTGTTATGGAAATCAGAAGTAACGACGGTACCACAAACACCCAGACCCAAGACAACATAGAAAACTAATGGTAATCTACATCGACTCGGCCGAGAATCGAACCCGGGACCTCAGAGTGGCGTACCCATGAAAACCGGTGTACACACCACTCGACCATGGAGGTCGTTGAATCGGGGTATCAAATCTGAAATATACTATATTATTTTGTAGGGAGGAACAGGAGAGACTGCGCAAGATTGAGGAGGAGATGCGAGCAGCGGAGGAAGCCAAGCGACAAGAGCAAGAAAGGATCAGACAGGAGGAGGAAAATCGTAGACTGTGAGATTTGCCCTACCGTCTAAATTCGCTCTTTATTTTATTCATCTACGATCGAGTATTCTTTGATGTATTATTTTTTTCATACTCAAATTCAAATACTCAGGTTCGACTCTCTATCCCGAGCTATTTTTTTTTTATTTTATTTTTTTTTATTTTATTTATTTATTTAGGTTTATCAACAGTTGTTACAATATAAAACTTACTATAGGTACAATTAAAATAAACAAAATATCAAACGCAATTGTACAACTAATTATAGATAAACACTGCATGCTTATTTAAAAACTTATAGACTATGTGCTTAAAATACTTAAAATCAGTTAGACTATGTTAAATATAAATCTAATGTAAAACAATAAAGAGAAAACAAAATAAAGGGAAAAAGAACAATCACCTTAAATAACAGAGACCTTACTTAATAAAAAAAAAAAAAAAAAAAAAACGAAAAATCTACATATACTATACAAACGAAACAATTATACGATACAAAAATCTATAACTTTTTACAAATTTAATTTCTAACTCTGCATGTTCGAAAAACACCATTTCCGTATTTAAAATGTTCCCTGTCCCTGTCCGCAGCAAAGCTGAGATGGAGGCGCGCCGCAAGGCGGAGGAGGCCGAGCGCGCGCGCAGCGAAGAGCGGGACCGCGCCGCCGCGCTCGCGCTGCAGCGCCAGATGGAGCTGGCCGCGCAAGACGACCTGGCCGACCGCGACCGGTGAGCACACACACACCCTCGCCCGGGGCACACTCACACTAACGCACTAGGCAACACACACACTTACGCCCGGGGCACACGCACACTAGCGCACTAGGCAACACACACACTTTCGCCCGGGGTACACCCACACTAGCGCACTAGGCAACATACAAACTTTCGCCCGGGGCACACGCACACTAGCGCTCTAAGCAACACACACCCTCGCCAGGGGCCCACACACACTAGTGCACCAGGCAACACACACACCCTCGCCCGGGGCACACGCACACTAGCGCACTAGGCAACACACACACTTTCGCCCGGGGTACACCCACACTAGCGCACTAGGCAACATACAAACTTTCGCCCGGGGCACACGCACACTAGCGCTCTAAGCAACACACACCCTCGCCAGGGGCCCACACACACTAGTGCACCAGGCAACACACACACCCTCGCCCGGGGCACACGCAGACTAGCGCACTAGGCAACACACACACTTTCGCCCGGGGCACACGCACACTAGCGCACTAGGCAACACACACACCCTCGCCCGGGCCACAAACACTAGCGCACTAGGCAACACACACACCCTCGCCCGGGCCACACGCACACTAGCGCACTAGGCAACACACACCCTCGCCCGGGCCACACACACTAGCGCACTAGGCAACACACACACCCTCGCCCGGGGCACACGCACTAGCGCACTAGGCAACACACACACCCTCGCCCGGGGCACACGCACACTAGCGCACTAGGCAACACATACACTTTCGCCCGGGGCACACGCACACTAGCGCACTAGGCAACACACACACCCTCGCCCGGGGCACACGCACACAAGTGCACTAGGCCACACACACCCTCGCCCGGGGCACACGCACACTAGCGCTCTAGGCAACACACACCCTCGCCCGGGGCACACGCACACTAGCGCACAAGACAACACACACACCCTCGCCCGGGGCACACGCACACTAGCGCACTAGGCAACACACACACTTACGCCCGGGGCACACGCACACTAGCGCACTAGGCAACACACACACTTTCGCCCGGGGTACACCCACACTAGCGCACTAGGCAACATACAAACTTTCGCCCGGGGCACACGCACACTAGCGCTCTAAGCAACACACACACACCCTCGCCAGGGGCCCACACACACTAGTGCACCAGGCAACACACACACCCTCGCCCGGGGCACACGCACACTAGCGCACTAGGCAACACACACACCCTCGCCCGGGGCACACGCACACAAGTGCACTAGGCCACACACACCCTCGCCCGGGGCACACGCACACTAGCGCTCTAGGCAACACACACCCTCGCCCGGGGCACACGCACACTAGCGCACAAGACAACACACACACCCTCGCCCGGGGCACACGCACACTAGCGCACTAGGCAACACACACACTTACGCCCGGGGCACACGCACACTAGCGCACTAGGCAACACACACACTTTCGCCCGGGGTACACCCACACTAGCGCACTAGGCAACATACAAACTTTCGCCCGGGGCACACGCACACTAGCGCTCTAAGCAACACACACACCCTCGCCAGGGGCCCACACACACTAGTGCACCAGGCAACACACACACCCTCGCCCGGGGCACACGCAGACTAGCGCACTAGGCAACACACACACTTTCGCCCGGGGCACACGCACACTAGCGCACTAGGCAACACACACACCCTCGCCCGGGCCACAAACACTAGCGCACTAGGCAACACACACACCCTCGCCCGGGCCACACGCACACTAGCGCACTAGGCAACACACACCCTCGCCCGGGCCACACACACTAGCGCACTAGGCGTATCGTACATTGCGACGCTTTAAATAATAATAACCAACCATTTAAGTTAAAGCAAACTCGTATTTAAATTTCATTTCAATAATGCTTTGCTCCTAACTGCTTATAGATTGGAACAGGAGCGTCGGGATCACGAGATGGCGGTACGACTGGCGAAGGAGACCAACGGACACGTGGAAGGATCTCCGCCGCAACTCCGGAGGTAACTGAACAAGAATAATGTACGACGGAATTACTATACATTCGTCCGGTTATGGGACTGACGTGCCTGTGAACAAATTTAATTAATTTGAATTGGATTGGCAAAAATCCTATATTTAAAAATGAAACAAGAATTTTCCGATACAACACACACGGCGTACAGAAAAACTACAGTAGAACATCGCCATTGTAGTCTCGCGAAGTGCCTCTATTCGTCATTTGTCTATTTATAATAATTCTATATCGTGTATAGTACGACACAACTTAGATGTCGCATCGGCAAAATTGGTAAAACCGATTACACCCGAAATGAGTACGCTATTTTTATCCCCAATTATCAATATTTATTTCTCATGCGAATATGATCTTTGCACAAACGTAATAACTTGTAATATCATATGACCCAATATATTTGTCAATTTGACTCGTCGATTTACATGCACTTGCTTTCTCTGACGCGTGAATCTATAGCGACGAATAGCGTCGAATGTCGCGATAGAGAGCTATTCTATTGGTTCTGTAAACCGGCAGTAATCGGTTTCATTTTCATTCCATTGCATTTTCCGATGCTACATCTAATTTGTGTCGTACTATACACTGATACCTAATATAGAAATAAAACTAATAATATGATGTATAGAATAAATGTTTTATCATAAACAAATTTAGTTACTATTTTGTAAATTTACAAAGTAACTAGTACTATTTAGACGCCTCCTTTGATCCGCTACTAGTTTTCTTTACGCTGTGTTATTTACTATGAGCGGGACGCAAAGAAAAAAAAGTACATCTTTAATGTCTGCAGTCGTTTGTGCAGATAAAAAATAGGATTCTAAATATCGATCTATCTCTCTCTCGCACACTGTCGCTATCTCTACTCCACATATGTGTGAGCGAGAGGTTATTACCGACGATTTTCCATTCCGCTCTTTAACTACTGGGGAGCGGTTTAAAATATGATCTCTCAAATAGAACATTCATAATATTTATTCAAGCTAAGCTTGAATAGTCGTGTTGGTGTTGAATTAAATGTAAAATTACCACAGTTTCGGAAAGTAGATTCTACCGAGAAAACCGGCTTGAATTCTTTTCCACAATTTTAATTACCGAGTATGTTTATTACAATATTATATTCGAAGAGAAGTATATATATTTTGTTGATTATAAGTTTTATTATTATTATTTTCTGTCGGTTATATAATAAATGTCCTAAAGTTTAAATAAAACTAATTATAACGGATGAATCGCGTATATTAATTATTTTTAAACATCCCGACGTTTCGAGCACTTTGCAGTGTTCGTGGTCACGGGTAGACTAAGATGACATTTGTCTATTTGAAGAACAAAGGAAATATTATTAACAACTACCGCCAACGATTTCTCAATTGATGTCTTGAGTAACGTTCCGGTTGCACGCAGAAGGCACTAACTGTATCTTTAGGTCTTGCAGTCTGTTGGATTTGGGATTTTAAATTTTTAATAAGTGGATCCCAGGTGTTAGAAAGTCTCCAACCATCTTCTCTATTGAAGTTCGGATGTTTTTGAATTTCAATAGCCTCGCGTATCATTCTAGGAATGAATCTGTGTTCTCTAGCGAGGATCTGTGGTTTATCAAATCGGATAAAATGGTTAGGTTTATCCAGAGCATGTTCACAGACTGCAGACTTTGAAGAACGCCTATTTTTGACATCTCCTATATGTTCCTTGACCCTGGTACCGATGCTTCTCTTTGTTTGGCCTATGTAAGATAAACCACACTCACATTCGAGTTTATATACTCCTGCAGTTTGTAAAGGGATATTACTCTTGATAGGTCTCAAGAACTGGCTCACTTTCTTATGAGGCTTGTAAACGGTTTTAATCGAAGCTCGCTTCAAGATGTTGCCAATCCTGTCTGTAACTCCTTTCACATACGGTAGAAATGCAGGTTGTCGCTCAACTGTGGGTGGCTTGGTACGGCTTCTGCGATGCTGGCGAGGCACGGGCAGCTTGTTCTGGTGGAGTGCAAGCTTGACCTGACGTAGCTCGTCCTCTAGGTGTTCAGCATCGCAGAGATGGTGGGCTCTCTGAAACAAAGATTTGCCAACGGTAGCTAACTGACTAGGGTGGTGGTGCGAGTCACCATTGAGGTATTTGTTGGTGTGTGTGGGTTTCCTATAAACTGTGTGACTTAATGTATTATCAGGATTCTTGATAATAAGGATATCAAGGAAAGCTAAAGAATTATTTGCCTCTAATTCCATAGTAAATTGAATGTTTTTATTTATAGAATTAAGATGTACTAAAAATGCAGATGTCAGATCACTAGGTAATATTGTGAAAGTGTCATCTACGTACCGTTTATAAAACCTAGGTGTTATTGGTCCGGAGCGAAGAGCCCTCTCCTCCAGGTCTTCCATGAATAAATCGGCGACCACAGGGGATACTGGAGAACCCATGGCTACTCCGTCAACTTGTACATAGAATTCATCATTCCACAATAAATAACCTGATGTGAGGCAGTGATGTAACAGCTCTGCATATTCAATAGGCATGTTGTGTGTCTGTAGCTTCCTCTTAACAATTTCGATGCAGTCTTGTATGGGTAAGCATGTAAACAATGACTGGACATCAAAACTAACCATTTTCTCGTTGTTGGTTAATTTAAGGTCTTTGATTTCACCAACAAACTGGTAAGAATCCTTGACATACGCCGCAGTGTGTCCTCGGAGGGGTGATAATATCCTTGCTATGTGTCGAGCCAATCTATATGTTGGTGTATCGATTTGGCTTACAATAGGACGCAGCGGAGCACCAGTTTTATGGATCTTAGGTAACCCATACAGTTTTGGCGGCTTTGCACATGTAGGCACGAGTGATTTTTTGTCCAGATTTAATTTCTCTTGATGTTTTGATATTAACGCGGATGTCTTTTTAAGAATATTATTTGTAGGATCTTTATTTACTTTTTTATAAGTTTTAACATCCGATAGAATCGCGGAAATTTTCTGGTTATAATCACACGTATCCATCACAACGGTCGCGTTTCCCTTATCTGCTCGGAGGACTGTAATGTCTTTATTGCTGCGTAGGTTCTTCAGAGCAATAGATTCATCACGAGTAAGGTTTCTTTTCGGTGGTCGGCTTCGACGTAGAACACTCGAGATGTCCTGTCGAATAGCTTCCGAGTCTTCCTTTGTGATGTTATTTTTGAAAAGACACTCCTCCACATTGCAAATAATGTCTTCAAACGGTATTTTGGATGGAGCCGGTGCAAAATTTAAGCCTTTATTTAATACCGCAACAGTCGATTCATCTAAACTTTGTTTTGACAGATTGACAAGTGACGTACGCGCAGGTTTTTGAATTTCCCCGGTGTTGCCATTATTGAAGTTGTTATAATTTGATTTTACCCCGCTGAGTTTTTCGAACTTTTCTATTTGTTTTAATTTTAAGTTATTATATTTTGTAGCGGCTCGTTTATTGGTAAAATCGTTGCATTTTTGCCAATCTGTTTTTGATAATCGCGACTCGAGTTCTTTGCTTAGGTTGTCAATTTGATCCGTTAACCGTCGCGCGTCAAATCGATGTTCTCGGATGAGTTGTAATAATAATTTCTTACTTGCCTGATTGAGTATTTTATCACCATGCCTTATGTCCTTCTTAGGTGCGATCCTTACACAAACCGGAATAAGATTATGGTCACGGCATCTTTTCAGGAAGTTCATGGACGTTACGAATCGGGCATGTTTGACTTTTAGGTACTCCAACCGGCGAATTTGATTTGATGTTTCCAGTCCGTACTGGTTCACATAATGTTGTCTTAAATTTTCGCGATTATTACACATTTAAATAAAACTAATTATAACGGATGAATCGCGTATATTAATTATTTTTAAACAACAATTATTTTTGTTTACAAGCCTCATAAGAAAGTGAGCCAGTTCTTGAGACCTATCAAGAGTAATATCCCTTTACAAACTGCAGGAGTATATAAACTCGAATGTGAGTGTGGTTTATCTTACATAGGCCAAACAAAGAGAAGCATCGGTACCAGGGTCAAGGAACATATAGGAGATGTCAAAAATAGGCGTTCTTCAAAGTCTGCAGTCTGTGAACATGCTCTGGATAAACCTAACCATTTTATCCGATTTGATAAACCACAGATCCTCGCTAGAGAACACAGATTCATTCCTAGAATGATACGCGAGGCTATTGAAATTCAAAAACATCCGAACTTCAATAGAGAAGATGGTTGGAGACTTTCTAACACCTGGGATCCACTTATTAAAAATTTAAAATCCCAAATCCAACAGACTGCAAGACCTAAAGATACAGTTAGTGCCTTCTGCGTGCAACCGGAACGTTACTCAAGACATCAATTGAGAAATCGTTGGCGGTAGTTGTTAATAATATTTCCTTTGTTCTTCAAATAGACAAATGTCATCTTAGTCTACCCGTGACCACGAACACTGCAAAGTGCTCGAAACGTCGGGATGTTTAAAAATAATTAATATACGCGATTCATCCGTTATAATTAGTTTTATTTAAATGTGTAATAATCGCGAAAATTTAAGACAACATTATGTCCTAAAGTTACCTTTATAATTTCCATGCAAAAAATCCGTTAAAATATTTATATGTAAAATAATAATTTATAGAAATATAAGAGGCCACCAGGCAAAATAACGCTCTCATATAGATTTAATTTAATATAATTTTGACATAATATAATTATGCCAATATATTATAAATAAAATTTATATGCGAATAAATATGTATGTGTGCGTTAAATATCATGTCGAATTATTTTATCCTGTGGCGTACTGAAACTATTCAAAAGGGAATTTAGTAAAACTATATATTATCATGGGGATAATCAAATACGACATGATGCTATGTTATAAAATTATATATTTATATATTACGTAATTATGTATATTAAATATAAGTCCACAAATTTTCGCCCGTCTTCTTGTACATAGCTTGTACACGGTTCAGTAATGTTGTATGTTTGCACAGTTTCCCAACAATGGACTCAGTGAACGGAGAGAATAGATTGAACAGGTACCAAGTGAATGATAACTGTTAAATTAAAAAAAAAAAGTTTTACCTTCCGCACGCTGCCTCGTTTCCTCTTTTAATATATTCGCAAGTAAATGCTATGGAACCAATTAGTTAAACTAATAAAATATAATAATTGCACGTATAGTACGACACAACTTAGATGTCGCATCGGCAAAATTCGTAAAACCGATCACATCCGAATTAAGTACGCTATCCCAAATTATCAATATTTATTTCTCATGCGATTATGATCTTTGCACAAACGTAATAACTTGTAATATCATATGACCTAATATAATCGTCAATTTGACACGTTGATTTACATGCACTTACTTTCTCTGACGCGAGAATCTATAGCGACGAATAGCGTCGATAGGCGCGATAGGTAGATATTTCTATTGGTTGTGTAAATCGGCAGTAATCGGTTTTATTTTCATTCCATTGCATTTTCCGATGCTACATCTAATTTGTGTCGAAGCATACATTATTATCGTCAACAATTCATTCGTTCAGCTTTATTTTTAATTTATTACCTGTGGCAATTACATTAGTCTTATATAAAAGCAAACGTAGTATGTCACGCACGTGTGATATTATTTGCCATCCTTGTCTTACTCAGCATTCTGATAATGTGAGAAAATAGTAAAGTATATATTGAAAGAGGAAACATTAACAAAACTAACTTCTAACCCTACGGCTATTGCTTCCTATTTCTTTTTGCACGTGGTTGTAATTGTAAATAACGTAATGTCATTACATAAAAAAAAAAAACAAAGTTTTGATATTATTCGTGGGGAGGGTTTCGTAATATTCATTATTATTTGGGAATTTGTAGACATCTACATAAATCCGTACGAGTATTCGTTAGAATTTTATAAACAATGACTTTGCCTTTATATTGTCTATGGATTTTGAAATTATCTAGACACGCGGTAGCGTGTCACCCAAGTTCATGTAACAGAACTGCGAATAGTAAAATTTAATTTATTTCTGTATGACTGTCTGTACTTCTAATACAGTTACGTCTATGATTGGTAGATATAGATTTGATGAATCAGACGAGGAGAAGATACTCTGTACAAAACAGACGGACAGACATACATGAAAACGATATAAAAATGAATGATTATATCACATTGATATACTATCAGTAATTTCATAGTCTCTATAATTATGGTGAATGACATTACGTTACTATGACTGAATTAAAATTGGACATTGTAATTAATTTAGCATGTGTGTGAACTCCTTTAGATAGTTAGAACCGTAATCTAATCTTTGTTAATACGAATAAAAACATCTTAATGTTGTTTCAATAGTAGAGAGGTAATTACGGCATTTAGTTGATACCTTTATGTAGTTTAGTTGTAACTTTTAGTTCAATTGATGCAAATTCTTTTCATCAAACTTAAATTATTATTTATAAAGGTCGGTTCATATCCGATAACGCACGTAGCAGACACGTACCAGTACGAATATAAAATAATGAATAATATATTGTCTATATGTGAATGTATTTATTTATATAATATTTCGTGATCATATCTAGCATAGCGCACGGTTCTCCTATTCTGATGTACGATTATTTTTCTATTCGATTGTCGAGTAAACGAACCATAGCTAATAATTTTGCTTTTTTCAATAGACAATGCTCTGCTACATTAAATCCATAATGATATAACATTATTTTTATCTCGACCAATCGTGTGGCGTCAAAGTTGTTTACTTATACTGATATTGGAATCAGTTCTACCATTGTGACGTGATTCGATTTTTCTAAATATATGAAAAATAAATAAATTTATATTGAATTAGTTCGAATAGGTTTCTCAAAGAGGTTGGGCAATTGTTTTCGCCGGTAGACATATTTAAAATACGAATGCTTTGTGACTGGACTCGCTACGTGCTGGTAGATATGAATCGACGTCAGTGATTGGATGTTATGTGTACGTAACGCGGCAGATCGGAGCGCGTGCGCATGCAGCAGGCGCTGCAGGGCAAACAGAAGTACGACCTCTCCAAGTGGAAGTACTCGGAGCTGCGGGACACTATCAATACATCCTGCGATATTGAGCTTTTAGAGGTATCGTTGGTTTTTTTTTAAATTATAATCCAAGGAGTTTCTAGTCTTCCGATTGTCCTCGTTAATTAATAGTACATTTGTGTATATATCAGATGGTTTGGATCGAACTTGATACCATATGCAATATTAATAATGTGTAATGGCTTAATGATATATGTTATTGTTTCAAATGTACATTTTTTTTGGGTTGCTATATCATTCTTATAAATTTAATAAGGTTATGAAATAGTCAGTCAAACAGTCCATTTCTTAAAATAATACAATTACTTATGACGAGCCAACGTTTGCCCCGGTGTGAGCGGTAACTCAGCACTGTACTGGTTCCGTGTGCGCATGCGCAGGCGTGCCGGCACGAGTTCCACCGGCGGCTGAAGGTGTACCACGCGTGGAAGGCGCGCAACGCCCGCAAGAGCACGCTGGCCGAGCAGGAGCGCGCGCCGCAGTCCGTGCTGGACGCGGGTGAGTGTGAGTGCGAGTGCGAGAGTGAGTGCGAGTGCGAGTGCGAGTGCGGCCCGTAACCGCCGCTGTGTGCAGCCAAGGCGCCGCGGCTGCCGGCCAGGGGCGAGGTCCTGGGCGCGCGCCACCGCTACTTCCGCATCCCCTTCGTGCGGCCCGGCGCCGACTGCGAGGAGCGCCGCGGCTGGTGGTACGCGCACTTCGACGGCCAGTACGTGGCGCGCCAGATGGAGCTGCACCCCGACAAGACGCCCGTGCTGCTGCGGGCCGGCGTGGACGACATGCAGATGTGCGAGCTCAGCCTGGAGGAGACGGGCCTCACGCGCAAGCGCGGCGCCGAGATCCTGGAGCACGAGTTCGAGCGCGAGTGGCAGCGCCACGCCCGCCCCGCGCAGCCCTAGCGGGTACGTTCGTGTCGTAAACACATCATAAACATCTAAAGACCTCCTTCTTTTTTTAAAATCGGCTACAATGATACACTGTCAATTTTCGTGTTATAATTTTACTAGGTAAATTTTTTTTTTTTTTTTTTTATGGTATAGGTTGGCGGACGAGCATATGGGCCACCTGATGGTAAGTGGTCACCATCACCCATAGACAATGACGCTGTGAGAAATATTTACTATTCCTTACATCGTCACTGCGCCACTAACCTTGGGAACTAAGATGTTATGACCCTTGTGCCTGTAGTTACACTGGCTCACTCACCCTTCAAACCGGAACACAACAATACTGACTACTGTTATTTGGCGGTAGAATAACTGATGAGTGGGTGGTACCTACCCAGACGGGCTCGCACAAAGCCCTACCACCAAGTATAGCATGGAATTTTATCGCAACCATTTTTTAATTGAATTATAACTCCATTGAACCCACTTAGGGACGTTATAAATATTGCTAATGACTTATTCAATTGTAGACACAGTCTGATGGTCAGGAGGCCTTACGACCAATCAGTGATAAGATAAATTGTTAATTATTATTTTTTTATAAGCGTATTACTGCCCTAATTGCAATTATATGTTTTTTTTTTTACAGATAAAAAGAAGTATCCTTTTAGCACGAACCGTTTACAAAAAAGATATATAAATTTAGTTCAAAAATATGAGTAGTAAGATACAATATAATGTAACTTAGTGCTTTCGAATGTGCCTTCAAATGCTATGATTGGTCCATTTCATTAGAATTAAAAGTACAGGACTTTTTTTTAATTGTTTGTAGTCTAAAAGATGTACACTAATTTGCTTCCATTTTCTTCCATACATACAGGAGCAGTCAGTGACGAGTAACTAAATTCATGGAAATTTCTTTTTGCCTCATTTTCATTCCAGTGAAATAGAAGATAAATTAAAATCTTTCTTATTTATTATATATTTAAGAGTATTTTAAACTCATTAAATTAGATTTTGTCAATTCTAATGAAGTGAACTATAATTATATGATAGTGCAATATAAAAATATATTCCACCGTAGAATGATACTTCGTGATTTAATAAACACAATTTAGATTTAATAGCTCTGGTAGGGAAAGTGAAAAATTAAAACTAACCTAATTACTAAATGACCATATCATTTATAATTATACATTTTTAAGATTTTAATATTTACATCGGGCAGTGTTGATTGTTGTCTAAATTAGTTACAAAAATATTTTTGTAACATTTACATGTTGCCATATCAAAAAAAATATCACAATCATTTTCCCTACCACTTGCTCGCTTAATAATTTAGCAAACATTTTAGAAAATATTCAGTAACGTTACTCATTATGAAGTACAAGTGCCTAAGTATACAAAAAAAGATATATTCAATGTTTTATTCGAAAATTTATATTTATAATTAACAGTGCATGAATTATTCATGAAATTTGTAACTGTGATTTTTTTTAATAGATGAATTGTAGTAAAAAAAGTATTTATTGAAGCATTCCAAATGCTAACCAAAAGACGTGACTGGCAGTTTTGGTATTATTTAAAACAAAATCAACTGCAAGTATAAATCCAACAGTATTTGTAACATTCCTATAATCAATATTTAAAGTAGAGCTTTTTTTTTAAATAATGTAATATATTTTATAGTACAATTTATGAAGTACAGAGTTATTGTGAGTGCCTTTTTCATGCCTATATTACATGACTTGTGTTATGCTTTACCAAATAAATTTAAGATTTTAGAATTATAATTGTCTTTTATTAATTCCCTGATGCTACATGTTTCCTTTATTGAGTCAAAGATAGAACAATGAAACGAAAATTTAAATACTGTCTTTATAATTACAATATTTGAAAATATTACAATATAAAATTTAATTTTAAGTCGTTTCCTTTTAAATTATGTCAAACAATTTTCATAATAACGATACATGCTTAGCCGAATGTTTAGGTTTTGATAAAGTTTCTTAGTGACAACTCCAAAGTTATCTCAAGACCTTTTTTGAACCGAAGTTCTTTAACCCAAGTGTTACGAGAGTAACCTTAGCCTTCGGTGTAATGACATTTGATTCAATATCGTAATTTATATCACATTATTACTGTGATTAATAAAACTGTGATTAATATTATTTTATATGACATCGCATTTAATACTGGTATGTAACACTATTTCTTATTTTAAATATGATTATTATTATTACTTTATGTCCTACAGTTTGTAGGCCATAATCTAGCATAAACCAAGATTCATGGCTCAGCTGCAGTTATCGCCACAATATTCTTGTGAGAAAAATCGGTGTTATATGTTCCTACTGCGAAAGAGCTTGGCCATCTTGCATCAATTAGGCTTTTTATATCCTAACGGATTAGATGGGCATTAACTCGCCAATTCGTTAATCGTTAATTAACGAAGTTAACTCTCTGATGAACGGATTACCTTTTAAATTAACTTCAAAAAACGTTAACGCTCTTTTTAACTTCCGTTAACTTTAAGTAGCTCGTTTGTCGTTTGTTGATATTCTGTCGTCATTTTGTTTTTTTTTTTTAATTACGCGCCATGACATCACTTGAGTGATGACGAAGTATGCCAGCTGGCTGCAGCCTTTCACCCAAAGTATTGACTACTGTGGCTTCAAAAGTACGATAGTTGCAATTTCTCAACAATCAGGAAGCTTATGAAAGCAAAAATTGAAGATGCTCTGTTCAAAGAAAGAAAGTAAACGAAAAAAATATTAGTAACAGCGGAAAGAGCAATAATGAAGAAGAAGGGGGATGATTTTTACAGCACTCTTACTCAACCGTTTCGTTTGAAGAAAAAAGGTTTAGTAGCCCGAAATCTGTGACAAACAAAGCTCAGAAATTGGTGAGAAAATGGCTGGACACCAAGTCAAAAGAATCTTTTCTGGATGCCGCCTTTTTAGGTCAACCAGTGTTGATAACATTTTTTTAAATATAATATTGTCATCCCATCTAGTGCGTTTAGAACGTCTTTTTTCTATGGGCAAAGATGCAAAGAGCTCAAGAGCAGTATAAGTTTTAAATGGTTATATTTAACTTGCGTTAAATATTCGACAATTTAACGCTCTGTCTATTATCGAAGTTAACTTTTTATTAAACGAATTAAAGATTAATAAAGTAAACTTTTGAATTGACTGTGACCCGCCTATGCCTAACGGAATAAACTACTGGGGTAATAATATAGATTTCAGGACTTATTAAAATTATAACACGAGACAAAATAAAAATATTGTCGGTATGTGAGATTAGCAATCGGCTGGTGATGCGTCTTAAAAAAAATTAAATAAAGGCAAAATTATACTTATATACATTACTTTACTTTTACAAGTCCAGACTGACTGATTCATCATCGCTGAGCGTAAAGTATTAAAGTTTACAAAGGGGTCTTAAATTGACGTAATATTTTAAACAATTCTGTTAAGTTATAAATATAATTTCTACACAAGCAAAGCCTTGGACTACAGCTAGTAGTAAATCAAAATAGTATTAGTAATTTTATTAACGAAATTTATTTTGTATCTGTTAAACACCACAGAACATAACCATTGCGAACCAGTTGAATATGTCAAAAGTAATGCATTATTTGTTGACATTGTTGTCGTATATTTGTCAAAACCAAAAGATATTACGATAGATTAAGATTTGTGATATTTTTGATCGTTCAAGGGCTCATTATGAAAAAAAAGTTTTCATATTACCTAATTAATTATTATGTGTTATAAGGACACCGTGCTTCATTAACTTCAGAGTATCTGTGTATGAATTGTGTTACTAAATAATGGAATTTATCGGACGATTTATTTTGTTGATACTATTTTTTATTACTCGGGTAAACTCACTAGCTTATGATGGTAAGACTTTTATTCTTTTAAATATGTAATATATCTGATATTGACGACTATTTAATCAACAAGGCACCTATTGATTCTCGAAAGCAATCGAAACATACTAATGTCTTGGTTATTTAATCAAATAACTTTATAAAACTATATTTGCGATTATAATTATTGTTTTGATTAACATTTCAAGATTATAATATTTCCAGTTCACTGGCTCAGTGGTCCTGCTACCATTGAACGCGATGTGCAGCCTTTAAAGCAAACTATTGACATATACTGTTACACTGGAACACCAAAGAATTTACTAACATTGTGGCAAACTGTCAAGGTAACAATATACTTGCAATAGTACTTGAGCATCTTATAAACACTTATTTTAAAATAACCTCACTTTTCTGACAAAAATAATTGTCAAAATATTCAAGCTTTCTTTTTTTTTGTGGGCTGTCTATTTCTGATCAAGGCAGTTAACCGGTCAGTTTAATCATTAGGATTTGTTACTTATAATTCCAAACTTCAATTTTTACTTGTGTTTTTTTATGTAAATAATCAAATTTTGTCAGTTATCAAAGCTAAATAAATTATCTAATAATAAGTAGTAGAGTTAAAATAATGATTAATTTTGCCCAAAGCAATTGTATTAAATAGTGTTGATATGTAAATATTTAATATATTATAACTGTTTATGACTTCAGTTCCACATAAAGATAAAAAATGATCAATTCAGTCAGTACCTTGGTGACAATCCAGAACAAGTTTACAAAGATTATACAGAAGATAGTTATGGATGGGCTATTAACCCATTCCAAAAGAAATCATACAGGAGTGTATCGCTGGATATTTTCACACCAACATGTATGGCCATCAATACAAAGGAGAGACACAGCATTGAATTACATATTCAAAGTAAGTAAATACAGGATTGTTTAAACAAGCTTTATAAATGTGAAAGTAAATATCTATCAATGTTAATGTTATGTATTTCAAATGAAGCAAGCTTGGTAGGTTACTTTTTTACTACAAATTAGTTTAAAATCAATTACTCAAATTTAATTTGATCAGGCTATGTCGACTAGAACTTTATTAAGATTAGTAATTTTTAGTAAATTATTTTAAATAAGCTATACCACACAATCACAACATCATCTACTGGATAACAGTAAAACTTAGTATTGTTGTGTTCTAAATTGAATATTGAGTAAGCCATTTTAACACAGGCATGAGGGACATAATCACTTATAAAAAGCCATGGGAACCCATGGCTTTTTGTGGGCAGTGTGAATACTTAATATTTCTTGCATCATCAATGATTATGGGAGCTGAGATGGCCCAGTGGTTAGAACGCGTACATCTTAACCGATGATCGCGGGTTCAAACCCAGGCAAGCACCACTATATATATGTGCTAAATTTGTGTTTATAATTCATCTCATGCTCGGCGGTGAAGGAAAACATCGTGAGGAAACCTGCATGTGTCTAATTTCATCGAAATTCTGCCACATGTGCATTCCACCAACCCGCATTGGAACAGCGTGGTGGAATATGTTCCAAAACCCTCTCCTTAATAGAAGAGGAGGCCATTAGCCCAGCAGTGGGAAATTTACAGGCTGTTACTTTACTTTTTTACAATGATTATGGGGGGTAGTTACTAATTAAGAAGTAGCCAAATCAAGTGGCCTCTTAGCTACACTATATACCTATTTTATAAAATTAAAATTCTGGCAATTACATGTGATATGTTCAATTTCAATGGTCATGTATTTGATTATTATATATTAGGTACTATAAAATTTTATATTTTTATGACTATGTTAGTAATAAAATATTGTCAGTGAATATATTTATTACCTCAGTACAGAAAATACCCTGGTCCAGTATGCTTAACAGTGTCATCATCAAAAGAAGTCCACTGTCTTTCCTTTTATTGCACAATTAAAATTATAATCAAGTATCTGTCAAGCCCAGTGTCTTTTGGTGATGAGTCTTTTATTGTACAATAGGCTATTTGACAATGCGAAAAATAAATTGTGAATTTTTGTAATCAGTGTATATTATGAGTTTAAAAATGGTTATTTACTAGTGAAAGTTGAAAATAATACTTAATTTATTCAAAAATTCATAAATAAAAATGTATTTTTTCAAAAATTTTTCACGTGACACAAAACTCTCCTGATTTGCCGGGCTTATGATGAAGTCACTTTCTTGTAAACCTTGCTTTTCTACTATATGTACCACAGATTAAAATACAGGAAAGTGACGTCACAGATCCCATTGCAGCGCCATATTGTCCAAGTAGCGTTTATGCGCGCTTTTTTTTTAAATATGGAATTTTGAATATGATATTTTTCGGCAGATACGTACTAGAAATAAAAAACACAACTTTTACTGGGTTCCTTAACTTCTACTAAATAATATAAAATAGATTTTAAAAAACAGTCAGAGAATAAAATTTTATTCTTACTAACAAGTAATAAATGATATTGATTGAAAAGAGTGCCTGCTGATTTTTTTGCTAGTTATTTCTACATTTCAGTAGAATTTACCTTCCTAAGTTCCTAATTAGCTTTCATTATTTTTTGAAATTGGAAGCTTTACATTTAAACACTTGTTAAGAGATAATTTAGAAAACATATTTGGATTGTACCTAATAAAACTCGTCATGTGTGCGTATTAATTGATTTATTGTTTGAAAAAATATTGCCATCGTAAAAAAATTATAAAATGAGTTCATCAACCGCTGTATAACAGGAATTATAATAGACATAATGATAATTGCTTCATAAAAAGTGACATAAAGTTCCTTTAAAATATTCTATTTTAAATAAGGTGTATTGATTCTATGGTAATTAGTGGAATTGACCTAGTTTTTATAAATGAAACCATACATAAATTATGTAATCAGAGAATTAAAATTTATAATTTGTTATATATACAAATTTAAAGATAAATTAATTAAAAATATATATATTAGGGCGTTAACGTATTGCAAATTTGTTTACAAATATTTTTTCATTCAACTCGTGCCCTTTTAGTACATATATGGATGATACTATTACTAGAAAAAAAAACAATAGCCGTGCATAGTATGATCTATCAACAAATTGGGATTAATTATGTGATAACTTATTAAATACATACTTTAATACATTAACATCTTTATTTACATACTAGTCGTAACCCACAGTTTTACTCGGGATTTTTGGGTCGGTCGTCAACCCGATATATTTGTTTGAGTAACATAACTGTTTCATACGAAATTTCATATAAATGTTTTGTTTTATGTTATAGATTGGCGGACGAGCACATGGGCCACCTGATGGTAAGTGGTCACCATCAGCCATAGACACCTGTGCCTGTAGTTACACTGGCTCACTCAAAAATATGAATCAGTTCAGTAGTTTGGCTTTGAAAGAATAAAGATTATATAATAATATAGATTTATGCATATAATTGTCTTCATAATTTGTGTAGTGTTCAAGATTACATTAGAATATATCTTTGTGCAACTATATCTGATACTCGTTTAACCT
This sequence comes from Vanessa cardui, assembly GCF_905220365.1. Lineage (NCBI taxonomy): Eukaryota > Metazoa > Arthropoda > Insecta > Lepidoptera > Nymphalidae > Vanessa > Vanessa cardui. The sequence continues at coordinate 1,911,274 of NC_061131.1, forward strand.
ATTTTATTAAGACCGTGCTTGATTCGACATAATAAATATTTTGTACTCCTCTATATTGCAAGGAACTACTCATAATGACCTTGGTAATTCCAGGGGTGGATCTATGGCGTGTTCTGATGATGGTTGTAGCTGCAACCCTTATATTTGCATCTCGTACTTTGAGTGGTAATCCTGTATTCTTCTATCTCTGCGGCATCGTGATCGGTGTATCAGCATCGTTCATGGTTCTCGTGTACTACGTAAGCAGGTTTATACCAGGGGTATGTATGTTTTGCTGTACTTTTTTTTAACACGAATGTACTTTTTGTATTTTTAAATTAGCCTACTTGAATAAAGTGTATTGTGATTGATTTATTGTTCAAATCAAAGCTTGGATCATGAATGTCTTCATAACTATGCGCCACCAATGTTAACGAGTTTGATATATATTTTTTCGGCACAAATTTCGTGTTGTAAGTTAAATGAGCCAGCAGAAGGGTCTGCCAAGTGAGCTTATATGCAGCTATATATGGTCGATTTAGAAATATTTTATTTCGACCTCGACCAACAATGTTATGTCAAATAAATGTCAAATTGTTAATTTATACCTATTTTTGTCTTTTCCATCGCACGTGACATTGGCGAAATAAGCTATGCCTTTTTGCACAGATAAAAGTCACAAAAAGAAAAACCACAAAAAAACTACTTTTTTTTGCCAATGAAATCGCTTATGCAACCAGGAAACTAATATGTATTTCGTCTGTTTTTTTTTTCAGAGAACATTAACATACGGTTTATTAATCGGCGGTTGGACGGTAGGGGTGTATCTGGTGCAGCAAATGTGGGAGAACATCCGAAGCATCATGGCAGCGTATCAATCGTACATCTTCTGGTATATCCTGATGGCCGGTTTCGTCAGTTTCGTGGTCTGCTACAGGATCGGACCGCCAAAGAATCAGAGAAGCAAGAATCTTGTTATGTGGACTTTGCAGGTAATTCCTTTGACTAGTTTCTCGTTCGAATGAATGATAAAAAAATCATAGTTGAATAATTATTAAATTGTTATAAATATATGTACATCCTTTTTTGAGAAGATCTATTTTTTCGGCGTAATTAATTTAATTACTTTCGCGGAATAAAGTTACTTTTTCCATCATTATCGTTTTATAGTATAAAACAAAGTCGCTTATCTTATGTATTGCAAATTACGCAACGAATTTGATGCGTTTTTTTTTTAATAGATAGAGTGATTCGAGAGGAAGGTTTTTGTATATGATACATGGACAATATAGTAAAGAAACACTTATCACTTTAGATGTTTCTAATGTGATGTCGTAAATATACAAATTCTGTAGAATATTTAGTACCAGTATTGCACCCTTGAAAATCTGGGGGGGGGGGCGTCCTTTTTCATGATACCAATCATTGATAATAGTTACTTTTTGCAATCATCAACATTGACTATTGGTATTATTTTAGGGTGTAGGTGTGGTCGTGATTATATTCAGCAGTCAATATCAAGAAGCGTCGACGGCCGTGACCGTCATCACGCTGGGGACCAAGTATTTCCCTAAATCCATCCTCTACCACATCCAGGGTTACTGGTGAGTTATTAATATTTTTGCGTAAAATCTGACAATGTCAATTTAATAGGCTGTTTGACAATGCGATAAATAAAGTTTCCATTATTGTAATCAGTAGGTATATATTATGAGTTTAAAATTGTTATTTGTTATCGAAAGTTGGAAATAGTACTTCATTTATTAAAAAATCCATAAATAAATGTGCATTTTTTAAAACATTATCACGTGACACAAAAAACCTCTCCTGAATCCTGATTATCCAGCCTTAAGATGAAGTCGCTTGCTTGTTACATTGCTAGCCTACTATATGTACCACAGATTTAAATACAGGCAAGTGACGTCACTGACCCCATTGCAGCGCCATGTTGTTCAAGTAGCGTCATCGCGGGTTATTTAAATAAGGAATTTTTAATATGATATTTTTCGCCAAATATGTACAAAAAATTGAAAAAAAACAACATTTCCTTCCTTGACATATACCTTGTTAGCATATTTATTTTATTATGATCATATTTTATTGTTTTAATGTATTAAAGTATTATCAGCATAAATAATTCGATTTAAATAGTTGTTACAATTTGCGTTGATTGTCAACATCCGATTTTGAAAAAACTAAATTGTTTTTTTAAATGGATCGAAACCGGATGTTGCTACAGTCGGAGGAGGGGCGTGTAAACATTAAATACTAGGAGTAAGCCTAGAAATGGTCATTCTTACTCCAATCGTCGAATTCAAAGGATCGTGAACCATTTCAGGAGAGATAAAGTATTGATTGTTAGGAGAGTTTTTGTATTATACATCTATCTACTTGGTGGTAGGGCTTTGTGCAAGCCCGTCTGGGTAGGTACCACCCACTCATCAGTTATTCTACCGCCAAATTACAATACTCGGTATTGTTGTGTTCCGGTCTGAAGGGTGAGTGAGCCAGTGTAACTACAAGCACAAGGGACATAACATCTTAGTTTCCAAGGTTGGTGGCGTATTGACGATTTAAGGAATACTTAATATTTCCTACAGCGTCAATGTCTATGGGCGATGGTGACCACTTACCATCAGGTGGCCCATATGCTCGTCCGCCAATCTATACCATAAAAAAAAAAAAAATTATTCCAACAACCTATTAGCTAATAGCCTCGAATAGCCTATTATATAAATGAGACGCGACTACTGTTTTACACGGGAATATGTCGCGGTTCCCCGCAGGCGGCGCCGCTTCCCGCCCAAGCCGCGGCTGCTGTCGAGCGAGGAGTACTACGAGCAAGGCGCGCGCGAGACGCAGCGCGCACTCGCCGAACTGCGGCGCTACTGCGCCAGCCCCGACTGCCAGCAGTGGAGCGTCATGCTGCGACTGCACGACGCCAAACGGTACCACCTACCACCCTCACCTTACCACCCCAATTTGACCCCAAACACTATTAAGCGATACCACCCTCACCTCACCACCCCAATTTGACCCCAAACACAATTAAGCGGTACCACCCTCACCTCACCACCCCAATTTGACCCCAAACACAATTAAGCGGTACCACCCTCTCCTTACCACCCCAATTTGATCCCAAACACTATTTTTATTCTCATTTTACTCATCGAGATAAGCTCTCTCCTTACCACCCCAATTTGATCCCAAACACAATTTTTATTCTCATTTTACTCATCGAGATAAGCTCTCTCCTTACCACCCCAATTTGATCCCAAACACAATTTTTATTCTCATTTTACTCATCGAGATAAGCTCTCTCCTTACCACCCCAATTTGATCCCAAACACTATTTTTATTCTCATTTGACTCATCGAGATAAGCTCTCTCCTTACCACCCCAATTTGACCCCAAACACAATTTTTATTCTCATTTGACTCATCGAGATAAGCTTGTTATACCGCCTATGCATGAACACCATGTACGATTAAAACAAATATAAATAAATAAATATGAGACAACATCACATACATTACTCTGACCCCACTGTAAGTAGCTAAAGCACTTGTGTTATGGAAATCAGATGTAACGACGGTACCACAAACACCCAGACCCAAGACAACATAGAATGGTAATCTACATCGACTCGGCCGGGAATCGAACCCGGGACCTCAGAGTGGCGTACCAATGAAAACCGGTGTACACACCACTCGACCACGGAGGTCGTCAAAACAAGTGCGCGATCACCTTTCACAGAGGCATATTATCTACATCTAACGTTTTTACGCAGAATACGTCAGCAAAGCCCCCGATCTGCACCATTTGTTTCGACATCTTTATTATATATGGTTTTTTTCCCCACTACCCAATTAATCTAAAACTAGAATGACTTATACACACTGACACTAACATCGTATGAAACTTCCTTATTGTATGACTTCCACGCAGGATATATTTATTTAAATTATTGTATTTAACTAACATGACTGTGTATTTTTAAATGTTAAAAAAGAGTAACTACTGAGTTTCTTGCCGGTTCTTCTCGGTAGAATCTACTTTCCGAACCGGTGGTAGCTTCACTTAATTGTAAAATGACGATTCAAAAGTGCTTGTAAAAGTCTACTTAGATAAAGTTTATTTTGATTTTTGATCACAATTTAATTGTATAAACTTATTCTTCCAGGTTTGCAAGTTTCGTGGAGGGTAATTCTCACCTGAACGACGATGAAGTCATAGACTATGAATCGTATGCGTTCTCAATGGAACATTCCAAGCCGGTCGCAAACTCCACCAGGAATATGGAGATATCTGACGACGACTCGTCGGAGTACGGTGACGATTGAATGAATTACCGATTCATTTGTGATTCTAATAAAAACGGAACGATTCTCGAAATATTGATCGTCGGAGCGACAGAGTGGACTAGGCTTGTCCCGATTTCTCCGGACGTCGACCCGTTTTAGAAGGGTTTTGGGGGGTTATTAAAAGTGTCTGCGTAACTTGAAACAAATATAACATCAACGAAAGATATTTTAATATTCATTTCGGGTATTTTTTAATATTCATATTTTTTATTACTACTTAAAAAGTCTGAATGTAATTATTTTTTATCGATACAATTTATTATCTGTGCCTTAACTCAAATGACATTTTCTACGCTGACATTAGTAGGTTTTTCTTTCTTGAAAAATTTACTATACTTTTTTAAACAAAATATGAATTGCTACTAAATCAGCATTATAATACTATTAGCCTAGATCCTTCTTTAATTAACCTACAACAAAAGTCTTGTGTATTTTCATCGGAATAATCCGAGGAACTTCTTGTTCCTACGATCGTCCAGTTTTATAATTTTAGTTTGTATATTAGATCTCATTTATCATATATTCTATTTTTAATAAGCATGTTACTTTCATTGGCTTGTATTTCAATTACAATGGATTGCATGATCAAATTCAAAACAAGCTTATGTGTTAAGCTTGTACTTAGTTTATTGAAATTAAAAACGTTTTTGTATACTTTGTCACAAAGGAAATGTAAAAGATTCGATAAATCCTTTGAACTTTTTCATGTATAGGCGATAATGCTTACTTTCTTCTCGGCTTCAGTTTCTCCTAACAATTATTTTATTAAAACATTTGCTCAAACAATTTTATTATTGTACATTGCTGCAGCACAATGATTTTTCTCCTGCCAGGGAATAAATTCCATTTATTCCAGCATTTGTTTTGTATACACATGTGCTATAAATGCATCCGATGCCAGAAACAAATACACAAATTTGGTCCAATAGGCCATTTCGAAAACAACTCATTTAGAATTTGGTAAAATGTACCAACTGTATGTACTGTTCCATACAAGTATAATACACAAAAAGTTCTCATATCATTACCCTTTAAGTTGATATTTTCAAAAATCCCTTCTTACCACATGCCGACTTACTGACGTTCGAAATTTCTGTTGTTTTGTGTGTTGATATATAGAACAAACTATTTTATAGTCATACATTTACATTAGTAACATTACCATTATATTACTTTCCATTAAGTAAATATATTTCAGAGAGCAATCTTCACTAGGGATTGGTACTAAATATTTGGTTGATGCACAAAAACTCATTTTGTTAGTTATTATTTATTTCTTACAATTATTGTTATACAGACAAGTTATTAATTGACAAAATAACATTTAAGTTAGCACCATGTGTTCGTGTTTAATAAATATATGAATTTGTGTGATTTTATATAACAATTATTGTGTTCCTTATATTTTAAGATGCAAATAAATTTTTAATTACTAAAGATTATTTTTTTATTTTGATAATCAGAAATTTTTAAATTACCCCTCACTCACAATATTTTTCCATCAATTTCATGCCCTGTTATTTTATATAATTTATTTGTCACTTCAAATGTTATACAAATAAAATGATACTTTTTAATATTTCTAGGGATAATTGTTTTTCACACTGTACCAGAACACCAATATCATAGACTCCAAGTGCACTGATGGAGTGACCGGGTTGTAATATTTTATAAATAACAACTTGTTTCTAAAATCTATTAAATTATGGCACTTAAAGAGACCACTTTGTATTTAAACTATTTAAATGCTTGGTACAATAGTAAAATGCCTTCTAAATAATGTTCCTCATAATATTTCAGTAAATATTTCCATCATATCTTGAAGTAGTTGAGATATTTTTAAGTTAAATTAATGTCATGTCCTAAAATAAGTGGCCTCTAGAATAATTATATTTATCAATCTCATATTAATATTAAATATATTTTAAGAAACATCTTAAAAGTTAAGTTAGTTTTCTGTATGGTTTATAAATTATTAAAATTTTAAACCTTAAGACTATATAAATAAAACATATATATCAGTTGTATTAAATAGTAATCGTAATTTATATTGTTTTCAATTTTCGTCGAGATTGTAATGTTGATAAAATAGCCTCACTGTTTTAATTTGTCTTGTTGCAAAATTGGCATTTAACAGATCGAAATATCTTTGATTCAGTCTTGATTTATACTTGAAAGAATCTTGTTTAAATTCTAAAGCAATATTTAAAATGTCAAAAAAATATTGAGTTAAAAACAATTCATAAAAATTGTCGTCCGCCGTATTACTTGCGATTTAGCGTTCGTTTGTCAGTTGTCAGGTGTATTGCGACAAAAAAGCCTACTTTCTGAAGGTTTCAGCACGCTTCATATAAAAGTTTCATCAAATTTGATTCAGTGATTTGGCAGTGAACAGACATACAGAGATACTTTCGTACTACTTTATAATATTAGTATAGATTAAAACTTTAATACTAGTAAAAATGTTATGCTTAAATTATGACTATGATGATAATGAAAACACAAATATTAAAATAGGAAGTTAGGAGCGAGCTCTGCTGGCCTTCTTGCTCTTGTCCAGTGTCTGCGGTGGCGGAGGCGGCTTAGCTGACATGTGGCGACTGTACAGTCTGCAAAACAAGTTTAAATTAACAACAATTTACATTTAATTAAAATAGATTTTTATTTACGCTATCTTAACATTATTTATAATCATTATAGTATAATAAGTGCATATATTATTTACTCACATTCAATTTTGTCTACTATGCAATACACAAACATCATTACATAACCAATTATTTTGTAAGCATACATCTATCTCTCTCTCTATCTATCTATCTATACTATTAGTTCTTACTGATAACTTCAAGATGAAGATGAATGATGAAAACTATTGAAATAAAACTAGTTTAAACGGATTTTAATCGCGTATATTAATTATTTTTAAAATCCCAACATTTTGAGCACTTTACAGCATTCGTGGTCACGGGTAGACAGGTAGTAATTAATATACGCAATTAAAATCCGTTTAAACTAGTTTTATTTCAATGTGTAATAATCGCAAAAATTTAAGACAACATTATGATGAAAACTATTTTATACTTTCAACTGTTTGGTATGTATGATTCTAATTTTAATAACTTTATCACTTCATATATTTAACAATGCAATGTTGGACTATAATATACTTACACTCTATATGTTTCTGAACGCAAGTAGTCAAGCACATGTGAAGGTCCCAGCTTCAACTGGTCTTCGATTGGTGGAACCCAGAAGTTACCTTCCAATCTTAACACAGATTTATTACTTGCAAGGTCTAATGTACCTGAAATTAAAAAAAAAATATAATTATTAAAAAAAATTTCGATTGGCATTGGCTTGGCATATATAAGCAAAATGGCAGCTGCATATTCTTTACCTATTTCCGGTGGCAAGACAACTAGACGATTGCCCTGTAAATGCAATTCCCTCAACCGTGCCAATTGACCAAGCTCTTTTGGCACTTCTATCAGATCATTTTCCCTCATTGATAGCTACAATTCACAAAAAAATATATTAGTCCTGATTACAATGTCAATATAAAAGAATAATATTTTTGTTCCATGGAGTTCTAGAGCAATGTTACGTAAATTTAATGTTAATTATTATATTAATAATCATATTTTCCTTGAATTTTAATCCATAACATTTGCATAAGGAAAATATTAAAGTATTTAATACCTACAATTTGTAAATTCTTCAAGTTTCCAATTTCCGGTGGTAGGAATTCAAAGTCATTATCTCCCAAATACAATGCTCGGAGACTTTCTGAAAGAAAGAATTATGACTAATCAATAACATTTTTCATCACAAATTTCTCCATTAATATTGATGAATAATATAAGACCTTTTTATTCTATTCCTATGAATTTAAACATTTTTTTAACATCAATACTACCTTGCATTATACAGCTATACAACAGACACAGTAAAAGGTAATACACCCTATACACTGACACATTTATAATAAACACATTTTTGTGGGCAGTAAAAACAAGGGTATGTTCAAGAAAATAAAAAACTATCCACTTATGGATGATTTTACATGGATTGGTTAGTCTAAAACCAGTCCAATTAGTAATTTTCTCATAATTGATAACCAAAGAAATTATATATGTAATATGTATAGAATTTATAGTCAATAACGGATTTAACACTTCCAAAAACGAAAGTTTATGAACTCACCCATCATGAAGAAATTTCCGGGTAGAGTTTGTTCTTTTAAATTATTATAGGTCAAATCCAAAATTTCCAACACCGGGAATGCACCAAATCCTCTTGGTAGAGTGTACAGTCGGTTGAGAGACACATTTAAAATTCGAAGTTTTGGCAACGATGATAAACTTATTGGCAACTCTTCGATGTGGTTATTAGCGAGGTTAAGAATCTCCAAGTTAATGAGATTCGCTAGTCCAGCCGGAACAACTTGCAGCTTGTTGTGACTGAGTGTTAAACGTGTAATATTTTCAAGACTAACTGAAATCCAGACATTATATTTGTTAGAGTAATAGACCAAGATGTAAACAGTATTTAGAAGTTACGTGGCCATGGGATTTATTCCATGGTTTAATAAATGTTAAATAAAACATTATGGAAACCCACGTAATTTCAATGGATTAGATCATCAACGAAATTGGCAATTATTTTGGAACAATTATTTCAAAACATTTTATTTATTGTCTTTTAAACGAGTTTCATCCAATTTATTTTCATTTTATTTATGCGCACCAATATATTATGTTTATGTACAAGTATAAAAATCAAAACACTTGCGAAACTAAGTACCAAAACTTGTTCTACGCTATATAAGGAAAAACTAGTTTTAGAAAGTCCAACTCACATAGTCCAGGTATTTCGTCTAAGCTAGAAATCCCTTTATCCACCAAATCAATTTCTGGATTATTTATTTCTTTCGCTTCTTCAATTACTTTTTTAGCTTTCGACATTTTGGCAGTGTTTGGAATACAGGAAACTGGCGGAGGATGACTCATTGTTGCAGGGTCGTTAAGAGTTTCGGAGCGACAGCAATATATTAGACATTTTAGCCAATAAGAGGTGGTTGTTTTTTATTTACTTTGCTTCGGTTGGACAAAATACAAATAAAACAAATTGATCTACGTAGATAATATAATATATTATGTTAAAGTGTATAGATAACTAAATATATTATTTATAAAAATCTTTTAAACCTGTTTTTGATACATAACAGCTGTTTGGATTTTTTTTGGAAAGGAATTGAATCTATATAATACTATATAATTATATTATTAAAAAAGAACCTTTTAAAATTATAAATTGATATAGAAATATTCTTTAAATAATTGATAATATTAAAAATTAGATTTTTGGTCTTATCTCTACTACTCTATTAATTTAGTGGAAACCATTTTTACATAAAAAAGCTAATTATCATTGATATCGAGTCTTATGAATTTGACAATGACAGTTGTTTCAAGGTACAAGGTTCAACTAAACGTCACGAGCCTACCTTTGGAGCCTACAGCAGTCTACAGCTGTTTTTATCGTTTTATTGTTGAATGTAAATGTAAATTTGCTCTTGGCGCTCTTGTTATCTATTAACAATTTAACAGTCAGTATTAATTCGTTGATTATTGTGCTATTTTAATTACCAAACTTGTGCCGTAAATTTTGTGTATCTACAACTATTGTTATCATTGGAATTATTTTGATAACAATTATGTTGACAAGTTAATTGATTTGCTAGTAAGAAAATTAAGATTTACGATATCGTACTTAATTAGCTTCTTTTCGATTTAATAGAAGGCACAGGTAAGTGAAGTGTTTTCAACTAAAGCTAAATTCACGATTCAGATTTTAAATAGGTTTATTATATTTTATATAACAGTTAATACATTCTCATTTCAAAAACAATGTTATAGTTATCAATTACAATTAATTAACGAACATTAATTTATGTATCAGAAATATTGAATAGAAATATTTATTTCGCTTTATTTTCAATACTTCATATATCTATTTATTACTCAATTATAAATAAAAAAAAAAATATTAGGTATCTTAGTATAAGACAAAGATTTGAATTATAATTACTGTTATCCTTTGTTCTTTAGAGATGAGTGAGCGTCCACAGCCTCTGAAAGCCGTTAATCGGTTTTTTGAAGGCAAAGAACCATGGCAGATAGTTACTATGACGGCTTCATCAGTGCTTGCAATAGTATGGGCACACAGTCTCTACAATGCAAAAGACAGTAAGTTAGTCTTCCTTTATTTATTAAGAAGGAAAAGCCTTTAATTCTTCGGTGCTAAATAAGGCCGATCAATTTCTGTTGAAGACTCAAAGCTTAGGTTAATACATATATGCATACTAATAGATGCACATCTTCTTTATGTTTCACATGAATTAAACACATGAAAGTTAGTGCTTGCTCAGATTTTAATTTGCAATTCATGTGTGTTAAGACAAATTCTGAAATTACACTGTGTGCCTTATAAGAAAATATATTTATAAAGATAACTTCCAAGTATATTACTCATGTGATAGCAATATTTGGTCTCCCTATGATATATATTGTGAGCTAGTTGATGTCCACAGCTTTTATCGCATTTAATGATGGGTGAGGTCATAAACAAATGTTATTGGAAGTGTTTATTCAATAATTTGTTAAAAAAAAATATGTTAAAAAAAAAATTTAGTCCCAATTATTTCTTAATACATCCTTGAATATTAAGATAATAACATTAACTTTTTCTTAAACTTTTTTTTTCCACATTTCGTCCATAGACAAGATGACTTCTAATACAGAAGTTTTATATATGTATATACATATGTGTGGACTATTTGATGCCCATTTTCTTTAAACAGCATTAATTTCTTAGGTGAACTCATTTATATGGTTTATCTAAATGATCGATTTATTTACCAAAATATGTATTACATTGGGCATAGATTTTCTTTTATTTTGTTTATCGGCGTGTATCTAGTGATTTGAATAAATAATTTATAAAAAAAAATATATTTTTTTTTCTATTTTTTTTTGATATATCATGGTGCAATTCTAATACATTTGTCATATGAGCATGACTTGCAACTTTATTGTCGTTATTTGAGCTCGTAATTTTATTCTATTAGTCATATCGTTTGTGGAGCGGTCTATTGTTACATGATGTCTCTCATGGTAGAGGTTGTCCATGTTAGTCATATTCTTTTTTAATATGGGTTTTTCTGAGAATTTTTAATCGGTCACTTTACATAATTTTAATCCATCACAGTTTGGAGTGTAGTATCTACCGAAAATAAGCGGCATGTAACTCAGTAATTATTCGTTTCCTATAACCAGTTACGTATACGTAGATCATTAAAAGCAAGGATTTTATTATTACATATAATCCGTATGGATACAACTTCACGTTTTTTTATCATCTATATAATACTTTATTGAGTTGCCTTATGTAATCAATTACATATCCACCAACATACCGAGTTATAGGTATAACTAAACGTGTATTCCATGTTTTTTTAAGCTTTGTTTAATGAAAATGTAATCACAGGATAACATTTAAATATATAATAAGAGATAACAGATTTGTTGTGTAGTCAAAAAAGATAATCGCGAGCGTTTGCTGATAAATAGTATTACAAAAAGAAAACTAGAGCTGTTCTAGGACGGAGAAGATAGTACACGTGGTTTTTATTCAATGCTATCTGCATCTATAACTCGTGATCGGATGGAATTCTGCCATATGTTCCACCAGGCTAAGACATTGTGTTGATTAAAAGTTTTCCTTAAGGGAGAGGCTATTTTACTTTATTTGGAAAACTCGTACTTTTCCTGTTTATGACGTGCGTTTCAAACTTGTACTAGTTCTTAACGTATTCGATTATATTTTAATTGACGTTCTAATCGTCAAATCCATGACCTCCTTAGTTGATAAAATAAACAAAGATTAATGTTAAATTAAATTACTTAATTTATTTTTAATTTAATGTCAAATATAAATGCCCTATAAAAATAACCGTTGACCTATAATTCCTTTTCTAAATTTAAATATATTATATTATAATATATTAACTTTTGCAAGAACTCTAATTATATAAGCGTGTGAGTTAATGTATTATTGTTATAACATAATGTTGAGAGATATGTCGTAAGAATTAATTTCGCTATCATTAACGTTTGATTACATTTTGATTAGTTATCTATACTAATATTATAAACTCTTTCTGTCTGTTTCACTGCCACTATCACGGCCAGACCTCGAAATTGAATTTCATGTAATTGTTTTTGAAGCTGGAAACCCAATACAAAACATAGGCTACTTTTGTTTTGTAGCACCGGACGAGCTACCCCTTAAGCAAAGCCATTAAAAAAAAGTAAAATATACCTATATGTATTTCTTCGTCACACGAAAAAAGACGTGGTGATAAAAAAAATCTACGTTAACTTTGCAATTTTTGTTTTTTTTTTTTCTTTTTTTTTTTTTATTACAATTAACCTATATTAAAGTGACGGCACTCAAATATGAATCCTTATCTCCTCATAGGGATTTAGACTCATTATAATAAAATTGTATTTAATCTGATGACTAAAAATTACTAGTATAGACATTGTGTAAATTCTTTCACGAACAACATAATTACGTGAACATAAATAAAACCGGTGCCATATATGCGTTAAATGTTGCAGTAGCGTTGTTCTACTACGATACGTTTGCTTTTGTTATATTATGAGCGTGTTTGTAATCGAAACAATTGAAACGTATTTAGTTTAATGAAGTAATAAATGCAGTTTACGTCTCTTGCTGTCATCGTGTTTTGTTGTTTGTTCGTATTAAGTAATTATTGCTGATTTGTTTTTGGAAGGTAGATTAGTAAACAGTTTAGCTAATGGCAAGTTTTCTTCTCTCATAGTCACTGATGCTATGTGTTGTTCTTTCTATCCACCCAAGCTAGCAGCGCCAAAGTTCTATCACCTGGAATCCTTTCTATAATTTCGTGAGAATATTCAGTATAACCATTGGCTTATTCAACAGTAGTTAAATTACTAAAATAAGGAATAAAAGCGCGTACAATGCTTTTGGGTATCAGAAATTTTAAACTCAACCTATTATTATAAATGCGAAGGTAACTATGTCTGTATGTTTATTATCCTTTCGCGGTTAAACCATTGACTTGGTTTTATATTAATTTTTGGTATGAAAAAAATCTTGCTACCGAGTCCTAAATCCTTAATATCTACAATATACGACCGCTCCCTCTAACACACGAACGAATACGCAGGCAAAAACTAGTATTTTTTATTTTATAAATTTTTTTTTTAATGTTATAGATTGGCGGACGAGCATATGGGCCACCTGATGGTAAGTGGTCACCATCACCCATAGACAATGACGCTGTAAGAAATATTAACTATTCCTTACATCGTCAATGTGCCACCAACCTTGGGAACTAAGATGTTACGTCCCTTGTGCCTATAGTTACACTGGCTCACTCACCCTTCAAATCGGAACACAACAATACTGATTACTGTTATTTGGCGGTAGAATAACTGATGAGTGGGTGGTGCCTACCCGGACGGGCTTGCACAAAGCCCTACCACCAAGTAAACATAATATTAAAACAAACTGTACACATATATATAAAAATAAATAATACTGTCGATCTTCATATTTTAACGTATACGATTATATACAGTGGATTAAACACATTTTTTTTCATGACCTAGGTGTCACCGTGAGACTACGAAGAGAGTTCTTCAGATGGCTTCGTCAAGTGCCGATAGTCCGTCGAAAGATAGAAGAGAGAATGACTGAAATCAAGAAAGGTTTCAAGACAGACGTAGCGAAAAGACTAGCCGGTATGACCATACACCGGGAACTGCCAGAACGTGGTCTCACCGCTGCAGAGGTCGCTGAAGAAGTCAAAAAACATCTGACACTAGGTATGCTATATGTTGCCTATTCCAATCAAGGTCATAGAATATAACAAACCTTAGGTCTATGTAATACATGTGATTAGCAAGCTCATCTATATTATACAGAACTATAATTTCTTAACCGACTTCAAAAAGGAGGAGGTTATCCATTCGTCTGTATAACACAACATAATTTTTCAATGAGTTTTTTTGTTTGAAAGCTAGCTTTAGCTGGTCCCATTTTAATCTGGCTCCGGCTCCAAATATAGCAATAATTGTAACTACATTATATAATCGTAAATCGACTTTTAAGTATTCTAATATTTTTCATTTAATTTTACTTAGCAGGGCTCTAAGAAATATTTTGAATACGCAATTATTTTTATTACTTTTTAGTGCATATTAATTTGTTTGAAGTCGGTTATTCGTTTGGTTTAAATTTTTATTTATTATTTTATATGTTTAATCTATTTGTTTAACAGCATATCCAATAAGATTTTTTGTTCTGATAACTACTTCACCGACATTCCAGATGCTTTTTTTTACGTTTCAATGAATGAATAAAAAAAATATTCAAGATTTATTTGATGGTAGGGCTCAATGTAAAAATAATAGTTGATTTTCGTCTTTAGTATAGTGATTGGAGTAGATTATACTCAATAAAAACTCTTGCTATAACTAACTCATAGATAAAATTTGTTGGTGTAGAAGCTTGAAGTTTCACAATGTTTTAGTTTGTAATTAGTATCTTGGTTTTAGTAGATATCATGATTTAAATTGATAATTACACTATAATTTACCTAATTATAATAGATTTAGATTATTTTATTTGACAATAGAGTCATCGATTCCATGTATTTTAAAGAAAATAATTTGATTTGTATAAACTTGAGTGAGCCAGTGTTACTACAGGCACAAGGGACATAATATCTTAGATCCCAAGGCTGGTGGCACATTGACAATGTAAGGAATAGATAATATTTCTTACAGCGTCATTGTCTATGGGTGATGGTGACCACTTTCCATCAGGTGGCCCATATACTCGTCCACCAACCTATATCATAAAAAAAAAACTTAAGAATGTATTAGTGGTGTATCAATTTTAACTTTTGAACCACCTTCCAAGATCAGAACAACAGAATATTAAAAAATTCTTAAATAGATAATAACAATGTTAATCACTCTATTACCGGATATTTAGACTAAGTCTATTACGGGTAATGTATACGATTTTACAATAGGATCCTAGAAAACGTTCGTGATACATATTGTGTTCATAAATAAAATAGATCTGAAGAGACGTTAGTGTCCAAAAAGGTTTTATATATAGACTTTAAATTTCCAGTTGGAACACTTTCGAATATTCAAAATTGTAAATGATTATTAAATTTTCGTGCCAGTTTTTCGGGAGTTTTCATTTCTGAACCGATACTAAAAACAATCGGTTCGGTAATGAAAATTACAAAATTTTACAGCCAACGTAACGTAAAATACTTTTTATATTTTTGGTCAATGTATTCATTTAACAAAACACTATTTTCCGTATCTCGTATTTCTTTATATCTTCCTTTAAAATAAAATGTTGTTAAGAGACGATTGAAAAGTGATTATTACATGTTTTTTATGTCTTAGGTTCATATGATTGGAAAAGTGGTAACGTATCTGGCGCCGTGTACCACGTGAACGAGGACATAAGCGAGGTGGCGTGTTCGGCGTACTCCCTGACTGCGTACACGAATCCGCTTCACGCTGACGTGTTCCCGGGCATCAACAAGATGGAGGCTGAAATTGTACGGATGACCATCAACCTCTTCCACGGCGACGACGATTGCTGCGGGACGGTGTGTATTTTGACACAGTTATATTTTAGGGCGGACTACCTCTATGGTCGAGTGGTGTGTACACCGGTTTTCATGGGTACTCTGAGGTCCCGGGCTCGATTCCCGGCCGAGTCGATGTAGAGTAATGTATGTGATGTTGTCTCATATTTATATTTATTTATTTATAGTTGTTAATTACGGGATATTTACCATATTTGAGCTTAGATGGCCCAGTAGTTAGAACGCATGCATCTTAACCGATGATTTAAGGTTCAAACCCAGGCAAGCACCACTATATATATGTGCTTATTTTGTAATTCTCCTTCCTCTTGAATGGATGAGAAGGCTTTATTCCAGCAGTCGGAAATTCACAGGCTCTTACTTTACTTTTTTAAAGAATTTGTGATACTTTGCTTCCCATGTACAGAGTAGGTATATATAGTTTGAGAAAACTATGTGATTCTATTATCGGTAACGCCTAATTAAGCGAGATCGATTAGATATTCATCTATTAAAATGCAGTGTTTAAATTATACTCGTTCAAGTTTCAAGTAATTTATTGCAGTGTTATGTCTGTGTGCAGTCACATACACTGAAGCCGATCTTAAAAATATATTAATCAGATCATGTAAATGATTTTTTTCCTTAAAATATAAGCCGACCTAAAATATACGAGAAAAAAATGCCCGGCCCTTGCTATAAATCGTCGGAGTTACATTTTGTCCTAAAATATCGAATTTGTACTTATTGCGTTTTGTGTCTGATCGAATTATTGGCGCGGGAGTAAACTTTTCGCGTTAAATCATTTGATGCGCGACAGCTAAGGTGAATATTCGTTATCGCAGCATATGTTGCCCAAGCATTAGATTAATATAGCACGTAATAGGCACTAGGCAACACCATTTTTTTTATTATAGGATTATAGGAGGTAATAAAAATGTGCTTGTTTTACTATGAGATAAAAAAAAACGACTACAATATGTTACTATTGTAAGATGAAGGATGATTTGTATCGTCATATCATCATATCACAATTAGGTTATGGGGCGAAATGAAGAAAAAATATTTTTTTCGAATTTTTACATACCATGATTTGTTTTTCTTAATTGCGTCTCTTTATTTAATCTTAAAATTGGAATAATTTTATTGAACTGTATAAAATATATAATAATATGAATGATTATAGATTCTTACCGCTTTGTACATGAATGCCTTGTCGCGTTATTAAAACGTTAAAAAAAGTGTGCGCGATAAGAGAAGATTCTATTTTCACACACACACACACACACACACACACACACACACACACACACACACACACACACACACACATTTGTGCTTATTAACCGAGAGGGCCTAGGAGTTACAGCACGTGAATCCAGCCTTAAAAAAATATGCTCGTTTATGATTGAAATGAAGATCTGTCTTAGCACAGTACTAGGAAATTAGGCTATCAAATTCACATTTTAGAATTAATTTTTCTTGAACGACGACCTCCGTGGTCGAGTGATGTGTACACCGGTTTTCATAGGTACGCCACTCCGAGGTCCTGGGTCGAGTCGATGTAGATTATCATTAGTTTTCTATGTTGTCTTGGGTCTGGGTCATGTGATGTTGTCTCATATTTATTTATTTAATTTTAGGTGACGACAGGCGGAACGGAGTCGATTATGATGGCTTGTAAGGCCCTCCGTGATTTGGCCTACAGCAACGGCATAAGCAATCCTCAAATGGTGTTGCCGGTAACCGCGCACACGGCTTTCGATAAGGCGGCGCAGTACTTGGGAATATCTGTGGTGACCGTTCCTGTGTCGAGCGACACTTACACCGTCGACGTGGACGCCGTACGAAGAGCGATTGGAAGGAGAACCTGCATGGTGAGTCAGCTTTTGTAGTAGTTCATAAAAATATGGTATCATTGTTTGATTTATTTCTCAAAGTTCTATATTACTTGGTGGTAGGGCTTTGTGCAAGCCCGTCTGGGTAGGTACCACCCACTCATCAGTTATTCTACCGCCAAATAACAGTACTAAGTATTGTTGTGTTCCGGTTTCAAGGGTGAGTGAGCCAGTGTAACTACAGGCACGAGGGACATAACATCTTAATTCCCAAGGTTGGTGGCACATTGACGACATAAGGAATAGTTAATATTTCTTACAGCTTCATTGTCTATGGGTGATGGTGACCACTTATCATCCGGTGGCCCATTTGCTCGTCCTCCAACCGATACGATAAAAAAAAGTATTAGAACAAAATCGCGATATCAATCGGTCAATATCTTCAAATTAGCTAAGAGAAGATATTATGTCCAGACGTGCAATATGTCGAGTATTTAAAGTATTACACGAAACAATTCTACAAAGCGGATTTTTAGCGGTCAAAGACGACAAATTTCCTTTCCATCTACGGTCCTACCCACATTTCCGTAATGGACCGAGCATAGCATGGCCGAATCTTGGGTGAATCACTTGGTACTTGCGATAGTGCCCCTCTCCCTACGAATATCGTTGCCCTGTTCCTGATCTCTGGGGCTAAGGTAGGTTTTCGATTGATCTCAATCAAAAAGGCGTATTATTCGATACAAGATTTTGTAGATGATAAAAAAGCGTGGAATTAATACCAGTTGACTTCCAGGCAGGATATGTTAATTTAAAAAAATTGTTTTAACTAACATGACTGTACTTTTTTTTAAATGTTGAAAAAGGGTAACTACTGAGTTTCTTGCCGGTTCTTCTCGGTAGAATCTACTTTCCGAACCGGTGGTGGCTTCACTTAATTGTTATTGACGACCTCCATGGTCGAGTGGTGTGTACACCGGTTTTCATAGGTACGCCACTCTGAGGTCCCGGGTTCGATTCTCGGCTGAGTCGATGTTCATTACCATTAGTTTTCTATGTTGTCTTGGGTCTGGGTGTTTGTACCGTCGTTACATCTGATTGTCCATAACACAAGTGCTTCAATTTACATTGGGATCAGAGTAATGTATGTGATGTTGTCTCATATTTATATATATTATATATGACGATTCAAAAGTGCTTGAAAAAGCTTACTTGAATGAAGTATATTTTGATTTTGGATACGCACGGCTCCTCAGATAGTGGGCTCGGCTCCGAACTTCCCGTACGGCACGATGGACGACATCGGCGCGCTATCAGCGCTGGCGCAGGAATACGGCGTGCCTTTGCACGTGGACGCTTGCCTGGGCGGGTTCGCGGGCGCTTTCATGTCGCGCGCGGGCTTCGCGCTGCCGCCCTTCGACTTCCGCCTGCCCGGCGTCGCCAGCATATCCGCCGACACGCACAAGGTATGCCTACTCTAGCGCGGTGTAAATAGAATGCCGTTTTTCAAATTAACATGGTTATTTTTATTGTTAAAGTTATTGATTTCGTGATATTTACCATTTTACCAAAATTTACCATTTTTTTACCAAAAATTACCATTTTTACCAAAATTTACCATTTTACCAAAATTTACCATTTTACCAAAATTTACCATTTTTTTACCAAAATTTACCATTTTTACCAAAATTTACCATTTTACCAAAATTCGCGAATTGATACGGTGAGTTTCGTCTGCAAAACACGGGATCGAGTGTCGAGTGTACATAAAATAAATTCGACTAGTGACAATGGTAGGGGTGAAAGTGACAATAGTAGTGGTGACCGGTGTTTACGTGGCAAACGTACAAGAAAGGAGGTAGGATACGGACACCTCTAACATTATCAGCATCTACCCGCACACTTCAGTCTCGTGAACAAGACATTCGTAGACAATGTCGAAATATCGAGCTCCACCGAATAAAAATAAAAAACATGGCAAATATCCCGAAATTAATAACCTTAATAATGAAATGCCGTTAATTGACATCTGATCGATTTCCAAATTCCAACTTTTGATCGCATATTGATAAGAAAAAAATATCCGTCATCATATATTTGCCATTTTTTGATTGATTTGATAGTTTTGGGAATAATTGTATGGTCTTATTATCTATAAGTTACATAGGTTTACATTCTGTTTGCTCATAGCTCATAATTGAGTTTAGATAGATAATGGCATTATAGATATATCAAGACGAGAAGCCAATGCTTGGCGTCTTCTCTTGAAATTCATCTGAAATTGTTAAGTGCGAGACAATTTATTTGTTGTTAAATGAAATTTGATGATGATTAAATATTTACAAATTAATAGAAGTATTCGTCTTCCGATTTGACGTTATCGATTTCTTTGTCAAATTTAATTTAGTAATTGTAAATATTAATGTAATATATCTTTATTTCTAATAGGCCGAGCTCTTATCAGACACCTGTAACGAAACCCGTTGAGCTAATCATATAAAATTTCTAGCCATACTTTAATTCCTTCCTGACATTTTTGAAAATAATCAATTCATGACTACCATACATCATCATAAACAGATACAATGAGCTCACCATTCACTTGTTCTTATAACATATTAAATTGTCGCAGTGATTTTCCATTATTGGTTTCTTTCTCTATGCTAATCTCATCCATTACTCAGTCCATTATTTTAATTTGCTTATAGTGTCGTATAAGGATGTAAACTCTTCGACAGTAATTAGAATGGATGTCTCGCGAAATTTCGTGTTTGTTCAAAAGATTTTTCGGACTTTCTTACCTTTTTTCCTCTCTTTAAATTATTATTTTTTTAATTGTAACAATTAAGTAAACTCCAATTAAGAAACCTCTTTAATTTTCTTTTCAAAGAGTAAGATTCTATTAATGGAATACAGTCTTCTGGATCTACGTTAAAAATGGGTGTTCCACAAGGGCAGATTTTGGGTACTTTTCTATTTCTAGTATATATAAATTATCTTCCTTTTTATGATAAAGGTATTTGTGATATAGTGTTGTATGCTGACGATACTTCACTGATTTTTAAGGCTGACTTTATGTCAGCGGTGCATTTTCTAAGATACACGAATGGTTTAAAGTAACTTTTTTTGTACGTTTTCTTTCGCTGCGAAGCAGAATTTTGTGCAATTGTGAATTGTCTAAAATTTTCGCGATTATTACACATTGAAATAAAACTAGTTATAACGGATTTGAATCGCGTATATTAACGTGGTCTACCCGTGACCACGAACGCTGTAAAGTGCTCGAAACGTCGGGATGTCAAAAATAATTAATATACGCGATTCGAATCCGTTATAACTAGTTTTATTTCAATTGTGAATTTCACGTTGTATTGGTTTGTCGTCCACAGTACGGCTACGCTCCCAAAGGCACGTCGGTTGTAGTGTACCGTCGCGCGAACCTACGGCATCACCAGTACACCGTCACTACTGACTGGCCAGGTGGAGTCTACGGCTCGCCCACAGTCAACGGTAATTATAACGCTGTGCTGATAAATCACTGTTAGATATCCCAATGTTGCCATTGTCTTCTGGACGAAGGCTTTTGATAGGGAATTGAACATTGTCAGGACCAAGACTGTATGTATAGGCTAGAGACTCCAGCTAGAGATGGCGTTTCGGTTTACATTATATCAATGATAATGTTATATATATTCACAGTTATATTGACCACTTTGATTGGTAATTTGGGTGATATTCGTTATGATGAACTTTTTAAAAATTCGAAATACAAATGTTGGTAAAAAGTACCATCTGAGTCTATGGACGGTTCTTCTCGCTAGAATCGATATTGCGTTTATTAGAATTCTGACATTATGACTTTAAAATGTCCTCCTTTATCACCAAACGTGAATTAAATACACAATTTCCAAAAATATTTCATCAGGGATACCCGATAATTATGAACTCTAAATTTTTTTATGGCTTTAAATTATAGAGGCAATTAAAAAACTTCGAAATGACAACATATATGAGACAACATCACATACATTACTCTGATCCCAATGTAAGTAGCTAAAGCACTTGTGCTATGGAAAATCAGAAGTAACGACGGTACAAACACCCAGACCCAAGACAACATAGAAAACTAATGGTAATCTACATCGACTCGGCCGGGAATCGAACCCGGGACCTCGGAGTGGCGTACCCATGAAAACCGGTGTACATACCACTCGACCACGGAGGTCGTCGAGGAGGTATAATTCTAAGTCAATTGTATTTCGTGCTATTGCCTTCGTAACGGGGGCCCCTCGTGTGTCCAGGCAGCCGCGCGGGGGGCCTGATCGCGGCGTGCTGGGCCACCATGATGTTCGTGGGCGTGGAACGCTACGTGCAGATGACAAAGGAGATCGTCACCGTCGCCAGGTTCATCGAAGCTGAGTGAGTTTTAACTCTCAAGAATTGAGCTGAGATGGCCCAGTGGTTAGAAAGCGTGCATCTTAACCGATGATTGCGGGTTCAAACCCAGGCAAGCACCACTATATATGTGTGCTTAATTGTGTTTATAATTCATCTCGTGCTCGGCGGTGAAGGAAAACATCGTGAGGAAACCTGCATGTGTCAAATTTTATCGAAATTCTGTCACATGTGCATTCTACCAACCCGAATTGGAACAGCGTGGTGGAATATGTTCCAATCACTCTCCTTAATGGAAGAGGAGGCCTTATCTCAGCAGTGGGAAATTTACAGGCTGTTACTTTACTTTTTACTTTTAAGAATAGTAATAATTATTTGGGTAGTTCGTGGTGGGATTCTGTGTAAGCCAGCCTGGGTAGGTATCATTCATGAGATATTCTACCGCCAAATAACAGTACTCAGTATTGTTATGTTCCGGTTTGAAGGGTGACTGAGCCAGTGTAACTACAGGCACAAGGGACATAGCATCTTAGTTCTCAAGGTTGGTGGCACATTGACGATGTAAGGTAATATATCTTACAGCGTCATTGTCTGTGGGTGATGGTGACCACTTTCCATCAGGTGGCCCATATGCTCGTCCGCCAACCTATACCATACAAAAAAGCTTTCTTTGAAATTATTGTCAATTGATTACCGTAATATCTTTAGTGTTAGCGAGTTCACGTGTGCTATGATTATTGTTATTTTCCGACATGGCCCAGTGGTTAGAACGCGTGCATCTTAACCGATGATTGCGGGTACAAACCCAGGCAAGCACCACCGACTATTCATGAGCTTAATTTGTGCTTATAATTCATTTCATGCTCGGCGATGAAGGAAAATATCGTGAGGAAACCTGCATGTGTCTGTCATAGAAATTCTGTTCCATGTGTGTTCCACTAACCCGCAATGGAACAGCGTGGTGGAATATGTTCCAAACCTTCTCCTCAAACCTCTTTGAGGAGAAGGTTTGGAGGCCGTAGCTCAGCTGTGGGATAAATATCCCACTGCTGAGCTTAAGCTGTGGGATAAATATCCCACAGCTTCAAATGAAGGCTGTTGTTGTTTGTTGTTATGACTATTGTCTCGCCATCACACTGATTTGATTGTGTAGAACGTATGACCATTTTTCATACACAATCATAGACCATAAAGGGTTATTTAAGATAATGAAACAAGCTATCTACAATTAATAATGTTAATTTTACAATTTATAGGTTACGAAAGATCGAAGGTATATTTATATTCGGCAAGCCGGCCACGACTGTGATCGCGTTCGGCTCAAAGAAGTTCGACGTTTTCAAGTTGGCGGACAAGTTGCACAAGAAGGGTTGGAGCTTGAATGCCCTGCAGTTCCCTTCAGGGTAAGCCTTAATTTGAACCCCTTTTTTTTAAAAAAAGGGGGCCCTTCCCCCACGTGATGGAAAGTGGGAGGGTGTGTGGGACTACCCGGTTTCCTAGATCCACCGGGTGTACCCACTATATCAAATCAAATCAAATCAAAATAAACTTTATTCGAGTAGGCTTTTACAAGCACTTTTGAATCGTCATTTTACAATTAAGTGAAGCTACCACCGGTTCGGAAAATAGATTCTACCGAGATGAACCGGCAAGAAACTCAGTAGTTACTCTTTTGAGAGCAGACGCCACTGAATCGCTTACGTATGCTACCGTGACGCCCTAACGGTCGGCCTATACGGGCCTCCAAAACCTAGGGTGATTTCCCGGGGTTTAACTGATACCCCCCTAATATCTGCGGGGCTTAAGGGGGGGGGGGTAAACCTAGAATAACCCTCTTTTCCTATCGGTCGGGTTGTTTTGGAAGGTTTTTCTACGTATGATATGTTGTTGTCCAGTATCCGGCCTCCAAAACCTAGGGTGGTTTCCCGGGGTTTAACTGATACCCCTCTAGTCTCTGCGGCGTTTAATGTGGGGGGGGGCTAGAATAACCCTCTTTTCCTATCGGTCGGGTTGTTTTGGAAGGGTTTGTTACGTATAGTACGACACAACTTAGATGTTGCATCGGCAAAATTCGTAAAACCGATCACATCCGAATTGAGTACGCTATCCCAAATTATCAATATTTATTTTCTCACACGAATATGATCTTTGCACAAACGTAATAACTTGTAATATCATATGACCTAATATATTCGTCAATTTGACGCGTCGGTTTATATGCACTTGTTTTCTCTGACGTGTGAATCTATAGCGACGAATAGCGTCGAATGGCGCGATAGGGAGCTATTTCTATTGGTTGTGTAAATCGGCAGTAATCGGTTTTATTTTCATTCCATTGCATTTTCCGATGCTACATCTAATTTGTGTCATACTATATGCTGTATGTCATTGTCCAGTATCCACATCGCCGTGACGCATGCGCACACGCAGGCGGGCGTGGCGGAGCGCTTCGTACAGGACGTGCGCGGCGCCACCGGCGCCTGCCTGCAGGAGGGCGGAGCGCCCGTGGAGGGGAAGGTAACCTAACCTAACCTGCATCTATTATAGTCGTTTATTTATTTATTAATTTTAAATAATTTTAAAGCAATCGTCCATTTGATTATAATTATGTATTAATATTTTCATTGGAAGGTTGAGTGAGTCATATAAAGCATAGAAGTCGACATCTAAGTTCTCTTGATTGACTGAACATTTGTATGTAAATTGTCTAGGAGAATGTAATTCAGATAAAAAGCAAGAATCAATTTCAACTGTGAAATTTATGTTACGATTTTAAACAATCTTCAATTTTGTGAAACGTAATGTTCAGCTATTTTTCAGACGAATTTGAACTTTCTGTCCCAGTATATAAAGTCGAAAGTTGATTGGCACTGTTTTCTTTTTCAGATGGCGATATACGGCGTCGCTCAAGGCATTCCCGACCGAAGTCTCGTGTCAGACATCACCAAGTACTTCATCGACTCGATGTATTATCTACCGAAGCCTGAAGACAGCGTGGAAGAGAATTAAACGATTAAAATATAATGACTGTTATTTTTCAAAGGGTTGAAACCGGTTTAAACCGGTTTTTCTAATATAATGTAAAAGATATATCTATAATTACATTCGTAATGTCTTCGGTACTCAAAGAGTTTTTAAACAGTAGAATATATTAAAGGACTTAGTGGGGAAATGGCAATATTATAAATGAATAAAAGGTATTCAATTTAATTTCGAAACAATACGTACAAGGTTATTTCTCTTAAGAAAAACCCAGTTGTCGAAAAGAGATAGATATATATTTCTCATTGCGTCGTTTCAAATTAAGTAATTTGTACCAATGGCGATATGATTAATGTCCTTTTAGGGCGTGTTATTCAGCAAACAGTTAAGTTTGAACAATTCAGAGCAATATACTGATAGAGACAGAGATATCCCTGGAGTTACAATGCGTGTTCTTGACTAAACAAATGGCATTGAATTTTCGTGTCCTCAATTTATGTTTATATATCTCGTGCACGGCGGTAAAGGAAAGCGTTGTTAGGAAACATGCATGTGTCTAATTTCAATGGACCATACAACGACAGCCTGTAAATTACCACTGCTGGGCTAAAGGCCTCCTCTCCCTTTGGAGAAGGTTTGGAACCTATTCCACCACGCTGTTCCAATGCGGGTTGGTGGAATACACATGTGGCAGAATTTCTATGAAATTTGTCACATGCAGGTTTCCTCACGATGTTTTCCTTCAACGCTGAGCACGAGATGAATTATAAAGACAAATTAAGCACATGAATCAGCGGTGCTTGCCTGGGTTTGAACCCATAATCATCGGTTTAGATGCACGCGTTCTAACCACTGGGCCATCTCGACTCTAAATGGACCATATTAACCAAAAATTCGTGTTCCATTGAAGAAGCGTGGTGGAATAAGTTGCAACCTCCTTCGAGGATGGGAGGCCTTAACCCAACAGTGGATTATTAATGGGCTGTTACATAACTTTTTAATGGTAGAAAAGAAATTTAGCCTAATTTTGTCCCATTATCGGGCTAATGCCTCCCTATTAAAAAGAAAGGTTCAAACAAACGCGTCATTGTGATTGAATGAAAATGCATTAAGTCTAATTTCATAAGACACAAGAAAAAGTTACTCAACGACTTAACTTGCCCATATTGATGTATGCGATGTTTGATAACAGTTGTACTAAAATAAATAAATAAATTTGTATATTTTATTGTACACGTTCGAACAAAATTATCACCTAATACATCCAGTAGTTTTGCAAGATCGAATACTACTAAATTTAGAAGTATGTTCATTGTAGTCGTGATTGTGATGGTTAGTCAATTTTTAAACTTTAGTCTTATATTGTGGATGACACGAGCTCAACCTGACGTTCTACCAACATTAAAATTGCAATATAATTAAATCGGCAGAAGGATTAAAGTTAAACAAACCATAAATGAATATTCAATGATATTTCTGCTTTATTGTATATTGTTATATATATTAACAGTTATGTTTCTTTATTTACAAGCTGAATGTGCGGCTAACCAACTAAGTTTAAGGAACATAACCTCTTTACCTTTACATAACTGTCCCCCTATTTGAAACCATTAAGAAGTGATTAAAAAGAAGTCCTCACCGTGTACTCAAACTATCTTTCATAACGAATTGCATCTAAACCGATTCAGCGTAAAGAGGAAACAAAGTTACTTTCGCATTTATAATTATTTTTAATTCCAAATTGAGATAACAATAAATTATTATTTGTTAATAGCACAGATAATTAAGATTTCGACCAATGACGTCATTGTAATTCAAGATCAGCGTTGTTGAAATATTAGACTATAAATCTTTCTGCCATTCGACTATAAATAGGGCTTCGGAGTTTCATCGTCAATTGAGTGACTATGTGTAATGGTAGTTAGCTAAGCGATTGAATTGCTTTACTTATAATTACGGTCGTTAGGGATGGTTAATTAACTATTTAAATAACTAATGTGATGTTGATTTAGTTTTTTAATAATTATCAAACATTCCGATTACGAGTTACAACCATGTGGTTTCAAGAATATTTACTTATGTATAGCAAAATATATTTTAAATTTAATGTTGCCATATAATGTATTTTTTTTAATGACGGTAAATAAAAGTCAAAGGGGAAATTATTTTTGTACATTCGAATTGTGTGGGATAATCTATTACATTGAAAAACTACATTTTATACTTATATGCATTTATTTGTAAAATAACAATAAAATATTTTTGAAAAAACATATTGAGTACAACAGTTACCACGAATGGCCGCCATATTTTTATTTATTGTCGTTGGAATAGTTTTACACTTTTTTTAAAATATCTGTAGTGTTTTGTACTTTAATAAAACCGACATTTTGTAAGTTTTCTATAGTAATTGTATATTTGAAATCACAATTTTATAAAGCATTTTGCTTAGTGCTTGTAATGTATGTTTATATGTGTAATATTTTAAATAAAGATGTTTCATGAAATTTCGTGTGTGTTCTTTTTAAAGTCGCTTATAATTTTTAATCATCACTCAAAAATCAAAATCAAAATAAACTTCATTCAAGTAGGCTTTTACAAGCACTTTTGGATTCACATTTAATAATTAAGTGAAGCTACCTTCGGTTCTGAAAGTAGATTCTACCGAGATCAGCATGAAACTCAGTAGTTACTCTTTTTAAAAATTTAAAAATACAGTTATGTTAAAAGTGATAATAAAATCAAATACATACTCTTACTCAAGTATCAGGCTTCTTGTTTTGAGTACGGTAGTAGACAGAAATGCATGCAAAGTGCATGAAAACTTTGCAAATAAATAAAGTATTCAATTAAAAATATACCAAAATATTTTAACGTATTTAAAAATCTATCTAAATTTTTAAATCCTTCGTGCTTCATACATAGTTTAGACACAAAAAAAAAACAATCAATCGCAATACCGATAACTATTGTAAGTTTTCACACGAGTGTAGGCTTGGCTTTACTTCTGTTCTTAATGTCGAAATGTCATATATAATATAAACAAGTCTAAAAAAATACTGTCAAAATTCAAGGGTAACAAAATGCAAATCTTTTTAATATTAATGTTTTTAGACATACTCGTTGCGGACGGACCAATTAATTACTGTGGAGCTAAAATGTGTGGGCACACTGATTCTCATACATTTTGTCGTTATCCTGTACGTATTGGAAAACTATAAACTTATTGCTAGATTATGAGTTTATTTATTTTATTAATATTCTGATAATAAATATGATGGCCCAATTTTTGGAAGGCATGAATTTTAATGATTGAGCTCAAACCTGAGCAAGCATCACTGAATTTTAATGTTCGTAATTTATTGTTATTATTTGATATATTATCTTATGCTCGGCGGAGGAAAATTATCGCGTGGAAATTCTTATGTTGCGGATGAGAATCTGCTACATATCAACCTCGTCGAGTAAGTTTTAGTCCACTTTCTTATAAAGGAGAGGTTTTAGCCCAGGAGTGGATCATTTACTAGATGTTACTTTAAAGTTTAAATAGTTTTTTCGGTCGTTTTTATTTAAAAGCAGTGTAGTTATAGACGACGGAGAATCAACGTATTTTGTCCAATGATGAAGACACTTTGGTTCAGTGGGTAACTTAAAGTGAATTGGAGAAATGGCTTGTCAAGACCAATCAACGTTTGTCCAAACATTGGCTGCAAATGTTATCGTATTATGCGTTTAGTTATAGAATATAACTACAGTTGTCTCCTTCATTCCAATGTCAAATTATTGGCGACAAAAAGAGATAAAGCTATATCCAACTATTCAGCCTCGATACAAATTTTATTAAAGTTCAGTATTTAAAAGAGGTCTATAAAATGTCCAAATTTATTCAGCCTGGTCCAAGTCCTTCATGTATGGGCTACATCGAATCAGAGCTGTCGCCGAACGAAAAAGCTCGTGTTCTAGCGCGTTTGAATCGTAGACGCAGCGATACAGCGCGCGGCATTCGCGGCTTGCCCACGGCTGGGGATATGTTAAAATTGGTAAGTTAAGATTCGAACGATCATTATGAAAATTACGTTTCTTATTCCTTATTCAAATATAAATAAGAAGAAATTTGAATGTATAAATCTTCTTCATTACATAGTATAAAAAAGTCGCTTACCGCTGTCTGTCCTTATATGTATGCTATGAACTTTAAAATTATACAACTGATTTTTTGCTTTTTTTTTATAGATAGACTGATTCGAGAGGATTTTTTTTGTATACATATATTTTGTAATACATAGACAATTTAGTAAAGGGTCGCTAGTTTAATTATAAATAATAAATAAGTTTATTATCTCATATCTGATACCAATAAGTATAATATTTGTACACAGAAATTTCTGGAGTGCCTGGTTAGTGAAAGAAAAATTTTAAAACATATTATTATGCATTTAGTGCCCCCATACATAAACCCTTAGAATTGCTTATCCTCCGTGAGTAACCTATTATATTCAGAACTGAATTGGAGGCAGAGATCTAATTATTCTTTGTATGAAATTCACGAAAACTAATTCAAAAAATTATTTATCACAGCGATGGGTGGAAGAACTGGCGCGGGAAGCCCAGCGCTGGGCTGATCAATGTCAACCCCCAGACACCCCGGAGCTATACGACGCTTGTCGTGATTTATGTATGTGACTGGTATACTTCAATTTTAACTCTTTAGTATAATACAGGTTTAAGTTCTCGATACCCACCATTCGCACCATATTCTCTTAATCAGTATAATAAATTTCAAGTCAAGAAAACATCTTAAATCTGTATGATTCGAATGTAATTTAGTTACATGAGCAGTGGCGTAGCAAGGTGAGGAAGGGCCCCGGTGCATAGAAAAAGATAGGGCCCTCACCCCCTCTTTCCCATCCCTCTTTAACTAATAATTACCCTTTAAACTTATAGATACCAAATAAGAAATCTTGTGTGCGGGGTCGTGTTTTTCTAGCTTCAGAAGATTAAGGTTTAATTTAGAGGGCCCCCTAAACTCCGGGGCCCTGGTGCACTGCACCACTGTACATGAGTGACGTAGTACTTTGAAATAATATCCAAAACTTAAGTCTAAAAATAAAAAGAGTACTCTTGTTACTACTAACTACTAACTGCTATGTTATATAAATCGTGCTATATATTTGTCATACTTTAATTATAATAAATTCAGATTCGATATCGGTGGGACAGTGCATAGCGTCAGTCGTGGGCGAAGCGCCAGGCCTTCGTCCAGAGACAATGGTCGATTTGTGGTACACGCAAAGCATGAGCTATAAAGGAAATGCTACTTCATATATACCGTAAGTTTAGTCATTTGTAGAAAAAGTTCATCAGTTTTCCAAGTTGCCTTGGATCTGAGTGTTTGTGGTACCGTCGTTAAAACATCGTTCCCATCGTATAACTACCACCGCATTGGAATGTAGAATTTTCTGAGAACAACCGGCAAGAAAGTCTTTAGTTTTCCTTTCAACCAATATATTTAAAAAAAAGGCAAAAACATATAAAATTATTGGATTTGGGTATAAGAAATTTCTTAAAGAAGACCTTCAACAAATAAAACTTTAGTAGGGAATCGCGGTAGGGTAACTGTTATAGCTCAAAGATAATAATTTAAACACATGACAACTCTTTACTAGAAAACAAACAAATTAGTATTAGCAATATATATATACAAACACTTATATGGATTTTTATCGTCTATATAGTGAATCTTTAAAATATTGTAGACATAGTGGTAGTTTGTTATCCACATACATATGTTGAGTAGCTTGCTTTAAATATTTTTGTAATAAAATTCACCCCATTTCTAATCTTTCAGTTCCCACAGGAGTCACTACGATGACTTTGCGCAAATGGTTTGGTCACGAACTTATATGGTGGGATGCGGAAGGAGCAAATTTATGGTAAAATAATAAATCTACTAGTTTTTTAAAAATAATATACATATTGTAAATTTACTTCTGCAGATGATTCGATAACTTCATGTGAAAACATCTCATTTCTCATTCTCATTTTAGGCTTTTTTTTTATACGATACATTATACTCGCTTTTTAACGCTTATAATTGTTTTGTATGTTTTATATCGATATATATAGTTGGACACTAGTAGCAGTTGAAGTATCAAATGATCAGATTATACTATAGCGATTTTATTCAAATAATAATTCATAAAAATATTATATACCATTAAAAATATTATCTTTTTGGTAGATAGAAGTATACTTTTTGGTAGGTTTGGTAGATAGAAGTCTAGTAGGTATCCGTTCCACTCTTAACATAATGAAACAGTGCTTGCATTATATTGTAAAACAAAACTATTCAAATTATACATATATGGTAGGGTGAGTCATGAAACCACGATTTTAATCACGAAATTTATTCAATATTATTTAGAAAATATAGAGTCACATACAAAAGCTTGTATATCTAGGAAAGAAGGTAGAATAACAAGAGTTAATCTGACTATAGTAATCGTTAGATACCATGGCGCGGTCGTCAGCGCACCGTAGAGCGGCTCGTGTGCAACTTCGCGCCGCGCGGGCCCGCCGCCGGGCGCGCGCTGTGGTCGCCCGCCGCGCCCGCGTCCGCCTGCCCTCCTCGCTCCCGACCCGATATTGACTTACCCGGCCTGTGCACTTTTCGTAAGTACTTAAGTGACTTTACTGAACTGCTTGAAACGGAAAAAAATGTGATCTGTGAAATATGCACGGTATTTGTCTCGAAAATGGTGGTTCTTACATCTTCTATACATTTAATAAAGTTGGAGTGTCTGTTTGTAATGTTAAAATAGCCCTTTTTTATATTTTTTTTGATATAATAGGGAGTAACTTAGGCTACAATATTATTTTTTTTGTTAAATTCAAACGCGTACGGGCACAGCTAGTTTGCAGTGTTATTATGTGTAATATTTATTTTTAAGGAAAATTACAATAGTTTTTCTTTAGCTAATTAAAGTAGTCTGAAAATTTGTCCTTAAAATTATCGTTAGTATGTAGATGTAACTATAGGGGCGGACTTTATTTTTTATTTCAAAAATATGGCAGAAAAAGCGGATGTGCAATAACGAAATAAATAAATAATGATGAATAACGAATAAAATCAGAGACCGCGTTTAAATTACAGAGTATGATTTGGATGAAACATACGATGAAGATAATATTATGACAGTTGAAGAACATTTGCTTTTGAATACAGTTATGTTGATCGAAAAAAATTTAGAATTAGATAACATCGGAACTTTGGATGAAATTTATTTAACGAAACTAGCCGTGGCTACTATTGAAGATTCAGCTTTAACACAAACACCTTATAATACAATACAAAAACGCGATATAGTGGATACGGAGGAAATAATAAGCAGTAATGCGGAATCTAACATAAAAATAGATACTAAGCCTATTGGTGAAAGTAACGAAAACAATAAATCAACTCATAGTATGAATAAAAAAGTACTCAAACAAAAGGGGAATTTTGTCGGCCGCCCAAAGGCCTACAACATGGACGATTTGAATGATCAGCACAAAAACGAAGCGAATAGTAAGTCATAGTGAAACTGAAATTTTTAATTACATATTGATGTAGATATAAAATGTATTGTCAAATGTTGCAGATGATAAAGAAACGACAATCGATGCGAAATATGTTGATGATGATTACGAATTGACATTCATCCAAGAGGATACGACGCGCCTGACTCATTCAATCACCACAGAAGTGTCAGCCGTGCCAATAAATTGTCATTATCTATGAAAATCATTATATTTAAGCTACGCGTTCCTCTAAAGTAAAATCAACTGCATTTTCAGACACTTATTCGAAAGCTATGGAAATAGATAAAGCTAACACAACAATAATAAATATTGAAACATCTACAATTATGACAACAAAAATGTTGGACATATACATCGATGATATAATCGCCAATCTAAATATTTCAAGCTTTATTAACGAAACAGCAATAGACGAAAATATCTTAGAAGATTATCTTTCAGATCGTAAGTAAATATAAAAGAAAAAGATTTGCAATTACGATATGAAAGTGTTTCAGAGAATTCAGAAAATCCCTATGGCCTTATCGTCACTTACTTCTGTGATATATAAGAATACAGAAATGAATCGTATAAGAGAAAACCATAAACGATATAAATCACAGCAGAATATGCTCACACAAATTGTTTCCAGAAGTAAATATTCCTTAGCATTCAGACATTTGATAATTTACCTTTTTATTTGCATGTATAGCTGAAACGGTGCGACAAATACAAGCAAGCCTCAATCGTATGGAGCAGAAGTTAGCAGTTCCAGTTACGGCTTCAGGGAAGGTGATTTTTGCATTGTTATATAAATGTTAAAAAAGGCTTTAAGTCCCCTGGTGCTGCAGATGTCCAAGGGCGATGGTAGTCACTTTCCATCAGGTGAGCCTCCTGCTCGTTTGCCACCTATAACATAAAAAAAAGTATCTTTATAATGGGGACAAAACATAATAAAAAGCAGACTTAAATATAAATACGTGATTTTAGCACAGGTTGAGAATCAAATGATCGCATCTAGAAATTTTTAGGGTACTTTCGAGGTTCGGTGCATTACTCCAGGTCGTGCCAATTACAAAAACGTTGCGTTATTCTCTTGTGAAATTCTCAGAAGAGACTCGGAGAATCGTGTGTCTCAGAAAGAACGAAGAGTAATTGGGTCGATCTCTTTCCGGTCGGATTAAATATTCTTTTCCTAATCTTAATGAGAGTGTGCTTGTGTTTAGATACAAGATTGTGCAGTATGATAGTATGTCCGTGGTAGTTGCGCATTCTTTATTAGGCCGCCTGATAACTAGGAAGACATCTAAGTTATTCTGAGGTCATTATAAAATTATTCTGTGCCAGAATTTACATTCAAAATATTAAAAAACTTAATATCTCTTTTAAGGCTCGACGGGAATTAAGGAATTTGGAACAGGACAAACAAAACCTAAAGAGGAATCAAGAAATACTTTCAGCTGAAGCAGAAAGGAATAAATCATTAGAAAGAGGACCAATGTTAAATATGGTGCTGAAATATATGCCATATTTAAAACATTACGAGAAAAACATTTTAGGCGATTCGAGCTCTAGTGGCAGAGAGTCTAGTCAGTTTCTTGCTTTATCAAGTATACTAATTGGCAGTTTGATATCTTATTGATGTTCAATTCTGAAGTTCTTGTTGAATCTTGGTTGTTTTTAAATGCATTATAATGTAAATACATTTGCTTTAATATGTGGTTTTATTTATTTAAAATAAAGTTGTGGCACAAGTATTTAGTTCCTACGATCCATTGCTTTATTACAGGTAATTCACTTTTGAAATGATTCTTAAATAGTGTTACAAATAAAATATATTGTTAATTCAACGCAAAGCTGCAAGTTTACGAGTCTACAGAGGCTAGTGCAATTAGGCCAGTGAGAAGTGACGGGTTGGCGAGTCGCGGTCATCGGCCGCAGTCGTGCTCGCGTGCTCGTGCGGGCAGCGCGTAGCTCCGTAGACCTCTACGAACACACATACTATTAGGCAGATGTATTGTTCGGGTTAGAAGTTTATGTATAAAACTAGAAATTATATTTTCTTCTAAATACTTTCGTGACTAATTGTGAATATTTATTGATATAACTTTTAATTGTTTTGTTAATATAGATATTATTAAATAACTCATCTATAGTGACTCATTATAGATAAATGAGTTGTTTCCGTGTTTTTTAAGTTAATTAAAAAATAAACTTATATAAAGTAATACATATATATGTATCGAATGTAATATACAATTGAATCACATATGTTTAATGATTACCTTATATATTTCTGTTGTTTTTATAACTAACTAAAAAATATAAAGTTAGAATAAAAAAAAAATTAACAGTTACATTTATCTATTTAAAAGTTTAAATAGATAATATGTCGAATGATATGAAGTCAGCATCAATGGATATCAACGGGTCTCGATCGTGGTGTAGACGGGAGAATGATGTGAAGATCGAGTTTGGATTCGGAGTACCACTGGGAGCGATGTCCGCCCATCCAGTGTTCCACTCTGCTTGGGATATCGGTTGGTAAGTTGTAAAAGTAAAGTAATACAAACCAAGCCAGGTCCCTATGGGTTAGTATAATTAATAAAATAGTCTCTCCTGCTGCTTCTTTTTTACAATTACTTCATAAATGCCTACTTCTTAAAAAGCTAATTATACATTTTATTTCTAATTTGTATTAAAGTGGCATTAAATTATTGGCAACTGGTTGCTTTTGTTAAACAGCGTGTTTTGTCGACAAAGGCCTCCCCATAAGATTTTCACTTATTCCTGTCTCTTGCTAATCAGCTCCATATTGGGTCAGCTATTTCTGGCAATTCATCTTCTCAGCTTTTGTTGTGTCTGCTTATTACTCTACTTATTATTCCGTCCTTTTGATACCATTAGTACCCATGAATTAATATATAAGTTTGCAAATTATGAGGTTCATGGAAGATTAGCCAATCAAGTTTTTCTTCCGACAAGTTCCGTCACTCTGTGTGTTTAAGGATTGTTAGTGGATTATGTGAAAGAATATAGTGTTTCTGTGTTTGCTCACAAACTTCAGTAGTATTACATCGTATGCACAAATTGTTAGTCGATTAAGTTACGTCGTGTTAGAAATTCGGTCAGGTCACTTCATCATTTCATATAATGGGTATATAAGCCGATTACTCCATACCAAAATATATCCCCGATTTACAATGTTACTGTTCGTAGCATGTAAATATTTTGTGTCATTGTTTGTGATGTACTGTTTTCTGCATATAGAATACATATAAAAAGAAGCAATAAATTGGATTGAAATAAGTTGAAATGCCACATCCGATATTTTTAATTTTCTTGGTTCGATTAAGCTTAGAGATAATATTGTTATTACTACAAAGTACCCCCGAGAATATGCCTCATTTGTTCTTCTTAATATGAATTATTATAAACAAAAATTAAATACGTGGAAATTCAACAGTCCTTACTAGGTCTTTGATAATGGTCTGGTGTATCATTAGTACTGAGTACTTATTTCTTGTTATTTGTATATTTTATGTGACCTGTTTTCGTCAAATCACGCGATATTTCTAGATATGGGAGCTAATTGCATGGTGTGATTATGAGAAAGGAGTTACCTTTATGATGATTACATGAGTGGCACGTACGTTACTTGTTGTTGAAAGAAAATTTAAGTTTCTTTGTCTATGAAAATGTTAAAATCTCTTTTGATAAGACAATATAATTCTCTAACATTGCAACATTGTTTTGTCATGGTTTAAAATGAACTGTAATATATAATTAAAAAAAATCAAAATATATATCAAAATATTTTTAAATCAATTATGCTCATAAAAGTCCTTGTGGATTATCATGTCCCAGTGTTGAATTAAATGAACTAATGAACCACCAGTTCGGAAAGTAGATTAAATTGAGGAAAATCGACATGAAATTCAGATTTTGCTAAGAATTTTCTTGTTCTATTATTCATATTGTTTTATGTATTTCTTAATATTTATATTACTTCCCTAACCCATATTGATAATGCTTTATTCTTTTCTCTGTATTTTTTTTAATACTTACTTTCCACTTTCTTCCCTCTGAGTCATTTTTTGTGATAATACACTCAATCTTTAAACCTTTTAGTATCTCTCTCTTCATCTGTCATCTTATCCAAAAAATTGCGATTTTTGGGATTATCTTTTTCTCGTTGGCGCAAGTAACTCTTTTCCTTAATTTTAATCACAGAGTATACCGGTAAAGTACATGTTTATATATGTCCAGCATTAAAACCAACAAAAAACAAGTCTACGGTTCTTTTAAGCGACTTCATAAAAAGTATGACTTCCTCAACTCGTCGGAATCTTTATCTATGTATGTTTCCCCATTACTCAATGACGTCTGGACCGATTTGCGAACATTTTTTTATTTTGTGGTAAATAAAAAACTACACGGTTTGATTTATTTATCAATACTATCAATCTTCCCACTATTAAATTTATATGTTTATGCAATTTACTATATTATAAGTAGTCAATGTAATTATTGATTTTATATATCCCATATCTCAAGCTTACAGATTGGCAACAAAGGAAAATTAATTGAAGTATAAAGTTTAATCTATTTAGATGACAGCATTTCGATCTGTTAGAATTCACTTCGCGTCTCAGTTACGATGATACGCCTTTTTGATGCATTCTATAAATTTATAATAAAATAGTCAATGCTGCATATCGCATTCTGAATTTTCACAGTCATGGTCTGCGGTGAGTTCCGAGTTTCAGAATAACTCAACTGTTCCCTGGAGAATGATTCAAATTGTCTGACATTAATATAACGTGTTGCATGCATTTAATTCACTAATGATCAGTCTAGACGGACGAGCACATTGGTCATGACAAAGAGTTACTGGCGTGAATAAAACTATTGATTTTTTTTAACTGACCGCGTTGGTGATCACACAGTTTGACTGTCAAGGAAACTCGTAATGTAATACAACACAACACAATTAAATGCATTACGTGATACTTGGTACTTGATACTTTTAGATTATAATTTGAACCTGATGTAACAATATTTTGAGATTCTGGTGCAAATTATAAGACAGTTGATCATTTATCATATTTATTTTTAGGAATTTGACTAATTAAGTAATATATGTATTTACTAGCGACCCGCCCCGGCCTTGCACAGGTGCAATACTGATACTATATATACTACAGAATTTGTTTCTTTACTATATTGTCTATGTATTATATACAAAAACCTTCCTCTCGAATCATTTTATCGATTAAAATAAAACCACATCAAAATCCGTTTTGGAGTTTTAAAGATTTAAGCATACATAGGGACAGAGAAAACGACTTTGTTTTATATTATGTAGTGATTGTACGGTATTGAGACTTTACAAATAAAAGTACATACAATTTTAAAATAAGTACAAAACTTAAGATTTAGTAATAACGCATAAATGACATTCTAAACTCGATGCCATAGTGACGTCATCTTTCCCAGAGTTTCATGTTGCACGCAATCAAATGCCTTGAGTAAGTCACAAAATATCTCTAAAACCTTTTGTGACTTCTTCCAGTCTCCAAAAATAATATTAACGAGCTCAATACTAGTTTTGTTGATCAAGTGAATATATTAAAATTAAATTGTTTATTATGTAAAAGAAAACAATGCAAAGGAATAACTTTCTTGTGTGTTGTGTTCAAAAAACATGCTGTTGATAATTTTATTAGTAAAAAAAAACATTACAAAACAATATATGTATATTACAGTTGTGTGTTATAACAATATGTGTATTTTTGCAGGGGATAAATAGTATGTTTTCAACTGATTTAAAATAATTTGAAAGAAGGTGTCAGGTCTTTAATATTAAATACTATTACCATTAATCCAAAGTAATATTACATTTGTAAATATCGTTATTAAATAAACGATTGGGTGCTGGTGTGATAGGAAGTATGTGGGTTAGGTTTCAAATTTTCTATTTCGTTGTTGATTGTGGAGAAGCATTATGAAATTAACTAAAAATTAAGAGACGCATGCTGTGAGATGCTATTAATCCGCTTTCGAGTTATAAAAGGAATTAGATGCACAGTTTCGATTAAGCAGTCATGCTTTTTCGGAACTGCGTTACGACGACACGAACATATATAAATTCCTGTAATACATAATATTGAATATGACGTGGTTTTCGTCGTTGACGGTCTAGCTGCAGTCACGCCCACTTACGTCCTTGATGTACCTATATATTCATTGTCTACGTTTCCAAATTGTATAGTAAAGATTGCATTTACTATAACTTTTACGATATCCCTAAAATTTTTCAGGTTTTATGATATTTCATTATGATACAAATTATCCATAGCAGATATAGCAGATTCTGACAGACTATTTTAGTTCATCCTAAAACCTGGTACTCACAGAGCTTATTTCTATTACTTACCTGGATAATTAATAATTGTATTACAATATAAAAATAAATTGCGGTTAGTGTCTTAAATTTCAGGATTTCAATAATAGTTCAAGCTTGTTATCGTCCAATACAACAATATCCTGTAAATTACCCACTGCTGGGTAAGGCCTCTTCTCCCCTTGATGAGACGGTTTGGAACATATTCCACCGTTGTTCCAATGCGGTTTGGTGGAATACATATGTAGCAGAATTTCTATGAAATTAGACACATGCAGGTTGGAGGTCACACATCAGATATTCTTCCGAATACCAAATCACAATACCAATTATTCGTTAGTGACAACTGTGTCTCCCTCAATAATGAACATCAAATTACAAAAAAATGTCTCAATTTAATGAAACCTTATACGATAATTCAGAAAAACAAAAATAAACTCCTTCTCAAATTAGTGCGATAAAATGCCAACATTTTCAAATTTAGATTTATCATTCGGTTAACGCTCTCAGAATCTACGCAGTAACATTGCTAAATTGTTTTTATCGTACGAATTGAGTCGGCAATCATTTCAAATTTAACCATATCAAGCAATTCGCAATGGTATAAATTATAACAACCTCTGATACGATGATTGAGGGCATGAACACTAAAAATAAATTAGTAATGACCTTAGGATAAAACAATATGCAAGGATATGCTCAAGTGTTATTGCTTCAATGATTGCGTGGGTTTGCCTTGCCTTTTGTGTTTTACTCGAGAGGACTTTGCACAGTCCTTGCTTTACTTAGGTCTGCCAATGTTTATTTATCTCAGGAATATAGATGAGCAAAGGACGATATGAACTCTAAAGGAGGACTGTCACCCAGATTACTAACGACAATGCGCTACTCACGGCATCTAGGATTTTATATAATTATTGCCTGTAATTATTTTGGCTTATTGAAATTGGATTTGTTTTAACACACAAAAAAGGCGGGGTCAACCCATTTTATGTTGTTTTTAGTTTGTAATCGAGAAGGACCTGAAGATAGATCTCATTCATTTTGGGCTACAAGATCTTTGTCCTCAAGATTTGTGGCATTGTTGGCAATGTAGTAACA
Source organism: Vanessa cardui (assembly GCF_905220365.1). Taxonomy (NCBI): domain Eukaryota; kingdom Metazoa; phylum Arthropoda; class Insecta; order Lepidoptera; family Nymphalidae; genus Vanessa; species Vanessa cardui. Next base: position 1,951,633 of record NC_061131.1, read on the forward strand.
GTTAAACATTCTTACGGCGATCATGTTGGGTAGCGGTGACCAGTCTATGGGAAATGGTTACCACTTCCGATCAGGTGACCCATTTGCAGTCGATAGGGAGCAGGGATATAAAAACAAATAACCACAGATCGCAGACAAAATTCAGCTTATCAATACTGATTATCATGCGTGTTTTGTATTTGGAATTTATAATCACGCGACAGTGAAGTAATACTTCACAGGATGAATGAAATGCCACATTTACCGTCTGCCACATGTGGGTTTGAGCATTGGTTAAAGATGGTACTTTGTTAGGCTAAGCAGCTTATTTGTGTAGCGTTAACGTTTGTTTTAAATAATCGTCACCCATACACATATGACACAACATTATAAGAGCTGAGATGGCCCAGTGGTTAGAACGCGTGCATCTTAACCGATGATTGCGGGTTTAAACCCAGCCAAGCACCACTATATACGTGCTTAATTTGTGTTTATAATTCATCTCGTGCTTGGCGCTGAAGGAAAACATCGTTAGGAAACCCGCATGTGTCCAATTTCATGGAAATTCTGCCACATGTGCATTCCACCAATCCGCCTTGGAACAGCGTGGTGGAATATGTTCCAAACCCTCTCCTTAATGGAAGAGGAGGCCTTATCCCAGCTGTGGATAATTTACAGGCTGTCACTTTGCTTTACATTATACGCATATGTATATATAATATATGCTTACGCTGAATTCACTAATATTTCAAATATGCTAGTAGTTCGATCAATAAGCCGCATAAGTCGGTTATTTCGACTTTCTAACTGGTAGTTAATACATGGGCATTTCTGAGTTCAGGGAGGGCACTGTACATGCCGCTTCATTGTTGAAATTTACTGTAATGTCAAAAAGAGATGCACTTTTTATAGAAATAACTAGTTTAAAAACGAAAGAATTCATTAAATTATTTTATATATAAATTGGAAGCCAGAAAAGCGTTTTCGATACCACGAAAAATTATTTCTCAACTTTCTTTTTTGTCACCTTTGGCATTAGCCTCGAGTGCCGTCCCGTGCATATTGACCCTATTTGGCTCCTTTGAAGTGTAACTAAAAACCGACCCGGATACAGAAACTAGAAAAACAAACATTCGGTTTTTATTACATTAGGTTTTCCAAATTGCCATGTTCGGAGAATTTAACACGCTACACCATGAGTAACGATATTATAATCCATAGACACACCCTAGTAAGATTTGTGGCATAAGAGTCCTAGGTAACTTTTAATTATAGTTCTTCAAATCAGGAAGTAACTACATGCATAGATAATTTGTCCGTGAAAAATAACATGAAGCATACAATTTGCATAACAGTTTAGATGACGTATCGGACGAAAAAATACATTATTGCTAAAAAATAAAACACACATTCAAGCAAATGATTTTATTGGTCATTTCAATATAAATTAGTTAATTTTCTGTTACGTATAAAAATGGTTTTATACATAAATCAGTGATATTAAGAACGATGTAGTATATTTCTTTATTTTGACTGATGTGAGTGACCATACGATGATGACAAATCTGACGAGATGAGACCTTCGCCAAAAGCAGTCCAAGATATATATAATGCATAATGTATGTGTCCTTTGTTCCTGTAGTACAAGCTCACTCACATTTCAAAACAAAATACGCCACACACACATACAAACACATACACACTCTGCAATACCTAACCTTAGTATCCTTTGTTCTGGAATTGGTAGGACATATATATCCTACAAATTGTTATTTCTAAATAACTTACACGTTATAATAATTATTAAACTAGAACATCAGCTTTAATAATCTATCGGGTCAGACCCTAATATCCTCATAACCTTGTTTAAGGGCGATGTTGTATATAATTATTTTAAAAAGACATCAAATGCCTTCGATACCATCGATGGATCTTCAGTTCATTAACCCCGTGGTAGTCGACGGCCTTTGACACACATCCTTGTAGCTTGTAAGTTTACCCCACATCCGTCAATGGACAAACATAAAGTTGAATGACCTCTGGAAAATCGTGTTGTAGTGTAGACTTTTCATTGAATCTTCATCGTCGTACTGCATTTCATCGTAAAGCGTTGTTACTGCGAGTTTTTCGTATGTTTTAATTAAAATAAGTCGTATATATTTAATAGAAAAATTGATAATACTTCTTTTTTACTTAGTAAATATATATATTAATTAAAACAATTATGTACTCTATTATTCAATATTTTACCTCTATAGGTTCGTTTAATTCCCATAGTGATTTCGAATTATTAATTGCTGAATCAAGTAAGTAATAAAAATCATATTCATTTAAATTTTTAAATTAATAAAATACTTTATAATCCTGGTAAATAGAAAATATTCCTCGATTGAAACGAAGGTTAAAACGTTAAGTGCCCCTTGACGTATTAACATTCAAAAAACTAGGTCAGTAATATGAATAACGATAAAAATCTGTGGATGTGAAATGACCTTCTGTATAAAAATATATATTAATTGACAAAAATATTCATAGCTCACCGAAAGTCGTTTTCATAAGGTTCAAATTCGCTTGACACCTTGCAAGAAGTGTGACCTTATTGCACGCACAAGTATGGTCGACAGGAGTTTCCGCTGTTACCATGACTACGAGAACAAAACAGACTTGCCAAAAGATTTTTACAACATGACCGGCCAACAGAAAATGACATAATTACAGACAAATTATGTTTTCGTGACATTCTATACAAGCATACCTATGAACATTTTAAAAGGGCTGAAGTTTTTCAAACGAACCATGAATTTCGGTTTTGGTGATGCGCTGATTCCCAATGTCAGCGGATTACGGCAATTTTTTGAACATGATCCATTTTTTGGGTATGTATTCGTTGAAATATTGCGAAGGATCAATTTTCATTATGGTTGAATACCACGGATATAATTAGTTAGCTATTAATGGCGTCAAATTTGAAAGGCAATATCTACAACCTTTTCAGATGTCATATTAACATATTATTTAAAATATATTGTTATATTCCTGATTTTTGGTTTGATCATGGAACATGAGGGATTTGTAGAAGAAAAGACTAGGGAAAATAGTCCTGATAACATTTGTTTTACCGTCAATCAAAATATTAAATATTCCCACTTCAATTAATTTCTAAAAATAAATTTCTTAAATTCTTTATTACGATTTTAAATAAATATGGTTATTTTTATTATTACAGTAACTTTAAAGGGGGGAAAAATATTACCATGTTTTTTATTTTTATTTGGTGGTGTTCTATATTTCAACATTATCTACGAATGTCTTTTTCACGAGACTCCTTTATTCACATTGCATTTCACAAAAAAATATAGTTAAACAAGATATTTTATAAGGTTTGTCGGAAGAATAACTCATGAGTGAGTTAATACGCTTACATTTTAATACAAAGACACAATCGTCTCTTACAAACACAAATATTGTAGTGTCATCTACTTCGTTACAAGTCTCGACTCCAAGCATTTATTGCTGTTTATTAAGAGTTATCGAACCAGAGTCATCCTCACCAAAAGTTTTACATTATGTTTTTCTTTGACAGTCCGTCCTCTGGGTTCCATCAAATGGCCAGGATGATGGATCGCATGATGTCAGAGAGTCTTCAGCCATTTGGTTTCGCAAAAATGACTGCACGACGTGAGGGAGGTCAGAACAGTGAGGGTCCAAGAGACGGTCTCCGAACTGATAAAAGTGATAACAGAAGAGAGAGAGCGAAAAATCCCAATACTCACCTTGGTAATGGCACGAGACATCCTCCAACACAAGGTATAGTAAAATTTTATATCTTCTTTCAATGAAGTAATTACTACAAACAAAATTGCTGTAAAACACACATGACACTCTAATTAGCACATAAAACTTTCCTGTCTACACAACGTTAACCCACAATGGGTTTTGTTTTAGTTGTCCGACCGACGCCAATAAATTCATTCCAAGAACAGTCATCTGAACCATCTAAACCGACGGATCCGACTACGGAAAAATGGGCAGGCACTTTGAGGAAAAGAGATCCCGACATCCAACCGACTTTACCCTCTATTGTATCTCGTAAAACTTCTTCTACTAACTCTTCAGTGAGCAGTGGACGAAAGACGCGCTCGGTTGATCGGATTCCTCGAACTCGCCGACAGCTAGCACCCATAAAACCAATAGTCCGAAAAACTGATATACCTTCAGAGGGAGATTTAACCATGCTGGAAAAAGACGAAAAAATATTCAACACGGCTGGTTATGAAGTGCATTTAGTGGAAACTTTGGAGAGAGATATATTGCAGAAAAATCCTGACGTTCGCTGGAAAGACGTGATTGGCTTGGACGATGCGAAGTCTGTGTTGCAAGAAGCCATGGTACTGCCGCTCGTAATGCCTGATTATTTCAAGGTGAAATAACTTATTGAATTAAGAATAGCTTTATTATAAAAAAAGGGTTATTAACATTATTTTTATTTGAATGCTACTTACGGGTTTTTATAAAAATTAAAATTACTTTCACAGAAGAGATATTTTTCATGATGTTTTGATGTTTGACTCGAACAACTCACTTAGAGCAGTTATGAAACGTATTTTCGTAGAATATCGGTAGTTAATTTATATTATTTCGGTTCACTTTTGGTTTTATGTTAATTTCTATCTTTCTTACTTGCAAGAGTTATTTATTTTCTTATTTTTTAGTAGGTACAATAATATTTTGCCACGTGTTACAAGCGTAAGCTGATTTTTGTTCCAGTAATTATGGATTAATAGCTGCACTTAAATATCGGTTATAATCTCATTTTAAAGAACTCCAGCCAGTTGATGAGCAGAAATTTAAAGAAGATTTTTGATTGCAATTTTCGATTTAATAAAGAATTAATTTAGAGAGCGGAGAACTTACTGGCCGGACAGACGGAAGAAAAAATAATAATTAAAAAAGTATACTAAATTAAAGTAAATTTATTTAAAAGAGGTTTCATCATTTTTTGGCCGAATGATGAGTGACTTGCAGTTTACAATGATATCGAAACAAATCCTGTCATAGGTTCTGAAATTTATAAAAAATCTTTTCAAGAAATGCGAAGTATGAGATTTATATTTAGTTATGTTTTAAGTTTAATTGAAAAAATGCATAAATAAATTTTAGAAAAGTTAAATGATTTAGTTTCGTCCGCATACGTAATAAAAAGTGAAAAGAACAATTGACTGGCCAAATTCGTTGGTCTAGCCTAGTTTTAAGTGGCGATTCGCGTGAGCGATTACATGGATCTAAGTATTCACGCTGCACGCTTAATTATTTCTACAAAGCGAACGTCTAAGAAATGAAATGGCGGAAAGGCTATTAAAATAATCTTCGAAGTCCATTTTATAATTTGAAATTAATTTTAATTGTCACATTTATTTATAAAACTTGAAAATTATACGATTTCAGATCTGCCTTATATCAAATGTTTTACAACTCCATCCATCCTTTAATATTGACGATATATTTTTAATATTTCTCTTTATCTCAGGGCATACGTCGACCATGGAAAGGGGTGCTATTGACTGGTCCTCCAGGTACGGGGAAAACGCTTCTCGCAAGGGCGGTAGCGACCGAATGTCGGACCACATTCTTCAATGTTTCATCAGCGACTCTAACTTCCAAGTACCGCGGGGATTCAGAGAAACTTGTCAGACTTCTATTTGATATGGTACAGAGTCATAATTCGTAAACTTATCAGTAGACCTAACTTGCGTTGGTTGCCTGAAAGAGATCGCTATGTAGCGATAAGGTCGCCAAAACTGTACACCTCTTTTATTTAGGCTGGATCCATGTTGTATTTATTTATTGTGTGGTGTACTGACCCGAAATGGCCCAGTGGTTATAACGCGTACATCTTAACCGATGATTGCGGGTTCAAACCCAGGCAAGCATCACAGAATATTCATGTGCTTAATTTGTGTTTATAATTCATCTCGTCCTCGGCGGTGAAGGAAAACATCGCGAGGAATCTCAATCATTGGAACAGCGTGGTCATATTCTAGCAGTGGGAAATTTACAAGCTGTTGTGTGGTATACAGTAAAGTAAAAATTAAATCGAATATTATTCGTTATTCGTCATGCGTATACCTATGCACCATAGTGCACTTTTATTGCATACAGTTAGTAGGTGAATTCAATGAAAAACATAAACAGTGACCTCGTGTCACATTTGTTATTCGCAGGCGGCCTTCTACGCACCGAGTACAATATTCCTGGACGAGGTCGATTCATTATGCGCGGTCCGAGGTGCTGATTCGGAACACGAAGCCTCGAGGCGTTTCAAAGCGGAATTACTCATTCAAATGGATGGTCTGGCTGCAGCATTGTAAGTTATTATGCAACAATATTGACTGACTGACAGTTAAAATATCATCGACATATACCGTTAGTAAGAAGCTATTAAAAACGGCTAACAAAATGCTGTTTTTGAGTTTATATTTGATTTCAAAATTACAAATGACTAATGGAAGGGTTTTTAATATTAATGATAATAATGTTTGTTATTAATTAACACAATTAGCAATCAAGATAAGGTAATTATGGTGCTGGCTGCGACCAACCACCCGTGGGACATCGATGAGGCGTTTAGGAGACGATTTGAAAAACGGATTTACGTGGGATTGCCTGACGGTAACTAAATAATCATGAGCTTATAAAATAATAAAAATATATGAACCAAATATATGCAAAAGGTATGATGTGAGTCATGATTCAGTCTACCCAGGTGTAGGTCAAGCATTATTTATTTTATCTTTATTGACAATCTAGGCATTATCTGCCAATCAACTCATTTTACGCTAAGTAGTTCACGATGACGTTAAATATAAATGATACAAGAAACTAACATATTATTTGTAATATATGACATCTCACATGGGTATGAACGACAATATTATATTATATCAGAAAATGGTAATATCTTTTATCGAGTCGCGAAGAAGCTAGTCGCGTGCTTTTTTTTATGGTATAGGTTGGCAGATGAGCATATGGGCCACCTGGTGGTAAGTGGTCACCATCACCCATAAACAATGATTCTGTAAGAAATATTAGCTATTCCTTACATTGTCAATATGCCACCAACCTTGGGAACTAAGATGTTATGTCCCTTGTGCCTGTAGATACACTGGCTCACTCATCCTTCAAAACGGAACACAACAATACTGAGTAGGTACTGTTATTTGGCGGTAGAATAACTGATGAGTGGGTGGTACCTACCCAGACGGGCTTGCACAAAGCCCTACCACCAAGTGCTTATTGGTCAAATCAAATATCACGCTCTTCACTGGCTTCCTGTTACACAATCCCGTCCCTTTTCATGGAATTACTTTCATTAATTGTTGAAAAGAGAGGAAAAATCTGCACCGCCTACGCCGATGGTTTTAAAATCTCCCTTTGATTGGGTTGTCTGAAAGAGATGGCTAATAAGCCAAGACCGCCCGTTGTACAACACTTTTAATCTACTTCCTTTTTTTATATTCTTTTTTTGTATATTAATTTTGTGTTACTTTCTAATTTTTTTTTTGTTTTTTTGTGTGTCTAATAATATATAATTCATTCATTCATTCAATCAAAAATCAAAATAAACTTTGTTCAAGACACTTTTGAATCGTCATTTAACAGTTAAGTGAAGCTAAATTATATTTTACACATACCACCACCATATTACCACATTTCAATGCTACATTTAACATCAAAAATCACAATTATTATGATTGTGTGGTATCCGGTTTTAAGGATGTGTGCGTGTGACATTTTTTTCACATAGATCAGTAATACATACTACTGTACACATAGATTGATTATATTTTTAATTATTTTATTTATATTTCAGAGACAACAAGGGTGAAATTGTTGAGGCTATGCTTACGAGAAGTGGTGTTGGGAGACGACGTCGATTTTGTAGAATTAGCGACAAAGTTAGAGGGTTACAGCGGCTCGGATATAAATAATCTCTGCAGGTAATTATATTATTACATAGTATAAAACAAAGTCGCTTACCGCTGTCTGTCCCTATGTATGCTATGTATGTATAGATCTTTAAAATTACGCAACATATTTTAATGCGGTTTTTTTAAATAAATAGAGTTTTCGATTCGATTCTAGAGGAAGTGTTTTGTATATAATACGTGGACAATACAGTAAAGCAATACTGATAATTAAGAAACTATCAACTATACTTAGTATCAGCTTACACCCGTGCGAAACCGGGTCAGGTCACTAGTATGGCAATAAATACAATCTTAATTCAAAAAAAATCTGGAATTTAATATTTTATTAATTAGGGACGCAGCGATGATGACAATGCGTCGTAAGATAGCCGGCAAAAGTCCTGACCAGATTCGTCGCTTGAAGCGTTCGGAACTGGATGCTCCAGTCTCCAAAGAGGATATCAGTGCTGCCATAGAGAAGACGCGTCGCACCGTCACGCAAGCTGATGTAGCGCGTTACACCGCCTGGATACAAAAGCACGGCTGCTCCTAGCGCAGGGCTAAAGCGCTTAAAGCGCTACTTCGGTGCCTAAAGAATTAGTAGGTGCAAAGTGATAAAATTTTGTAACAGTGAATTGACTATTTAACATTTAAAAATATATAAATACTATCATTAACTTTATAAGCCTTTACTAACGTTTTTATTTTTATTGAATAAATTTGTTGTTCATGATTTATGGAGTGTTTCAAGGATAATAAATCGTTAGTTTTAAGAGACGCGATGGTGTTGGAGTGATAATCTTTGATGTATTCAAGTTATAATAAAATGTTTCCAATTAAGTTGGCAATTCAGAAAATCATCAGTGTGTATCACCATAGGCCAAGGTTGGTGGCGCATTGGCGATGCAAGGAAGTGTTTAATATATTTCTTAACGAGCCAATCTCTATAGGTGGCAATGATAACCATCATATTATATAAAAGTAAAAAATCTTGTCACCAATGGCAACACAAAAGATGCCAACTTTCTAATGTGTGATTAAAGGTTGTAAATTGAGGATAGTGTGATACACTATTAAAGGACTCGTAATAGTATTCTATCCCTTTTTTAAAAATCGAACGTGTCCTTGGATTGAATAAGACAAAACCTTTAAAAATAGGTTTTAATAAAAAGTATCTATATCATTTGCTCCAAGATTGGTGTTCAATTCTTGGAATATTTATATGTCCAGATAGAATGTCGCACTAGAAAGGTGACAGTTACGTTTGATAGTTGTCAAACGTCATATTACTGTACTGGTGTACTTGTGGCCAACTATTGGTCATATATTTTTTCGAAGAGTTGGTAACTTTGACAGCCTATTTAGACATATAAATAATCAAAGGTTTAATTGTGTTCTAAATTGGTAATAAGAAACGTTTTCGATTAAAATAGCTTTATTAAGGAATGGTGTTGTGGTTTTTTAACAATTTCTGCCTGTAATGTAAATTAATGGATAGTGTAATGTGCTGTAAAATTGTGATTAATAAAACTTTTGCTGATATTATTGTTTTAATAAAGCGATATGTCAAAATTCAAGGCCATGACAATTGGTCCAGATATATTATTGCTTTACTAATATAGATATATAACCTTTTTCTAGATTATATATAACAAAGTATTGTCTAATATATTTATCATAGTAAGGCATCGTGTACAAGTTATCAATGGACTAATAATTAATTCACTAAGGATTCTCACTAGTCAATGATAAAATATAATTTTGTAAAGTTTTAGAATATAACGCTACTAAATTTAAGAGTGCAAATTGTCTAAAGTATGTCCAATATTAATTAGTAGAATATGAATCTTTGTATTGCAAAGTCGAACGAAGATATAATTTTGACAGCTGTCAACGGTAATCGATTATAGCGAGGTATATGCGACATCTAAGTTGTGTCGTACTATACTATACTATTTAGTGAGAACCGCTCTTTGTACAATAATATTAATATGTAAAATTGAATTTGATTTATATTAACTTTTATTGGTTCAAAGATTTTTTTATACAAAAAGTAAAATATATCAAATTATAAAACGCAAAACATCAAAGAGATAAATGTAAAAAATATATTAAATTGAATAATAAGGACACATACAATATTAAATATATTCAAAGATGAACTTAAAAAAGACTATAGTTTATTAAAGTGTCTTTACAATATTAATTAGTACTTATAATTATAAAAATAGTTCAAAATTTCACTAAATCCTAAAAGGCACGAGAAAGTCTATTTTTACAATAAACAATTAAAAACATGCAATCAATAAGAACGTACAATAGACCTTTGGCTTCAAGCGATTGATAAATGTAAACTATGTTAATACAACAACTTACAATTAGGCTTACATCGGAAATATAACGATTTGTTTTTAAAATGATTTTATATTATGTTCATAATCAATTAAGACCTAAGCATCATACCTTGATCTTTATAAATTAAAAAAAAAAAACATCTAAACAACTTGTACCACAGCTTATAAAATAATTATTGCACAACAGGGAATTTATTTATTTAATTTGATATTAAATTTCGATCTTAAAGATCGTTGAAATTAAAACAACATGATAATAACGTTTTGAGTCAGCCGAAACTGACAAAAAATATTTTATAAAACAACCTTTTTATATCTAAATATGTGTATATAAAATTTGTAAGAATCAAAATAAATTTAACAAAACTAGTAATAACGCATTCGTAATATTTAAAACAGGCAATTCTTTACTTAATATTAAAATACGCGATGGCAACACATCTATGATACTCCTACATTCTACCAACTATTTAAAACTTAATCATTTAAACATGTTAAGAAAATATAACAAATGTCCACAGCAATTAATTCATACACTAAGTAAATTAATTCGCTAATTGGTGTCATTTGATTTTTCAATTATCTATAATATTAGTTAAACCTTTAAATAATATAAAAGGCACATGCATTTTAAATATACTTTGATAGTAAATCTACCGATTAGAAAAATACATATACAATTTTGTAAGGCAGTTTTATTTATCGACATGTTTTATCAAGAGATCGGTTCTGTATGCCAAATTCGTCTTACTTCCAAACAGTTCTCGTAGTCATAGAGTTGAAATTTCCGTTTCGGGAAATGTCACTCGGGTGGCCCACCGTTGGGCTTCTCCTTGATGTCAACCTCGTCTGCTTCCAGGATTACGGAGAACGAAAATGGCAGGAAGGCATAACCTTGTCCCTCGTAGAATTTACTCATAAATTCGACCCTGCAATTTGAGTTAAAATTGGCAAAGATTTTTTAAAAATTCTATACCTACGTATTTAATTCATTTACACGTGTTTCGTCGTTAGACAGGTCAGCACATCGAGTACTATACCATTAAAATGAACGCCATGAATGAATACCAATGTAAGTTGACCTATGCTATATTACTAGAAGCGTATGAAATAGTTGGGAACCTTTTTTACATGCATCATGCATGTGATGAAATGGTTTGAAATAATATATTGGAATGTCGTCATTAAGAGGTTTTTAGATTGAGTGAAGACTTTGAAAAAATTAACTCACCAATGCAATCGCAGCGTGTGTAGAAATGCCGACAGTCCTTCCATTAGCACCAGGATCGCGAGTGTGAAGAAAGCCCACGCAGCGAAAAGTAAGTACAGCAAGATCGCGTTTACCGGAGACCCCCCGCCGAGACCTATTTTAAGCAGCCTCTGCCACAACACTGCTGATAGTTCTGATGGAGAAAGTTGAGAAAATATGATTAGTTTTATTGTCAGAATTACAGTTTTGTCAGTTACATACTCGTAAGGCACGAAAAGTTCACAGGGCACAAAAAGTTACCGAGTATCGGATTTGCGAACCAGTGAGCGTGTACCTGCCTGTACACTACATCATGTTCCCCTTAGGTGGCCAGGAACTTGACCGCCACGGCCGAAATCGGCTAGGACAACATTATCATTACGTGCCGGAAAAATTGCCGATCGGTGCGGCTGGTTAGGTTACTTAGGGACTCACGCGCATGCGCCAGCGACAGCGCCCAGAGGCGCAGGTAGGAGGCGGTGTGCGACACGGCGCCCAGCACGTACTCGATGGTGTGGATGGCCTGCGTGATGAGCACCTCGCCCAGCGCCTCCTCCGCGCCGCCCGCCGCCTCCGCGCCGCCCTCCACGCCAGCGCGCTGCAACCACACGCTCTACTGCACTCCAACCGATACCACACCTCCGCCCGCTCATGAGTCGGCCACATTAGATGAAGTTAAATTATTAATATGGTACACTGACATATTATCTTTCGCCGATTGATGCGAAAGAAGCACTTCTATCTTAATGAAAAAAATCACTGGCTGGTACTGAGTTATTTTTTGGGAAAAATCTATTTCACGTGGCTTACAGTGAACTGACAGAAATCATCACGTAAGGAAAAAGCGTAATGTCCTCTCCAGACGACATATCCATCTCTTTTCTTTTTTCTCTGTCTCTCTACAAGAATAGACAGAGATAGAGAGAAAGAATAAGGTTAGAGTTAATCATATTAAACTTATTATAATTATCGTACCTTTTGCTTTTTCGCCACCATTATCTGATACACCGGTTTTCCAAACAGCATGATAGGTATGCATAGAAACGCAATAGCTAAGAAGGTCTTCTGAATGATATCCTGACCATCGTACATGAAAGGTTGACAAGGTCCCTTAGCCGTCGACTCCTTTAGCAACATCATGTTAATGAATATTATCAACACAGACGGTGCGCAATATGTCCCAAGTGCTTCATCTGCAAAAAAAATATTAAAAAGATCGTTTCAAATTTTATCAATAATTGCAAACATGGTATTTTAAAAGATCAGTTTTATTTTGGTTTAAAACTTTATCAAAGTAAATGAATCTTACAATACTTCAATAGTGTAACAATAAAAAATTCATTCAACATCAATAAATTGTTACGAAAGATAATTTATTCAATAGGCTATTTGACTGGTTTTTAAAATCCATTTATATTATTTAGTAGAGGTTAAGTAATCTAGTAAAAGTTGATTTTTTTAATTCTAGTACATATTTGCCGAAAAATATCATATTAAAAATTCCATATTTTAATAACGCGCGAAAACGCTACTTGGACAATATGGCGCTACAATGGGGTCGGTGATGTCACTTTGCTGTATTTTAATCTGTGGTACATATAGTAGAAAATCAAGGTTTACAAGAAAGTGACTTCATAATAAGCACTGCCAATCAGGAGCGTTTCGCGTTGAAAAAATGTATTTTTATTTATTGATTTTTGAATAAATTAAGTATTATTTTCAAGTTTCGTTAGTAAATAACCATTTTTAAACTCATAATCTACACTGATTACAATAATTCACAATTTATTTTTTGCATTGTCAAATAGCCTATTGTTTCCAGTATTAAGAAACCGAGGCGGTTAGTATTTTTATAGGGATACGTCAAATTCTATTTTTAAATGGAGCATCAACTGTCTTCAACGACGCCGTTTCCTTCCTGACACCATAGACTATTGTTACATCAACAAGAAGTGCTTTAGTTTTGGACTTTGATTTAAGATACCTATTACTAATAATTTATTATTATTAGTTATTACTCAATGTGAGATAAAAGGTAATAGTTGGCTCAAGGATGGTGATAGAAATGGAATATATTCCATAAAATGACCATTTGTCAAAGATTACAGTAAAGTTGATAATTCATCTGAGATGGCTCATTAAAAATTAAATTTTGCAATGTTTGGTAGTGTGCAATCTATAATCTTAAACCAGCCTATTTAATCTTAATTTTGAAATGTCTTTGCCCAGAGATCTGGAAGAAATCGGTAGGTAAAGCCACATTTCGTTCAGCCCATAATTCCTCTTTATTTATTATATAAATAAATAAATAAATAAATTATCAATATATGTTGTGAACAATCATTTAAACAAACATAATTTACCTGTCGCATCTGCAGAATACATGATCCATTTCATGAACATCAGAATACACAAATACCAAAACAGGAGAAGAAGAAATAATATCTGTGGTATGTACTGTAGGAATATTAACTCCGCCTTCTTGAAGAAGCTGAAATTAAAAAAAGGAAAAATATATAAAAACTTTTCAATACTCAAATCAAAGTATGGTATCTAATTTCTTGAATACAGTAATTACTTGAAGTTTACCACACTCAATGTTACCCCGAACGCCATATGGATTACGCCGAATATTATCGACAGTTTCATTTTGAACGAGTTCAGAAATATTATGTTGTTGGCGGCAAACTGGAAAAAAGCCACACGTAAGTTATATTCAATCACAGAATTACATAAAAGTAATGGATTGACTTGATGATTGATGGACTTTTTGGTTTGACATTTTTACAAATAAAAGTAGAAAAATAATATCACCGAATTTGATATGGGAATCGTTAATCTGGGTTGAAAAACGAAAGATAATGGATGTAATAAAAACTGTAAAAATTAATATTGTAAACTACATTAAATATCATGTTGTCTTAAATTTTCGCGATTATTACACATTTAAATAAAACTAATTATAACAGACCGTCGTCTACCCGTGACCACGAACACTGCAAAGTGCTCGAAACGTCGGGATGTTTAAAAATAATTAATATACGCGATTCATCCGTTATAATTAGTTTTATTTAAATACATTAAATATCGTTAATTATTTGATGTTCCTGTTTGCTTGAAGCTAGGTACATATTAAACGCGGAATAAAATATTGGCAACAAATATTATAAGAGATGTAAAAGTTTTCAAAATATTTTGGCTTTATTGAAACGGATATTGAAATGTGATTTAGGTTAAAAAAAATATTTCTACTGTTCCTTACTTACTTGCCAAGCAGGATCGATTCCAAGCGGATAGGGAGTCTTCGTATACGCGTCTTTTGGATCCAATTCGAAACTACTATGATTTCTCAGAGTGCCTTCATCGTAGACATTTTGCCAACTACTGCCGAATATGTTTAACGACTTCGAGAATATATCGTTGTATATCAAGCCAGTGTAAACAGAGAATATTCCCATCAGGAGTATAATGTATCGTCCGCCGAAGAATATGTTCCATATTTCGTTGTCCGATTTATTCTTTGCGAATTTCTTTTCGAATATAACAAGTATGGCGGCGAAAATGGTCATAATGAGACCGTGGCCCATGTCACCGAACATCACAGCGAACAGAAACGGGAATGTTATTATCGTGTACAAAGCTGAAATACATATCATGTATCAGTGATTTTTTTGTTAGTTGAATCAAATCGAATTTTAAATAAACCTGCATGATAAAGTAATCAATAATTTGATCCAAGTTGTTATTGTGATAATTATTGAGAAGAAAATAGTATAAATAGTGTCACCACCGCCTACAGATATGGTCACTGCATAAACATCCTGAGATTGTCTATGCGCCCAATCACGGATATGGTACGGATACGGTATGTCTTTGGTATCTGTAATCGAGTTCTACAAGAGAGACTTTCCATCATTTTTCATGAATTTCCATCATGTAAAAATATAGACAAGGGTCATATATATGTGCCCTTTAGAATACACATTTTTGAATAAACTCTTATTTTAATTTTTATTATAATTTTCTTTTAACAAACTTTATGAGTAATTTCCTCCTTTTTCTTACACCTTGGCTAAGTGATAATGTTGAGTAGAATTTAATTGATATGCATATTATTGAATGTTACGAACGGAGCCTTATGTTTTTGACAGTTGTCGATATGGTAAAGTAAGACAGTTTATTACCTGGGTTAACTTCTCGATAGCTGGCGATTCCATAGGAATCAATGAGGGTCTGAAAGCCCCGGGTGAACTTGTTCGTCCGGTTGAACGTCGGCGGTATTTCTAACGTTGGGACGTGGTGTAGAATTGACGGGATGGGACTACCACTAGCTTTCTGAAAATAAACATTCAATGTGCATTAGGTATGGATGTAATAGAAAGATAAAGAGAAAATTACAAATTATTTGTATTTGGCATAACCTCAAACCTTAATAAAACAATCTTAATAGTTTTTTGAAGTATGACACTGCCAAAATTAATTTCAAAATAACATAAAGTGTCTACGTTCCTTTTAAAAGATATCAATAATTTTCCTGGTACATATTCAAAAAAAAAAATCTCGATGTCTCAAATGTTCGTTACATGTTACGTTATATATTTTCGTATTAAAACATTTCAGTTATATATACCTAGACAGAAAACGATGAACTAGGGTATGTCGATTTTTTGGATTCAAATTTAATACTTTGACAAAAATCTTTATTTAAATATACCTAAATAATGTTGCTATATATAATATATTTGTGAAAGTATGGAGCAAAGCAAAAGATGACATGTCGGCCGTGTAGTTATACAAATATGGGGCTTAACTCCTTGAAACAAGACACATAATTTTGTAAAGTAAAAGTGGACTTACGACACCGTTGTCTAAAGCCTTTTGCAAGATGTGTAAGTCACACCTCGGGACCCAGCACTCCGCTATGAGGCATTTCTTGACGATGTCCATACTGAACATGTTCAGCGTGTGGTATATGGCCTTCTCTTTCCTCACCACGACCATCCACGTGCTGATATCTCTCGCTATGTTTGCCAACACCAGTCTACGGTGTTGTTCCGTTTGTTCCAACACCTGGAATTTAATTATCACATTTGAATGACTTGAGCAGCTTTGCAATATTTGACGACCTCCGTGGTCAAGTGTGTACACCGGTTTTCATGGGTACGCCACTCCGAGGTCCCGGGTACGATTTCCGCCCGAAACGTTGTAGAAAATTTATTACTTTTCTATGTTGTCTTAGGTCTGGGTGTTTGTGGTAATTTCGTTACTTCTAATTTTCCATAAAACAAGTGCTTTAGCTACTTAGATTGGGATCAGAGTAATGTATGTGATGTTGTCTCATATTTATATTTGTCTATTTATAGTATTATACACGTGCAATATACAACTGAGGTGGTAACCCTTTGGCCGAATCAATATGTATTTTAGTTAAGCAAACTGCTATCTAGGGTGGATCCAGAGCACAGGACGACCTCGATTATTTTTAGGGGGTTGGACATAGACAATATCTGTTCTTTTGTTTTTTTTCTTTATTGTGTTTATGTGGTCAATAAAACCTTTTTCACTTATTATTCTTAATCTCATTTAATTGACGGTAGTTTTTGGATAATATCTATATAATAATATTAGCTAATAAATACTAAGTCGTGCATTGTGCGAGAGAGATAATATAACTTTATTTTTAATACAGTAAAAAAAGTTAATATAGTGATGTAATGTTTGAAATACAGATTATAATGTAAACGATATTTATCAAAAAGTTCCGTCAACAATATTGTAAACCTATTTAATTGTAAACAGTCACAATACAATTATAATACGTACACCACTTAAGAAGATCCTGCCTTGACACCGTTTATAGTTGTTTATTAAGTTTTGATAACAATATTACGCAAATTGAAGTTATGTTTAACGATGTAATGAAGTTCGTTTCTATTTTGATGTCTGATATTTGTATACACATTATTAATAATTATAAATAAACTTTTGATCCGCCCCGTCTTCGCACGGATACAATATTGATACTGAATATACTGCAGAATGTATATATACAAAATTCATAGCTTTGTGTCATTAGACAATACAAACCGTTACAGATACATACTTTTATATATCTTGTAGGATTAGAAACATGTAAAATGTAATGTAAACCTCTTATTTACAAAAACCTTCCTCGCGAGTTACTCTATCTATTGTAAACCGCATCAAAATCCGTTGCGAAATATTAATGATCTATGCATACATAGTGACAGTCAGCGATAAGCGATATTGTTTTATAATATATAAGGATTAGGATTTATATTTACTCTACCGCCGAAAAGCGATAGTATATTATAAAATAACGATTACAATTTCTTGTGATAGACAGCTTGAAAAAGATCACCTTAATTTAAATTTGTACTATAGCCATACCAATAATATAACAATTGCAAAGATTTTTTGCGGTTTACTTTTCTGATTTCCTTGTTCAGATCTGAAGAATATATTTCCAAGCCAGTAGTAAATAGTTAATTAAATCAATACGACCCTCAAGCTATTCATAGCGTTATTATATAGTAAAAATATCGAGGATAATTCTGATATATTACTTGGTGGTAGGGCTTTGTGCAAGCCCGTCTGGGTAGGTACCACTCACTCATCAGTTATTCTACCGCCAAACAACAGTACTCAGTATTGTTGTGTTCCGGTCTGAAGGGTGAGTGAGCCAGTGTAACTCCACAAGCACAAGGGACATAACATCTTAGTTCCCAAGGTTGGTGGCGCATTGACGACGTAAGGAATAGTTAATATTTCTTACAGCTTCATTGTCTATGGGTGATGGTGACCACTTATCATCAGGTGGCCATGCTCGTCCGCCAACCTATACCATAAAAAAAATATAGTCATATAAGAATATTTACCATTTCTAAGTCCTTAATCCTCGACTCTATCCCAGCTAGCATATCTTGCTGTTCCTTGTACGTCGCCGGGCAGGGATACAGGGTCGCTTGGAAGCCATTGCACACTTTCTTGACTCTCAGCTTTATCTGTTCTCCATGGAAGAATACCACGAACACTGTCTTCTGTAACTCGTGACTCTGAAACAATTCACAAGTTTATTATTTCCATAATTATATCTCATACGGGTCTTTTCATCACTATCACTAAAGCTATTCTACTTTTAAATGTCACCGTGTAATAGTGTGAGTTACGCTTGTATTTATAGGGTGTCTTAGTGTGCGTGCTAATGTTAGAACAAAGACAGCAAAGAAATATAGAAGCAAAATTATATTCTGTATATGCTGACGACCTATAGGGACATCATCAAACAGTTTCATATAAAAATGCTATAAGGAGACGAGATATACAAACGATATTGAGAGAACGTTTGATTACCTAAACATTTAAATATTAGTAAGTAAGGTCGTAAATGTAAAACGCTAGTTTCCGTTTAAGTCGTTCTTAAAATAACAAAATGCCAGTCGGCCACTTAAATAAATAAGTAAACCTTAGGGTAAAAAAATCAATAAAAACTTAGGTTAACGACCGTATAGCATTTAGCGTGGCCCATAGCATGTCAACTTCTAACTAGCCTCTAAATCAATGTTGTAACGATTTGTTTTCGAACTGTATCATTATTTGATATGATTATCAGCAAAATGCACTCGCTTTATCGATACGGAGCTTATATTTTCAAGTATTTCAAGGATTACATGCGGCTATTGTTTACTGAAAACGCGTGATTATCGAGCTCGTGTTCACTACATTTCAATGATTGTTTTAATTTTTAGATATACTCCAAGAAAATACACATTATGAGTTTTTCTTAGTTGCATGTTTACTTGGATTTTGACTTGTTATGTAATTTGTTGATAGTTCTAGATCTAGTTTATAGATCTAGTCTGAGATACTTTTTACTTGCAATATATTTTAACAAGTAAAAATATTTCGTAAGGTTCGTATGACATATTAATTTATATTATAAGTTATTACAAAAGATTTAAAGTCTTCATACTAAACATTTTACGTACAAATTGTTACGGGCACAGAAAGATACATAACAGCAACAACAACAACAGCAATAGCCTCTAAATTTCCCACTGCTGGGCTAAAGCATCCTCTCCCTTTCAGGGGAAGGTTTGGAACATATTCTACTACACTGTTCCAATGCGGGTTCGTGGAATACACATGTGGCAATTTCTATGAAATTAGACACAGTCAGGTTACCTCACGATATTTTCTCTCACCGCCGAGCACGAGATGAATTATAAACACAAATTAAGCACAAGCAATTTCAGTGGTACATGCCTGGGTTTGAACCCATATTCATCGGTTAAGGCGCACGCGTTCTATCCACTAGGCCATCTCGGCTCACTAAGTCATCAATGATGAATAGGGTTTAGTAACTAGTAGGTTTATCTTAGTTTTAACTTACCGTAACCGGATCTTTTAGGGGTTCATCGATTTGGGCCTGCTTAAAGAATATATTTCCGTGCGATATCCTCCATAGCATTCTTTCAAAGGAAGGTACCCTTGCTGTAGCCACAACACCAGCTATGAAGCCCAAATGCCCTAACGCACCGTCATTATTGTAAATTTGTACTGACGCGGAGATCTTTCTATGAGCGCTGTGGTCTTGAAAAAATGTCTGTGTCTTTTCAATCAGCAATTTTAGTTCGATAAGCGCAAGGTAATCCGTCTTTAAGTTTTGGGCGTTTCTTGTTATCTCTTGTATTTCTGATTCGATGTAATCGATCCTTTCCTGAAAGAAAATTGTTCGATAAATCAATAGAAAAGTATTTTAGTAAGAAAATTTCAAGTATTTGGTCACCTATGCTCATATAAATTGACACTGGAGGTAATCTTTTGCATTGCCATTGGGACATTGGAACCAACGTTGGGATCTAAGATCCCAACGACTGTAGCTCGCTCACACTTCAAACCGGATCGCACTTAACCGTAATTGTTTTAATTTTTTTTTTATATTATCCGAGTAGGCATATGACTCCACTCCATCTGATAGTAGGTGGGAGTGGAGTCCAAACGCGAAGATGACTCGTACGGACAGCAAGAATGTGCTGCACTAGTCACCCTCGTCATGCCGGCCCGTATGATGCCTCTTGACGCCTCGTTTGAAGGCACTCAGGTTATAAAAGGAGAGGAATACGAGTCCTGGTAATCAATCACGAGTTCAATTTTTTGGGGGTGCGACAAAGAAAAGAGGTGCCAAATTTATTTGTGCCCCTTGGGATAGATGTGACAGTTAGGCGATGACATCGCGAGTCAGCACGCGTAGATTTGTGAAGAAAAATAATAATACACTAAGTATTACTGCATATATCAGTTAGTATATCACGCGTATGGCATGGAATTCAGATAGCCAATCATATTCGTTAAGTATAGACATTTTACTTACCTCTAATATATTGATCTCCCTCGGTGTTAATACTCGAGGCGACGGCTTTGGCGGAGGCGGTGGTTCTGGCAGTTCCCCGCTCACCCAGCGCAGCTTGCGTTCCATTTCGTTGCAACGTCTGACTTCTGTTACATATCGACGTTGGAAATCGTTCACGTGTGGATTTAACTGTAAAGAAAATTATGTGCTTTAAACTTACATGATATTAATAGGTAGTAAGTCCCTGCTATAAGGCAAAGGATTTTCCTTCTTTTGAAAAGAAGTTTAGGTTCCCAATTCCACTACCGATTCGTTACTCTAACAGGTTTTGATGAATATATAAAGAAGAGCGGAAGAAATAAGACGATATTTTATTTTTCGAATTCATATTGTACATCAGTTACCGGTTTTTAAGGTACGAGTAATGAACCGTTTCAGTTACTGTATCTCTTTATGTTATACACCTACGACTTTAAAGAACAACGAAACGTTTTTATATATTTTTTATAAACCTTTTTTATAGGAACCCTTTGAACATCGCTTCGTAGATATCAAATTATTTGACAATCCAAATTCAAAGTTCTGCATTAAATGTAGAAGCTAAACACTTATTGATTGTCAAATTAAGTACAAGGATCGGTACAGAGAGGTAAAGTCTCATCATCATCAGCCTATTTTTGTCCACTGCTGGACATAGGCCTCTCCCAGTGCACGCCACTGTGGTCTTTCTCCGGCTACTCGCATCCAGCTCCTGCCTGCCGCCTTGCGTATATCGTCACTCCACCGTGCCTGAGGACGTCCTACACTACGTTTGCCGAGACGCGGTCTCCACTCTAGAACACGTTTTCCCCAACGGTTGTCGGTTCTACGACAAATATGACCAGCCCACTGCCATTTCAGCTTACTAATCCGGTGGGCTATGTCGATGACTTTGGTTCTTTGACGGATCACCTCATTTCTGATGCGATCCCTCAAAGAAACGCCGAGCATAGCCCTTTCCATAGCACGCTGAGCGACTTTAAGCTGGTGGACCAGCCTTGTCGTGAATGTCCACGTTTCGGCTCCGTATGTCATGACGGGTAGGACGCACTGATTGAAGACTTTCGTCTTAAGGCACTGTGGGATCGACGATGTTAAGATTCGTCGTAACTTCCCAAACGCTGCCTAACCCAGCTGAATTCTTCTATTCACCTCGTCCTCAAGGTTGTTTCTACCTAATCGCAGAGTCTGCCCGAGGTAGACATATTTTTGAACAACTTCGAGGACGGTACCATGTATCGTAGTCGGTTCCGGTAGAACATGTTCATTGAACATGACCTTGGTTTTATCCAAGTTCATCCGTAGGCCGATACGCATAGAAGAATCAGCCAGCTCGTTCAGCATTTGTTGTAGGTCCTGCAGCGTTTCTGCCACGATGACGATGTCGTCTGCGAATCTCAAGTGAGAGATGTATTCGCCATTGATGTTAATGCCACGTCCTTTCCAGTTCAGCGTCTTGAACATATCCTCCATTGCATTAGTGAACAATTTGGGGGAAATAACGTCCCCTTGTCTCACTCCTCGATGCAATGGTATGGGATTTGTTTGCTGATTCTGTACTCGGACGGACATGGTGGCAGCTTCATAGAGACATCTCATCACTTGGATGTATCGCCAATCAACTTGGCAACGCTGCAGGGACTCCAGAACAGCCCAGATTTCAACCGAGTCAAAGGCCTTCTCATAGTCCACGAATGCAATACACAGGGGCCGATTATACTCATGGGACTTCTGTATAATCTGCCGCACTGTATGGATGTGGTCTATGGTGCCGTATCCGGTCCGAAACCCGGCCTGCTCCGGGGGTTGGAATTCGTCGAATCTTAGCGCAAGACGGTTCGTGATCACTCTTGAAAACAGCTTATAGACGTGGCTCAGTAGGGATATGGGACGATAGTTCTTCAGCAGGGTTTTGTCTCCCTTTTTGAAGAACAGGACGACCACACTCCTACTCCACGCCTCCGGAGTTCTCCCTTCGAAGAGGACAGAGTTAAAAAGCGTCTGAAGTTCCCTAAGTACTGGTTTACCTCCCGCTTTTAATAGCTCTGTGGTAACGCCGTCCTCTCCAGGGGCTTTTCCATTTTTAAGCTGTCTAAGAGCAGTCTCGATTTCGCCAATACTGACTTCAGGCAGGTCTTCGGAGAAATGGCGTGTTAATGTAGCTCTAGGATCCTCATTTTCGGGATCAGGTCGAGATGCATGCGATGCGTATAACCGGCCGTAGAAGTCCTCTACTTCCGAAAGTACTGCCGGCTTAGAAGAAACGACTTCTCCACTTGCTGTGGTCAACTTCGTCAGGTGGCTCCTTCCAAGAGATTGTACGAACACCTTAGACCCCCGATTCTGCTCAATAGCTCTTTTTATTGCAAGAGTATTGGAGCACCGGAGGTCGTGTCGTACGCGCCTGCTGATCTCTTGGTTTAATTGCCGTTTCTCTGACGAAGTGACAGGTGGGTTTTCACGTCGTTTCTTCATGAGCCCCAAAGTCTCTTCCGAAAGGTTCGACTTCCTGCCCTTACGCTGCATGCCACAATATCTCGTGCCTTCTTCCCTGAGAATTCGAACTACATTTTCGAGGTTCTGGTTTACGTCCGTTGTGGTTTCCACGGCAGCGAATCGGTTCTCCAGGATTGACTGGAATGTTTCAGATCCCGCAATGGTTTGGAGCAGCTTTGGTCGGAGCGTGGACTTCATCAGACGGGCGCGCTCGGCCTTAAAATTGATATTCAGAGAGCCTCGGAGGAGTCGGTGATCACTACCGGTATTGAACCTGTTAATCACTGAGACGTCTCTGAATATATGCCTCTTGTCCGTCATTATGAAGTCGATCTCGTTTTTCGTCATAGTGTCGGGGCTTTGCCACGTCCACTTCCTTTGCGGCTGCTTCTTGAAGAAGGAGTTCATCAAGAAGAGCCCCTCCCGTTCGAGGAAGTTGACAAGCATTTGCCCCCTATGATTCCTGCTTCCAAGTCCATGGGGTCCTACTACCGATTCGCTGCAGTTCTGTACTCCCACTTTAGCGTTGAAGTCCCCCATGACAACGTTGTAGTGGGTTTTCGTGGTGAAGTGGAGGGCCCTCGATATGTCATCGAATAATTCTTCCACTTCATCGTCCGAGTGTGTCGAGGTCGGTGCGTACGCTTGCACCACCTTGAGGCTGTACCTCTCGGTGAGCTTTATAATGAGGTACGCTACCCTGTTCGACACACTGGAGATTTCCACCACGTTGTCAACTAGGGACTTATTTACCAGAAACCCAACGCCACCTTGGGATTGTTGGTCACCCTCTCGGAAGTACATTAGGTGGCCTGATTCGAGGGTTACGGTGTCCTCTCCCTCTCTACGGACTTCACATAGCCCTAATATGTGCCACCTAATTTTCCCAAGTTCTACCTCAAGTTGCGCTAGATGCGAGTCAAGCCGTAGCGTGCGTCCGTTGTACGTCGCAAGGGTCAGTCGGTTGTGGTGGCCTCCCGTAGCCCGGTGATTCTTAGCACCCCCCGTCCCGCCGTTACCATCGTCGCCACCATGACGAGGAATAGCGGGGCTGCCGGGAACTGGGGGCCGTGGCTTGCGTGTGTGCTGTATGTGGAGGTTGTGCCCATAATCGCCACGCTGGGCAGGCGGGTTGGCGATCGCAGGGCGTAGCTTCTCGCACCGGTGACGCTGCTGCCCGTCACCGGCCTGTGGTATTTAGCTACGCCTATTATGTTTATGGTTATACCGCCATCAGTCGGTCGCCAGAGCCTCGTTTGCTGGTCGGCAGGATGCACCACGGGCAGGTGAGGTTGGCTTGGGGCACTAAGGTGTAGTTTGCGCCCCCTTACATCCCTAAAGGTAAAGTCTGACATGAGTAAAACCGACCAAGGAAACTCCACTTGAAATTTTTTGTCAAATTTGTAAGTATTATCGGCGGAACGCGATCACATCATTTCCAAAGTGTGCTATCATCCATCAAGTAACTAATTGTTTAATAACCTTTTGCACATAAGCGTTCCTATTCTGTTTTTGTCAATCACCAGGCCTTTTCGTACCATAAATACTCAATGTACCCAACATATAACGCGATAAAATAAATATATAGTCGAGGTATTGATAAACCCATTCGTCTTGAAAGGGTTTTGTAACCCACATCGTCATAAATAATAAACTATTGCAACATAAAAAATGACTACACCAATAAAAATACTAACGAGACCACACCTAATACCAAAAATAGAGCATCAATTGGCCATTCGCAGCATCCTATCTCTTTATCACTTTTATTGCTCCCATTTATAACTTGTTGCTCTGTGTTTCATAATATGAAATGTCATTGTTTTGGCTGTTGGATGTTTTCAGAATATAGTTTTAATATTTCGTTTTAATAACTTAATAACCTTATAATGTCAATATTCTGGAGTAAGATGACTGTTGAGAAGTATTATGTACTAATGTCCCAGTAGTATGTGGATGTATATAACAATCTACATGAACTTAGTTTTATTTATTTATTTATTTTAATGCTTTATTGTACAATACAAAAGTATTAACAAAAGGCGGGCTTAATGCTTTGATGGTTATGGTAATCTGAAAGTTTTTTTTAAGCGTATTTATTCGACTCTGCTGTATATTTTTGTAGTTTACAATTGTATCTAAAAAAATTATATCACTAATTTTAATAAACTATTTTAATTTTTATATAATTAAAGTCTAATTGTTAATAATTCTTATCTAAATAAACTTTCTGATCAAACCTTTCTACTCAAGTAAGATACTTGAAAGATTGTTATTAATTAGGTTTCATAGCACTTGAGATAACAGTAAACGTGTCAACTTATACAAACACATTTTAGCCGCCGTAATACCCCAAGATGCCGAAAATTTGCATGGACGTAAGGGTTGTAATAAAATAATTAAGACACTATCGATATCATTAGTGCAAAAAAAAATGGAAGATTTTTTTCCGGGAATCGATTATTTTGTCATGAAATTGCTCGTAAAGAAATTCTAGATCATGCAAATATTTACAAAAAATATTCTTGATCTACATTTTCTAAGAAAAATCGTTTCTGAAATTTACCTAAGTTGTATGTAAGTATAGTAAACTCCAAAATAACAGTATGCGGTACAGTAAACTCCAAAATCATGCATGCATTATATTATCTTGGACAAATCATAGCAGATAATGAAATTTATGCATTTTTTTGTGTTAGTGCATTTTTAGCATAAAAGTATCAAACTGAGTATATTTGAAAAAATAAATTTCTAAAAATTTGACATATGGGCTAATTTCAATACATAAACGCTTCAATAAAACACAATATTCTTTTTTCGTTTCAGTTTAAATTTCATCACAGAAAGCTCTGGAAAAGTACTACGACATTTTTTTTAATTGGTCCTCTTTAAAAGACCGTCACTAGGCTTCACTTTGTGCAACCTTTGCTTGAACAAAGGCGAACTAAAAAAAAACGCATAGAGGAAACATTCGACGATAATATAGGCGAAGGAGACAAATATGTAGTCCTTCAGATAATAGACAGCATTGAAGAACAATATGCTACTATCCCCTTGTAAACAATTACATTTATCGCGTTACGTAAGTGTGATAAAAATGTGCCTCGGACTTGGCCATTGTCATTTCAATTAAAAACAATTGTACGTACAGTGTTATACTATATTATAACTGTGGAGTTGCGTAGATGAATGATGATTGTATTAAAAATAATTAAACGTGGAATTTGTTTGAAAACTTCATTTATTGTCCTTAGTATATATATCATATCTGAATAGTTGGGTAGGGCTTTGTACAAGCCCGAATTGGTAGGTACTCCCCCACTCATCAGATATTCTACTCCTAAACAACAATACGCAGTATTGTTGTGTTCCGGTTTGAAGGGTGAGTGAGCCAGTATAACTACAGCACGAGGGATATAGCATCTTAGTTCCCAAGGTTGGTGGCGCATTGACGATGTAAGGAATAGTTAATACTTCTTACAGCGTCAAAAAGTATCCTACGTCTTTCCTTCAAGTTCAAATTTGCATCGTATCAAATTCCCTCAAAATCAGTTCAGCGGTTTGGTAGTGAAAGAGTGACAGACAGACAGTCAGAGTTACTTTCAAATTTATAATAGGTATAAGTATAGATTAAATATCAAAGACAAGTTCTAGAAGCTTGCGAGTTCAAATCCGGATAAGCATTGCGGAATTATTATTTCTATTTTTGACGCAAACTTACAGTCTATTTCGTGCCTGGAAAAAGGAAGACAACACAGATGACAATTTGTGAATCCGAGTGATACCAACTTTCCCGTATTCAAGATTGGCCGAAAATATTAAATCTTCTGAAAAAAATATTCTAATACATTATTCAGGAAGGCTTTTAGAAGCACTTTTGAATCGTCATTGAACAACTATATTAAGTGAAGCTGCCACCGGTTCAGAAAGTAGATCCTACCGCGAAGAAACGACATGAAACTCAATAGTTACTCTTTTTTAACAACGGTTATTACCTTACTTACCTTAATTACTCTTGTGCACTTGCAATGATCATCACAGATTTTATCAAAGTGATCAATGTTACTATTAATATACATATACATACATAATAGTGTTGTAGTGATGTTTCATTTGTTTCATGGATGACGTTTCATTTTTGTTAAGGTAAAGACACCTGTATATGTTTCATTTCTATACTAAAA
Source organism: Vanessa cardui (assembly GCF_905220365.1). Lineage (NCBI taxonomy): Eukaryota > Metazoa > Arthropoda > Insecta > Lepidoptera > Nymphalidae > Vanessa > Vanessa cardui. The sequence continues at coordinate 1,979,274 of NC_061131.1, forward strand.
AAATGTAGTGGTGCAAAAAGCTTCATCAAAAGTATAACACCTCGCCTCATTGCCTCCAGGTGACAGGAAGGCTGGTTCGCTTTTTGCCCAGAGGATCGGAATTGCGATTCAACGGGGAAATGCTGCTAGCATTCTTGCCACTATTCACGCAAGATTTATACAGTAACTAGTTTCAGTTCATATTTGTATATATTTAAGCATTTAATGTTATTAATTCTTATGTTAATAAATTATAAAGTTTCTAAATTTCTATACTCTGAAGTCTAGATGTGAAACATTTCCAGGTCGTCACTCAACGTTAACTTAAATATTTTAAAATAAAATATGCCATCGTATTAAATCGATATAGCGAGTCAAGCCACTCCTTTGCGTGCCGAACTCAACGCGTATGCGTTATGATGGCACGCGATTTGGGAGGGTCACAAGACAGGCCTAGCAATTTCGTTGGATATAATATTCGGGGATTAGCCTAATTTGAAAGATCGTGAAAGGGACCATGACTATTATTCACAAGTTACCCTTGAATTTACATTGATAAAAATGTGGCATATTTTTTTATTGAGCTACTCGTAATCGCCCACGGTTTCGCTCGGGTTTTAGGGTGTTGATTATCATGTATCAGACAAAAAAGTAGCCTATGTCCTTTCGTAGTTCAAGTTTGTTTCGTACAAAATTTCATCGAATTCGGTTCAGAGGTTTGGTTGTGAAAGAGCGGCAGACAGACAGAGAGACAGAGTTACTTTCACATTAATAATATAGATAGTGAATAATACAGAACCTAGTTTCCGTCAGTGGCTACATCCTTATCTGATGGTAGGGGTATTGCAAATGTTATGTAGGCCGTTCTGGACAGACTACGGCTTTTTAGGATTCCGTAGCCGTAAGATTTTCCCTAGTACCTCCATTTGTCAGTCTGTACATTTATAGCATCAGTTAAAAATAATAAATCAAAAATATTCTAAATTTTATAATTATGGATTGATGATAAATTAATGAAAAATATCTTTCAAGATAAAGATTTAAGGTTTAGTTCATATTTGTATATATTTAAGCATTTAATGTTATTAATTATTATGTTAAATATACTTACATATAAGCTAGTCTTTTATGTTTTTTAGAGAATAACTGAAAGTATTTTAACTTTGTGTGCTAGATTTATAATTGTCACGAAAAATATGTTAAATATACGGAATCTATAATGTACAAGTGCATACAAACCACTTATATAGATAGGTACTACTATATAATACTACCAATTATATAAAAAAAAACACAATTTAATATTATATAGTTGTCATATGTCTTCAAACAGTTTGCCAATGTAGTCTCTTTTTTCAGAATAGAAGTATTACACTTACTTTGATTGTTTTCGTATTTAATATCACAATATCTTAGCTCTTAAGCCATTGGCGATGCAAGAAATGTTTGATATTTCAGTCTTAATTCAATGTTTATATTCTACTCTACCGTAACACTTTCAAAGTAATTTTTCGTTAACTTTCAGACTCTTATTAAATTTGCAAACACTATATATAAATTTAATATTTGTATCAAAAAATCAAAATCAAAATAAACTTTATTCAAGTGTTTACACTTTTGAATCGTCATTTAACAATTAAGTGAAGGTACCACCGGTTCGGAAAGTAGATTTTACCGAGAAGAACCGGCAAGAAATTCAGTAGTCACTCTTTTTTAACATTAAAAAAATGTTATATCATGTTAGTCATGTTAGTTAAATACAATTAATTAAATTAATATATCCTGCCTGGAAGTCAACAGGTATTAATTCCACGCCTTTTTATCATCTACAAAATCTTGTATCAAATAATACGCCTTTTTTTACCAATGTATTTTTTAAAAACGAATTGAATTTACGAGAAGGCAAAGTTAAAAATGTCTGGAATGAAAGTTGAATGTCTGTATGTCATAGATAAGTTTTTAAAGCCATTATAGTATGTTTTAATATTGTATAGAGAGAGGCGACGGGCCCTAGTAGGATATCCTGCTTCTAGAAGTTAGTTGAACTAAATTAGACCGAGGCACTTGATAAGTTACATTTATTTCGTTTTGTTACATTTTTCATGTATTGCACTTAGTATTATTTACGGAATACACTGTATCTATATATAATAAAATTGGAGTGTTTTATTGTAATATTAAAATAACTGCTTTTACTAATTGTTCAGTATATAAACCAAATATATTTTAATTTTTCTCTGTCTGTTTGTTCGGGCTAATCTCTGGAATGGCTGGGCAGATTTTGACAGAAAGCGGATGTAATAAGGATTAACTTAGGCTACAATAATATTTGTTTATAAATACAATCGAGCACGATGTAGCGGGCACAGATAATTCGTTAATTTGACAGGAAATAATCTTAGTAATATCCGTAATGAAAAAGTTTAGATGAAATTTGACCTAGAGGCAGATATTGTCTGTATAAGCACATAGGATTTTTATACGGTCTCGAAGTCGTGGACGGAAATTGTAATTTACAGTGAATATGGAATGATTTGCAAACTAAGAATACCATAACAATACATTATGGGTGGATTTGTGTATATATAATATTTAGAAGCTTTGATACTTAATAGCCCATTTGGGTAAGTACCCATCTAGGTTAAAATAACAGACGATCGCCTTAATTATACCGTACATAATGTGTTCTATACATTGTTTGGTTTTGAAGCTTGAACGGCCTCGAACATGTCAGTTTACAAATTGCTTTGGCTAGTGAATTTTGAATTTTCAATGCAGTGTGAAATACAAGCATGAAGTACATACAATGATTTTTTGTAACTAGTTGGCCTGTAGATTTGCCCGCGTTGCAGATGTCATCTGCCACTAAAAAGAGCATTTGTCGCTTTTGGAGTTCAAACTGACTTCAAACCCAAATTTCACCAAATTCAGTTCACCGTTTTGGTGTGAAACAACTGACAGACAGAAAGACAGATTTTGGAATATAATGTTAGATGTATATTTTTACGTAGATCTTTTATTTATTTAGGGACACACTAACAAACTGTATCGTGGATAAGTGATTACCTATATACACTGTGAGAGGCCACTTCTTTTATTGTTAAAATAATAGAATAATAGTAATAGCTTTACTTGGTGGTAGGACTTTGCTAGCCCGTCTGGGTAGGTACTACCCACTCATCAGTTATTCTTCCGCCAAATAACAGTACTCAGTATTGTTGTGTTCCGGTTTGAAGGGCGAATGAGCCAGTGTAACTACAGGCACAAGGGACATAACATCTTAGCTCCCAAGGTTGGTGGCACATTGACTTTGAGAATTTATTGAGGGTTTTTTTATTAACCTCTAACTTTTTTGGCCGATTCGAAATTAAAACGCTATATATCTGGACCAATGAAGCTTTTATGACGTAATCTGTAACGAATGGTGGTAACTCAATGAAATAAGATTACCTATTTATTTAAATAACCATGTACGTTTGTAGTTAGTCATATGTTCGCTTCCAACCAGTAGCGAGCAGACTCTAATTCGCATAATTATGTTACGTGATACTTACCCACTGGCCGTCTGATGAACAGGTCACAGCATATTTTGTTAAATTGATACATTTTCAAAGTTTTTTTTTAAAAAAAAAAAAACGTTGAAAAGTGTCTTCAAAATATATCAGAATTCTGCTTCAAAAAAATTTATTCGACGCAATAAACGCACTGCATCTCCCGGTATGTACATGTTATGTTTGTTATTTTAAAGGTGTGTTTTAGTTTTATTACTTCATTTATTATAATAATAATAATATAGACTGATATAGAGCCGAGATGGCCCAGTGGTTAGAGCGCGTGCATCTTAACCAATGATTGCGGGTTCAAACCCAGGCAAGCACTACTATATATGTATATGTGCTTAGTTTGGGTTCATAATACATTTCGTGCTCGGCGGTGAAGGAAAACATCGTGAGGAAACCTGCATGTGTCTAATTGCATCGAAATTCTGCTACATGTGCATTGGAACAGCGTGGTGGAATATGTCCCAAACCCTCCCCTTAATGGAAGAAGAGGCCTTATCCCAGCAGTGGGAAATTTACAATTTTGACCACGGTAGCCAAATAGAAGCGCAAATAGATCTCTACGATTTAATATTATAGTGTAAAAGTGTTTGCAGGTGTGTTCTATAGGCTCAACTTGGGGTTTGAACCTAGTACCTCGGAATCAGCCGCCTTATATCTGGACCAATTAGGTAGTACATAAGACACATGCGGTATTTGAGTTATAAATAAATAAAGCGCAAGCAAATTATCACACCTCAATGAACTGAAACCTTTTTGCGTCTGATTTACACTCGAACACAACCTACTGTAATAATAGCTATACATTTACACTTGATATTATCAATGATATAATAGTAAGATATATATATGAGTGCTATTTTGTATATATTATGTTAACATATCGTTTTATTGGTAAATTGCCTCCAAGTTGTTGATTGTAGTTTTAGCTGCGATGGACGGTTGGATTTAAAAGTTGCACATACGTATTTATTAAAAAATATGTTAGTTCACATCGGACCAAAGAAAGTCAAATTAAAATCTCAAAATAATAATTAATTCTAGAAACATATGTACACATTAACAATTATAGTTTATATAATGAGTTACTAGTTGTATTAGTTAAAAAAAAAAGATTCGATATTTGAATAAGAGATTAATGAACATAGAATTAATTATTAGATATTGTCTATGGAAGTATGCTGTCCATGAGTTCAAGAGTTAGGAATTAAAACTTACGTCTCTGAACTGCGCGATGCCCGCCTCGCCCAGCTCATACATCGACACGTACGCCGCTTCCGGCTGCACGAACAGTTGGCAGAGCACCATCTCCTCGCTTCGGAACATGGTGCCCGCGGGGTATGGACCTAGACAAAAAAAGATTTTTAAGATAAAACACAACACACACACACACACACACACACCCACCCACACACACACACACACACACACACACACACACACACACACACACACACACACACACACACACACACACACACACACACACACACACACACACACACACGCACACACACACACCCACTCACAGCCTTTATTCAGTTTAGAATCTACGTTTCGAACTGGTGATAGATTTACTCAATACAAATGACGGCTCAAAAGTCTTTGTTAAATAGATTATATATTTATTTAATTTAATGTATTTATTGTAATGATACTACTTATAGATACGAAAAATATATATTTAAAAAGAATCAAGATATAAATATATATGATATTTTTCAACCAGCTGTGCCCGCGAACTTGTACGCGTTTGAATTTAACAAAAAAGAAATTATTGTAGCCTAAGTTACTCCCTATTATATAAGTTATCTGCCAGCGAAACTCCCGTCAAAATCGGTCCAGTCGTTCCAGAGATAAGCCGGAACAAAAAGACAGACAGACCGACAAAAATTGTAAAAAATGTTATTTTGGTATATGTACCGTGTATAAATACATATGCATGAGTAGAAAAGGGCTATTTTAATATTACAAACAGACACTCCAATTTTATTATATGTATAGATTAACCACTAATACTGACTCTTCGGGTCATCAATAGACGAAACTTTGTTTTAGTAATTAACTTTTTAACCAGTTACACTCATGTTTTGAAAGGGGGGAAACTGTTTATCTCGCTTTCGAACTTTTCCGGTCTTTTCGGGTTTGCCGGCCCATTGAGATTGACATTTCATTTATACAGAGTGCAATTATTTGCTCACATAAAGCGCACTATAATTTGTTTCGTGTTATTGGCGAGCATCTTGATAATGGCCGTTATCGGAAAATTAATCTTGATTTAATTCTATTTCCGTATATATTACATCACAACAAAAATAACAATGATACAATAAATCAATCAATATTAAATATAGTATTAATAGAATCGTATGATTCGACGTTGTAGAGTAATTCAATGAACTGCATCTCTGAACACTGAGATGCAATCGTCTCATGCTCGAAGACGAATATGTTCTCTGAACCGTCTGCCAATTTTCGTAATAAATGAAACATTTGTAGAATGGGTCGAGTTTATAAATGCTACTAAGATTATTGTGATGTCGTACGACAACGGACTTGTAACGTTCTAGTATTCCATTGTCGTATTTAAGTGCTCTGGAAATAGTTCTATCGTTTAATTGATTCTATTTTTGTATATGAGCGTATGTTTATACGGCTGTTAGCCATAGAATCGTTTGGTTCGACTGATTGATATTGATAAATTGGAATATAGGAAGCTATGTATTCATTTACAGTACTTTAAAAAGTTAAGGAAAGTAAAAAAAATACGCGTGCGTGCGTGCGTGCGTGTGTATGCTATATATCCTATATTTTTTAATAAAATTACAAATAAAACCAAATATATACCATTTAAAGAATACTCATTAATTCTCAAAGATACAATCGAGTAATTATGATCAGCTTTTTTCTGGGTGCGTGGCCACCTGGGAAATTTAAGCATACAGAGAGCAATATCTGATATTTTTCTGTTCTCTGAAGGGTGAGTAAGCCAGTGTAAAGACAAGGGGCATAACATTTTAGATATTGTTGGTGGTGTAATGATTTGTTACTTGCATGGCTATTGTCTATGGATGGTCGTGACCTCTGATCATCTATAATCAAGAGAACTATTTGCCAATTTCACTGTACAAAAAAATTAGTCAAGTTTTGTTGAAAATCGAATAATTATTTCATTTCGAAATACACTATCGCTATATAGCTCTGTCTCGCAGTGAGCATATTGAGTCGTTTAGTAATAATATACTGTAATGTCTTGTCTTTTCGTTATCCTACGAAATAAATTAGCTTCGGAGAGATGTTTTGGCGCGAAGAACTGTCTACGCGCTCGTCGTTCCCAACATTCCTCTAACATCTGTTCCGGTTGCTTTTAGTATTTAAATGTATTTTATAAGTACTATTCTATTTATCTTCGGTAACATCTTGTGTATCTCATAAATGTCTACAATATATTTAAAACTATTTTAGGAAGAATCTAAAATAAAATATTCCTGGCGCTTTCAGTTCACGTTTCATGGAACTAAATGTTCGGTTGCTAAGTGTATTTGTCCCTAGAATACCTGCAGTTGCTGAATAATGATGTTAATTTTAAGACGCCACGAATTTAAGATAAATATATTAATGTCGTTTATTTAGCCAGCCTCGGCTTCGCACGGGTGCAATTTAAGCTCAATTTTAAACTTATAAAATTATCAGTTTTTCTCTAATATATTGTAAATGTATTATACATTATACAAAAAAAAAACGCAACAAAATCGGTTGTGTAATTTTAAAGATCTAAGCATACATATGTAACTATGTATGCTTAGATCTTTAAAATTACACAGGCAGCGGTAAGCTACTTTGTTTTATATTATGTAATGATGATGCTAGCGAATTTGTACTAATATTATAATATAGGACAGTAACCTGTTGCTCATTAAGGGCCAAATAGCTCAAACGAATCTTTTGAAATTATGAAGCAAGCTTGAACTTTAAAGGAAGGACGCAGGTTTTTTTTACAAACGGTATTATCTTCTCAATGTCTACGCTAGCGAGGAGGACAAATATTGTTTTGGCATATTGTTTGATGTCCATCGTTACTGTTTATATGTAGAAGCAGTGCAAAATTACTTCGTATTGGAACATTATTGGAACACCAATTAATTATATTAAATAAACAAAAACATTAATAGGTAACGTTCATGCTAAAGACAATACACGTAATGTCAAATTTAAAAATAGAAAACGCATTTTTTTTTGTTTTTGATTGCAATAATGACAAAGGTTAATCATACTGAGCCTTAGTTTGCTTATCTTTCGGATTATTGTATCTTATTTATTTTATTAGCAATAAATTGCGGTATTATTTCGGTTAATTGTCGACCATTATAACAATAAAAACGATAACATTAGTCAGATCATAATGAATGTTATAATTTAATTTCAAATCATTAAAAAAATATATTTGTTTGAAAATTCATTTCTATCTTACAAGGTAGTGTATCATTAGAGCTAGCGCGCACTGGTGATTTTTGTCACGGTGACTTTAAAGTGTTTGTCATTGTCATGTCACGTTTCAACGTGGAATGCGCTCATTAATAGAGACAGTGACAAAACATTTTCGAAATCGAAGTGTAATTTGCCACTATGGATTTCGAAGAGACGGTCGTTCTCTGTAAACTCGTGAGACTCGAGAGAAAAAGAAAGCGAAGAGTATACTGGGTACTAATTTCTTCCCACGCTTTAATTTTCACGTGAATATCTGAATACTCTTTCAATTTTTTTATCTAAAAGAGGTGGTCTCTTTTCCACTTCTTCTATTAGAACATCATTATCAATATCGTCTTCATGAATATTTACGATTTGAATAGATGGTGACGCCATTTAGCGAGCGCCAAAGTCGCCAGTCAAGGTGCATATGGCGAAAGACTGACGCGTGTGCGCATTGCTATGAAAAAACGTAAAGGCGCTGACAGTTTCGTCACGGGCTTGTTCGCCGGTCGGCGTACACAAATGTCACCCAATTGTTACGTCGTAACATGCGCGCAACTCCATACATATTTATGGACTTGACAAGAGTGACGAAACAGTCACCATGACAAAAATCACCGGTGCGCGCTAGCTCTTAGTCGCCAGACCAATTGAGAGACGTCAGAAATGTATTCTTTCAGCGACCGAACTTGATGGCACAACATTATAATAAAGATTTTGAAAATCGAATCAATATTATATTAAATGAATTTAAATAAGAAAGAGGTTATTCCGTTATAGGTTTTAATGTTCATCTTAGAATTTCGTCATTTGAGAAATACATAGTTTGTTTATTAAACGAAGGGCTTATACGGCTTACAGTGGAGTGAGCTGGTGACGTTTCCTTTTTTTCTTTTACTACTTGCGGTTTAATATAACATTATTTTTTTATACACACTGAATGTTTAAAAGTTTTGTTAGCATGAGTACTTTAAGCCCCCAAATAAAAAAATACCACCACCAAAACAAAAATACAAGACGTATACCACACAATTTAACTGGTGGAAACATATAACGCGATTTTCCGAGTTTTTTTAACGAAAAAATAATATAATAATATGCTAACAAATAAAGGAAGTTATTCAATTTATCAATCTCATGATTTAAGCAAAATGTTTTCGTTACTTATCAAACTGTAACAATCGTTAACCTCTTGTTATAGTTCATCATTATCAATATTTTTGTTACTCTTTTGGCAAATTAAATATGCGAATTTCAATCAACCTTCCAAAAATTTTTTTTATGGAATAGGTTTGTGGACGAGCATATGGGCCACCTGATGGTAAGGGCCTCCAACCTTGGGAACTAAGATGCTATCTCCCTTATGCCTGTACTTACACTAGCTCACTCACCCTTTAAACCGGTACACAACAATACTGAGTACTGTTATTTGAAGGTAGAATAACTGATGAGTAGGTGGTACCTACTCAGACGGGCTTGCACAAAGCCCTACCACCAAGTAAAGTAAAGTGTACATTGATTACATTCATAAAATATAACAAAAGTAAAATTATATTCTAAGTGTCATAATTATTTAAAGAAGAACACACAATGCACCAAAATAAAACAATCAACATCTTAATCTATAATAACTTGAAAATTATTTAAATCTTAATTAAAAGGAAATAAAAAATGTGTAATAAATATATAAGTACATATATGAGACAGGATGTATCAACACATTAGACATCATTTTTGTTGCCCAATGGTCTTACTATCTCTCGAATTTCCTATATATTATGTATCTCTGTTTCTCTATCCCTCTCACTTTTTGAGTTGTCAGGAAAATGTCAGGGCACTAAGGACAGGACTTGAACTATGCTCAGACGAAACGAAATAAATATTTGTTTTGTTATAAACTAATAACCAAATATATATATATCATATCGGTAATGCTAGAAATGTTTAAGCTAAAAAAAAAACGATTTAATCGAACCAAGGAACAGTATGTTAATTTTTTAATTTATACTTTGTAATTTAAAGTTTGACTTTTTCTTATAAACTGTATTCAGATTTTTTGTGCTTTTACTTTTTCGTTGACTTTGCAGTTATCACTTTTTAAAATGTCACCACGGTTTGTTCCTAGTTTTGTAACGATACAAGCACTTTTGTAAATTTTATATATCAAACATCATAATATAACTGTTTCCGTGAATACACAAGATAATTCCAGTTTCATTAACAGTGTTAAAAAAATGCTGTAAGCTCTAAAATGTTACTACAATCAAAACAAATGCAATGCAAGCTGTAAAGATACGTCTTGTACGAGAAATACTAGTATTATGGATTCAAAGGAGATTAAATAATAGTATATAAGTGAGCGATAAAGTGGTGCAGATTAAATGTAATAACAAGACTTGGCTATGTATGACGATTAGCGTTGCTTTGTAATTCCCAAGTCAGCGGCTTTTACGCTTTATGGGTATATTTCATACTAGCTACACTGCTAACAGCAACGTGAATCATAGGGTGATATTATGTAATATTAGCTAACCTTCCCGATTTGCAATGGGTTCGTTTATATTATAGGATAAACGTACTAAGAAATTATTGTTATTTGGACTATGTAAATAAATAAATAATAAATATGAGACAACATCACATTACTCTGATCCCAATGTAAGTAGCTAAAGCACTTGTGTTATGGAAATTAAGAAGTAATGATGGTACCACAAATACCCAGACTAAAGACAACATAGACAGCTAATAATATTTTAGGCCCATGAAAACCGGTGCACACACCACTCGACCATGCGGGTTGTCAATATGTACATCCCCGGCGTACACCTTTCCAATTTTTCATCATGATTGGATGAATACTTTAGTAATATTTAAAGGACAAATTTCTCAATGAATCTAACTTTTAGAGCCTTTTCCAAAAAGAAAGATAAATTCTGAGATAAGCGTCTACAAACAAATATGTAATTCAGCTATATAACATTACACAAGATTTGAATGACCTTGTAATAATCCGAGGTTATTGCTGTAAAAAGTATGAACATTTTTAATAGATATCACTATCATATTGATGTTGTTTAAGAGGGGACAGCTGTTAGGTATCCTATACCTATTTTCTATATCCCTGTATCCCAACGTGTATACAAAATTCCATGATTATTAGTCACTTTTTTGAAGCAAGTTATAAATATGCACTCGGCTTAATACCATTAAATAATATTGCTGTATTAGATTGTCGGCATGCGGCCAGGGTCTTTGTAGTATTTGACCTTGAAACTTGAACTTTTGACAGGTTTTATGTCGGCGGGCTATTTTCGCGTTTTCATTGAAAATTCCTTTCATTCCGAATACATTTTTGGAGTTGGAAATGATTTTTTTTCCAAACCATATTTATGATTAATTGGCTTTTTGTCTCTAGGGCGTTACCCTCGCGGGAGTTCTATTCTAAAGCCTAATCGCAATACTTTAAAGTGTTGCGTTCCGGTTTGAGTGTGAGTGAGTTGGTATAATATGCACAAGGGACATAACAACTTAGTTGCCAAGGATGCTAGTAATCATAATTTGAAATAAAGTTCTTTTACCGGCTTACAGAGGGAACTGGCGGTTATCGTCAAGCCAAGGAAAAATCGTCTGGGGGATCTAAGATGAACTTTATCTCTCTTTCCTTTATTGATTCTTTCTGTCATATACGGTTTTATATAAAATTATTTTTAATTATTTTTTTGTTTTTGTTTTAATTCAATTTTCTTGTCTTTTTATTACGTATATGACCGTTAAAATGTAAATAACGTTACATTATAATATATCTCGCGCAATTGTAAACTGTGTGTTAGTGTGTTGTTCGAAATATTGTGAATATTAATTCAAGTCACAATAAAACATATATAATTTCGATTGTTCGTAATATTTCTAGGTTAGTAATATAAATTAACCGAAATTTACTCTGATAGATTATAAACTACCGAATAATAATGCCTTAAATTGTAGGTAAAATATCATAGTTTACAATCTTCCAATAGTTCACAATCTCGCGAGATAGATTATTATCTAACGGTACTATACGGTGACGTATATTATGTAGCAAAAGAAGCTTTGTTCCAAGCAGATGTCTTACTACACCTCTTTAAAAATCTTTTTTTTTATGGAATAGGTTGGCGAACGAGCATGTGGGCCACCTGATGGTAAGTGGTCACCATCACCCATAGACAATGATGCTGTAAGAAATATTAACTATTCCTTACATCGTCAATGCGCCACCAACCTTGGGAAGCTGCAATATCTCACCCTTCAAACCGGAACACAACAATACTGCGTACTGTTTTTAGCGGTAGAATATCTGAGTAATAAGTGGGTGGTACCCACCCTGGCGGGCTTGCACAAAGCCCTACCACCAAGTAGACTTCAATTATTAACTATTCAACTAGACTTCTTATACAATAAAAGTTTAGGAACAGCCTACTGTCCACACGGTTATTCATAGTATCAGTGTGTAATGAGACTATATATATGTGACCACTTACCGTCAAAGCCGTACTGGCTTATTTAAACAAGACTTATGAATTATTATGCAAAAATTCTATTATTAAATATAACGATGATGTGATGTGAACGGTATTTTTTCCCCCGGGAGTTATTTGGGTTGATTATGTTTGAACTTTAAACCTTTTTTATCTTTTGTTTATCACGAAACAGTCTTTCTATTTGTTTGTAGTTTAATGAACTGTTTCGTTGATCTAGCGACTATTAATGCCGCAGGTCTAAAAGCCCAAGTTCGAATTCCTGGTTGGGACGGACATAAGTTCTCATTTACAACGCGGAGCCTCAGAGTGTGTGCTCGTGCATCATTACATAATATAAAACAAAGTCGCCTACAGCTGTCTGTCCTTATGTATGCTTAGATATTTCAAATTACAACAGATTTTGATGTGTTTTTTTTTTATAGATAGATTGATTCGAGAGAAAGGAATTAAAAATATAACTATAACTACGTTATATAATCGTAAATCGACTTTTAAGTAGTCTAATATTTTTCATTTCAATTTACTTAGGAGGACTCTTGAAATATGTAGAATACGCAATTATTTTTATTACTTTTTAGTGCATATTCATTTGTTTTAAAGTAGTGTTTTGTTTGAAGTCGGTTTTTCTTTTTGTTAAAATTTTTATTTATAGAAGTTTCTAATGTGATGTCGTAAATGAGCAAATTCTGTAGTATAACTAATTATACTGATACTAATATCAGCATTGCACCCGTGCGTAGCCGGGGCGGGTAGTTAGTAAATTAAAATACTGAATACATCAAAAAATAGAACGTGCGTCAATACGCATTATTATCATAGTAGGATCGTTGAGAAGGGCGAATAGATGGTTTGGCGCGATTCTGATAGTGTTTTATTTATGATGTCTGGAAAACTATCCACGAATTAGTTAGTCTCCCGTCAAACAATATGTATGTTGCTCCTGTTTTAAAAGTGTTTGTAACATGTAATATATTCAACTTCCTAGACTTTCTCATCTTCGTGATGAACATTTGTGAACAACGTGATGATTATTATAAAACAAAGTCCCTTGGCCGTGAGTCTGTGTGTCCGCGATTAACTCCAAAACTACTAAGGGATTTTGATGCGGTTTTGCACTAATAGACAAAGTGATCCATGAAGAAGGTTTAGGTATATAATTTATTGAGATTTTTTTGTAAATAAGTTGAAATTGAACGACATTTGAAAAGATTGTTTTTTTCCCCACATGTGTTTAACATTTACGTGCACTCCTGCAAAGCCGGGATGGGCCGCTAGTTTCACGATATAAGATTTAATGCTACTATTTAGTCCACATCCCGAACCAGTCGGTTCGGGATGTGGACTTTGGCGAAAAAAAAAAGACATTAGTTCCCTGAAAAAAATAATACCCGTTGTATTCATAAGACTCCGGAGTTCATAGTATACTTTTATGAAAATCTTTAAATTATAAATTAGCGTACAGCTGTAGACAATTATAGTAATGAGCGTCTTACGCCTCACACGTGTTTCAGTCACACGTAGAATGTGAAAAATTTTATTCCGTCGAATAATACCGGCGTAGTTCACGAGATTAAAATAGTTTCCTTAGGCTTATTTCTATGGAACGCTTACGTATTTATAGTACTCTCGATAGGTAAGAACGAATGATAACCGTCCGAGTATGATTTGTACCCGTGGTCAAGTGTTGCGTATTCAATCAAAACATATACAAATTAAACGTGTGTGATTTGAGACTTGAAGGAAAATAAATATACTGCATAGCGACGTTTCAAATAACTGACTGAAAACAAGTAGGTAAGCAATGGGAGAGTTTTATAAGGAAGTTCATGAACACAGGGGATTATAGTATGAATGAAAAATTGATTTTTGATATTAGAAGTATGTCAAATCGTATGTAGGCTTCTGTAAATGAGTTAGGGAGTGTTTTTAATGTTTTTTGGAAAATTAATCATCCAAGCGGACGAAACTTTTTTGCTTCAATGCTTGAAATATGGAAATCGAAGATAAGTTCCATTAATTACTTAAAGAAATTCGGTGTAATGTTTTCGACAATTCGGATAAAAGTTTGTATGATAGTTCAACATTTTTCAGAGAGCGCTCTGTGAACGATTAGAATAATACGGGACTGCATACTTAAGACAATTAATTGGGTTCCTGATATTGTTTCCAAAATTATACTTTTTTAAATAGGGTATTTCATCGGGTAATCTAATTTCTTACAGCGTCATTGTCTATGGGTGATGGTGACCACTTACCATCAGGCTGCCCAAATGCTCGTCCACCAATTTATTCCATAAAAAAATAAGGGAGATTAATCATTCTATACAGCGGTACAATAAATGGATACGTCCATTTATTCTACTACCAATCTCAAGTATTTTGTACATATGATTTCAAATATAAAACTCGAATTAGCGGCATTCCAAAAATAAAAAAAATAATAATAAAATTAAATCCACGATTCCAAAATAACAGGTACATGTAATATTTGGTTTTTTATTGATAAATAGTGACAAAAAAAAAGTATCCCAAATCACATGAAAAAGTTTTGTATTGTAGATAATTTATTATTTAAAAGACGATAATGTAATAGCAACCGATATTGTTCATAGTGGCCATTACGAAGGTTGATCAACTGACATAAGCGTGTGTGTGAGTGGAAAATCCGACAGGAACGGGATCAGTTCGGGTGAATACCAGTTGACTTCCAAGTAGGATATATTAATTTAGTAATAGTATTTAACTAACATGACTTTGTATTTTTTAAATGTTATAAAAGAGTAACTACTGAGTTTCTTGCCGGTTATTCTCGGTTGAATCTACTTTCCGAACCGGTGGTAGCTACACTTAATTGTAAAATGACGATTCAAAAGTGCTTGTAAAAGCCTACTTGATAAAGTTTATTTTGATTTTGATTTTTTGAAGTTGGTCCTTCACCTTAACGACTTCAAGTGTTCAAGAATTATACACTATAACAGCTACAGCTATTAGACCCTAACGTTATTATTAAGAATTTTTTGTCGCGAAACTCAATATTTTTTGTCAGCGTCATTAGCGTCATATGAGGTTTGAACCCAGAACCTCGAGATATCTGGCCATTAGACCAACGGCACATCAAAACTACCAATACGGAATTAATCTGTGATTATTGATTAAAACCAAGTCTTAAGCGGAAAGAAAGAAACGCTCAGAGGAAACGCTAAATGGTACCTTTGTGGAGTATGATGGTACCTAGTGGTTTAGCTTTTCTATTTTTCTACTGAACATGTATTCAATGGGTCATCTCGATTCTCTCAAAGATTAACCTTAAAAATCGCGGACGCATAACATAGGCACCGCGATAAAAACATCATAAAGTTTACAATAATAAACTTTAAATTAATGACAATTAGAGTTCAAAATACGTTATACATCTGGTCAATCCAATTCAGTAATCTGGCAACACAGTGCGATTCCCAGGCAGACTTGCATTGAGACGGCACTCGGCCATTTATATACCTGGACCACATCCAAAAAGTACTCGGGGATATCACAGATGATCCTATCGGTGTGACATTCTTTTATCAATCAGGTTATTTCTGACGCATTCAATATCTACAGGTTTTAATATTGAACGATTAATAAACTACGTATACGATTCTATAAACAGTCAAATTTAAAATGAGAATCTTGGTATAAATAGGAACTGAGAATACGAGTTCTATTCCGTTTCGTAACCGATTTTCTTTTTATTTTTTACTCTGGCATATAAAGTAAAATGGAACCCTTATAAGATCTCTTTGTTGTCCGTCTAACAAGACCTTGTATGGTATAAAAATGAAATTAATAATAAATACTCATTTCTGTCGTTCCTTGAAAGTCATCAATTCAAATAATCAAAGTCTACTCAATCGAAAGCTATGACTATTTATGTCTCATTTCTAACACAATCACAAAGGCAATCATAACCTATAGGGTACTTCCCGTTGACCTAGAATCATGGAATTTGGTAAGAAACAATTTCTTAGAGCACAAGTAAACTAAAATTAAAAGTAAATTTCTTAATACATCATTGTAGATACCGAACCCCCTGTACGTGAATTATTTAGTTTTATTTTAATCTCATGAAAAAAATAGAAACAATTTTTTTTCTACAAAGTTCCTCCACTTGCAAAATACTAGCGACAATAATTATTAAATATATGGATAGAATTTGGGTTAGATCTTGTGATATTAAAATTCTTGAAATCAATCTCGATAATATTTGATGTTCTTGATGTTTATGATGATATCATTAATAAACTTTCATAGTAAATGAACTATATTTGAAGATTATGTTCCGAAAGAATACATTTAAAATTAATTTCAATAGTAATATTGAAAAGTCGATGCATTAAATGTCAGTTGTCAATAGCTCAATTTTTACTAAGATGAGGTTAAAAGTGGAATTTCGAGTTTATGTCTTTAATAATAAGTATTATATTCCCTTGAGTTTAGTCTGTTTGACCTTTATAAACATGGTGGCATATACTAATTGTGGGTCAATAAAATTCAAATTAACGATTGTACTATTTAAGTGAAGTTTTTCATAGTATTAAATATTCGTTAAATAACAGACATGTCCTATTGTTGCTTCTGTACTTTAGAGATGATGGCTTACAGATAATTTTGATTAAAGTGGATTTGGGTGATTACTGGACTGAATTTTGGAGAGCGTGCAGGAAGCATCCTTACCATATATTCATCACTAAACATGAGATTAATCTCCAATGCTCTAATTATGCTCACTGGTGCTTGCCTGATTCTTAACTGCAATATTGAGTTAATCTGTGCGTGCTCTTTTTTATTTCTTTGTAAAAAAAATGGCCTGTTTCAACCGCTGTGCCTTTGGAGTATTACTATTCAGTTAATTTTTAAAAACAATTGTAAAAATGTATATTTTTTTTTATATCACTACATATTATAAAGCAAAGTCGCTGTCTCTGTCCCTATGTCCCTTTGTTTGCTTAAATCTTTAAAACTACGCAACGGATTTCGATGCAGTTTTTTTTAATAGATAGAGTGATTCGAGAGGAAGGTTTCTGTATATAATACATGATTATTGAAATGTGTAGTAAATAAACATATTCTGTAGTGTATTTAGAATCAGTATTGTACCCGTGCGAAGCCGGGCGGATCGCCAGTATTGTATAAGTGTATTGTTTTACACTCGAGTAAAAACAGTTCAGTGACTATGATCGTACGTTTAATAGTCTACAAATCCATCAGAGACTAAATACAGCCGTTTGAGATTTAAACACAAACAAGTGATTATTAGTACAGTAAAGTATAGCTAATTAATTTTGCAAGCCTATTTAAGGCGCTATTTAAGGAGCTATATCAAAAACACAAATATACATATAGATTATGTTATTTATCCTTATGATCAACTAACTATTCTTATGCTCTATATCATATTTCTTATTATAGTGACGCCACAAAAGCGAATACAAACTGTCGGTAGTACGAAACAACGTACCTATCTACTTATTAATATCTTATACGTTAATTTATCAAATTATTACCTGAGGTGTATGTAAACTTTCATCGAGCAATACATCTCGTAATATTAATATTTTATAAACAAGATATTTCATTGTTTTAATAAGAAAATTATATTATTTCTCATCGAAAGATGTTTGTTGTTATTTTAATCTTTCACTTTTTTATGGTATAGCTTGGCGGACGAGCATATAGGCCGCCTGATGATTAGTGGTCAACATAACCTATAGACAATAACGCTGTAAGAAATATTAACTATTCCTTACATCATCAATGTGCCACCAACCTTGGGAACTAAGATGTTATGTCCCTTGTGCCTGTAGTTACACCGGCTCAATCACCCTTCAAACCGGAACACAACAATACAGAGTACTGTTATTTGGCGGTAGAATAACTGATGAGTGGGTTGTACCTACCCAGACGGACTTGCACAAAGCACTACCACCAAGTCACTATTTGAAAGCTATATTATTCACGAGTAACATAGGCTAAATTTTATTTTGGAAAAATAGGGTTCCGTAAGATATATAGACGATTTTCGGAGACAAGGTGTAAAAGAGCTTTTGAGATACCCAATCCTGACACAAATCCGAAATCTACGGACGAAGTCGCGGGCAGAAACTAGTTATATCATAAACAAGTTATCAATTGCATCAATCAACATTGTCACTTTATTCAGCTTGCATCAAATCTATTTTCGCTTGTATAAATATTTGGCTATGTCTATTGTTAATCGTGGTTCAGTACAGCTCTGTTAGATCAAATTCGTAACTCACCGCTGAAAACGATCGTCAAATGTCAGATATTTAATTAATTAATCACACATCAAAATAACGAAACGTCGTAAGTCGATTTTCAACGTTCCAATTTCGAAATATAAAACGAGTTCGAGATTCTTGTAAATGCTGTTTGCGATTTACGAATTCACCTGTTCAATTATTTTCGCATTAATGTTTTTGCATTGCAATTTTTCCTCTTAACTTGTTAAAAAAAAAAACAAAAGACTGCCAATCCGACTGGTATAAAAACTTTTCGAATTTCGAACGAATCTTAACAACATTTTTTTGTTTGTATTCTGTCAACTTGCAGACGGCTCATCTGATAGAAAGTGTACCATTGCTATTGGACATTTACAATGCCTAAATGATAGTAGATATGTTGCTGGTTTTAATATAGCGTAGGCGCTTTTCATAGGTCTCAAAAAAATATAAAATATTGGACAACATCACATACATTACTTTGATCCCGATGAAAGTAGCTAAAGCACTTGTGTGATGGAAAATCAGAAGTAATGACGGCACCACAAACACCCAGACCCAAGACAACATAGAAAACAAATGAACTTTCTACATCGACTCGGGAATCGAACCCGGGACGTCATAGTGGCGTTCCACCATTGAGGTATCAAGTCATATCGGTATAATAGTTGTTTCGGTAAAAGTGCCAACGACAGCATATTCCACAGAGGTTGTATACAGGACACAGTTAAAGAAGGTCATATACAAACAATAAATTCGTACACCATCAATACCAATTTCCACTGCACTTAAGATGTATTGTAATTTGCAACACTGGTTGTATCCTTCAAACTAGAAGCTATAAAGCATGTTTGTTTGACAGTAAGATAATTGGACCGACTGACCTGAATAATCCACTTGTCCCTAGACTATGATTTTGTGTTTTGAAGCTGCATTGTATTGATGTGTGTAACATTTAAGTGATTGTTTACATTATTAATTACCATATAGACAAATAATCAGCTATGTTGTCTTTACACTTGATAGTTCACAATGATAAGGAAGATGTTTTTTTTTAGAATGTACGTAAAGGTAAACAAACATTCTGCCAATTATTATCTTTCATTCAATTCTAAGTTAAATACAACAACAACAACAGCCTGTAAATTCCCACTGCTGGGCTAAAGGCCTCCTCTCCCTTTGAGGAGAAGGTTTGGAACATATTCCACCACGCTGTTCCAATGCGGGTTGGTGGAATACACATGTGGCAGAATTTCTATGAAATTTGTCACATGCAGGTTTCCTCACGATGTTTTCCTTCACCGCTGAGCACGAGATGAATTATAAAGACAAATTAAGCACATGAATCAGCGGTGCTTGCCTGAGTTTGAACCCGCAATCATCGGTTAAGATGCACGCGTTCTAACCACTGGGCCATCTCTGCTCAAGTTAAATAGTTTTTTTCTTTATTTTAATCCCAATATAAAAATAGTAATATAAGTCAGAGCAACATTAACTTTCAGATCGATTGGGTGATTAATACTAATTAGCATCCAAGCATTTTTTTTTCTAATTATATCGTTCTATTATCAAATACTTCCTGGCTTCTCAGAAAACGTTTTCATTAATTGTATTTTAATTATCTTCATATTTACAAAATATAGATTATGTACATCTAACTTTCCTTGTGACAGAAAACAAATATTTGTCTATGCCATTGTCAATGATAGCAACGAATATGTTAATAAAATTTGTTTTTAACTACGAATGTCTTCCGAATTCTGATAACACACACATACATACAAACACGTAGGTGTGTTTCTTTATGTGTGTTGTTTTTCACAATGCTTATCCTTTACACAATATACATATGGGTTAACATATTCTATATCTGTCAAAATTTGTTTCTCAGGCATAAAAATCTTCTCAGTTAAAGCGTGTCTTTTTCTTCTTGTCATTTAATTACAAATTTTATTGTTTATTATTTTATCGTGAAAATATCGTGACGGTTTGAATCGTTGATTGAAAATGTTTCACATGGAATACGAATCCTCAGATCAGTACATTGATAAGCTGTTCTTTTAACGGATTTACTGGATAATATAATGTAATAAGAGTTTCTTTATCAAATCGATTGTCTATCGAAAATCGTAAACTGTAAATTGCCCAGAGAAAACAAATAATATGGAATCTTCTACGTTTACTCTCAAGTTCTGACCCGCATTTGTTTTTTTTTTAAATCTCGAATGATAATTACTTTTGTAATCGTCTTGATTGGCTCTTTCCGAGTTTTGTGGCAATGCATGCGAAGCTTGATTGGTTTAAATTGACTAAAGCTTAATAATTCGAGTCACGCAAGTATTACCAACTTAAACTAAAATTCCTTTATTCAATACTGAAACATAACACTTATTTATTGCAAGTCAAATTATGGATTACCATCGTTCGGAAAAGAGATGAATCGGTGAAAGAAATTTAGCGCGGCTTTTTCGACAATTTTCACATTTACAGTAATGATTACCGTAATGTAAGTATCCAATTAATAGTATTTAGATTTTGTATTTAAAAATTAGTTTAAGTTTATTTACTCATTTCAAATCAAGGAAAGGAATATCCATATTAATATTAACCTAATAAACTTTAATAGAGTTTTGCTCGAACTCGTAGTTATTTTATTATAATCGCAGATAATAGCTCCATTCGTTTTATATATATCCGAGTTGGCGTAGCTACAAATACAACTATTTGTATTTATACTAAAAACTTTTTAATACAGCAAACTCTTTGCTTGTTATCTTTCGATTTGATATGACAAAAAGTATTTATTGCTCGATTACAGTACATAAGAAAGTCTTTATCGCTTTCATTGCTGTGTAATAACTGTTTAATTTCGCAAAATAACTCTCACTGACTGTGACTTTATGACGTCTCTTTATGATTGTGAAACATCGATAACTTTTCGTGTCATTTAATATTTTATCGTTCGAATTTCAAAAATCTCTATTTCGGTGACGATTTAATCGAATTTTTATTTAATAATACACAAAAATTACTTACCGTTTTATTTAAAACAAAGGATTATGGGTAGTTTTTTTTACACTGTGTCCACTTTGATAATGTTTGCTAATTCGTCGCACAGAACGGGAGAACACAAATTCTATATATCACTTCTGACCTACGCGCTGACTTCGCGGCGACTGGCGTTTGTCAGTTCCAAGCAATTAACGAATGTTGCCAGTTACCGGGAACAAATGCTCCCTGTTTTTTATGTCTTATATTTTTTTAGACCGATTTGTTAAGAATTGAATATAACTAATTTTCTATTGTTTTATGAATTGTTATTTTTTAAACATATTATAAAAAGCAAAACTGTAGGAGGATTGTTTTATTTCGTAATTGTTTACCAAAATACTATAATTTGTATTTAATGAAGTAAATAATTTTAATACCTCTTAGGGCTTTGTGCTAGCCCTTCTGGGTAGGTACCAACCACTCGTCAGTTATTCGACTGCCAAACAACAGTGCTCGGTACTGTTGTGTTCCGGTTTGAAGGATAAGCGAGCCAGTGTAACAGGCACAAGGGACATAACATCTTAGTTCCCAAAGTTGGTGGCGCATGGGCGATAAAAGGAATGACTACTGTTTCACTTACGATCAGGTGGCCCATATAATCCGCCAACCAATAGCACAAAATAATAATAATAATGTTCATCTTGAATAAACACAAATATAAATAGTAATAAATTATACACACAAGTACACTGTCGATACTGTAATGTGTGTGTTAGGAAATTAAATCATTAATGACTATTAGTTACGTATAAGTGTAACCATATCGATTATGATATTGAATCGTGAAAAAAGTACGAAGCGTACGTGTTATTTATTTAAATGAATGTTATTATATTATTTTGGCTTATTAAGTTTTTTTTCAGATTTTTTTAATTCACGAACAAACGAAAACGCGTGAACATTTTTAATCTTGTAAATATTTGTTAATTAAATTTCACTTATTGTCATAATAATTGTATTTAATGGTTTCTATATTATGATACATTTAGATGTGGAGCGCATATTTATCAGTTATTTTTCCCCCATACAGTAATGATGAATAGTTTGTAGAGCTCCGGTTTGAATGACATGACACCTTAGATACAATGTTTACCAGAATTCTTATAGCGATAATAACGTAAAGGTAAAGTAAAGTAACAGCCTGTAAATTTCCCACTGCTGGCCTCCTCTTCCATTAAGAAGAGGGTTTGGAACATGTTCCACCACGCTGTTTCAATGCGGGTTGGTGGAATGCACATGTGGCAGAAATTCCTCACGATGTTTTCCTTCACCGCCAAGCACGAGATGAATTATAATCACAAATTAAGCACATATGTACATACTGGAACTTGCCTGTATTTGAACCCGCAATCATCAGTTAAGATGTACGCGTTCTAACCACTGGGCCTTTACGCGCGCTTACAGCGATAATGCGCTTTAAGAATTAGTTTGTTACTAAAAAGTTGGTCAGATTGCAAAATCAAAATATACTTTATTCAAGTAGGCTTTTACACTTTTCAATTAAGTGAAGCTACCACCGGTTTGGAAAGTAGATTTTACTGAGAAGTACCGGCAAGAAACTCAGTGGTTACTCTTTTTCAACTATACTCTTTTTAAAAATACGGTCATGTTAGTTAATTACAATTATATATGTATGTAATTTATCCTGTTAGGATGTCAACAAGTATTAATTCCACGCTTTTTTTATCGTCTGCATAATCTTGTATTGAATAATATGCCTTCATTACCTGTATATTTTTTTAAAAGTGATTTAAATTTATGAAACGGTAAAGTTAAAAATGTCTGTGGTATTTTATTATGGCATCATTTGTATCTCTGTGTTCAAGTTGTAAGGGACATATTCTCTTAGAAGGTATCACATATTCTAGTTATCATCACTAATCATAGGATCTTACAAGTACAGTCGGGGTAAAAAAGGGTTCGTCACCTTAAGATCTATTTTTGTGTGCTCAGAATGAGCGATAATCTGCTTTACCGATCGAGAATGAAATGTTGCATCGCAATGATTTTATGTTTAGATTCAAAAGGTACTAAAAGTTGATAAAGGAATGCATTTGAAAACTGACGAAGGTTTTTCTTACTCTGACTGTACATATATCTCTATTTCATACTCCGCTTCACTGCCTTCCATTTTACGGATCTACGCGCTGATCCTATACGCGTTGTTGCGTGAAAGAAATACAATCCAACAAATAGACATACAGAACATTTATAAATTAATAATTAGATACTTGATATATTTATATTTCAACTATAATTCACTCGTGGCTTTGTCCACGGGAGTGTCAAAGAAGAGAAGCGTTACTTCTGCATTTATAATATAAGTATAGGTACATATTGTGAGAAAAGCCTTGAGCATGGATGTGGACGGATATAGAGGTAGAGGACGACCAAGGAAACGATGGATGGATTGTGTGAAAGACGATATGGTTAGAAAGAATGTTACTAGTGAGATGACGTCTGACAGAGAAGTATGGAAGGAGAAGACATGCTGCGCCGACACCAAATAATATTGGGATAAGGGCAGGAGGATGATGATGATATAGTTACAATTTTAACTATTTCTAGTTGTAGGTGGCAAACGAGCAGGAGGCTCATTCGATGGGAAGTGATTACCACGCTCGTAGACATCTGCAACGCCGGGGAGTTTGCTGGTCTAAAAGTTAGTTAGTTTAAAACTAATCGTATTGAATAAATAGTATGAGTATTTAGACGAACCGTGAAAAAAAAGTCAATATAAAAGTCTCTATTAACAGCAAAATTTTGTATCGATGTATGTTTGAAAGATGAATAAGCCTGTGACACCACAAGCATAAGGATTATTACGTCTTAGTTCCCAAGATTGGTAGAGCAATGAGGATAGTATACGTATTTGTTACAGAGTGTCTAAGGTAATCAGATGGTACCAAGTAGACCATACGTCAAGTGCGTAGTGAAGCTATTCGAATCTAATCTCTTGGTGGTAGGGCTTTGTGCAAGCCCGTCTGTGTAGGTACCACCCACTCATCAGTTATTATACCGCCAAATAACAGTACTCAGTATTGTTGTGTTCCGGTCTGAAGGGTGAGTGAGCCAGTGTAACTACAGGCACAATGGACATAACATCTTAGTTCCCAAGGCTGGTGGCACCTTGACGATGTAAGGAAGAGTTAATATTTCTTCCAGCGTCATTGTCTATGGGCGATGGTAACCACTTACCATCAGGTGGCCAATATGCTCGTCCGTCAACCTATACCATAAAAAAAATCCCTACGTAGAATACAACAAAGTCGCTTTCTCTGTATTGCTATGTATGCTTAATTCTTTAAAACTACGCATGGGATGTTGATGCGGTTTTTTATAGAGTGATTTAAGAGGTTTTATATGTATAACACATGCAAAATATAGTAGAGAAACACTGATAATTTGATAAACAATGTGATGTCTTCAATTTTTTTTCGTTTAAGTTGCACATTTCACGAGTGCGAAACCGGGACTGGTTGTTAGTTCAATATAGTATGTAATAGTTTGATTATGTTTACGTGTAGGCTTAGTTTTAATTCAAAGTACCAGATGTTTTGTATCAATTAATAAATTAACCTCTGATAGATATTTCGACTGAACCGTTATTAAATAAACACTAATAAATTTCTATATAATTATTTCCAAGTATTTCCTCAAATATTTTGCTTGTGTGCGTGTTTTTAGACATTCGTGTGTTTATGAGATTTATTTTCATGTAAACTGTTTTAGAGCTGTTTGATGGTGTGAAGTTTTTACTCAAAGATTTGTTGTTGTGTATAATGACCAATAGCCTACCTAGTGGTAAGTGGTACCAATTTGCTATATCGATTGACACTAATAGATGTTTATGCTACTCCTAGATACTCTAGTCGTTATATTAATAATGCCATATTTGGAATACTTTTTCAAATGTATAATAGACAAGCTAGTAATTAAATGTTGATTCTGATGTATTAGGTGTCAGTAAATGCACAGTTTTATTTACACACCCAACCAGAAAGAAAAAGTATAAAAATAATATCAACGTGATTATTTGTTTCTTAGTTTCGTTACAAAATGAAAATCAAAATAAACCTTATTTAAGTAGGCTTTTACAAGCACTTTTGAATCGTCATTTAACAATTAAATGAAGCTACTACCGGTTCGGAAAGAAGATTCTACCGAGAAGAACCGGCAAGAAACTCAGTAGTTACAATTATTCGAAATTTAAAAAATACAGTCATGTTAGTTAAATACAATTATATATGTATGTAATGTATCATGTCTGGAAGTCAACAGGTATTAATTCAACGTTTTTAATCATCTACAAAATCTTGTATCGAATAATATGGCACAAATTTTTACAATTTTTTTTATTAAAGTTATTAATTTCGGCATATTTACTCATGTCTCGTGAACAAGACATTCGTAGATTATGTCGAAATATCGAGCTCCACCGAACAAAAATAAAAAACATGGTAAATATCCCGAAACTAATCACTTTAATAATAAAAATAACCATGTTGATTAAATTTTTTTTAATAGCGTTTCGAATTTACGTATCGGCAAAGTTAAAAAAGCGGACAGTGATCCTGCAGATCTATCAAAACAAGCTAAGCGATGCGGTTTAAGATTATACCATATAAACGAAATTCTCGAAATATTTTGTCGCATAGCTCTTATAAATTAGATTATTCACTTTTAAAAATTTTTTCATCGCACTTCTGATGATCATCAAAATTCTTAAGGTATTTCCTAATATCGTAGAAAGTTTAAATTTGATATGTAAGTTAATACACAAACAAAATAAAATATAAAACTAGTAAATTTTAGCTCACAGCGCCTTACACTTTTCGTTTGTACAGGAACTCTATATATTGTATCACAGTAAATTTTTCACCATACGCCCATTTGAATGTAGTGAAATGACAAAGGTTGCTTTGTTTTGGCTATTTTTGACTAAGGTGTAGATAGGCCTAGTAGAGTTAGGACGTGTAGAGTTACCCCGAGAACCCCCCCTAGGTGTTGGAGGCCCACATAGGCGGGCCGACCGTCAGGGCGTTAGGGTACCGCTGGTTTTTTAATGGGTAAGCCCGGTGGACCTGGGCGCTAGGCGTTGAGGAAACCGGGGAGTCCCACACACCCCCTTACTTTCCATCACGTGGGGGTAGCGCGTCCAGCGTTTTTCGAGCGATAAAAAAAGGACGTGTAAAGTTAGTGGGTTGGAATCTCTGCATGTTTATCTGATAACTTTTTGACAGTGCGAGTAGTATTGTATCATCTTTTAGACATTTTACATGAAAATGTTTTTGGTTATGTATATTAACTTGATGGTAATACTCTAGTTACACATATTAATATTAAATTTCACTGATGAACATTTTGTTGGTCCTCCATATATTACTCTGCAACAACAGCCTGTAAATTCCCACTGCTGGGCTAAAGGCCTCCTCTCCCTTTGAGGAGAAGGTATGGAACATATTCCACTACGCTGTTCCAATGCGGGTTGGTGGAAGACACATGTGGCAGAATTTCTACGAAATTTGTCACATGCAGGTTTCCTCACGATGTTTTCCTTCACCGATGAGCACGAGATGAATTATAAAGACAAATTAAGCACATGAATCAGCGGTGCTTGCCTGGGTCGAACCCGCAATCATCGTCTAAGATGCACGCGTTCTAACCACTGGGCTATCTCGACTACACTTTCATATATCATATAATCGGGTTAGAAAGTTTAGTAGCACGATATGTTGTTGAATTAGAAATGAAAAATAAGTATTTTTCAGACAAAGCAGTGTAGAATGGGCGTGCTGTATGACGGGGTCATTGGTCGCGACCTTTAGCCAGTGCCGCACCGGCTGTACTCCCGTTATTGTATTCATAAATCAACACTAATCGCACTATTTTTTAAATAGCCATGATATTCTTAGTAGTCTGCTGCAAGAAATATTGACTATCCCTTCATATAAATCAAATAATAAGCTCCAAACCTTCTCCTCAAAGGGATAGGACGCCTTAACGCAACAGTTGGTAACTTACAGACAGTATTACTGTCATCAAGTCAATTTCAAAGTCAAAAACCTTTATTCAAAATAGAAGTGCTTACACTTTCTTATTGATTGTCGAAAATCTACTACCGGTTCTTAATATGATACTTCAGACCTGAGAAGAACCGGCGAAAGAAACTCAGCGGGATTTTTTTTTATCGTGTAAATTTACAATTTACAGTAATAAACATATTCTTGTTATTTGAAACAGCCTGGAGGCGATCATCTCATTCCCAAGGTGTGCAGTTAACTAGAAAGTCATTAGTGCTGTAATATCCTTTAGCACACAAACGCTCTTTAACGATTCTTTTAAATTTTATAATTGAATATTTGATGAACGTTTTCTGGGATCCATGTTGTAAAAACGTATACATTGCCCCAAAACAAAGTTACTAACCCTGTCCACATCAGTCAAAAATCTAATCTTTTTTTATCGCATAGGCCGCAGAGCTGAGTCTATTCGCCAATTTACTTATATGGGTGCCCCATTGGAGCTTAGAGTCTATTGTCATACCAAGGAACTCTGTTGACTCTAATACATCTAATGCTTCCCCGTTTAAAAGTACATTCGTTTTGACAACCCTTACATTGGGAGTAGTAAATTTAATACATTTTGTCTTTTTACTATTTAACATTAAATTATTGACACTAAACCAATGTACTATTTCCGAGAGAGCATTGTTCACATCGTCATACATTAAAAGACGTCTTTTTATTTAAAAAATTAAAGAAGTATCGTCAGCAAACAATACTATCTCGAGTTTATCACCTAAGAGATGTGGTAGGTCATTTATATAAACAAGGAAGAGAAATGGACCAAGAATTGATCCTTGAATGACCCCCACAGTAACCTGAGCCCCGGGAGATCTCTTTCCATTTACATCAACCCTCTGAATCCGATTGCTTAGATACGAAATCAGGAGACTGAGTGTAGTGTCCCTGACTCTATAATGTCGTAGCTTCCTGACCAAGGTTTCGTGTTGCACACAATCAAAGGCCTTAGATAAATCACAAAAAATCCCTAAGTTATTCTGTGACTCCTCCCAAGCCCTGTAGATATTCTTTATGAGCTCAACACCAGCGTCAGTTGTCGAGCGTCCCCTTGTAAATCCAAATTGTTTCTTGTGTAGCAACTTGTTCTTGTTAAAATGCCGATGCCAAACCTTTAAACCGAATATGTTATGTCTTGTATCCATATTTATACTAACTTTCTCAAATTCAAACTGAAATACCAAAGTACTAAGTATTGTTGTTTCGCGG
The DNA here is from genome assembly GCF_905220365.1 of Vanessa cardui. Lineage (NCBI taxonomy): Eukaryota > Metazoa > Arthropoda > Insecta > Lepidoptera > Nymphalidae > Vanessa > Vanessa cardui. The sequence continues at coordinate 2,008,421 of NC_061131.1, forward strand.
TAAAGTGTGTGCGGAGTTGGTGATTAGACGGTTAACATCTCTTACATCTCGACTATCTTTGATTTTTTTCACAATTATTGATATATATTGTACAATGTTAATACAGAGCGGTGAACCTATTACGGAGAGTGTTATTAAAGAATTTTAAAGCATTTGTCTCGATTGGATTAATATGTGTTTCATGATAATGGGTAAAATTTTAAACGTCAAAACTTTTAAAAAGAACTGAGATGGCCCAGTGGTTAGAACGCGTGCATCTTAATCGATGATTTCGGGTTCAAACCCAGGCAAGCACCACTATATATATATATATGCTTAATTTGTGTTTATAATTCATCTCGTGCTCGGCGGTGAAGAAAAACATCGAAATAAAACTAGTTTAAACGGATTTTAATACCGTATATTAATTATTTTTAACATCCCGACGTTTCGAGCACTTTACAGCGTTCGTGGTCACGGGTAGACTACCTACCACCTACCACCGTGGTCTACCCGTGACCACGATACGGATTTTAATCGCGTATATTAATTATTTTTAACATCCCGACGTTTCGAGCACTTTACAGCGTTCACACGCGTAGACGGGTAGTCTACCCGTGACCACGATTAAAATCCGTTTAAACTAGTTTCAATGTGTAATAATCGCGAAAATTTAAGACAACATTAAGAAAAACATCGTTAGGATACCTGCATGTGTCTAATTTCATCGAAATTCTGCCACATGTGCATTCCACCAACCCGCATTGGAGCCGGTGGTGGAATATTGTTCCAACCCTCTCCTTAATGAAAAAGGAGGCCTTAGCCCGCCAGTGGGTAATTTACAGGCTGTTACTTCATTTTCCTTTTTATAAACATTTAAATGTCAAATCGAATGTCAACTGAGAGGAGTCGGTGCGCGAGTGTGTGTGTGGTTCTCTATGGTTTTGATTGTATGTGGTTTTTACGATAGTAACCTAAATAAAGTCTGCGTTCAGAACAATTAACAAAAATGCAAAAGATTAACGTGATTTTTAAAGCACAGGAGTGTAACATCTGTATTTTGGGCGGCTACTTTAAATATATTTTAAGGAAAATTCAATAAATGGATCGTGAAAATACTGGTGAACTCATGACCTGAAATAAGCTAAACACTGTACTTAGACGTAAATCGTATTGAATGTCTTAGATAACCCAATAAAAATATACGTAAAACATTTAAGAAGCAAAGATTATTTTTAGTGGTATTATAACCCTGACAGCAATGGGAATAACACTGCACGGGCTATCTTTGTCTAATCCAGTTAACATCGGCCTCTATGGTTCTACTGATTTCCTTTCTTTCCGAACATTTTTAATAAAACGAGGGAGCGGGGAGGGATCTAGTTAAATTGGTATTTTATATATGGGTCGGGTCAACTATACCAATTACGTGTACTATTAGCATTTAGCTTTAAGGCGATTTTTTAATCTAATGGTATGAAGGAGTTTTGATAATATGAATTGTTTGAACGGTGTAATTTATTGTAAACTAGTGATCTATTTCGATTTTCAAATGCAGTTTTCTTTATAAAAATATTATTTTGTGTTCTAAATTCAAATTACAGTCATATTATTTTAAAGACAAATCTTTTATAACATGTTTCACCTTATTGTTAAGCCGAGATGGTCCAGTGGTTAGAACACGTACCCACAATCATCGGTTAAGATACCGATGACTGTGGGTTCAAATACAGGCAAGCACCACTGAATTTTTTTTCACCAACTTTTATTTCTCGCGTAGAATTAATTACGATTTACATTTCATTACATTTTAATTATAATATTAGTTAAATTAATAATCGTGTAAATTTTTTTTTTGAAATATATAATATATATTAAAATTAAATGATAAAATCTTAATTAAAATATAAGTTAAAACATTTTAGTTATTTCTCATGCAAGCAGGTGAAGGCCTCCTCCAGACTTCTCCATTTGCCTCTTTTTGCCTCAAGAATAAAGAATACTCTTTAGAAAAAGCCTGTTTTGAGCTCGGGTTCCAACACAGACACTAATTATTCTGAAAAACTGCATTTTAAATCTGTTTATTTAAAAAGAGCAGTTATGCGATTTTGTGTTCGATTCTACTCGCGGGGCTGTTTTTCGAAACGATGGTTCTGTATTATATTCACGATTCAAAAACGCTTCATTGCAAAGTTTATTTTAATAAAATTGATTTGATTTAAGACACTAGAAAGATAACGTCCAACTTTAAAAGTAGAGACTACTTTTGAATATCGAATACATTCTACTGACCCGATTTGAGTGTACTCAAGTTCTAGAATATTCTGGAATTCAACCTTACAAATTAGCAAGGAGGTCGATTAAAAATAAATCAAACTACGTACCAAGTATTTCCAATTGTGGGCCATACGTTTCTAGCATAATTTCTTTCCCGTTACTGCTGTGTTCCCCCTTCATCTTGATACACTAAAATATTGCAATTATGATAATAATAAAGGATGGTTTAATTCGACAGAGGACTAGAAAGCTAATGAACAATGAATTGATAGAATTGTTTTCAATTAACATCTTTCGAAAACATTTGCGATAAGATAATGAAGTGCCACTTGGATGTCTCAAGGTACTCAATGGTGTTTGTTCTGATTGAAAGATTGATTAAAATTAAAGGTGTTGCTTTCAATGGAAAACAAAATCGAGGCCATCGAGAAGGTTTTCCAAGTCTTTTCCATACATTGGTGACGTTTCAAACAGTCCTGAAATATGAATTTTTAGGTTTAAAGATTATTTACTCTCATAAAGAAAATTACATCACTTATTTGAATCAAACTCTAATTACTTTATTCAACGTAGAATCATTACATAGTACAGAGTTTAAATTGACACTCAATTAGAATTAATTGAGTGTCAAATTAAACTCTACCACCGTTTCGGAAAAAGGAACACCCTGACCTGAATAGAACCGGCGAAAGAAACTCAGCGGGTCTTTTTTTGTCAAGTGAATAATACAAACAATTAACACACATTCGCTGTCGTACTTAGATTTATCACTGGAGATAATAAAACAAATCATCAAATAATATATAACAAAAATCACTACGATTTCAAAACTTCAATTATTCCATTTAACATGAGTATGTTAAATGGAATAACAGAAGTTTTTGTAATAATATAATGAGACAGTTGTTTTTTAAATATCTTTACTAATAGTACTTATGGAAATCAAATATTTAATCCATAAACAATATATCTTGACATTTTTTTTAAATACGTCTTAGACTATGCCATTTATGTCAAACGCCGGTCCGCTCATCACAAGCTATGGTCACCTGCTTCGATCTAAAAGGTCAGGGAAAGACCAAACGAGATGCGGTCAGCTGCGAATAATTCGATAAGTGACACTATTATGTGAAATGTGACCCAATGTTACTAAAAGGACAATCGTTATCGAATCAGTCGCTCGAGTATCTATTCTAAAACACGATACCAAACACTATTTATTATCATTACATAGTATAAAACAAAGTTGCTTACCGTTGTCCCTATATACATAGCTTATATCTTTAAAATTACGCAACGGATTTTGATGAAGTTTTTTTAATAGATGGAGTGATTCGAGAATGTTTTTGTAGGTGTAAAGAAATATGAAAAAAATTGTAGCATATTTAGTATCAGCATTGCACGCGTGCGAAGCCGGGGCGAGCCGCTAGTACATCAATAAACATAGATATAAATTACATAGAAGAAACATTTACAAGATGCGGTATTAAATCATACAGTGATCTCTTCCAGGCAACCGTGAGTTAATAGAATAGTACCGTAAGGGGTAATGGTAATAATTTAAAATCTTTGTAAACTAATTGTAATTTAAAATTTAGAGTAAGCTTTAAATAAATTAATATACAGATACACATACTATTTATATATACAACAACAACAGCCTGTCAATCACCCGTTGCTGAGCTAAGGCCCCCTCTTCCTTTTGAAGAGAAAGTTTGGAGCATATTCCACCACACTGTTCCAATGCGGGTTGGCGGATTCACATGTGGCAGAATTGCGTCAAAATTAGACACACGCAGGTTTTCTTACCATGTTTTCACAATATGTGTGTCAAAATATATGGAGTCGAGATGGCCCAGTGGTAAGAACGCGTGCATCTTAATCGATGATTGCGGGTTCAAACCCAGGAAAGCACCGCTGATTCGTGTGCTTAATTTGTCTTTATAATTCATCTCGTGCTTAGCGGTGAAGGAAAACATCGTGAGGAAACCTGCATGTGACAAATTTCATAGAAATTATGCCACATGTGTATTCCACAAACCCGCATTGGAACAGCGTGGTGGAATATGTTCCAAAAACCTTCTCCTCAAAGGGAGAGGAGGCCCAGCAGTGGGAATTTACAGGCTGTTGTTGTTGTTGTTTGGAATAAAAGGTTTCGAGTTTATTCCAACAAGCTTCTCCAAAGTGGGTTTAGAATATACACACATACACACATGCAGGGTACCTCTAGATCGTTTCCTACACCACTACCTACTAAAATACATCAACATATAAAGATAAATATAATCGCTCATTGTATACACAATTATTGTCAGTAAGGAATGCGACCAAGTACTGTATCTCTGGTGTCTTTAATTGCGTAATTCAGATGTTAATTGTATGGCATCTACCAAGATGTGCTAATTGTCTAATCGCTACTACGTACGTGTATGAAGTGAAGTCAAAGTCAGTATCTTTATTAAATATAGAAGCGTTAAACTCGTATTTTTACTGTCAAAAATTTACTACCGTTTTGGAAAAAAACACTTCAGACCTGAGAAGAACTGGGGGAAGAAACTCAGCGGTTTTTCTAACACATGCGATCTTTTTATTCCCAAAGTGTGCAATCGTCTAAAATTTATTTGTTTTACAATATCCTTTAGTATACAAGCGTTCCTTAACTTTTGAATTCTACAAGTGATTTGATTTGATTCTTGTTTATGTTCTCATAGTATTTACTGTACTGTTATGTATATTTGACATAAAATCCGTTGTTCCTCATTTATTAAAAGAGGTAAGCATGCAAGGTTAGATTCGTGTTAGATTTGCTAAAGATCATTTTACTGTTATTGTTGTTTATATAAGCTCGAAAGCGCTTTTTCTTTGGCTGAAGGACATTGAGAATTAGATTATACTTATTTGGCTAAAATCTTTAGTTTTACAGTGTGGAAAGAATTATTAAAAGTAATTGTCATTCGGTTCTGTGTTTTCAGTATTTATAAATAACAAATAAGCATACTTTCTCATATATGCTAACTATATAAATACATAAATATAAACTTTTTTTTTCATATTCAACAATTTTATTAAACTTTACAATTAAATATTTCCTTAATTAAAAATTTACCATTTAAGGCGACACTAGCTATCCTTCAAACGAGTAAGATGTAGCATAAGACATACCATTGAGAGAAATAAAAGGCGAAAGAACGAATTTATCTCATTTAATCACTCATTCGTTCTTTCGAAAAGAGTTAAGGTTTTACTAAGCTATATTTGAACGACACAGAATAGACTTAGTGTGAATGTACGGGGAGTAATTTCGTAACGAAACGATATAGCGAGTTCCGTCACACAATTGTGAATGAGGATGTATGTATCTTCATGTGCTAGATTCTAGGTTATGGTTGTCAACAGAGAAAAAAAAACATAAAACTTAAAACTAACTATTTGTTTTTGAACCAAATGACAGATTAAGTGATTTAAGTATAGTTCGACACAACTTAGATGTAGCATCGGCGAATCGTAAAACCAATCACATCCGAATTAAGTACGCTATCCCAAATTATCAATATTTATTTCTTATGTGAATATGATCTTTACACAAACGTATAAACTTGTAATTGACGAATATTGGTCATATGATATGACCAATATTCGTCAATTTGACACGTCGATTTACATGCACTTGCTTTCTCAGGTTGAACCGACGCGAGAATCTATAGCGACGAGTAGCGTCGAATGGAGCTATTTCTATTGATTGTAGAAATCGACAGTAATCGGTTTTATTGAATTTGCCTATTCTACATCTAAGTTGTGTCGTATTATACAACATGTTTGGTAGCGGGAAGTAGCCAATAGCAAGACTTTTTATTTAAACCATATGTTCCTTCGTCGTGGCAAAAGAAAATCAAACATATATCTACTATAACAAACCTGAATATTCGTTGTAAGAAATTTTTCCTGTGCTAATTTACATTCATAATTCAGGTTATGCTGAGCAGTAAAAACATCGTTATTAAACCTTAATGTCTGGGATTAAATTTATTGTCTTGTGAATGTAATAACCCAACGTCTCTACGTTAGGTACTGTGGTGAAATATAATGATAAATATTAAATAATAAATAAAAATTTTAACAAAAAGAAAAACCGACTTCAAACAAAACACCATTTTCAACCGACTTCCAAAAGGTTATCAATTCGTCTGTATTTTTTTTTTATGTTTGTTACCTCATAACTTTTCACTGGGTGGACCGATTTTGATATTTTTTTTTGTTTGAAAGGTAGTGCTTCCCGTGGGGTCCCATTTTTTTTTATTTTTTTCCGATGATGGTATCCATATGAAAACGACATAAGTCTTAAATTTGCATTATGTATATGCGCGACAAATAGGTGAATAACTGAAAATCACGTTAACCAATTTTGATAATTCTTTTTTTATTATAAAATATATACTTCAAGGGTAATTTGGTGAAAGTTTGGTAAGGTTCTGAGCATAGCATCCATGACAAAGTAACGGAACGGAAGGGAACGTAACTATTCTGACGAGCACGTTAGCGATACTCGGTCGAATCTTTTATTTATAGGTTATTTGGATGTTTAAGTCGCCTTCCATAATGTGGGTATGTTTAAATAATTATCATAATCGAATATTATAATCAACTAGCTACCCACCCCGGCTTCGCACGGGTGCAATACTGATACTAATAAATATACTACAGAATTTGTTTATTTACGATATCACATTGCAAATTTCTAAAATTGTCTGTGTTTCTTTACTATATTGTTCATGTATTATATACACAAACCTTTCCCTTGAATTAAACTTTCTATTAAAAAAAACCGAAGCAAAATCCGTTGCGTAGTTTTAAAGATATAGGGACAGAGAAAGCGACTTTGTTTTATACTATGTAGTGATGGAACTCCTAAACGGCTTACAGTTAGGGTGCGTTTTGGGGCAGAATTTCTTACTGTCTTTAATCAAATTTTGTGCATATGATGTGATGCCATATGATGTACGACATATATTAGCTGTTTTGCAAAGTTTTTTTACTGAGGTCGATTACAGCTCTTTCGAGGGTACCTTGTAGTTTATGCCGCATGACGTGTTAAAGCCGCATTTTCGAAAGTCTATATTTGCTTTATTCGAAAGTTTCTTTTGAAATTGTCACCGAAGTAGTTTCTGATTACTATAAACGGCACGCTTAATCTTTCCATATTAAGAAGAAATAGTTAGTCTACATCAGCTTCACTTAAAATCAAAAAATAAATAAAATTTTAACAAAAAGAAAAACCGACTTCAAACAAAATACTTATAATCGACTTTTAAGTAGTCTAATATTTTTCATTTCATTCTATTTAGGAGGACTCTAAAAATATGTTGAATACGCAATTATTTTTATTACTTTTTAGTACATATTCATTTGTTTTAAGATAGTGTTTTGTTTGAAGTCGGTTTTTTTTTTTGTTAAAATTTTATTTATAAAACAAATGAATATGCACTAAAAAGTATTAAAAATAATTGCGTATTCAACATATTTTTTAAAGTCCTCCTAAGTAAAATGAAATGAAAAATATTAGACTACTTAAAAGTCGATTTACGATTATATAACGTAGTTATAGTTATTGTTATATTTGGAGCCGGTAAATAGCCGGTATAAGATGATCCTGTGGTTAGGTAGAATATAAGTTACTTTCTTTTCTTCCGCCAGTCTTAGCCGTGGTTGACGGGCATACTCAAGTCGGCCTCGTTGCCCAGGGTGCACCAAAGAAGGTGATTGGCATGCACCCGGCAAAGGTCGTTTGGACATTCTCCACATTTTTTGACTTATATTTAGCTCATAATATATTCAGCTGGGGAAACCCTTTTAATTATGAACTAAGCTAGGAGTCTGTACTCTTTTACATATAAAATCAGTACGTATGACTACAAACTATTCTTACATATTAGGAAACACAAAAATGGACCGAAAAGAATACCTATACATCAATCGGTTTTCTTTATAGGAAAACTTTGACACAGTATTTAAACACTTTCCTGTTGTGTTTTGTCAAAGAACTGTTTGAAATTAAAACAAAAATATATCTTATTGTTTGACTTTTGTTCCATGTCGTAATAGATTTTATATCAGCTCCTACTAAATTTCGTTCAGTCAAGCATGATTTAATAGCTTTTACGTTTATTAATGGAGTGTCATTGAAACATCACAGTGTTTGTTTTGATTCAAATTAACGCTATGGGAGTTTCCCATAGTGTTCATTATTGTATACCTCGCAACGTGACGCGTGTGGATGTGGTCTTCTCTTGAAACGTCACATGTGACAGCCTGTAAATATCCCACTGCTGGGCTCTCCCTTTGAGGAGAAGGTTTGGAACATATTCCATCACGTAGTTCCAATGCGGGTTGTTGTGGAATACATATGTGGCAGAAATTCCATTAATTTACACATATGCAGGTTTCTTCACGATGGTTTCCTTAACCGCCGAGGAAGAGATGAATTTAAACACAAATTAGGGACAAGAATATTCAGTGGTGCTTGCCTGGGTTTGAACCCGCATTCATCGCTTAAGATGCATGCCTTCTAACCAATGGGCCATCTCGATTTTCCGCAGCAATATATCACGCAACTAGTAAAATATCTATAAATCAAGGATATATTCAAAAGTTGAGATATATTTTCAAATATTAAAATATCGCGAAAGGACAAAACAAGGAAACAAGAACTATGAAGAAGATCCAGAGCCGGATTAACCACGTAACAACAGTTGTTATTGCTTTATACCCCACGCGAAGAAGGGGCCCGCGCTAAAGAGGACTCCGCGCGAAAGAGAGCCCCGCATTTTAAACACTCATCTATATGTGAGTGCAATTATTTGAAATATTTTTCATGAATCAGTTTTTAGTTGTTAGTTTGGTAGAAACCTAATGTTTGGGTTTTTATACTTTTTCAGACCTTAGCAAGGTTCATAATATACTTTTAATTACCAAAAAAACTTAATCTAAATTTAATTGTTTTTTTAAGACTTTAACTTAAGAACCCATTGCAAACCAATTACTATTTAGAAGATATTGCTTGAGGCCCCGCGCTTGTTTAACTTCGCGCTGAGAAGATCCATTAGAGCCCAAAAAAATCCTATCCATTAATTTTTTCATTACAACAATGAATCCATCGGCATCCACTTCTAAGAATAATATATTTAGGGTTTGCAATTAACATAATTCACACGGAACATCATTTCTCCGAACAAATACTATTAGCTTAACCATGATATAAAAATAGGCTCAGAAATGAATTTGTACGTCACGGCCTGTACTGTTTATTGCTTCGCCGACAACCCTAAATATAAAACATCTGAGGATCGTGAACGCAATAATGCGAATACAATGGTCAGACGCTGATATGAGGCAGGTCGTCTCGTGTAAATAATAACGTGGGGATTAGGCTATTTGACAACGACAAAAATAAAGTATCAATATTTGTAATAAGTATATATTAAGAATGTTGTCTTAAATTTTCGCGATTATTACATATTGAAATAAAACTAGTTATAACGGATTTGAATCGCGTATATTAATTATTTTTGACATTCCGACGTTTCGAGCACTTTACAGCGTTCGTGGTCACGGGTAGACTAAGGTGGCATTTGTCTATTTGAAGAACAAAGGAAATATTATTTACAACTACCGCCACCGATTTCTCAATTGGTATCTTGAGTAACGTTCTGGTTGCACGCAGAAGGCACTGACTGTATCTTTAGGTCTTGCAGTCTGTTGGATTTGGGATTTTTTAATAAGTGGATCCCAGGTGTTAGAAAGTCTTCAACCATGTTCTCTATTGAAGTTCGTTTGTTTTTGAATTTCAATAGCCTCGCGTATCATTCTAGGAATGAATCTGTGTTCTTTAGTGAGGATCTGTGGTTTATCAAATCGAATAAAATGGTTAGGTTTATCCAGAGCATGTTAAGAATATATTAAGAATTTAAAAATGTTTATTTATTTACGAACGTTGAAAATAATCATTAATTCATTCAAAGATCCATACATAAAAATGCAAATTTCAAACGTTTGTCACCTGACACAAAACGCTCCTGATTGGTCGGGTTTATGATGACGTCACTTGCTTGTTTACCTCGTTTGCCTACTGTATGTGGATTATATGTATCACAGATTACAATACAGGCAGTGACTTCATCGACCCCATTGGTAGCGCGATATTGTCCAAGTAGCGTTTTGTACGCTATTAAAATATAGAATTTTTGTACTAGAAATAAAAAAAAAAACAAATTTTACTGCGTTTCTTAACTTCTTCTAAATAATATAAAAAACGATATAAAAAAATCAGTCATATAGCCTAGACCTGTATATTTTTATTAATCTTCGTTCAGTGTCAATTTTTAAAATAATTACTATCATCGCCACAACTTACTATATAGGTTTTTCTTTGTCTAATTATACGAAGATGTTATTAAAAAACAAAGCGTGTAATTACAAAGGCACGTTATGTAATTAATTGATTAATTCTTGTAATTAGCCTGCTACTAAAATTGTTATTAAAACAGTCCGCGATATAAATCAATGATAAACTTCATACTTATTTTATAAAGTTTTTTCCTTCAAATGGATTAAAAATGATGTATGTCAAAAACCCGCCAAATACTCCCGCCTTTATTTATAACACAGATAACATATCCTAAGTTCATTTTAAGAATAAGCTGTCATGAGTTTTGAAGTTTGATAGCATATTTGAATTATAGATACAAAATATATAAATTAATGAGGCAATAAAATTCTAAAATTGAGGCTGTTACTACTGTTATGTTAAAGTTCAATCCTAGGGCTCACAGTTCTGAATTTTTAAAGTTAATTCGGTATTGATTAGTCATTTTCGCTATTTTTAATTCATATTTGACCTACATTATTCCGATATATTGTGGTTTATTTATTAAAAGATAGTTACAATGGTGCTATATTTTAGATTTACTAAAGATGTTAAAAATGTTATTTAAGACATTCATTCGTTGCACTCGGATTGAGCAGTTTGGTGGTGCTTTTTCTTCTTGTTTGTTATTGTTTTCTGATATTAAAAGGCTAGTAAGCTCATTGAATATATATTATTAATTTAAAATATGTTTAATGAGTTTACTAAAAATATATGGATAACAAACAAATAAATCTTTTTTATTAATGTTGACCCAGTGCAACCGTACATTTTCCAGAATAAATAGTAATTTAATTATATTCGAATAGATGAAGTACCAATTTCCATTTTCACACAGTTACAAAAAGCGTGTTGATTTGTTCGTAAGAGAGACTTAGTGACTAATGGATCTGAATGAAAACGATCTGTGATCGAAACAGTTAAATAAAAACATTCCAGTAAACGATAAAAAAAATGTTTGCAAACAGTTCAATAAAAAATATAAACACTTAAAAATATAAATAAAATATCTGTAAAAAAAATTACTTGACAGCGCCATCTAGTTGCATATTGACGAACTTATTGGCTGCTTACGGTATGTCCAACTTTTAATATATAAATAAGTTTACTAAAACTGTCAACAGATGGCGCTACATGTAACGATGGTAATTGTTAATAACAATTATTAATCGCCAGTTTTATATTTTTAATTACAAAATGATAATAAGTATAATTAAGAAATTAAAAGAATCAACACATTAATTGTAGGACACAATGAAATTACTTGATAATTAAAATCTCCTGAATTTGATTTAGCCTTCTCCTAATTACCCGTTATTAGAAATTTATTTCCTTTTGATCTTGGTTACAATTGATGTTACTTAAGTGACAACACACTGATTCTAAATAAAGAAATATTTATTAAAATATTTACTTTTTTACAGATCTTTACATTATTTCGCTTTCTACTTAAATTTTCATTGAGCTAATTATCTAACTAGAAATTTGTAACATCGTGTAAGTTATTAACAAGCAAAGTAATTAAATCAGCAGATTCTCTCCCAATAATTGTAATACCTTTACACTCAGAAAACGCACTGTAGATTTGTCAATAAAGTATTCAATTTTTGTGACGTCTTCAAAAATTTTAAGTGCATTAAATTTCGTTATCTATATCTATAAATAGTATTACAGAGTCCCTTTTTGCCTCTGTCTTTATCAATGATTTGTCTATGTGACTTGTTAATATTTTGTACGTAATGACTCAATTGTAAAGGTATTTTATCAAAAAAGCAGTTTATTTCGCAACTCCTAAGATTTAAGCAGTGTGAGCCATAAAACTCAGATGGAAACAAGATACATCAAAACAATGTACTAGAAGGTCTAGGTGCACTAGAAGTGACAGCTCTGTCTCTCTTTTAATGGTACTCATAATTTATGACTTCGATCTTATTATAAATTATTAATTACTGGAGTAATTTGATCCAATTAAATATTAATCCTTATTAAGTTAGTTATTCAGGCACTTATTATTAAATTTATTTATATTAGGATTGTATAACATTCGAATTAATATTTAAAAATAAATCGATGATTCCAAATTACTCACAAAACAAATGAAAAACGTTTGCTTTAAAGTTTAAATTATCCAAATTTGAATCTGTAATCCGTGAACATTTTTGTTTCTGTTTATGAGAAAATTGTGACACAAACCATTTTTGTTGTCATTAATATATCTCATTTATGACTATGCACCGGAGAGGGTTTATGGAAGTATTTCAAAAATAATCTTTATAATGCGTTAGCGGTCTTGTGTATATAGATTCAACAATATGGCACAAGGCACCTGAGCGCAGTTTTTGTCCAAGCTGCTTATATTACACATCATCATCATCCTCCTGCCCTTATCCCAATTTTATTTGAGGTCGGCGCAGCATGTTTTTTCCTTCCATACTTCTATGTTTGAACAAGTAACATTCTTTCTTACCTTATCGTCCGCATAACATACCCATACCATGATAGCCGCCTTCCACATAACTTCTCGGCTATCGGTGTCACTTTCAAACTTCCTCTTATGTACTCATTCCTTACTCTGTCCATTCGCGTAACACCATATATTCCTCTCAGCATTCTCATCTCCGCAATATGCAACTGCCTTTCAGTCATCCTTTTTGTAGACCTACATTCTGATCTATATAGAACAGCAGGTCTGATCATAGTCTTATAGATCTTTCCCTTAAGTTTAAGCTGCCATATTACACATCAGCCAAAAAAGTCGGTAGTGGAAGTTTGATAGACAGATAGCGTCATGTATATCACCCGATTTTCGAGTAAATCGCTATACAATTCCAAAGCAAAAAGGGTGCTCATGGAACTACAAATACACTCCACACTACCTCCTGGTATTTGCACAACGTTAATCCGTCTTCTTCAACCTTTTGTTTTGTCCGACACTTTATCTATAGAAAGCAATATGTTATGAAATTTGTCGAATTTTGTAATATGTAACCTCCTTGGTCAAGTAGTGTGTACGCCTATATTCATTGGTACGTCATTCTGAGGTACTGTGTTCGATTACCGGCCAAATCGATGTAGATAAAGTTTATTAGTTTTCTATGTATTGGCTCTGGGTGTTTGTGATACCGTCGTTACTTCTGATTTTCCATACCACAAGTGCTAGGCTACTTACATTGGGATCAAAATAACGTATGTGTCGTTGTCCAATATTTATTTTTTTCTTTATAACTGTGACATACATATTACAAACTCTGTGTATGATCATTAAAACTTGACTTAAAACTATGCAATAGAACGAAAATCGATAAGGCACAGGGTGAGTTTACATGGAACTGTGTTATTGTACTGTAATTATACTGATCATCGGATTTCTATACCAAAACACCTAGTAAGATGAAGCCTAACCCTTTAACAATGGAATAATGGATTAATAGCTTGTAAACATCCAATCGTCATTGCAATTGTGTCTGGTAATATATAGATAACACTAGGTATCGCCGGAGATTTAACTTGCGTTTTATAGTTGTCTGATGTTAAGTATAAAAAATGATTATGTCTTCTTTGAAGTTCAAATTGGCTTTGTATAAAATTTAATCAAATTCGGTACTGTGGTGGACAACAGACTGAGTTCCATAACACATTTCTAGTATTAATAGTACAGTTTAGTTATTTAGTAACAGTTGTATGTTGAAAATTTATTGTTTTATGATCGACTTGTAAGGAGTTCTTAATTCAAATTTTTATTTAATTTAAAGTTACATTTATTTGTGTTAATTCCGCAAAACAATTGGTTAGTTCTAATCAAATGATAGTATTGAAATTTTGTATGAATGTTTTTTGTTACTGGCAATACAATCCAGTCAATGAAAAGAGTTAATATATTTTTTCTTTTACAAAATGATTTTCTTTAGCCGGTTTTCTCAGTTCCCAGATTTTAAATTCCGAACCTGTTGTAGATTTTTGACCACCATTAAGCAAGTATATAGATCTATATTCAGAAAAGTTTTTTGTCTTTGACTTGACATTGATAAACCAATAATTTAATTGTGTTTAGATTACGTGATATTTGTGGCGATACTATTTTACTGTTTTTTGAGAATGTGTACCTCGAAAGAGGTGTTATTTAAATGTATTTCCTGTAAGCACTGTTTTTATGGTCTACCTTTATTTTTATTACAAACGATAATAATAAATATAATGTACTTTCTTTTCTAAATAGCTGCTAAATCTTAATTAATTACATATAATGTTATAATTGCTTACGATCTAGGCTACTTGTGTTCCAAAGATCTTGGATCTTGTGTTCCAAAGTTCAATTGCTCATATGAACTGATAAGTCATTTGTATTTTTTATGTCAGAAAATTCGTATAAACAATTTCAATTCATAGCGCGGATAGAGGAAAAAGAAAAAAAAAACATTCTAAAACTTTGTTGTCATTCGATCATTCAGTCAACTATAAAATAACTATGTAATCAACTATATAATATATATAAATATAAAAACATATATCTGTCAAGGGTTACTCTATGTGTGTGGTATGACCTACACACATAGAGTATATTCTTGTATTTAAATTAAAAAATGTTGACTAATTAATGCCCCCTTTTTTCGTTCTGTTAATAAGAAGTATCAATTTTCAAATTAGTTTAAAGGATATTACGTTCGTTATTTCCTATGTTCTGCGCTACATACATATGTATATACATACATGTACACAAAAAATGTTCTATTATAAAGAGGTTTTTATTGATTTTTCTCGTTAGAATCTGTTCAAATCATTTTCGATCAGCTGACAATTGAATTTATAAATTTAAATTCACATAGATATAAATATGTAATTCTAATTAAAAATTATACGATATTTTGCGTAATAAAATAAAACAAGTTCCACAGATGTGAACTAATCTATGTATTGAAATTTTGACGTTAAAAAATCCTCTTCCTAACATCGAATACAAGCTTGTGAGGACGTGATACTACAGGCAATAACTTAAAATTGGATTTCTGATCCATCACCGAGGCGATGAAACGGGTCCCGTGACGTACGCTGATGTTAATATTCAAAGCACTCCCGTTTTAACAGTGTCCTGAACATGCTTCAAATTTGGCGATTATACGAGTGCTCTGTTATGTTAAAATGTTGTTTACGATAAGATATTCTATTGAGTTTTTATGGAAACGTAAGGAAAATAAATATTAAAACAAATGACAAAAATATGAGAGTGTGTTTTTCTTTTTTTTTTTTGTATTGGTTGTCGTTTTGTGATGGTGACGCATTTTCATTTAATCGATATTTTTAATGACAACCTTTGGAAAGAAGTTTACTTCGACAAGGTTTTATAGACAAAATTTTTTATATGTGCTGTAAGCGGTTGAGGAGTTCTCATAAATTTAATTTTAAATCGTTTTATTTTTATTTTTTAAATAGCTATGCTAATGAGAATTTGCATCATTTGATGGTAAGATACCAACTGCCTCACCACATTGGCACTGTAAGAAATATTAATTTTTACATCACACCAATTCGCCACGAACCTCGGGAGTTCCCATGATGTCATGCCCCTGGACCTGTAGTTACACAGGCATACCTAAACCAGAACACAAGTTAGTGTGTTTTGTAAAATAACAATTTTAATAAATGTTTATTTAAACACATTAGTTGCAGGTTAGTCTGGATTATGCTTAATACGATAGTGGTTATACTTTGACAGCTTATTACTTTTTTTTATTTTATCTAGATGTACTAACAAAATATTGATGTTATTTTTTTGTTCCATTTTCAAAAGTATTTACACTTTAGAACGGGAGATTAGAACGTGTCGTGGTGACATTATGCGTAGCATGTGATTTAATAATACATAACAATGAATATAACATACAAAATAATTTGCTAAGGAGCACTTTAGTCAAACTTTAACCGAAGATTCTAAGTTCAAGTCCGGGCGACATGTATCATGTGGTTAAATTTGAATTTTTTATTCATCTCGTTTTCAGAGTTGAATGAAGACATCGAGAGTTAACCGGTGACAGGTAGGAATCTATCTAATCTAGGTATCCACCAACTCGTATTAGAGCCATGTGGTGGAGTAGGCTACAAACTACAAGTGCAATCCCATTAACAAGTCCCATCAAACGTATCAAAAAAATCTCTTAGAAGACGTTGATTAAAAGTAACATTCAATTATATGGCAGAATCGATATCAAAGTAACAGAGGTTAACAATAATAGTTTTTACTAAAACATCAGTAACATCGCAGTTTCATCGCCAATAAAAATGTCATCTCCGAATTGAATATTGGAGGTCGAACGTCGATTGCGTATCTATCAAAACTCTTATGTCCCATGTCAAGTATCCCTCATCTTCCCATTCCACTGAGGTTGAAACTTGGGTGGCACAAGGCAGTCGCGTTTCGACCACGGCGCGATTTGGACGTCTGTTTCGCTCTACACGATTCCCGCCTTTCGTAATAAAACGATTTACACATCAATCAAAGGACACAATGGATACCGTGAGAATTACAGGTAATTTTTTTTTGATTTTTTTTTTCAAATAAATTGTCGTTTAATTGTTCGTGGGAAAATAGTGAAGCGTTTTCACTTCTCAAACGCGTGTGAATAAGCGTTTGACCATTTCAACTTAATAAGCTTTCTTTTAAAGAAAATTTCTTATCATTTCTCGATCCTTTCTTAGATGTAAACAAATATCATTAAATATTTTTTTCATTTTGACAATCTGTGTTAGTTGTTAAAACAATTAAGCAATATAACTAAGTTTGTTTTTTACTATTTTTTATTTAAGTTCAATCATTTAGTTGGCATGTAAAACAGTGAAATTAGAAAATGCTTTTTATCAGTAAATTAAATATTCAAAGAGCACACTGTATATATATAATCAAAATAGATATTAGTATACTATTAAAATGTATAATTAAATCTTTAAAAAAAAATTTATTATATAGAGTGTTCTTACTATAAATAAAAACAATTTAAAAAAAGGAATACTGTATTACATCTCGTGATGTGATGTCTAATCGAGATGTGAACTTGTTCTTTGACCGTGAAGTTGTAATTGCGGTTGTAACTTCCAATTTGTTTACACAAACGAACGTTTTACTTTGATTGTTTACCTTATGGCAATGAATTTTTATACACTAATTTTGCAGAATGCCTTAAATATATTCTAAACGAAGAAGGCTATTATTGTTGTTATTTTTTTAAATACTAGCAACCCGCCGTGGTTTCACACGGGTACAATTTATTAGTAAAGAAAACTATATGTATATATTTATGATTTTTATGCCTTTCAACGACTATTTATTTAAATAAGATCATTACTTTCTATGGTAACCCGTACAAACAAACAAACAAATCTTCTACTTCTTCTTCTTGGTGATATTAGTATAGAGTATAGATTAATTGTCAAAATCAAAATAAATTTTATTCAAGTAGGCTTTTACAAGCACTTTTGAATCGTCATTTTACAATTAAGAGAAGCTACCACCGGTTCGGAAAGTAGATTCTATCTAGAAGAACCGGCAAGAAACTCAGTAGTTACTTTTTTCAACATTTAAATAATACAGTCATGTTAGTTAAATGCAATTATATAACGTCATCGTATATAAGTCAACAGGTATTAACTCCACGCTTTTTTATCATCTATAAAATCTTGTATCGAATAATATGCCTTTTTTACCTATGTATTTTTTTAAAAAATATTTGAATTTACGAAACGGCAAAGTTAAAAATAACGACTCTCGTATTCAATACTCTTTTACTATATCGTAAAAAAAATATTTCGCATGTTACCAATATGAAGATAGCTTTATACAAACACAAGTATGTTTTTTTTTAATTATTCTATTTATAAAAGTAATAAGGTTGTACTAAAAAATCAAAATATTATACTTTATTCGAGTATGTTCACATAACAAATTCTTTTGAGTATTTTTTATAGATCATATTAAATATTTAGTCATTACATGTACAGATTTTATACATATATTATATCGAAAACAAAATAATATTTTGTTAAAAAAAGTTTGGAAAAAATTCGCGTAAATTTTTTATACTAATTTAATGCTTAAAATCCTTTTATGAAAGAATGTTTATATCAACTTGTAATTTAAGTATCAACGCTCAAAATTACTCAGTAAACTATCCAACTATTTTAACAGAACATTTAAAAATAAATCATTTCACCGAATGAACGGTATTACCAGCTCATCTAAGCTGTCACCCTCGCGTAACGTATTAATTCAAAGCGTTCGACAATGCAAGCACTGGTTGGTTTTCTATTGCCTCAATATAATAATACTAAACTTTGGTTACACTGAGCCCTTTGTACGCCTCACGTTTCGTAGGGGAGAAGAGCCCTTTAGTGTAACAATAGGATAGCTCCGTGAAATATGCTACAAAGGGGTCACGTGAGGGGATGCACTAGGCCCCTTATTTTAAATGAGCGATACCGATGTTATTTATTAGCCGTTCTGCGTATCTTATAGATAAAATCACGATTTATACTTATTTTTTACTAAGTATATAGGTGGGTCTTTTTTTATAGTGTACTAGCGACCCGGCTGATACTAGAGATATATTACAGAATTTGTTTATTTACGACATCACATCGCAAACTTCTAAAATTATCAGTGTTTCTTTACTATATCGTCCATGTATTATATATAAAAACTTTCCTCTTGAATCACTCTATCTATTAAAAAAGACCGCAACAAAATCCGTTGCGTAGTTTTAAAGATTTAAGCATAGATAGGGATATAAGGACAGATAAAGCGACTTTATCAACCGACTTCCAAAAGGAGGAGGTTATCAATTCGTCTGTATTTTTTTTTTATACCATGTAGTGATAGTAACATGTATTACTCTGTTAAAGAAAGTTTGTCGTAGTTACTAACTTACAAATAGCAATTAAAAGTTGTTTATGGGATATAGAACCAGCAAACAATTCTTAGCAGGCCTTTGTATTGACTGTGGGCGTGTTCCTTCTCTCCAGTTATTCTACTGTTTAGTAGAAGTTTCTAGTAATGCTGTGTTCCGGTTTGCACTGCTCTGCCAATATAATTGGCTCATGAGACATTACATCTTATATATCATTGTTTGTATAAATGCAACGATGGATGGATTGTGTGAAAGACCATATGGTTGGAAAGAATTTTACTTGTGAAATGACGTCAGACAGAGAAGTATGGAAGAAGAAGATGTGATGCCTAAGTAAAGTCGGGATAAGGGCAGGAGGATAATGGATGATGCAGAGTACAAAGTTATAATACATAAATAAATAAATAAATACAATTTTAATATGATATTTATGTATAATATATTCACATAATAGGTTTTCTCTCTTTATGAATATCTAATATCCAATATTATTATAAGTGTAATTGACGAAACAGTTATGTAAAATAATAAATCAGGATCACAGACCACTTGAAAAAAAATTGGAAATGTATATTTATTCATTTAAAAAAGTCCTCATTTTAACTTTCATTTCGTTTTTTAATTTGATGTTGAATTATGTTTATTATCTGTATCCGTAAAGAGCATTAAACGAAGTCATTTTCTGCTTCTCTCTGTATCTCTTACTTTTTCCATACGCTTCTTCAAATATTCGAATTCAATCCTGAAGTAGTAGTAGTAGCTTGTATTTATATGTATACGGTTTGGATATATAATCTATATCTATATTTATATTATAAATATGAAAGTAACTCTGTCTGTCTGTCGCTCTTTCACGATCAAACCAATGAACCGAATTTGATGAAATTTTGTGTGAAGCTAACTTGAACTTCACGGTTTTTGCCTAACACAAGACAACCAACTAACCAATCCTATAACGCGAGCAATGCCGCGGGCGACAGCTAGTTTGCAAATATTTAATTCCAAATGGATAAACTTTGACGATATTTTATTTAAAATTTCTTTGCTAATATATCGTTAATAGTAACTAAGTAGGCTATACATCAAAACAATGTACTAGAAAATTGTAGGTCTTAAAAATTACCTCCAGAAAAGTTATTGTATTGTATTATTAAAATTATCAAGATTAAATGACTTATTTTATATATATGAAACTAATTCTATCACTGAGAACTTATCGATAGAAAAACCCAACAACTATATATCGACCCGCGCAGGTTTTAAAACTTAATATCTGAGGCCACATATTTAGTTCTAGACGAGGTAATCGAACATTGGTAATCGTACTATCATAATCGTAACACTGTAAAATAACTTTTTGTTTCTTTTTTTTTAAACCTTAGATGTGTTTTTGAAACCGATTTTGTTTTTATTACTAATCTGTTTTATCTCCACGATTGTTTGTTTATTGTATGGATCTAATTCCGTACTGTTCTACAGCTCGGTTCGCATTCAGCGTTAATAAATATGTAAAAACTTTGTTAACGTGTTTTCGAGGCTTAAAAAGAGGTAAGGTTTTAATAATTATTTATTTAAAAAAATATGTATGTAAGGTCTGTGTTTATCGTTCCAATTTCAAATATACTTCAGATTTTATTTGTAATTGGAATAGGTAATCGCTGGACTTGAGATGGTATTCAAAATTATTGAACAGTTTATCTTGTATTCCTAACATATCGATTTATACTTATATAGTAGTTTATTTTATCACATTACAAAATTATTTCGCCAGCATGTTGTTTCGACTCAAATAATTTAAGAAGAAAAATAATTAATTCATGACGTCATTGATTTTTTAAAGTATTTTATCGGTCTCGTATTACAACCTCTTTGCAGTTTTCTTTTACAGTTTTTTTAACGAAATAAATGTTCTGTTAGGTCTTAAAGTCAATAAGTCTTATGTAAATAGTATAGGAACATTCAAAGCGGAATTACTATTTGACATGAGGGAAATAAGAACAGTAATAGGCATCAAAAAGTAATTCCATCTTTTGATTAAATCCTTTACAAACAGATTGATTAAAAAAACGTCACCACTACTCGAGAGGTCGCTTTATTTAGATATTTGTGATGAAAGCAAATTGAAAGTCGTGTATTTATTAAGAACTAGCAGAATCCGTGGCATTTTTAACGGAATTCTAAAAAAAGGAGGTTGTCAGTTTAGTTTATTTTAGAATTTAATTATATTTGAGTATGATCATCCATTGAGGATCAAGCATGTGTGCTTAATTACGTAAGTGTATGTTTGTATGTTTGTCCACGAATTTCTCGAAAACTAAAAGTCGTATTCAAATGATCATTTTTAATCTCAGTTACAGAAAGTATCATTAAAATTGGTCTAGTACTCCCTTAGATATATATATTTTTTAGTTCACTAGCTATTTCTAATTTTGATGTCGGTTTAATTTTTTATAAATTATTTATTTCATATATTCAGGGTGTGAATTTCAGATGATGGATGAAAATTCTTTAAGAACTTGTATACAATTTATCCCCTTACCTTCAAAGTTGGAAAAACTAGCTTCTATCTGTGCTGAGGGTTCAAGCTTCTTCGTACCAAATTTAATTAAAAGGGGCTCAGTGTCTTGTCGTGAAACTGCACCCTAGACATGCAGAGTAAGTAAGGATGTATATATTGGTGTGTTGCTGAGGCCCATACATGATGAAGTATTTAGAAATATTTTTTCTTTAATTGTAACGGATTATCCGTACAAGACCACTATGACAGATTAAAAGCGTTTGATATTATTTATGAAAAAAGTGCCTATGATCTACACGAAAAAAGCTAAATAAACAATATTTTTCAACAAATTTACACTATTGGTCTTTCGAAAGTACTCTTTGTAAAATTCATTTGAAAGTAGGATTCATTTTCTTCTTAACGTATTCGCACCAAATTTTGTTCTACATTTGCAACTAAGATTACAAACTGAATGAGTTTAATTCGCTATTTTTCTAATTTAGTTACGCGGACTAACAAACGCCATATCTTAGCCTTACGTTTTACGTTGACGACCTCCGTGATCGAGTGGTGTGTACACCGGTTTTCATGGGTACGCCACTCCGAGGTCCCAGGTTCGATTCCCGGTCGAGTTAATGTAGATTATCATTACTTTTCTATGTTGACTTGACACACTTAGACCGTGTTTGTGGTGCCGTCATTATTTCTGATTTTCCATAACACAAGTGCTTTAGCTACTCACATTGGGATCAGAGTAATGTATGTGATGTTGTCTCATACGTTCATATCACTCTTGTAACCTGTCTTACATCAGCAATACAGCATCAATCTCAGAAACAAAGTGCCCTCCCATGTGTCTGTAATCATACTACGTACTCTTCAAAATGGAAATAACAGTGGTCAATACTACTGTTTGGGGATAGAATATTTGGTAAGTGCAATATGGCTACCCAGACGTGCTCGCACAAAGTCCTATCACCAAGAGTGTGGTTGGAAACCGCGTAAGTGTCATGAAGCACTTATTGTTCATAGGTTATACACACACACACACATACACACTGATGTTATAAAAAGTCAATCATTTTTCACTCAATGTTAGTCTATTTGGTTGCCATCTGCCACCAAATGAAGGGAGTTCAAAAGTTCTCAGTGTCTTAGGAATCCTTTGTAACGTGGAAATGTTATGTGTTTTCTAGCATCATAAAAAAGGTCGCCAGTTATATGTAACCTGTTTGCACGTTTAAAAATGAACGAATGAAACTGACAGAACTGAATGAACTATTATCAATGAATATCGGACTTGCTTGATTACTTTTAAGCAATGATATTCTAATAAACAGATATGTTATATCCATACCATATCCAACAGAAAAAAGTGTACCGCGCCGGGGACCGTTTATTTTAGTTTATTTTTACATTTCGTTAAAAGTAAAAAGGATAGCTTGATAAAAACAATAAGGAAAAGGGATAACTAGATGTTTCAATTAGTCAAAACGTATTACTACGTAATTATTATGTATTATAACGTATTACTACGTAAAACGACTAAAGGCAAGCGTCCCAATTAGGACGTTTTCTAGTCTTCACTTTTTGCGCGTTCATAACATATCTGTTTACTAAAACATCATTGCTTTTAAGTAATTCTTCTATTAATTCTCTCACTGCTGACTCGGACTATGAACTGCTGAATTTTCTTTTGACTTCTTTTGACTTGACAATGAAAAGATAAATAGAAAAGAGTATTTCGTGTTGTGAACGGGTCTTAAATAAAAGAAGGCCACGGGTTAATAAGGCAGCGGGGCGCGACGTAGCCATAGTGAGCAAAATTTGTGATTCAATGAGCAATCGAGTCTGTTACGGCGTCTGTGTATTGAACAATCTATTGTGTTGGTCATGTTGAGATGTTTTTATACACGCATTTTATTATTATTATACATTTTTAAATATTAACAAACTCTTAACTATTTCACATATAATTATCGAGGCCACTCTTTAGTCGGTTTTTTATTCAAATAATCTCTTATAAGAAAACACGTATAATTTTTGTATTGAGATGTCGCATGATTAAACTACAAAATTTTAATTAATAAATGAGGAGGAGATGCTTATCTTTACATAGTATAAAACAAAGTCACTTTTTCTGTCCTTATGTCCCTTTGTACGCTTAAATCTTTAAAACAACGCAACGGATTTTGATGCGGTTTTTTTAATAGATAGAGTGATTCGAGAGGAAGGTTTTTATATATAATACATAGACAATATAGTTAAGTAACACTGATATATTTAAAAGTTTCTAATGTGATGTCGTATTTTTTTTAATTTTTTGCGCTTACATTATAAACGCTAACTGAAGCCTACTACATACATAGATCAAAATAATGTACGGACGAAAGGACCGTTTTACTCTTTGCATACGGAATCCTAAAATGGTTAAAAAGATTCTAAATCAAATAATATAATTTCATATCAATATTTAAGCATATAAGTGTGTTTTTAATTACACTGGTTGGACGTTTCTTGGTTAAGGTAATCCGGTTTTGTTGAGATATCCATTTATACGAGTTGTAAGTACAACATAATCTACTCTTTTAAACAGTGACATAATATTTTATTGGCCATAAGATAATATGTTTAATAATATATATATAGATTTTATTTAAACTTTGTAATTGAGAATAAAATGTTGCGATTGTATACGGTACATTACTGTAGATACATTAAATAAAATTAATAATCATTGATGATTTTATTTAATAAAATATATAATAAATTCAACTATCGTATAAAATGAAATTAAAGTTTAGACTATTATAAAATATCGTCTATGACAGTGACATTTAAAATGAGCATTAATTATTTTAAAAATGAAATAATAAAAAATTGTCACATAAAAGTTTATGCGTGAATACGGTTTAAATAATTAAAAAAGAAAAAAACTTTAAATAAGGATTAAATCAGATCCAGATTACTTGGTTGTAGGGCTTTGTGCAAGCCCGTCTGGGTAGGAACCACCCACATATCAGTTATTCTACAGCCAAACAACAGTACTCAGTGTTGTTGTGTTCCAGTTTGAAGGGTGGGTGAGCCAGTGTCAGACACAGGGGACATAACATCTTAGTTCCCAAGGTTGGTGGCACATTGACGATTTAAGGAATAGTTAAAATTTCTTACAGCGTCATCGTCTATGGGTGATGGTGACCACTTACCATCAGGTGGCCCATATGCTCGTCCGCCAACCTATACCATAAAAAAAAGATCCAAAAGATCCAATCAGAGAGGAGAGTTGGGGGAAGGATTGTAGGAAGGAATCAGTCATCCAAACATAGTTTTACGTTTCTTTTGTGTGAAATTCTCTTTGGATGTTTATCTAAATTTGATGTATTATTTATAAATATATACTTAAAGATCAACGGTGGACGCCCTCCATGATCGAGTGGTGTGTACACCGGTTTTCATGGGTACGCCACTCTGAGGTCCCGGGTTCGATTCCCGGTCGAGTCGATGTAGAATACCATTAGTTTTCTACGTTGTCTTGGGTCTGGGTGTTTGTGGTACCGTCGTTACTTCTGATTTCCACAGCACAAGTGCTTAAGCAACATACATTGGGATCAGAGTAATGTATGTGATGTTGTCTCATATTAAACGGTAAGAACATTTGACATAAAATGTCAGTAGTCTTTGAGTCATTTAAACGTTGATATTAAATAAGATGATGTTTGTACAGTGTGCTGGCTGAAATAAATTTATATATAATGAAGTTTCTTTTTATGATAAAGGTAGGATAGGCAAATGAGCTATCTGATGGTAAGATGTCATCACCACTCATAAAAATTAACACTTAAATAAATAAACCAAAATATTGAACTTATTATACATATGTATTACTCCTTACATGCGATCCTTCCTTGTGCCTGTAATTGCTCTAACTCACTCACCCTTCAAATTGGAACACAAAAATACTAAGTATTTCTACTTAGCGGTATGTAATGGGCAGTACCTACCTACCTACCTACCAGTACAGCTAGCCAGTTTCACAGACCCCTGCCACCAACAAGTCTGGGTGTGCTTCGGGGTCTCTTTAAAATAAAAACTGCAAACTTAGTTAAAAAAAAACTATTTGCTAAACGTATGTAAAAATAAAAAAATATATTTGTTTTTATTTCGTGTTATCACGTCTCGTATCCGTCCCGTTGTGTTGTAAATATTGAACGAATGTATTTTTCATAAAAGGGCCGGTCATGGCCACATTAGTAATTGGAATCGTTATTGAATCTATACATAGTTTGTATTATTCGTCGCCGAATATGTGTATGTGTGAGTATATTTCATAAAATATAACCTAAACATAATTACATTGTAGTTACTTTGATATCGTACACGTGAAAAATATTAATTACATATGTGTGCAAAAATAAAAGGTCTTAAGTTAATAGTTAACATCTGAAACATTAGCCGTTTTGAACGACCGGAACCAAGATTACCTAACATATTGAGTAATTTTAATTCGAAATCGATGTTCAAAGACAGGTATAATAAACGGGTTTTATAAAATACTACATCCTTCAACTAAGCGACTGCCTCATTCGGCAAGTGCTTAGGATTAAGGCTGTATTCGAGGTTATGGATCCAAATGCCAACTCAGGCCAAATAAAAGTTATTGAAGTTTTCCTGTCAAGATATTCTTAGTAATTGGAGTTTGGAAGCTGGTAATGTTGATCTACACGGATTGGATAGTCTTTTGTTTCTTGTCTTTTAAACGGTTAACGCATTTCCCCGCATGTAATGAGGGTATGTACTAGGAGTCCAGGGCGTCTAAGAGCTTAGATGGATGGTGGCGAACGCCTTGAGTTTTGGATAGTCTTTTGTTTCTTGTCTTCAAAACGGTTAATACGTTTCTTGGCATGAAATGAGGGTACTAGGAGCCCAGGACGCTTAAGAGTTCAGAATAAATGGCGCGGAACGCCGTCATTTTAGATTTGTTGTCTCATCGAATTATAAGAGAACGAATGGTGTGTACCTACTATTGCATATTAATATTATAAATGTGAAAGTAACTCAGTTTGTCTGTTTGTCGTTCATGTACGATCATACCAATGAACCGAATTTGATGAAATTTGGTATGAAGCAAACTTGTATTCCAAGAAAGGATACGTACTACTTTTTTGCCCGACACATGATAACCAAATCCTAAAACGCGAGCGAAAACGAGAGCGACTACTAGTATTTCATATCACTTCTTGATTCCGTAACAGGGATCAGTCACAAGTATGTCATCACAAAATAAACCAACGGCTGACTTGACTGATGTTTCTCACACGTTCAATTATCCTGATTCGATCACTCTTCGTAATATATAGAGCTGTTTATACTAATTACCACGTTTGTAAACAATATTCTGAGTGATGGTTAGCGCGAGACGTGAGACTTGGAAATCTTAATTATGTAAATTTTGCTTTCAAAATTCTATTTCATCCTATAAATACTCTATATTTCATCATACTCTGTCGAGCTTTTGATATAATGCAGATATTAAGCAATTCTGACACGTATCTATGCATGTGTTTTGAGTTTAAGGCAACATTTTTAAATTTAAGCATTTAAAAACTCAGCGAATCTCGCCTCGATTTAAACCCTTCGACGACATTTTTTTCTTAATAATTAGGGTAACGGTCAAATGGGTCCTGATGGTAAGTGGTCACCATCACACTCATAGACATATTTGTAAGAAACAACGAATTGTTATCTCTGTATCACGAATGTGCCACGAATCTTAAATATTACGATGTCTCCTTGTCCTTGTTCTTAAGCTCATTAACTCACCGTTCAAACCAGAACACAACAATATTGTTGTTTGCGATAAAATATGCGATGAGAGGTATATACTCAAACGGACATATAGCAATAAATAAAAATTTCCAATCCTATAGTCTCGGTTAAAGAGACAACTTTATGTACAATTTTAGTTTAGGATTCTATTAAATAATTATTTTAACTCGGTCGAAATAAATAATCGTGCTTGTATATACATATGAAATATTCATATAACATCAGCCTGTAAATTCCCACTGCTGGGCTAAAGGCCGCCTCTGCCTTTGAGGAGAAGGTTTGAAACATGTTCCACCACGCTGTTCCAATGCGGGATGTGGAATACACATGTAGCAGAATTTCTTTTAAATTTGTCACATGCAGGTTTCCTCACGATGTTTTCCTTCACCCCTGAGCACGAGATGAATTATAAAGACAAATTAAGCACATGAATCAGCGGTGCTTGCCTGGGTTTGAACCCGCAATCATGGGTTAAGATGCACGCGTTCTAACCACTGGGCCATCTCGACTCATATGAAATATTCATACGTAAATTCAATCAAAATATATTAAATTAGATACTCCGGTATTCATATACAAGGGAGAGCGCAGAGCGAGTTATATCACTCGCGTCCCGAAGGAAAACATCTCGTTACGACCAGTCCTTGAATACGTATACAATATGAAAAGTATTATTTACATACGTGACAATACTGTTACATAAGGAACGGAATATATTGTCGAATTTTATTTAATGTTTATCATATATTAAGGTGATGTTTATAAAATTATTATTTAAATTTGACGACCTCCATGGTCGAGTGGTGTATAGGCCAATTTTCATGGGTACGCCACTGTGAGGTCCTGGGTTCGTTTCCCGGCCGAATCGATGTAGATTACCATTAGTTTTCTATGTTGTCTTGAGTCTGGGTGTTTGTGGTACCGTCGTTACTTCTGATTTCCATAACACAAGTGCTTCAGCTACTTACATTGGGATCAGAGTAATGTATGTATGTGATGTTGTCTCATATTTATTTATATTTATATTTATTTATAACTGTGCTAGTACAGTACAGTCAATATTATAGTTGATTATATACTGCATATAAACTTATAATAAAGTTACGTACAACTTACTTTTAAGTTTATATTGTAACATGTGGTCTTGTTTTGGATCAATGTAAATGTTTTTGTTTTTTTTTTTTAATCGACTGTAGATGTTTTATTTTATTTCTGAATATTCAATTCAATGGAAATATGGATACTAATATTATATAAAGTAAAGCTAAGTAAATATAAATTTCCTACTGCTGGGCTAAGGCCTCCTCTTCCATTAAAAAGAGGGTTTGGAACATATTCCATCACTCTGTTCCAGCGGGTTGGTGGAATGCATATGTGGCAGAATTTAAATGAAATTAGACACGTGCAGGTTTCCTCAGATGTTTTCCTTCACCAGCGAGTACGAGATGAATTATAAACACAAATTAAGCACATGTATATAGTGGTGCTTGCCCGGGTTTGAACCCGAAATCATCGGTTAAGATGCACGCGTTCTAACCACTGGGCCATCTCAGCTCTACACTAATATTATAAAATATACATAAATGTGAATGTAACTCTGTCTGTTAATCTTTCTGACCGTAGCTTTTTCACAACCAAACGAATTAACTGTATTTGATTAAATACTTTGTAGAACAAACTTGAACTGTAAGGAAGCACATAGACTATTTTTTTTTGCCTGACACCCAACCCCAGGATGCGAGTGAAGCTGCAGGCAACAACTAGTATATATAAAAAAATAAAAATTTTAACAAAAAGAAAAACCGACTTCAAACAAAACACTATTTTAAAACAAATGAATATGCACGAAAAAGTAATAAAAATAATTGCGTATTCAACATATTTTTAGAGTCTTCCTAAGTTAAATGATATGAAAAATATTAGACTACTTAAAAGTCGATTAACGATTATATCATGTAGTTATAGTTATTGGTATATTTGGAGCCGGTGTCAGCCACAGTGCCCTTGCCCCAACAATCAAAAGAAAGAAGCGATACGAGCCCCTTCATTGATCCAGTATATTATTGTGTAAAAGGTAATTTGTAAAAAACATATTTGTTAAAGTATTCTCGTATTGTTTTTTGATAGATATACTGTAGGGTTTTATTGGCTGACACCGACTCCAAATATAACAATAATTATAACTACATGATATAATCGTTAATCGACTTTTAAGTAGTCTAATATTTTTCATTTCATTTAACTTAGGAAGACTCTAAAAATATGTTGAATACGCAATTATTTTTATTACTTTTTCGTGCATATTCATTTGTTTTAAAATAGTGTTTTGTTTGAAGTCGGTTTTTCTTTTTGTTAAAATTTTTATTTATTTTTTGATTTTAAGTGAAGCTGATGTTGACTAACTAATTTTTTTTTTATATTTATAGATTAAGCGTTCCGTTTATATAAGTCAGAAACTACTTCGAGGACAATTTCAAAGGAAACTTGCGAATAAAGCAAAAATAGACTTTCGAAAATGCGGATTTAATACGTCACGCGGCGTAAACTACAAGGAGCTGTAATCGAACTCAGCAAAAAAACTTTGAAAAAGACCAACTATATTTCGTACATCATATTATGACATCACATCACATACACAAAATTTGATTAAAGATAGTAAGAAATTCTGCCCCATATCGCACCCTAACTGCGAGCCGTATAGGAGTTCCATCACTACATAGTATAAAACAAAGTTGCTTTCTCTGTCCCTACATCTTTAAATCTACGCAACGGATTTTGATGCGGTTTTTTTTAAAATATAGTGTGATTCAAGGGGAAGGTTTATGTATATAATACATGAACAATATAGTAAAGAAACACTGATAATTTTAGAAGTTTGCGATGTGATGTCGTATATAAACAAATTCTGTAGTATATTTAGTATCAGTATTGCACCCGTGCGAAGCCGGGGTGGGTAGCTAGTTGATTATAATATTCGACTATGATAATTACATAAACATAACCACATTACGGAAGGTGACTCAAATATCCAAATAACCTATAAATAAAAGATTCGACTGAGTATCGCTAACGTGCTCCTCAGAATTGTTCCGTTCCCTTCCGTTCCGTTACTTTGTCATGGATCCTGTGCTCAGAACCTTACCAAACTTTCACCAAATTACCGTTGAAGTATATATTTTGTAATAAAAAAAGAATTATCAAAATTGGTTAACGTGATTTTCAGTTATTCACCGATTTTTCGCGCATATACATAATGCAAATTTAAGACTTATGTCGTTTTCATATGGATACCATCATCGGAAAAAAATTTAAAAAAAATGGGACCCCACGGGAAGCACTACCTTTCAAACAAAAAAAAAATTATCAAAATCGGTCCACCCAGTGAAAAGTTATGAGGTAACAAACATAAAAAAAAAAAAAAAAAAAAAAAAAAAAAATACAGACGAATTGATAACCTCCTCCTTTTGGAAGTCGGTTGAAAAGAAAAACCCTGTAACTGCTTGACCGCATAAACGCTCTTAAGTTTGTTGAAAATTTCAAATTTTTCATTCCGAGAGAACTTTCAAAAGTATTAGAAAACTAAAAAATATACTAAAATTTTTAGTTATGAATTACTTATATTAACTAAGAATATTTAGTTCGTGATCAAGCAATGAATTATTAGAAAGCTTTACCATTTCTTATCACCGCCTAATTGATAAATTACTAACAACCATTTAAAATTTATACCAGAAGACATTTTGAAAAGGGATATAAAACACATATAGTCTTATGTATGTACAAAGCGCTTCATATTTTCATCCGTTTTAAATTTTGACTATTGACGCTACAAGCGCGCAACTCATGTCCTAATAAATGAATATTAATTAAAGAATAGTCTATAAATTTCCTCAGGATTTTTTCCTGTATCATCGAACATGGAATATATTATAAAAAAGTGTTAAGTACATTATAATTCTGTGGCACAGACATGGTTTTATATACATCGGTTAATTTTGTTGTAAATGTGAAAATAATCATATTTGTTGTAGATTCAACACATATATGTAAAATAAATTTAGTATAGAATGATTCATATATAATGTCAAAGATATATGTTATATCCTTGGTAATACACATTTAAAGTTTTCCTGTTGGCTCTATACGCTTAATTTTTTTTTATTCCTATATTATTCGTTTTAGTTTATTCATCCTTTAGAAGCTTTTATTTGAATGCATTTGTGTTTGCGGGTCAAACTGAACTCTAAATCATTCAAAACCAAGCGAGCTAGATGAATTCACGCACTTATTTCTTATGTTGTCAATAAATTCTACGTATTTTATTAGTTTAAATACATAAATAAAAAAATAAAAAGCGATTTTGCTTAGATTGGCAAATATGCCATCATCAGGTGGTCTCCACCAATAATAGTCCTTGGCATTGTAATAAATATGAACCCTTCTTTACATCGCCAACGCTCAACCAATATTGGAAACTAAGATGGGTCTTACCTTTTGTTATACTGGCATATTTACCCTTCAAACCGGAACACAACAAAACTCAATACTGTTACTTTAACATATTGTAAGAAATGGTGTACCTAACCTATACAATTTGCTTAAAGCCCTATCACCACATAAACATTGTTATCATACATATCATTGGTTATTTTTTTGTGGTACTCAAATAATTAAACAGTATTTACTGTTTTTAATAATTTAAATTACTGTTATTAGTGACGTGATATTGTACCGTTATTATTCCCAATTAAATATATTCAATTATACGCGTTATTAATTCTCATATAAAACATATATCTTCCGAGTATACAAACACATCTCGTATCAGGAAATGAGAACTCTTCGTTCTTTATACATATGGAACTTCCTTTCCAGTATTATTACTTCCGAATAATTGCGCCGTGTCACAGCCATTGTTTTCAAGAGACCACCCTAGACTGTGATATAATACTTCTATATATCTCTGATACGACTGAGTCAGGATATAACAAATATTTTTATCATTACGATTAGAAGATATTGATGGATAAATGAATATTAGACAACATCACATACATTACTCTGATCCCAATGTAAGTCGCCAAAGCACTTGTCTTATGGAAATTCAGAAGTAATGACGGTACCACTATTAAAAGTTTTCTACACCGACTCGGCCGGGAATCGAACCCGGGACCTCGCAGTGGCATACCCATGAAAACCGGCGTACACCCTACTCGACTACGGAGGTCGAGATTGAAAGATAAAGGAAGCAAGCTGTTAGAAAGACAAATATTATGCTTTTTATCTGATGTTTTTGCAGTTATACCACACCATTCACTCTGATCTGATCACTTCTAAGAGTTCCTGGGAATCCCGAAAGTAAAATTTTATGTCCCTTGTGTGTGCAGTCATATTGCTTTACTAAACCTTCGCATCTAATTAATCTATATATAATTATACTAGTAGTTATTATTGTTGGTAGGTTTTTTATAATTAAAATGTGCGTGCTACCTACCCAGACAGGTTTGAGCGATGCTCTATATCCAATTAAACCTCAGAATGTAATCGGAATTCTTTGATATAAAATAAAACGTATGAGAAAGGAAAAGATAAACATAGCCTAGAAAATAAATGTCAGCCTGAACTAACTATTTTCTGACCTAATTGACTAGTGAGTGTTTTTTCTCATCGGAAAAGCGGCTAGCGGTTTGGTATAAATGTATTTATTATTGGTAATGTAGTCCGTCTGTTTAGAGCTTGAAAAAAATCCATTCCATAAAGTATGGAATTATTAAACTCAATTTTAAATTTTACATTATAAATTCTGGTATTTTTGTTTTACATAGTTCCTTTCTTAGTTTAGTTTTGAAGATTATTCTTCTTTTGGCCCGTTGTACAAGTTTACATAAATACAACGTGATAGTAACTTCATGCTACTAACATTATTTTACAAGATAAAACCATACTCCTATTTGAATCATGCGGATAAGACTCATAAGGAAGAAAATTCGATCCCTCTGTCGATTATATTTTAAAATATTTCTAAAAATCAAAATAAACTTATTCCAAAAATACTTTCATAGTCTTAGTTATATCAACTTGACGATGGGTGATCTATGGGTGAGCAGTGTGTACAATGGTTTTCATGGGAACGCCACTCCAAGGTCCCGGGTTCGATTCCTAGCCGAGTCGATATAGAAAACGTTCATTAGTGTTCTGTGCGCGCAACAACAATGCGCATTTCCGGACATAATCGTACATGTCTGAAAATATCTTCCGGCAAGGAGTTTTCCTTACAATATTTTCCTTAATCGCTCAACTACAAACGGATGCAACGACAAATATAAACAAAAAATTGTCTACATTTTAGTTCAAGATTTTTACTCAGACTTAAAACTGCAACCTTCAAAGATTACGCTTATTAATCCATTAGTTTAACACTGGATGTTGATATTTTCCGGTGCAGTATTTGCATTAAAATCAAAATTACAGAAAATACACAAAGAACACAGACACCACGTGTGTGGAGATACGATTATCTGAAGATAAAAACCTACGTACTTCTTAGATCATGACTTGATGACTAATACTTTTAGTTTATTGGGTAATAAATTAACCCTTGTTATTGTACGTCGTGTCAACGTTAATGTCCCTCATCGTATGTAGCTCACGTACAACGTTCAATCTTCAAAGATCTTTATATTTTTTAAATGGAGCTACACTTATATTTGTTTGAAGTTACTTTTCAATTAATTTCGTTTCATCTGCCGTCTTATCTGACATTGAAGATCATTGAGGTAATGTTCAGTCTGCACATTAAGCATTTATGTTGATTTCTTAAGACTTCTAAATTTTATTTAGTATTCTTAGGAAAGTGA
This sequence comes from Vanessa cardui, assembly GCF_905220365.1. Classification (NCBI taxonomy): domain Eukaryota; kingdom Metazoa; phylum Arthropoda; class Insecta; order Lepidoptera; family Nymphalidae; genus Vanessa; species Vanessa cardui. The sequence continues at coordinate 2,043,170 of NC_061131.1, forward strand.
ATTTGTTCGTTTGTTATGTTTTAACTACGCAACTGATCATGGTGAAATTTTGCATGCACGTTTTCACATAACGAACCCAAAAACGGACAAAATCACGGTATGATGCGAGTACGTCAATTTTAGTTTCAATTAACGCCTCTTTTTAAACTAAAATAAGAGTCGAAATGACCCAGTGATTAAAACGCGTGCATCTTAACCGATGATTGCGAGATTATTCACATCTCTAAATCTCTACATTTCGTGCTCGGCGGTGAAGGAAAACATCGTTAGAAAATCTACAAGTGTCTAATTTCAAAAAAAATCTGCCACATGTGTATTCCACCAACCAACATTGGAACAGCGTGGTGTAATATGTTCCAAACCTTCTCCTCAAAGAAAGAGGTGGCATCTAGCCCAGCAGTGGGAAATTTACAGACTGTTGTTGTTTAACATAAAAAAGTTTTAAAGGTGTTCTGTAAGTTTTGTTTCAAATATTAATTGTGAATAATAACAAATAGTAAAATCGTACGAAGGACCTCTTATGGAAACTCGAGCTGAACAATAACTTTAAGAACGAGTTTATTTAAGCTGTGGAGAAGAAAGGAAAGAGTTACTTGAATTTTACGTTCAGAACTTTGGAATTGAGCCAAGAAACTGTTTCTCGAATAAATTTAACTTATCATATAACTTTCTATATTATTAAACTTTCATAAATTAAATAGCAATGTTACATGAGTAAATAAAAAATAAAATATGTACATAAATACGCTTAGTTAGTCAACAAAAAAAAATGTATTTATTATATTTATTCGACACAACAAATACTTGCCCTCGGTCCAAAGTTTTAAAAATATATATCATTAAGAAGATGCATCAAATATCTACTGTATGTATATATATTTGCTAACGACACGCCCCGGCTTCGCACGGTTGCAATGTTGATACTAAATATACTGCAGAGTATCTTGCAATGTTTACAGTTTTTCAGCCATTCTCTGCATGTTTTATACATATAAACCTTACTCTTGAATCACTCTATCTATTAAAAAAATCCGCATCAAAATCCAATGTGAAGCTTTAAAGATTTAAATATACATAGAGGGATATAGGGACAGAGAAAACGACTTTGTTTTATACTATGTAATATGTAGTGATGTGAATGTTACGAAGACTCAAGTGAAGTCGCAGGGTAACTGTTAGGTAATGGAATTTAGGATACGCATTTATTGCAAACACTGATATTCTATAATATATCTTACGTCTATTATAATAAGTCCTACAGCTGATTTTAACTTCCTTGATTTCAAAATTTGAACTTATATTTCCAACCCGCTACGCCGCGTTTAACCTATTTATTTATCACTACTAATTGTACATGTGTCGTAATCTTTGTTACATCCATTATAGAATGTCGTAAAATTATAGTACGACTACTAAAACATATAACCCATATTAACATATGCTTAAGAAATATAGTGTATGAAATTCTTAACCTAATTTATTTGTAATTAGTTACGTATATCTGTTTATGGGCATGAAGTAATAATTTGATTTGTTTAATTTTTTAATTGACTGAAACATTTCGAGATCAAGCTTTGGAACTCCAATGAGATTTTATTCATCTGCCATTTAGATGAGATTATTCATTGTAATTGATTCTCCTATCTTGTAATACAGTCTCATAATTACAGATTATAAATTCCTAAACTCTTTGTCCTCAGTATATACAAGAAAAACACGTCCTTTTACAAACAGGTCCCTCGTAATTGCCGATTTTATAATTAGTCTATTCTGATATTCCTTAAACAGATTCAAAAATGTACTTCGTAATTTTCATAAAATATTTTGTGTAATACATTTATTTTTTAAATTTCGTATATTTATTTTTGGGCCCTTGGTTTTAACTCTAAATAATTTAACATATTCAAAATATTCTAGACCATTTCTATTTCTATCAACTCTATGTTCTTGAGGTTTTTTTTTACATATTATTTTTTAATATGCTTATACGTGATCAGGATTGTCACATGACTCTCGATTGTTGTACAGAAATATTTTCCTTTTTTCTGTGACACAACAAACACAACGAGTCGAGATGGCCCAGTGGATAGAACACGTACATCTTAACCGATGATTGCGGGTTCAACCCAGGCAAGCACCGCTGTTTCATGTGCTTAATTTGTCTTATAATAATTTTTCTTATAATTATATATATAATTCATATTGTGCTCAGCGGTGAAGGAAAACATCGTGAGGAAACCTGCATGTGACAAATTTTCATAGAAATTCTGCCACATGTGTATTCCACCAACCCGCATTGGAACAGCGTGGTGGAATATGTTCCAAACCTTCTCCTCAAAGGGAGAGGATGCCTTTAGCCCAGCAGTGGGAATTTACAGGCTGTTGTTGTTGTTGTGAGACTACGTTTTGAGTACCATATTAAAAAAAAATTGAAAAAAACATTCTAACGGGCGGCATTGATAGTCAATTACTGTTTCTATACAAATGTTAAGAAATTATGATCACTGTAAGAAATAATAAGCATTCCTCGCACTGTCAATACGCAGTGAACTGCATAATCTAAGACAGTACATCCTCTTCAATTTAAACATTAAAGTGTTATTAATTTTTCAAGACGAAAAATAAAATCTTTGAATGGAAAATTAAACATAACTGCAGACAGATTGTACGAGAACGTAATCTTTAAATACATACTTGTTGACTTTTAGACAGGATACAGGATATATATTGTATAACTGGCATAACTTTGTATTTAAATGTTGGAAATGAATAATTCGTTTCTTGCCGGTACTTCTCAGTAGAATCTACATTCCGAACCGGTGGTAGCTTTACATTAATTTCAACTCTGTAAAATATTCAAAGAGCTTTTATAAAAAATTATTAAGTGCATGATATAATTGATTAGGTCTTTGTGAAAGCCTGCCTGAGTAGGTACCACTTCCTCATTGTACCACCAAGTAGCAATGCTGAAAATTATTGAATTTTAGTTTGAAGGATGAATGAGCCAGCATCACTATAGACACATGGGACTCGTGTATCAGTTTCCAAGGTTGGCACCGCATTGGCCATATATAGGAATGTTTAAATTTTTTTATGGCGCCAATGTTTACAGCCACTACCTGGGCTACCAACATCAAGAATTCTCTACAGCCAGTACCTAGTCAAAGGGCAAGAATTTGTATTCGGAAAGACACTTTCTGACTCTAACCCACTTAAAAAAGGAAGTTTTCAATTCAACATATATGTATGTAAAATTGTTTAATAAGGATAATTGAATAATGCACTGTGTGAAACGATGTCTAGAAATAATGTTACTTGTGAGATAATGACAGACGGTGAGAATTATGGAAGAACATGCCGCGCCAATGCCAAATAAAATTGGGATAAGAGCAGGAAGATGATGCTACTACTGCTTAAAACATTAGGTATATAAATAACGCACGTACTATATGTATGTTTGTGCGCAATCTACTCCGCTCTCAATTGAAATCTGTGAAACTAATCAAATGCTATTTCTTTTTCTAAGTTATAAGCTGAAGCGATTACCAGTCATATATATAAAATCTTTGTTTTTTTTTTAATTTTGCATTCATCGAGGTAAATAACTATAGCGTAAATACTAAAGTTTTATATTCATAAACGCGACAAAAGTGGGTTCCGTATTATTTAAGAATGAGCTACGAAACGAAAATACTTTAATACGTATGTAATATGCAATAAACGTAGAATATTTAGTTTTGGTGTCAGTTTAGACAACATCACTCACATTACTCTGATCCCAATGTAAATATCTAAAGCACTTGTGTTATAGAAAATCAGAAGTATCTATGGTACCACAAAAACCGAGACCTAAGACAACATAGAACACTAATGAACGTTTTCTATATCGACTCGGCTAGGAATCGAACCCGGGACCTTGGAGTGGCGTTCCCATGAAAACCAATGTACACACTGCTCACCCATAGATCACCCATCGTCAAGTTGATATAACTAAGACTATGAAAGTATTTTTGGAATAAGTTTATTTTGATTTTTAGAAATACTTTCATAGTCTTAGTTATATCAACTTGACGATGGGTGATCTATGGGTGAGCAGTGTGTACATTGGTTTTCATGGGAACGCCACTCCAAGGTCCCGGGTTCGATTCCTAGCCGAGTCGATATAGAAAACGTTCATTAGTGTTCTATGTTGTCTTAGGTCTCGGTTTTTGTGGTACCATAGATACTTCTGATTTTCTATAACACAAGTGCTTTAGATATTTACATTGGGATCAGAGTAATGTGAGTGATGTTGTCTAAACTGACACCAAAACTAAATATTCTACGTTTATTGCATATTACATACGTATTAAAGTATTTTCGTTTCGTAGCTCATTCTTAAATAATACGGAACCCACTTTTGTCGCGTTTATGAATATAAAACTTTAGTATTTACGCTATAGTTATTTACCTCGATGAATGCAAAATTAAAAAAAAAAAAACAAAGATTTTATATATATGACTGGTAATCGCTTCAGCTTATAACTTAGAAAAAGAAATAGCATTTGATTAGTTTCACAGATTTCAATTGAGAGCGGAGTAGATTGCGCACAAACATACATATAGTACGTGCGTTATTTATATACCTAATGTTTTAAGCAGTAGTAGCATCATCCTCCTGCTCTTATCCCAATTTTATTTGGCATTGGCGCGGCATGTTCTTCCATAATTCTCTCCGTCTGTCATTATCTCACAAGTAACATTATTTCTAAACATCGTTTCACACAGTGCATTATTCAATTATCCTTATTAAACAATTTTACATACATATATGTTGAATTGAAAACTTCCTTTTTTAAGTGGGTTAAAGTCAGGAAGTGTCTTTCCGAATACAAATTCTTGCCCTTTGACTAGGTACTGGCTGTAGAGAATTCTTGATGTTGGTAGCCTAGATAGTGGCTGTAAACATTGGCGCCATAAAAAAAATCTAAACATTCCTATATGGCCAATGCACTGCCAACTTTGGAAACTGATACACGAGTCCCATGTGTCTATAGTGATGCTGGCTCATTCATCCTTCAAACTAAAGTCCAATAATTTTCAGCATTGCTGTTTGGTGGTAGTAGTACAATGAGGAAGTGGTACGTACCCAACCAGGCTTCTACAAAGACCTAATCAATTATATCAAGCACTTAATAATTTTTTATAGAAGCTCTTTTTAATCAATACTTTACAGAGTTGAAATTAACGTATAGCTACCACCGATTCGGAATGTAGATTCTACTGAGAAGTACCGGCAAGAAACGAATTATTCATTTCCAACATTTAAATACAAAGTTATGCCAGTTATATATCCTGTATCCTGCCTAAAAGTCAACAAGTATGTATTTAAAGATTACGTTCTCGTACAATCTGTGTGCAGTTATGTTAAATTTTCCATTCAAAGATTTTATTTTTCGTCTTGAAAAATTAATAACACTTTAATGTTTAAATTGAAGAGGATGTACTGTCTTAGATTATGCAGTTCGTTATCTATTGACAATACACGGAATGCTTATTATTTCTTACAGTGTTCATAATTTCTTAATATTTGTATAGAAACAGTAACTGACTATCACTGCTGCTCGTTAGAATGTTTTTTTCAATTTTTTTTTCATATGGTACTCAAAACCTAGTATTACAGAGCAACAACAACAGCCTGTAAATTCCCACTGCTGGGCTAAAGGCCTTCCCTTCCTTTAAGGAGAAGGTTTGGAACATATTCCACCACGCTGTTCCAATGCGGGTTGGTGGAATATCTATGAAAATTTGTCACATGCAGGTTTCCTCACGATGTTGTCCTTCACCGCTGAGCACAAGATGAATTATAAAGACAAATTAAGTACATGAAACAACGGTGCTTACCTGGGTTTGAACCCGCAATCATCGGTTAAGATGTACGTGTTCTATCCACTGGGCCATCTCGACTCGTTGTGTTTGTTGTGTCACAGAAAAAAGGAAAATATTTCTGTACAACAATCGAGAGTCATGTGACAATCCTGATCACGTATAAGCACATTAAAAAATAATATATAAAAAAAAACATCAAGAACATAGAGTTGATAGAAATAGAAATGGTCTAGAATATTTTTAATATGTTAACTTATTTAGAGTTAAAACCAAGGACCCAAAAATAAACGAAATTTAAAAAATAAATATATTACACAAACTTGTTTATGAAAATTACGAAGTACATTTTTGAATCTGTTTAAGAAATATCAGAATAGACTAATTATAAAATCGGCAATTACGAGGGACCTGTTTGTAAAAGGACGTGTTTTTCTTGTATATACTGAGGACAAAGAGTTTAGGAATTTATAATGTGTAATTATGAGACTGTATTACAAGATAGGAGAATCAATTACAATGAATAATCTCATCTAAATGGCAGATGAATAAAATCTCATTGGAGTTCCAAAGCTTGATCTCGAAATGTTTCAGTCAATTAAAAAATTAAACAAATCAAATTATTACTTCATGCCCATAAACAGATATACGTAACTAATTACAAATAAATTAGGTTAAGAATTTCATACACTATATTTCTTAAGCATATGTTAATATGGGTTATATGTTTTAGTAGTCGTACTATAATTTTACGACATTCTATAATGGATGTAACAAAGATTACGACACATGTACAATTAGTAGTGATAAATAAATAGGTTAAACGCGGCGTAGCGGGTTGGAAATATAAGTTCGAATTTTGAAATCAAGGAAGTTAAAATCAGCTGTAGTACTTATTATAATAGAAGTAAGATATATTATAGAATATCAGTGTTTGCAATAAATGCGTATCCTAAATTCCATTACCTAACAGTTACCCTGCGACTTCACTTGAGTCTTCGTAACATTCACATCACTACATATTACATAGTATAAAACAAAGTCGTTTTCTCTGTCCCTATATCCCTCTATGTATATTTAAATCTTTAAAGCTTCACATTGGATTTTGATGCGGATTTTTTTAATAGATAGAGTGATTCAAGAGTAAGGTTTATATGTATAAAACATGCAGAGAATGGCTGAAAAACTGTAAACATTGCAAGATACTTTGCAGTATATTTAGTATTAACATTGCAACCGTGCGAAGCCGGGGCGTGTCGCTAGCAAATACATATACATACAGTAGATATTTGATGCATCTTCTTAATGATATATATTTTTAAAACTTTGGACCGAGGGCAAGTAGGCAAGTTGTGTCGAATAAATATAATAAATACATTTTTTTTTGTTGAATAACTTATGTTAGCGTATTTATGTACATATTTTATTTTTTATTTACTCATGTAACATTGCTATTTAATTTATGAAAGTTTAATAATATAGAAAGTTATATGATAAGTTAAATTTATTCGAGAAACAGTTTCTTGGCTCAATTCCAAAGTTCTGAACGTAAAATTCAAGTAACTCTTTCCTTTCTTCTCCACAGCTTAAATAAACTCGTTCTTAAAGTTATTGTTCAGCTCGAGTTTCCATAAGAGGTCCTTCGTACGATTTTACTATTTGTTATTATTCACAATTAATATTTGAAACAAAACTTACAGAACACCTTTAAAACTTTTTTATGTTAAACAACAACAGTCTGTAAATTTCCCACTGCTGGGCTAGATGCCACCTCTTTCTTTGAGGAGAAGGTTTGGAACATATTACACCACGCTGTTCCAATGTTGGTTGGTGGAATACACATGTGGCAGATTTTTTTTGAAATTAGACACTTGTAGATTTTCTAACGATGTTTTCCTTCACCGCCGAGCACGAAATGTAGAGATTTAGAGATGTGAATAATCTCGCAATCATCGGTTAAGATGCACGCGTTTTAATCACTGGGTCATTTCGACTCTTATTTTAGTTTAAAAAGAGGCGTTAATTGAAACTAAAATTGACGTACTCGTATCATACCGTGATTTTGTCCGATTTTGGGTTCGTTATGTGAAAACGTGCATGCAAAATTTCACCATGATCAGTTAAGATGTACGCGTTTTAATCACTGGGTCATTTCGACTCTTATTTTAGTTTAAAAAGAGGCGTTAATTGAAACTAAAATTGACGTACTCGTATCATACCGTGATTTTGTCCGATTTTGGGTTCGTTATGTGAAAACGTGCATGCAAAATTTCACCATGATCAGTTGCGTAGTTAAAACATAACAAACGAACAAATTCACTTTCCTAAGAATGCTAAATAAAATTTAGAAGTCTTAAGAAATCAACATAAATGCTAAATGTGCAGACTGAACATTACCTCAATGATCTTCAATGTCAGATAAGACGGCAGATGAAACGAAATTAATTGAAAAGTAACTTCAAACAAATATAAGTGTAGCTCCATTTAAAAAAATATAAAGATCTTTGAAGATTGAACGTTGTACGTGAGCTACATACGATGAGGGACATTAACGTTGACACGACGTACAATAACAAGGGTTAATTTATTACCCAATAAACTAAAAGTATTAGTCATCAAGTCATGATCTAAGAAGTACGTAGGTTTTTATCTTCAGATAATCGTATCTCCACACACGTGGTGTCTGTGTTCTTTGTGTATTTTCTGTAATTTTGATTTTAATGCAAATACTGCACCGGAAAATATCAACATCCAAGTTAAACTAATGGATTAATAAGCGTAATCTTTGAAGGTTGCAGTTTTAAGTCTGAGTAAAAATCTTGAACTAAAATGTAGACACTTTTTTGTTTATATTTGTCGTTGCATCCGTTTGTAGTTGAGCGATTAAGGAAAATATTGTAAGGAAAACTCCTTGCCGGAAGATATTTTCAGACATGTACGATTATGCCCGGAAATGCGCATTGTTATTGCACGTATCCTTTATGTCAATATAATTGACTTGGCAATTTTTTACGTTCGACGACTATCTGACGCGAATACTTAATTTTTTGGAAATTCTTTTTTTAATGAATGATGGGTGGATCTGCCACCGTATTGGTTTTTAAAACTCAAAAAAGGGTTGATAATGTTAAAGGATTTGTCCTCATAGGAAAATATTTTGTCTCACACGATACCTTTGTCTTAATATAAGCTGGCTCTCTTCGTTTAAATAATTTTCTATGTGTAATTTTCAGTTGAGGCGATGCTCCTGTGATGACCCAAGGACGAGAGCCGTTGACCATAATGGACGGCAATCTTCAGACTGACTTATCTACGAAGACGAAGCGAGGCGTCTACCTCTCGAAGAGCCTCACATTTGTCATCCTCATCATATTCGCTCTAGCACTTATTGCTACAGCTTTCATAGTGTATAATTTCGCAGCTTGTCCCAGAACTGATCAATTAGCAAATGTGACGAAATTCGAATTATCACACTGTGATCAATCAAAATTATTAGTGATACCATTAAGTACAGAAAATAGTAAAAGTGCTTTACCGATAGAGAGTACAACAAAACATATCGAATCAACTACCAAGGGTGATGAGAACGCTGTAACTGACGTCAGATTACCCACTAACATCAAACCCGATCGCTATTATCTTAAATTAACACCTTATATTTTCGAAGGTAATTTCACATTCGATGGTGAGATTAGTGTTATTATAACAGTTAAGAATAAAACGAACACAGTCACGTTTCACGGTGTTGAATTGAGTTTTCATAGAATAGGACTTTACAAGAAAGAAGATGGGAAGGAAATATTGATCACAAGACGTGCGGTGGACGTTCCGAGGCAGTTTCACATAATAAGTACTGCGGAACCTTTGATAGCGGGACAGCAATATGTCCTGAATATTACTTACAGCGGTATATTAAATGATAATCTTCATGGATTCTATAGAAGTTCCTACGAAGAAAAGAAAGTCAAAAGGTAACTGTGCTTTTTTTCACTGAAACTTTTTTACAACCAGTTTCAATTGAATGGTTCAAAAATAGTCAAGATAATATAGGTTCAGTAAGTTTCTTACCAAAAAAAAAATTTTTTTTTTATATGCGCTTTGAACAAAAACAAACAATACATTAATAAATGCTAGATATAGAAGAAATGGCTTTGACCTTGATCTGACAAGACATCTTCAGAAGATCTCTAATAAAATGACGTTTTATTATCAATGAAATTTGTTATATTAACTTAAACACAGTGGATATAACAAGTACTTAATTGGATGTTTTATTAATAAAGATATATCAATTAATAATTGTGTGTAATTCTTGGATGATATATGCAAATATGAAGTTTATGTATATTTAGTTCACTTGCCATTGGAATTTAAACGTATGCAATTTTTTTTTATAAAAAAGTTGTTTGTCAAAAAATCGATTAAATAAATTCGTATAAAAAAATCGCAAATGCGATGACAATATCGCATGTCACCAAAGCGATACGGATATCCAGCTTGAACTGTTAATGGCACCTTTTAGTATTCTCAGTAGGAGGTCACTATAATCGTTTACTATGTGTGTGTACGTGCCTGTATTATGCTCTATCAATGAGCCGACGCTCCGCATCTTAATGTCGAATTAATTTTAAATTTTATAACTTGAGTTTTTGTTTTCTTTTTAATCTTGAAATATACAAAATTGTATCAATTAAATATAAATGTTGTCATATCTACGTAAATATATTTTTAAAACGACTGACGATATACAATAAACAGCTAAATTTTTGGAGCCATTGAGAACAAACTTTTGCATAGAAATTCCTTATAGAACACAGATGATAGTAAGAAAAGATTTCAAATCAAATATCATTTTATATGACGGTAATTAATACCTATGTTTGTTGGCTTACGATAAACATTTTGAAATTGTGATTATGAAAATTTTCTGTAATGTAATCTTGCTGTAATGTTGACCATTAGTATTTTAGTTGATATATAAACTGTTATATATTTTAACAGGGCGAGTGCATATGACGTTATCTTTCTGTGGCAGATGGATAGCCGTAACCCAGTTCCAGGCAACGGACGCCCGCCGCGCTTTTCCCTGCTGGGACGAGCCCGCGTTGAAGGCCAAATTCACAATCAGTATCGCCCGGCCCAGCAACATGACTTCGGTTTCAAATATGAATATTATTGGCAAAGAACCACAGTAAGTTTTGTTTGCATATTTTTTTCTATATACAATTAAGGTAAATAAATAAATTTTGTGTTGGTTACTAACAGTGAAATGTAGACGTCATTTTATAGTACAGATTTAAAATGAATTATGTGTATTTTTTAATACTCTGTTTTGGACGTAAAATAATTCAAGCACTTGTACAATTTAGTAGAACGCGTGCATCTTCATCATCATCATCTTCAGTTCTGTTAAAAGTAGAATGAGGTTTTATTAAGTCCTTTTGTTTAAATGTTGTTGGTTCTATTGGCCTTTACAGTGTCACCAGGCCCCCGCATATACTTGAATCTGCCTTAAATTTAAGCCCTCTCGGGCTCCTAGTGACGTCTAATAAAAGTGCTTCCTATGACAATGTACCGCAGTGCCGGACGTAGTTAGAGGAGTAAATTAAATTATATGTTATGGAAATTTCACCTTCTCCTCCAAAAAGATTTTTAAGAGATCATCTGAGGCGTTACACCGATAATCTTGGATCATTGATGGGGCGCCTCCTGAACATCAACTGCGAGGCTTACACCTGCGAGGATTAAAATGAGCCTGGATGCACTCAATATCTACTGAGATATTGAGTGCATCCATCCATGAGTTCCGAGAGCTCAGCTTAAGAAAACTAAATCACTTAGAAAGTACCTTCATATCCTTTAATTAAGTTCAAATGAGCTTATATTCTGTTAAATATAATGCACAATTGAGAATTTATTGATGTTACTAAAATGTGAGGCATTTTGACTGTAGCCGTTTGTTGTATTAATATGTTGTGTTAATGTTCACCCTTTTCTAATCACCCTTTGTACAAACAACAAATTGTCGTTACACCCATCATTTATTGAGTCAACAACCCGCATCATAATATCTGTCAACAAATTTAAATCTCTGTATTCTATAAGCGTTGATAATAAAAGATTGATTTATTTTAATCTTCTACGTCTATAATTTTTTTTCTATTTTGATATTATTCAATTGATTATTATTATTCAATATATTTTTTTTAAATATTTCTTAATGCTTTAATTGTTGACGAAGTATATGTAAAATAATTATTTCCAAAAAAATAATATCTAATGTATATAATTTTAAAAAAACGTCTTCATCTAATACCACTTTTAATAACAGCCTCATTTAGCTTGTTAAACAGATTTATTTTGATTTTTTTGATTGATATTTATACCGTTGTTTTACATTTGTATGGGTATACTCCCACATTTTACATTACACTTGTTATCATGAATATGCGAAAAGTATAAATAGACCTTTGTTTTGTTGAAGAAATAAATATATTTTTCTTTATTTATAGTGCCATATTAAAAGATTACGTCTGGGATCACTACGCGGAATCCCTACCGATGTCGACATATCTCGTCGCGTTCGCTGTCACCGACTTTGCTAACATGAGTGACAATAACTTCTCTGTATGGGCAAGAAAGGAGGCTCTACCCTCAGCTGCGTACGCACTGGCTATCGGTCCGAAGATCCTGTCATTTTTAGAAGAATACTACAAGATAAAGTTCCCGTTACCGAAAATTGACATGATAGCGTTACCGGATTTCAAAGCTGGAGCGATGGAAAATTGGGGCTTGCTCACGTTTAGGTATGTTGATTTTTAAATTTAGAATAATAATAATAATAATAAAACTTTATTCCTCTTATCAGTTATGTTACAAGTTTCATCATTTATGTGTTAGGTATTTTATAATGTTGTTCTTTTTTTTAATATGTTAGTATATTTATTTATATATTATTTTTTTCTCTAATGTTTATTTTCTTTTCTAAGTAGGAATCAAAATCAAAATATATATTTTATTAACATAGGGTTTTTACAAGCACTTTTGAATGGTCATTTAACAACTGTTTTAAGTATAGCTACCACCGCTTCGGAAAGTAGCTTCTACCGAGAACCACCATTTAAAAATACAGTCAAGTTCGCCTTTTGCGGTAAAAGCCGCCTCCAAACGTTGCCTGCTATCTCTGTCTCTTGCCAATCTCGTCCAAAGCGCTCCAGCTACATCTGCAACCCCATCTTTAGAATGGTCTGCCTTGTTTTCTCTTTTTCTAAATAAGGGACCAATTTTGTCGCAGTTTTCGACCATCTTCCGTGTGTTGGTCTTTAAATATGGTATACGACTGCATCTTAAGCCTTTGACTTTTTTCTGATGTATGAACTTCTTGTCTTATCATTTAACTTTATACCCATATAACTTATTTTTAAATTTAGAATACAACACAAAAATCGATTTTTTAAAGAAAAAAAAATATATCAGCATTGTTTACGTATGAAATGTTTTTCTATTAAAACTTCTTGAAAGCTTGTCGAAACGGTCCATTAACGTTTCATCACTTAGAGTGCTGGCGCTTAAATAATTCAACTCACTTAAAGCACTTGAAACTCGGTGACTTGGATAATTTTAACGTGCGAATTTCGGATGGTTATACTTCGGTATTATGATTCTTATTGATTACGTTATGTTATTAATATTTCAGAGGGTAAAAGTTTTTTATAACAATTTCATACCTATACCATATAAGTCAAACTCTTAAATATAATAAATAATTAAATAGCCTTTCTGTGCCTGCTTCAAATAATGTAACGCATATACCCGTGCACAGTCTGCGAGGCAGAAAGTATACTACTATACTACTTTACTTTACTACTTTAGAAATAAAATAACATATTTAAGATTATCAAAACATAAAAAATCATGTTATATACATTGCATTTGTTGATATACAATCACTTTATAATTTATATATCTGAAGTGTAATCAGCCCTATTTATCACGAGATTTTTTTAATTTTTCGCTTTCCACTTGTTCTGTTGTGAAAGTGCATTCTCATTCCAATTGTTTTAGCCATCTCAATATAGAAACATTCAGTTTCCAACCGTAACATATACTTGTTGTTTGGCGGTAGATCATGTAATTACTTGAAAATGACAAATTAGAATTAATCGGAATTTATTCCCATTAAAAAATTTCATATTTATAATTTCAGAGAGATAGCCATGCTGTACGATAATGGCGTATCTCCAACAACAGCAAAGGCACGTGTGGCCGCAGTGGTTGCCCATGAAATCGCCCATCAATGGTTCGGTAACTTGGTCACTCCCGCATGGTGGTCGGACATATGGCTCAACGAAGGATTCGCAAGTTACGTTGAATATGTCGCCGTTGATGCCGTAAGAAGACATTCATGAAATACTATGAAATTCAAATAGTTAAAACATATTTGATATCAAAACCTATATTTAATATAAATAGTTTGCAAAAGAATTATATTGCGGGTTGGTTATAAATGTGGCAGGATTTTATCCTAAGCGGGCAGGTTTCCACACAATGTTTTTAAAGTAAAGTATAGTAACAGCCTGTAAATTTCCCACTGTTGGGATAAGGCCTCCTCTTCCATTAAGGAGAGGGTTTGGAACATATTTCACCAAGCTGTTCCAATGTGGGTTGGTGGAATGCACATGTGGCAGAATTTCGACGAAATTAGACACATGCAGGTTTCCTCACGATGATTTTCTTCACCGCCGAGCACGAGATGAATTATAAGCACAAATTAAGCACATATAAATAGTAGTGCTTGCCTGGGTTTGAACCCGCAATCATCGGTTAAGATCGCGTTCTATGCTAATATTATAAATGTGAACGTAACTCTGTCCGTCTGTTGCTCTTTAAGTACCAAACCAATTATTTTACCATGAAGCATATTTAAACTCCAATTGAGTACACAGGCTACTCTTTTTGCTTAACACATAATGACTATCGTCCTAAAATGCAAGCGAAGCCGCTGTCGACAATCAGTTATGAATAAAATTAGCCAATAGAACACCTCGTTTCTTTTTTTAAATTAAGATTGATTTATTCTAAAACAGTATCATCAGTGATAAAGTAGTTTTGAGAAATTTTCCTAAGTATGAGATGAAGTTTACAGGTTTTGTCTAATGACTTTCTAAGAAAAAAAAACAATCATATCAAAAGTATATTTTAAACTATGATTCATTCAATAAAAAATGTCACTAATGTTATCACTGATAAAATTGTTTTTGCATTTGCGTTTTCATAGATTTGCATTATCAAAACAATGTCATTACTTAGTAATAATTAATCATCCATACTTACATACTTAATGATATCAATTAATCATAAATTTTAGGTTGAAAAAAGTTGGAAACTAATGGAAATTTTCATACTCAACGAAGTTCAAAGCGTTTTCAAGTTGGACGCTTTGACATCCTCCCATCAAATATCAGTCGAAGTTGGAAATCCGGAAGAAATCGGAGCTATATTCGATAAAATATCTTATGGAAAAGGTATAAAACTTTATTTCAATAAATCATAATAAATTCTCTTATGTTAAACGTAAATTTAATTGCATTGTCAGACATATGGCGGATTACGATACCCTCCAGACCAATTTCGGATTCCTGAGAGAGACTAACTTTAAATGGGAAATATTATTGGACCTAGATGACAAAAACCACAACCACACTCTGTAGTTATATTCTTATACACCCAATGGTAAATTCGACAGATACAGAAAGAGTTCAGATTCTGAGTCAATGTCTGTACGATCTCTTTGAAGCATACAAACTACCATATTAACACTTTTATTTTTGCTACCAGTGGTTTGAACCCAGGACTAACCTAAAACTATCCAATAGATCAGGCATAGATTATCCGAATACGTGATACGTAAAAGCGTTTATTGGTATCATTATCTTTAAATTAGTTTGTTTGTGTATATAGGTTCAGCAATACTTCGAATGATGAATCATTTCTTAACCGATGACGTATTCAATGCTGGAATAACTGATTATTTGAATGCGAAAAAGTTCGGAGATGCGGAACAGCGTGATTTATGGAGTGCTCTTACCAATGCTGCTCGAGAGAAAGACGCTTTCGATGCTGACGTTGGCGTTGTAATGGATTCATGGACTTTGCAGACTGGTTTTCCCGTACTTACTATTAGTAGGGACTATAAAAGTGGATCGATTACATTTAGACAGGTAAAGTGCATCCAATTTAATATGACCCTTGAAAATTTTGGGTCGGTTAAGTTTGGTTAGGCTATTATTTTAGAAAATTTTAACCTGTGTGCACATAACTAGTGTGTAGCACTCGTTAATGTTACTTTATCAGATACAAATAACCTAAGCAATATTAATGAGAAGTTGCTTGGTTTTAAGTAGATAGATAGATAAATAAATTTACGTAAAGACAATAACAAATTAAACAAAAAGTATTTGATAGAATATCTTCAAAAAGTATTGTGGACAAGTACTGGCGATTTTGTTGGTTTTTCTTCTGTTATTTTGATTATGCGATTCTGATATGATTATGATTTTGATTATAGGAAATTGTATCACTAAATAAAAGGGAAAACTTTTCATATATTGTGAATGATAAAACAGATCATTGATTCCAGGAAAGATTTGTCTTAATAAATGACACTTTGGATGAACACAATTCATCAGTGTGGTGGATCCCCATATCTTATACTACTGCTTCTGAAAAAGACTTCGAATCGACCCGACCCAAGCTGTGGCTTAGGGGTGAAAGATCTATTGTTGTCGACAATATATCTGTCAACGAAAACGATTGGCTCATAGCTAACATTCAGCAAACAGGTGAAGTGTATTGATTTTCTTAAATGTTTTGAAATAGCTCCAATTATTAATGTAAATAAAAATTAAATTGAGATTTAAGTAAGGTTTAATGCCGTGTAAGAAGTGCGTCTGCTAAAAGTATAATTTAATATTTTTGAATATGATATTTTTGATAATATTGTTAATTTATTGAATGTTTAACGGCAGGCTTCTACCGAATTAACTACGACCAGAAAAATTGGAAAATGTTGATACAAGTACTAAACAACCCATCTCGCTTTGAAGAAATACATCCAATCAACAGAGCTCAAATCATCGACGACGCTATGAACCTGGCTCTTTCTGGACGCCTGGATTACAAAACAGCTTTGGATATATCTAGTTACTTGTTCCATGAGAGGAGCTATGTGCCGTGGAAGGCGGGGCTCGTAGCTTTGGGGTACATTGATACGATGCTGTCGAAGGGAGCGTATTACCTGGAGTATAAGGTAATCTTCTTTGTATATTTCTTACAAGTTCAACCGCCAATGATTGTCGACCATAATATAGTATACTAATGATATGACTATATTAATATAAAAACACATATAATAACACATACATAGGCTTTAAATTAAGGACTGATATTAGAGTACGATCAATCGCTAAGACTACGTATTTTCGTACATTCGGAAATCAAATTTTAAAGCTTGGGATTTGCCTTTAGACCTAGTTTGATTCAAGTTTTCCTTTTAGTTACTACATATATACTAATACTAGACTTTCATTATAAAACTCCTAACGTAGTGTTGTCTTAAATTTTCGCGATTATTACACATTTAAATAAAACTAGTTATAACGGATTTGAATCGCGTATATTAATTATTCATCCCGACGTTTCGAGCACTTTACAGCGTCCGTGGTCGTACCACGATAATAAATATACGCGATTCAAATCCGTTATAACTAGTTTTATTTAAACTCCTAACGTGTTCTCGAAAAATCATTGTCAGATATGTGCAAGCAATTATTAAGTACTACTGACGAACTTTAAAGAATTAGTATCGTATTGTATCTTATCTGCATGAATAATAAATATTATTTCTTTACACTGATAATAGATGGCGTTACTGATACTAAAATGAGAATAAGCAAGTTAATATTTTGAGTGCAATTATAGGGACGGTCCCTCACTGAGAGTATTCGCCTGAATTGTAACAGCTTATAATCACTATATCTGTCTGTCTTTACGTTCGCGTTAAACTACAAAACTACTGAACGGATTTTCATGCGGTTTTCTCTAATAGACAGAGGGCTTCATAAGGGTGGTTTAGGTATATAATTTATTAAGGTTTTTGTGTATATAAGTTGAAATAAACTTAAAAATCACAAAAAAAGCAACAAACCTATTAGGAACTTACTAGCCAAACTTCTAGTTTTTAGGTGTAATAGTTTTTGAGGTTTCGTGATTAACGAGTGCGTTGTATTTTGCTTTTATATATATAAAGATAACAGACGAGAGTTCGTCAGATTCGTCAGTGCTACAGTACTAATACACTGTTCGACTATATTATGCTAGAACGTGGTGTTAAAAATTGATTCTTTTATGTCTATCTAAGTTAGACAATTAAGGCAATTAATTTATTTTCATACTAACTAACGTATTTAAATAAAAGTTAATGTTGCAGCCTAAGCTACTCCTTATTACATCAGCTGCCTAGCAGTGAAATTCCTATCAAAATCAGTTTAGCTCTTCCAGAGATTACCCGGAACAAACAGACCAACAGTCAAAAGACATAAAAATATAATTTTGTTACATGTACCGTGTATAAATACATTTAGTAAAAGACGATTGTTTCAATATACAAACAGATACTCCAATTTTATTATTTGTATACAAGATGATATAAATATTTGTACCACATTCAATTTTGTCGATCGTATTTTTGAAACACCAATATATTTAATGATGGATTTTTACACGGTACATTAAACATGATAATAATAGTGACGCCATAGCTGATAAAATAACTTTAATTTATAGCTGAATCATTCTAAAATATATAACCAGCTGAATCCGCTTGCGACGCCTTATCAATACATATATAGTATTAAATAAAGTCTCTTCCGCTGTCTGTCTGTCCCTATAAATAGGTACTTAGATCTATAAAAATACGCAACGAATTTTGATGCGGATTCTTTTTATAGATAGAGTGATTTAAGAGGAATGCTTATATTATTATGTTGTGTTGTAAATAAACTAGGCTAAATTTTATGAGATAGATCATAGTGATGTACTACAGTACTATAGTATATTACCCCTTCTATGTTTGAAATAAAACAATTATTAATTGTTATATGAGGGATTCCAAGTCTGGAAATTTCTCCAAAATTTTATCCGGCTAACTTAGCCACAAGAGCTAAATTACCTATCTTCTTGTGTTGGTCAGTCATTATAGGCTCTTAAAACTATTGCGATTTTATAATATAGTTGCAATAGGAGTTATTATTGTTGTATTCCGGTTTGAAGAGTGAGTTAGTCAGAGGACATGCACAAGGGATATAACATAACTTAGACATGGTTAATAAAATGCTAATAGTCGGTGATGCTCATTTACCATCAATTAGCCGATCTCATAACCTATTTTCATAAACATTTTATAACAATGTTTCATAGACCTCTTCCGTATAATAAGTTTGTATAAATGTTTATCCACAGATGATATCTGTGTGTGTTGAAACATTCTATTATTTTAATGATTTTCTATTATTTTATTGTTGAGCTGAGATTGCCCAGTGGTTAGAACGCGTGCATTTTAACCGATGATTGCGGGTTCAAACCCAGGCAAGCACCACTATATATATGTGCTTAATTTGTGTTTATAATTCATCTCTTGCTCGGCGGTGAAGGAAAACATCGTGAGGAAACCTGCATGTGTCTAATTTCATCACAATTCTGTCACATGTGCATTCCACCACACCGCATTGGAACAGCGTGGTGGAATACATTCCAACTGCTACTTTTCTACTTACTTTTACTATTTTATTGTTTATATTATCATCATGCTCCTGCCCATTTCCCAATTTTATATAGAGTCGGCGCAGCATGTCTTTTTCTTCCATACTTCTATCTGACGTAACCTCACAAGTAAAATTCTTTCCATTTCACAAATACCATCCATCGTTGCCTTGGATCATACCCTTCTTCCATATCCACCCACGTCCATGCTTTTTTCCAACTTTCCTCACAACATGGTCCACATTCTTTCCCATAATATGCCCATACGATAACACTTTCTAACTTCCTCTTCATTATTATTTAAAGTAATAAGTAATATTAATAATCGTTTAAATATTAGAAAGTAAATTTATAGAAAATAACTCATCAATAATATCACCAATTTTTTTATTACATTCATATAATTTATTTATTTTCTAGAATTTATTGCCTTAATTTTTTTACAACGCTGCATTATAAATATAATAAATTAGAGGTATTTTTATAATGTTTTAGTTTCTTTATAACATATCAAATTATCTATAACACACTTCTTAGTGATAACGTTTATGATCGATTAAAACCCGCTGTAAATAGTAGTTTGATAGGAAAACCAATTATAGGTACTTTTAAATATAAGTCTAGAATAACATAAGTCTAGAATAATTTACAATCAATATGTACTCACTGCACGCACGGGTTCAAACCTAGGCAAACACCGCTGATTCATGTGCTTAATTTGTCTTTATAATTTATCTCGTACTCGGTGGTGAAGGAAAACATCGAGAGGAAACCTGCATGTGACAAATTTCATAGAAATTCTGCCACATGTATATTCCACCAACCCGCATTGGAACAGCGTGGTGGAATATGTTCCAAACCTTCTCCTCTAAGGGAGAGGAGGCCTTTAGCCCAGCAGTGGGAATTTACAGGCTGTTGTTGTTGTTGTTGTATGTAGTCAGTGGTAACGTTTTGTGTACAGCACCTATGTACCACGAGTCCAATATTCTTGCACCAAAGAATAATGCTTAGAATTGTTGTTTTTCGTTAGAACAATGAGTAATTCAATATAACTTCAGACATAAGTTGTTTTTTTATAGCATATTTTGGTGGACGATCATATATGCCACCTGATGGTTAGTGGTCACATGACAGGTTAGTGGCCCATAGACATAGATGATGTAAGCAATATTAACTTCAGTGACGCATCGGGGATGTAAGAAATGGTAAATATAATTCTTTAGACCATCAGGTGGTCCAAATACTCGTCCGCCGATCCATTTCATAAAAGACGTCGTAAAATTTGTAAACGAAGTAAGCGTAGTAGAGCTTACAACAACAACAACAGACTGTAAATTTCCACTGCTGGGCTAAAAGCCTCCTCTCCCTTTAAGGAGAAGGTTTGGAACATATTCCACCACGCTGTTCCAATGCGGGTTGGTGGAATAGTAGAGCTTAATTAAGGGCATTTTGGATACCAGCCTGGCGATTTTTATTCTACCGTATAGGTTACATTACGACGTTTTCACCACCAAGTATATAAATTTTAATATTAAAATATAAATTAAAATAATCGTTAGAGTTGTTTGTATTCTGTTTGAAATGTATTCATTGTCCAAATATATATTTCCAAATAAACTAAAATATGCCTTTCAAAAGGTATGTTTGTAAAATGGAACATATTTTCAGAGTTACGTATTGCGTCTATTAAGCGGCGCGGTTCAGGATCTTGGTTGGGAAGTGTCTGCGAACGAGAGCGTCGTCCGAGCTCAGCACAGAGCGGACATGCTTTCCACAGCTTGTCATCTTCAGCATGTCGATTGTTTGGAACACGCTGTCAGGATGTACACCAACTGGATGTTGACTCCAAATCCCGATGCTTATAACGAGTAAGATTTTCATAACATTATAGGACGAGCGGGCACATCTAGTAGTATTTGTTATTTGATTTTGACGACCTCCGTGGTCGAGTGTCGATATAGTCGATGTATAAAAAGTTCATTAGTTTTCTATATTGTCTTGGGTCTGGGTGATTGTGGTACCGTCGTTACTTCCGATTTTCCATAACACAAGTGCTATAGCTACTTACATTGGGATCAGTGTAACGCATGTGATGTTGTTCAAAATTTATTATTCATTTATTTAAAACTTATGCGAGTATTTGACCTTGAAATGTTAAACACTAATGATACTTTCAGGATACACGCTGATATTAGAAGCACAGTGTATTGCGTTGGGGTGCAAGCGGGAGGTGCGAGGGAATGGCGTTTCGCTTGGGAGCGTTTTATGGTGGCGAGTGCTCCTTCTGAGAGGGAACTACTACTCTCAGTTTTAGGATGTACCAGGGCACCATATCTGTTATACAGGTTTCGTAAATTGCAATATAAGAGATTACTTGAATGAGTTTTTAACCGTTCAAAAATTTGAAGACTGTTAATTTAATCGTACTAAATTTTCTGTTTCTTTTTTTTTTAATATTATTTGAATTATTTAAGAATATACATAACACAAAAATGACTAAGCTAATTTACGTAACTTAATTCCATATTAATTAATCATTAGATTTCTGTGAAATATTAAAGGAAAATTATTTGTTTTTGTATTCTTTAGATTGTCTTTTTTGTGTATTGTTTATTATCTTCTTTTTCCAGATATCTTGACTTATCGCTTCGAAACGACAGTGGAATACGTAAACAAGACACAGTGAGGGTATTTTCAGCAGTCGCTAGTTCTTCAATCGGAGAGCCAATTGCTTTCAACTTCGTAAGAGCTAATTGGCAAAGGCTAAAAGAATAGTGAGCTACTTTTACATTTAAATTTTTTAGTACTCTATTTCGATCATAGAATAATCACTTGCTTAAGGGTGTTATAGAGTAAAGTAAAGTAAAGCAACAGTCTGTAAATTTCTCACTGCTGGGCTAAGGCCTCCTCTTCCATTTAAGTAGAGGGTTTGGAACATATTCCACCACGCTGTTCCATTGCGGGTTGGTGGAATGCACATGTGGCAGAATTTCGATGAAATTTAGACACATGCAGGTTTCCTCACAATGTTTTCCTTCACCGCCGAGCACGAGATGTTTGAATGAGGTTTGAACCCGAAGTCATCGGTCAAAATGCACGAGTTCTTACCACTTGCACCGCAATTATATGTGCACTCTGATATCTAATCTATATAATCCAATGAGACACGACTGGGGATAAGGTATTCAGGTATAGAATAAGCATTACGTACCTTACGAGTCACTGGAGGGAATAAATTGGCAACTCCCAAACTTCGAGCTGATACTGAAAATTATTTAACAGAAATACTTATATTGTCCAAAAGAGTTCGATTCTATTCCTTTGTCATCAGGTGTGATTCTATTATTTTGAGACCTCTAGCTCCCTGCATGTGCAGATAGCGACTAGGCAACACATATTTAATCAATGATTGAATTAGACATTTGACGAGCAAAAGGAATAATTTTGGTCTGGGTTATAATGACTTTTAATAAAAGAGTCAGAAACTGAGCTTCAAGATACATACATTGTTTTACATAATGGTAGGGTTTTGTTCACGTTAATCTAGGTAGGTATACCCCGATCCACACTATTATAGGTGGTGATGTATAGTTACTACCAGGTGGCAATTTTATCCGTCCGAATGTTTTAATAAAAAAATGGTTATATATTTATGATACATATATTTATTTCGCTTTTTTTTATTTCAGTGTCGGGTCTGTCTCTACCCTCAACTCTATACTCAAAGTTGTCACCAGAAGGCTAAATCAAGTTCATGAATACGACGAGGTAAGCTTGTGTGGTAAAGCTTTTGAGTAAAGAATATTTTGATTTGGACTCTACCAAGATATACAGAGAATAATCCCACACATTTACTTTTCATAATTGTTAATTGAATAAAGTATCTATCCTCTGTTAAACCTTAATTGTTAAACATTAATAATAATTAGTGAACATTAAAATCATTATCAAATATCAAAATTAATTATCAACAATTAAATTCAAAGATTAAATACTCAATTTAATTATTTTATAATAAAATAATTTATCAATCATCACAATCAACTATACAAAATACCAAAATCAATCGATTGTTTAATATTAAAATTAATTATATTTTGAAAATGAATACAAATTTTTAATCTGTGATCAATAGGTAATCATTTCAGAAGTACATACGTAGAAGGCTCATATAAGGACTTTTGTATCATCATCTTACAATGTTAAATACAAAGCTTTAATTTTAATGTCAGAGTATATTAGTAAAATTCACATAAATTTATGTAGCCTACCTGGAAATCGACGCTTTTTCATCTTTAATATAATCTTGTATTGGTTATATCATTCCCCAGTTGAAGAGATTCGTAGCAACATCTTGCAGTGACCTTGGAAGACCTGTGCAGCAAGTACTGGAACGAACTGCAGCGAACGTCCAGTGGATGGAAAAGAATTACCAAACGATTGTCAGCTGGCTTCTAAAAGCAGACAAATCTTTACCCCAAACAACAGATGCGTGATCGGATGCATAAATATCCTACTTGTAATTAATTTAGCATAATTCCCGACTAACAATATTGAATATTATGTTCATAATTTATACGTATTTAAATGTTAACTTTCGATTGGTGTTATAAAGTAATAGAAGTATGTAATACGTGATCGATAAGAACTGTCAATCTAGTCTAAGAAATCTTTTGTAATAACCTTATAGTAATCCGTTATAATTTTTGACTGCTACGTTGGTCTCGCTAGCTCAGAAAGCGTTGGACGAAAGGTATTTTTTTCGAGAATTGTCCAGAAGCAGTTATGGATACTGAGAGTGTTTACAGTATCGTGCGTGGGAAATCTAACAGGATGCATATGCACACATAAAACTCAAAGAATAGCTCATGTGGCTGCCAATCAGCTCCATTGATCACCATTACAAATACAAATCAATTTATATGTAATAAAAATATCATTGTATATAATAAGACCTGTCGAAAACAAAAGAATTTTACTAGAAATCATTTTTTTTCTTTCGCAAGATCAGCATGAGGTTACATTAATATACTGTAAGAGTAAAATAAGATGAAGATTTTTGTTTGTTTATTTGTAAGGATTTGTTTGTAAATTATTATAGTGATTGAATAGGAGTTTATTCAATATGATGGAGTCTAGATCGCCATATGATTTTAATTACGACGAATGCTAAAAATTACTAATAAACTTATCGTTTGTTCGTGTATTGATTTTGTAAATATTAAAATTTTCACTATAGGTAAATCCATATTATTTAATCTAGCTATCGTATAATTATAGCGTAATTCCGTATGTTTGTTTGTACATGATAATATTTTGGGTAGATACCGATTTGAAAAAATCTTATTATGTATAATTAGGCTATTGAATATTATGAGAATCTCTGTGAGCTCTGGTACAATGACATTTAACACGGGTGAAACCGTCCAGAGCAACTGGTATTTTATATGATATAAATCCTTATGAAAATAAACATATTAAATAGTGATTAAGAGATTTATTTTCGTGATAACTTTGATGTCTGTCTTAAAATGATAAATATAATGAATGAATTTAATGGAAAAATAAGTGATTTCGAAACTTAAAAATCACTTGTCTCAAAACATCTCTGAGTTAACATAGGGTATTCCACCAACCCGCATTGGAGCAGCATGGTGTTCCAAACCTTCTCCTCAAAGGAAGAGGAGATCTTAGCCCAGTTGTGGGAAATTTACAGGCTGTTGTTGTTGTTGTTGTAACATACTTGGTAAATGGTAAATGATAAATGGTAAAAAAAACTGCATGGTTGGAATTAATTACTACCACATGTTTAGACACCTAGACCGCACTGGTGGAAACGATTCTAAACTGTGTCTGCATAAATGAGAAGAGAGCAAGGTAAGTATGCCCATTACTGTAAAGACGAATTATCTAGGAAAGAAACACAATCATATGACATATTGCAATTGGCAGCCCTATCAGTAATGATGGAATGAGTAGTGTCGCATTTTTTTTATGGAATAGGTTGGCAGATGGGCATATGGGCCACCTGATGGTAAGTGACACCCATAGACAATGACGCTGTAAGAAATATTAACTATTCTTACATCGTCAATGCGCCACCGACATTGGGAACTAAGATGCTATGTCCCTTGTGCCTGTAGTTACACTAGCTCACTCACCCCCTAACCGGAACACAACAATATTGTTGAACTGTTGTTTAGCGGTAGAATATCTGATGAGTAGTACCTATCTAGGCGGGCTTGCACAAAGCCCTACCACCAAGAAATTTTGCATATATCTGATACAGAGCTCATTTTAATCATTAACACAGGGCAATGTTAATTTATCCAACAAGTTTGTTTAAGCAACATTGTGCAATATTTTTCTTTACGTTTATAATGTAATTCGAATCCTAGTCTCCTTACTTGTTTCAATCAATTTGAATTTTCTGTCACTATCTCCTGGACTATGTTCGAATCTAATCAGATATCGTAGATCAGATAAATTCAACGTTTAATCCGGCCTCATAATCATCGTTTAATATGTAATTTTAAATAAATAATTCTGTAAAAAACGTTCGTGGCCGAAGACAAGGTTGTTTCGTAAAATATTTATATAAATCAAATCAATCGCTTCAAATTTCTTGGGTTTGATAGCACACACAACCTGCGTTCTAGTGAGGACAACAAACTTGTCACACCCTGCAGTCGGACACAAACCTACAGCAACTCTTTCACCGTGAAAACCGTCAAACTCTGGAATGCACTACCCACTGATATACGGCAGTCTAAATCCTTGGCAATATTTAAGCATCGTTTGAGAAACTATTACCTATCCATATCTAAATAATGTATGCAAGTATGTAATAATATGTAGTTTATATTTATGTATATATGTATGTATATTTTAATATATATTATATTTCTATGTATGTATTATTGGTATGTAATTATGTGTAGTTTATTACTATACCTTAGTATAAATATTATTATATTGTACTTTTCCTCATTTTTTCATATATTTTTCTTCACTTACCTGTTTTCGTTCTAAGCTCCTATCACCAAAGGTTGTCTGTGAGAGATCGCTATAAGCGATAAGACCGCCTTTGCGCACCATGTACTTATTTTATGTTTTGTATTTCCCCTTTTTTTTCCGTGTGTTGTGCAATAAAGCATTTTAAAATAAAAAATAAATAAATCACCAATACGCCACTAATTTTGAGAGCTGAGATGTTATTACCTTTGTGTCTATATATACACTGGCTCACTCACCCTTAAAAAATTCTAAGTTATTAATATTTGTAGGTGGGCAGCCAATTGGACTACCTGATGGTAAGTGGTTACGACTGCCCATAGACAATGGCGCTGTTAGAAATAATTCCAACTCCTTAACATGACACTTATGTGCCACCAACCCTGGGAGTTAAGATGTTATGTCCCTTATGTCTGTAGTTACTTAGTTAGATTAGAATTGCTCTTTGGCGGTAGAAAATGTTATACATGGTAGTCATTCATTAAAGCCCAAAGGATTTGTGCAATAATACGATTGGCGTAAAATACTGAAATGTATGACAAAAGTTTTTATTAAAATAGCGACCCGCCCCGGCTACGTACGGGAATAATGCTTATATTAAATATATTATACAATTTGTTTATTATCGACATCACATTAGAAACGTCTAAAATCATAAGTATTTCTTTATTAATTTGTCCAAGTATTATATACAAAAAGCTTCCTTTCGAATCACTCTATCTATTAAAAAAAAACGACTTCAAAATCCGTTGTGTAATATTAAAGACCTAAGCATACATAGGGATTGACAGCGGTAAGCGACATTATTTTATACTATACAATGATGATTAAATAATTATTTACAGTGAAAACACCAATTCTGAACAGATTAATCATAGTCTCATTTACAAATATAGTTTAACGAGTTTTTAAAATAATCCTGATTTCTTTATTCTTGTCATCACTGCGTACATTCGTAGAGTACCAGATTATCCTGGAAAATGAGCAAGGTGGGAGAAATAAGGTTTTAAGGCAATTGTTTATAAAATGAAATATTTAAGATGGCAAATATATAATATAAAAAAAGAACATCGCCATCATGAATAACATTTGTTTGTATTAGTAATTTAGAGGCACTAACGTGCTTAATCCTCCTAGGTCCTGTAATCGCCCTTTAACCAAGATTTATAGGTAAAGAAAGTGTGGTGTGTAAGGTAAAATTTAAATTGTAATTTATTGTAAGTAAATTAATACGAATGTAACTTTGAAATTTTTAGAAATAAATGTTTTTGGTAAACGCTATTGTTTCAATTATTCTACGCCTTTAATAACGATAGACGGTACAGAAATATTTTACTGTAATAATTTTAATCTATTTCATTTTTATTTACGTAATTGAAATCGATAGATGGACTAAAAAATTTAAAAAAGTAAATTAACAAATTGTTAACGTCCCAATTACGAAAAGGCCGCCTCTACGTTTTGAGGAGAATGTTTGGACTACCTCGCTGCTCCAATGCGGATTATAGGATACATCTGGTAGATTCTCATCGAGATTTTCGTTCTGATCTTTTGGGGCTTTGAATGATTTCATGATGATGATATTACCACTACTTACGTCATGGTGATAAATCATGTGAATCTCACTTTTAATTCATCTAGTACTCGACGGTAAACGAAAACATCGAATAAAACTTCCATGCTTCGGATGCAAATCTGCCATTTATGTATCCATACATTAGCGAGGTAGTATTTTCCACAAGAAAGATAAAGCTGAAGCACAGTAGTGAGAAACTGATAGGCTGTTAGTTTATTCCTTTAGCAAGCTTCACGTGTAGCTCAGACTTGCTTGTGAGTTAAAATAAAAGTCTGCCAAACTATAAGCCTGAGGGAAAATGAAACAAATAATTCCACGCAAATATTACCGGTAATGTTTTCATATAATTTTTTAATAGCCGAGGTGGAAAACGAGTGTCTATCAACAAATATTTAATAAAAGTATTTCAAATTCTTCATTTGAATTATGACTATTTAGGTCACTTTGATAAATCAGTATCTATAATTTTGCTTAATCATCCTTTGCATATTTATCAATAAAAGTTTGGTGCAGGCAACGAACGTGTTTTTTCTAAGACATTATGAACTCAGCAATAATTTGTGAAATATCCCATTATACTTGAGTGAGAGGATTCAAGTATAATCGGATATAACACTCACATTTCATTACATTTTTGTATGTAAGGAAATATATTATTATTTAATGAGTTATTGTAGGTATAAGTAACAGCACAAGTCAATACTAATCGTCACATTTGAATAAGAGTTTAATAATTATAAATTAAGAAAGGAAGTGGAGAGGAGTAACACAGATTTTCTTCCCAGTTTTTTACTGTAGAATCTACTTTCCGTACCCGTACACTTACTAAATACTATACACTTTAAATTCGATTCAACAATGTAATAGAACGATTCAAAAGTGCTTTTACGATCATACCATAAATAATTAAACTTTTGATAATTAAATTTAGCATCACAAAACATTTTTGTGCTTGTTGATATGGGTTATTTTAATAAAAACCGTACCCATGAAGGCCGGTGTACACAACACTTGAACACGGAGGTCGTCAAACCTAAGGAATACGTAATGATTATACGCATGACAATGAAACTTATTCCAATCTTTTTGTAATACACTCCCAATGGATTATTAGGACGAGAGAATAGAGTGCACTATGGTTGACACTTTGTAGTAGTAGTTGCAGGCCTGTCCTAAATGTTTCCATATATCTCTTTCCAGTGTCTTTTGTCCCCAAACAGATCAACATCTCTGAGTGGAAACATCTCGCCATCTTTTATACGGTCTTCCCTTTTTATTCCTTTCCTTTCCTTTCCTTTCCTTTCCTCTCTCGTTCTAATTACACTCTTGAACATTTTATGTTCATCGACTGTTACACATCGTCAACATTTTCCAAGCAAAGAAGATTTTTAATGCGTCAATACGATATACGAAATATTAACGTTGGAGGTCTCCCTTCCTAGAAAAGCTTTAAGATTAGTCATTCCTCAAAAAAGGCCTAAAAAGGGGCATTGCGAATATATTTTTTAAAGTACATAATTATATTCAAGTTTTCAGAATACCATCACATTTATTCAAGCGGTACGTCAACTAATGTGAGGTCGGAGAACTGTCCATGTAAGGTACTTAAAAAAGTATTGATAATAATACCTATATGTTTTTATATAATATGTATATTAAGTTATTATTAGATAGCCAAGCGGAATCAGCGGCGAGTCATAATTAATCCTCAAAATAATGATTACAATTCCATGATTATATTTGATAAAGTGATAAATTTCGGATATCAATGATAATACATTGAAAATTCAGAAAATAAAATAATCCAGTTGCCGGTCAAACGGCTCGTGTCGTCGTCGCCTTCAAAGTCAAAGGTAAGGCTTTTATAATAGGATTTTTTTTTATAGTGATATTAAAATAATTTTATATTATGTTAAAATTACACTACCTTCTCATATTTTTAATATCCTTTTAAGACATTTTTGATAACTTAATACTTTATATATACATTCACACCACCCATCCACGTTACATTTGTGTTTTATTAAAAAACTTATTTTGTGTCGCATTTTTTTGCTGTCTGTACTCTTAGCCGTTTCACGCACACTAAGATATTTTGTAAGTACGAGGGTCACCCGTACTCATGCATGCATATAAAAATTCAACTTAGAAAGGTGCGATTTCCTGTATAAATAAATCGGTATTAGTTATTATAAAAATATATAGTGTTTGTATATTTACTAAAACAGCTTTGTGAATATACAACAAATATATATGCGATAATATTAAGACACCAAAGATCTCAGTCTGAGGTCCCTAGCATATATAGGTCAATTATTAAATATATTTTAAATGATATCTGATGACTAAAATGAGCTGTTTTTGCTTGCACTTAATATTTACGAATTTTACTTAGGGTCATCGCAACATATTTTCTTCTATACTGTCCTTTCTGACGTCATCTCACAAGTAACATTATTTCCAGCCTTATCGTCTCACACAGGCCATCCTTCGTTTCTTTGGTTGTAACCTCTATATCCATTCAAGACCTTCTTCACAACATCGTCCACATTCCTCCACTTAATAAAATCACATTCATGGAAAAAAAAATATCTAATACCGATACTGCGTTTCTCTCGCATTTCATACGTTTAACCCCATTCAACTTACCTTAAAGCATTACGTGGATAAAAACAACCGAGCATTACATTGCGTAATATTAATGACACTATTTATACTACATTGTAAAAACAACTCACTCGACCAACCATGAATCATAAAAGCCCGTTGTGAAACAATAGTAATGAATAATATCTATGTCATATTCGGCGGTTAAGTCGTTTGTCTCATTAAACAATAAAAAAGATATTTTTTTTCAAGAGATTAATGAATTTATGACACAGATATTAAACTTGATAACACATATGTATCTATATGTAGTATAGATTTAATCATTAAATATACAATTAGGACATTATAATATTTTGTTCTTATGGAGGCTATCGGCATGATTCTAAAGTACAACTGGATCATATCTGGACTACCATATTATTGTAGAATCATTGAATTTCTTCAACTACTAAAAAAAAGCTTCCAACTAAAAAAAAATGTTATCTATCTATTTTTTATATAAGTTCTGCGCTTAAATAGGGAAAATATATACATTTAAAATTTTATAATGAATTGATTCACGTGCAATGGTGCACTTATCGACAATGGTTCGGTCACGTTTCATACGAAATTATCTATAATTTTTTAGAAATTTGTTATATAGTATCAAGGTTAAGTTATTTATTATCAGAACTTTAGCAAATCTAAAAGATAATAATATAATAATCAGTCGGCATTCATTACCGTTATCTTCTTACATGTACTGTCGATATTTGAACGTAAATTAAATTGAAGATATTTTATATACATCAACTGTTTTGGAGCATTCGGCAATATTTATGGCAACTTTATTTCCATAAGAATTATTAACATCAAGGACTTTAAATGTATACAAATAAAAGTTAAAACTAATTATTGCATAAACCATGACCGTGCTGATTGGTGGCTTGAATGCTACCAGTACTTCCCCGTTGAATCGCAATTCCGATCCTCTGAGGAAAAAATTAACCATCTCCCCTGTCTCTACTTAAAATGATAAGGCTAATTAGTTTTGCTAAGCGATAGCCTAGTCTTGTCTTTGAGTTCATTTGAATAGGGACCAAAAACTCATCAAATGTATGTTCAACCAGCAAAAATCAAAACTGAGTTTTTGTGTTCCAGTTTGAATGATTATTGAGCCAGTGTAAGACATAATGGACATTATATTTTAGCTCACAATTACAGTGCATTGGTGATGTCAGGAATATTTAATATTTCTTACAGCACTAATGTGTATAGGCTTACTAACTTATTATCTTAGTGGTGGTGTATGGAATCAAAATGAATGATTTATTTCCAGATGGCGACCTTAAGATTCTTCGTCCTATCGGCGGCTTTTATTTGCGCAAATGCGCTATTAACTCCACCGGTAACGAGAAACACAATTTTTCTAGATGAAAAATTAGAAGGTCAAATATTCGAAAATATAGACGAATATGAAAAGATCGCTAAGAATAATGTTCAACTGAACTACCGACTACCGACGACTACTCGTCCGATCCACTACAACCTTCTATGGGCGGTTGACATAGAAAGGTTTATGCTTACTGGTAGAGTTGAAATTCAGCTGGTGGCCACTCAAGATAATGTGAGCGAAATCGTCATTCACTCCCATGAGCAGAACATTAATTTAGTTCAATTGCTACAAGGGACTACAGCGATTGCTCAGACTTATGTTGCTGATCCTGAATTGCAATTTTTAAGAGTAAGACTGACGACTGGATCTTTGCAATATAATCCACAAACTCCTGTTACATACACACTTATTCTTGAATTCGATTCTGAATTAAGAAATGACATGTATGGAATATACAGGAGTTGGTTTAGAAATACGCCTACCCAAACCGCCGTGAGGTAAGTTATCAAGCTATGACGTTTAATCAAAGGAAATCGACTTTATAGAAATTTCTTCATATAACTTTCTTGTCGTAGCTGGATGGCATCTACACAATTCCAAGCAACTTCAGCTCGGTTTGCCTTCCCTTGTTATGACGAACCGAGATTTAAGGCTACCTTCGACATTGTCGTCAGGCGTCCAGTTAATTACAGAAGTTGGTCGTGTACGAGAATCAGAGAAACACGCAATAGTGCTATACCGTGAGTATTAAAGAAACCGATACGATATTGTTTAAACGTTTGTATACTATATGATTGATAGAAAAATCTTCATCATTAACAAAACGATAATTTTATAGAACGCAACTTATTTATGTTTTAGTAACTACCAAGAAGATGTCTACAACACTACACCTTTGATGTCAACATATCTACTCGCCCTCGTCGTTGCTCAATATGAATCAATGTCCATTACACAAAACAATATTCTCACCTATGAATTGATTGCAAGACAATCAGCTATCAACGAGGGGCAAGGAAATTATGCCTTGACGGTCGGCCAGCTTCTTACGGAAAGCATGAATGTTCACACTGGAATTGAATATTTCAGTACACACCCTAACCTAAAAATGACTCACGCCGCCATTCCAGATTTCTCAGCTGGAGCTATGGAGAACTGGGGTCTGATCACATACAGGTAAAGAGACATTATCAAAGTTTAGTTTCAGGCAATTAATAGACGATAGGCTTATAATCGTTTGAATGCAAATTTTAAAATTTCAATTACACGTTTACAATGGCAGTATGGCTGTGTCCTGGTTTAGATTTCCTGGATATAATTATAGGTCTAAATCTCTTAGATATCAGATTTTGGAGCCACATCGATTGTGTAACAAACAATTTATAATCGTGCTAATTTGTATTCTATCAGTGCATTCCAAATGTTAACTAAAAATCATACCAAATTATTTTGTCTGTATCATGGATATCGCAATAAATCTGATTATTAATATCAACAGGGAAGCCTATTTGATGTACGACCAAAGCAATACAAATGATTACTTCAAACAGCTGATCGCTTACATTTTGTCTCACGAAATCGCTCACATGTGGTTCGGTAACTTGGTTACCTGTGAATTCTGGGATAGTTTATGGCTTAACGAGGGTTTTGCCCGATACTATCAATACTTCCTGACTCACTGGGTAAGTTATTACAATGATTATCAAAAAATGTAATTTATTTCAATGGTAACATTTTATAGAGAATATAATTTTCAGGTCGAAGATTACATGGGATTAGACAGTCGTTTTATTAATGAACAAATGCATACCG
Organism: Vanessa cardui; assembly: GCF_905220365.1. Lineage (NCBI taxonomy): Eukaryota > Metazoa > Arthropoda > Insecta > Lepidoptera > Nymphalidae > Vanessa > Vanessa cardui. The sequence continues at coordinate 2,077,240 of NC_061131.1, forward strand.
CATTATTGTTTGATTCATCAGAATCAGCCCACCCATTGACTAATCCCAATATTGGTAGCCCTGCGTCAATCCGTACTATGTTTTCTACTATATCATACAATAAGGGTGCTGCTGTTATTCGGATGACAGAACATCTCCTTGGTACTCCAGTACACACTGACGGACTTCGTAGATACTTAAATGCACGGTATATACTTTTCTAGTCATTTTCGTCATAAGGATTAACGTTTTAAATATTCTACTATATAATGAGTAAATCAAATTTCAGCCGCTTCGATATTGCAGCACCAATTGACCTCTTCCGAGCACTCGAAACGGCCGGTATTACAGCTGGCGCTCTTTCACAGTACGGCAACTTCTCATTGGTCGAATACTATAGAAGCTGGACTGAGCAAAGCGGACATCCTATCTTAAATGTTCAAGTGAATCACCAGACTGGAGATATGATCATTACTCAGGTAACAAAAACTAAAAGTATATACAGTAGGTAAATTTTCAACCAAGGTTGCCTCTGATTTTTGAGCTTGGAACTTATTCCAATATGCTATCCCAATGCGATTTTGTAAAAATATATGGCAAAGTTACATGCGAGATATGAAGGTTCCCTCCCAAATTTTCCTTCAACACCACAAAGTGTTTTAATTATAAACATATGAAAATTCAGGTGTGCTTATCTTGATCTTCGATTCAGATGTTTTAACCAATGTTCCACTTAGGTGGTATGATAAATTGTAGACAGAAAAATTAAGCTATTTTTTTAAATATATGAACTATTTTTCAGCGTCGTTTCAGCATTAACACCGGATATGCCGCCTCGAACTTAAACTACATTATTCCCATCACATTTGTGACCGCTGCTAACCCTAACTTCAATGACCTCAAACCTAGTCACATCCTCAGCAGTACAGTAACTGTTGTGAACCGCGGCTCAACTGGAGATCAATGGGTCATTTTCAACAAACAACAGACCGGTATATAATATAATTGTTTACTTTCAATCTTATCTAAAATCTTGTTATTCACGTGTGTGTTGTTACCGTGAACAATTCTTCTATTTATAATGTCTGTGTTTTTAACATATGAATTTTGGTCGTTTCAGGTTTCTACAGAGTAAACTATGACCCATATACTTGGGATCTAATCGTTGTAGCATTACGTAGTGCAAACAGGACATTGATTCACGAATACAATAGGGCCCAGGTTGGTTGAATAAATTTTTTTTTAATCTCATATATATTGTTAAGATTTGAATTTGAATCAATGATTAATCAATTTTTAGATCGTGGACGATGTCTTCCAATTCGCTCGAGCTGGTCTTATGTCGTACAGCAGAGCTTTCAATATTCTCTCCTTCCTTGAAAATGAGACTGAATACACGCCATGGGTCGCTGCGCTGACTGGCTTTAATTGGCTTAGAAACAGGCTTGCTGGCACTACTTACCTTACTCGATTGGAGGTATAGTATACACTGTATACATGATATGTTGATGATACGTTGTGATTATTATGTTTCCTTTTTTCATTAATTTGAAGTAATTACTAAAGTAGTACGTATATCTTTTATGAATTATGGAAAATTATGATGATGATATAATGAATTTTATTTAATTTGTTTTTTACAGGCTCAAATAAGTCGGTGGGCAACAAACGTGATGTCCCAATTGGGTTATACGCCAATTGCGAATGAGAGTTTCATGAGGTCATACCTAAGGTACCAATTGGCGCCTTTAATGTGCAACCTGAACGTGGCCGCCTGTCGTACTGCAGCTTCAACTCAATTCCGTGCGCTTGTCACCAGCGCCACCCCGTGAGTATTTTTTTCTTTTTTTAAATTTTAAGTAAGTTTCTTGGTGGTAGGGCTCTGTGTAAGTCTGTCTGGGTAGGTACCACCCACTCATCAGCTGTTCTACTAAACAACAGTACTTGGTTTTTTTTTTTTTTTTTTTTTATGGAATAGGTGGCAAACGAGCAGGAGGCTCACCTGATGGAAAGTGACTACCACCGCCCATGGACATCTGCAACACCAGGGGGCTTGCAGGTGCGTTGCCGGCCTTTGAGAAAGGAGTAGGCTCTTTTCTTGAAGGTTCCCATGTCGTATCGGTTCGGAAAAACCGCCGGCGACAGCTGGTTCCACAGAGTGGTTGTGCGAGGCAGAAAATGTCTAAGAAATCGCGCTGTTGTGGATTTTCGGACATCAAGATGGTGCGGGTGAAACTTAGAATTTTGACGAGATGTCCGAAGGTGAAATTCAGCAGCCGGGATTAATCCGAACAATTCCTCGGAACATTCCCCGTGAAAAATTCGGTAGAAGATGCAGAGTGATCCAACATCTCTACGCAAAGCCAAAGGATCAAGGAGATCGGAAAGGGCTTGATCGTCGATAATTCGAGCCGCTCTACGTTGGATGCGGTCAAATGGAAGGAGCTGGTACTGGGGAGCACCCGCCCAGAGGTGAGAGCAGTACTCCATGTGAGGCCGAATTTGCGCCTTGTAAAGTTTTAGGCGATGGGCCGACGTGAAGTACTGTCTCGCCTTGCTGAGCACACCGAGCTTCTTTGAAGCCAATTTGGCTTTGCCTTCCAATTGACCGCGGAACTGAACGAGGCTCGAAATATCAACGCCAAGTATTCCGATACTACCTGTAGCGGCTATCGGGATGTTCTCAAATCGTGGAGATACGACAAATGGTGTTTTTTTAGCGGTTAACGCGCAAACTTGCGTCTTTTTGGGGTTGAAATGGACTAAATTTAGCCGGCCCCAGTTCGAGACTTCGTTTAACGAAGACTCGATTTCAGACACAAGTTTGTTCCGGTTTTCTTCGATGTTTTCCCGAGAAATATTAGCGCGGCCGGTGTATAAGGTGTCAACGGTACTGTCGTCTGCATAGCAATGAATGTTCCCGATTTGCAACAAATCATTGATATGCAGAAGAAACAGAGTGGGTGATAGGACGCAGCCTTGTGGAACACCAGCATTGACGAATTTTAAGTCAGAGCATGCACCGTCGACAACGACCTTGATGCTCCGATCTGCCAAAAAGCTGGTAATCCAATTGCATAATTTCCCGGGAAGCCCATAAGAAGGAAGCTTCGAAAGAAGCGCTTTGTGCCATACGCGATCGAAGGCCTTCGCTATGTCCAAGCTGGCTGCTAATGCCTCCCCCTTGCTCTCAACTGCTTCAGCCCACCTGTGAGTAAGGTAAACTAGAAGATCACCGGCTGAGCGACCCCGACGGAAACCGTACTGGCGGTCACTAATCAGCTGATTCTCCTCTAGGTACCGCAGGAGCTGGCAGTTAATAAGGGACTCCATTATCTTGGAGAGCAAGGAGGTGAGGTGTACTTGGTATTGTTGTGTTCGGGTTCGAAGGGACATAACATCTTAGTCCCAAGGCTATGAAAGGAATGTTTAATATTTCTTACAGCTCCATTGAATATGGACAGTATTAACCACTTAATATTAGGTTGCCCGCCAACCAATAGCATAAAAAAGTAAGTAAAGAGGCATTGGTCCATTTCATCAAAATATACATAAAACGAGCATCATAACGTAACAGATAAAGCTCTGAGTATAATGACTATTAAATCATTCAAATTCCAAATACACAATAAGGCCAAAAATTTTTAAGAAAAGTTATTTAAGAAGTTTTTATATGAATAGCTTTACATTTCTTCTGCAGGGTTCCTGTGAATAGTCGTAACTGGGTGTACTGCAATGGTCTTCGTGAAGGAAGTACCGCTGACTTTGATTTCCTCTTCAATCGTTATAATACACACAATACTTACACTGAAAAGATCTTACTTCTTCAGACTCTTGGATGCACACCTCATGCGGTATCACTTAACAGGTAAGAAAGCAGTGTTGCAAAAGAAATGTATATTATAATGTAAGTCAAGAATAACAAAAATAAAGCGTTTCTTAAGTAGTTTATCCTTAAAGTAAGTTAAATATAAAGAAATAAAAGTAAATATTATTTGATTTGAATATAAGTAATAATTATGATAACTCTATTTCTTAATTCTTATAAATATGTTCCTGTAACCAGAGATTCATATGGGTAGACTTATAAAATAATTTACATAAAAAGTAGACCTAAAAAGTAGGCATAAATTAAATATTGAATAAAGTCTGTGATTCAAATATGAGAGTACATTTATAAAATTTGCGCGTTAAATAAGTATATTTAATCAATGATATTGTTTATAGGTTCCTGAACGAAATCGTTACGGAAAACTTTGTTATCCGTCCTCAAGATTACAGCGTAGCATTCAACAGCGCTCTCAACGGCAACGAAGGAAATACTCGTATTGTCTTGGACTTCATTCAAAACAACTTACAAGCTGTTCTCAACGCGTAAGTGGAATTGACCAATTATTATTAAAGGGTGAATTTACACGAGTGAATTGATATAATAAGGTTGATTGGCTATCTAACGGTTATACATTTTATTTCAGTTTCGGTTCTGCATCTCCTTTGACATCAGCAATTTCAAGATTGCGCACTGTTGCTGATATCACTCAGGTAAATAGTTCGAAATTTATCACGTCAGTTTGGTAGTATGTAATATCTTTATTCGAGAGGATTTAATAGTCCTCAGTAGATTACACTGTTTTTGTCGTCGAAGTGATATAAAATAAATATCAAAGTGATCAATCTCAAATAATTTGTAATCATTGATCAGAGACCAATGACCAATCGCAAACACTGGCCTGTATGTTTTAATTTACATAACCTGATGGGACAGCAATTAAAGCCAACTGAAGATATATCAGACGTGGTTTATAACTCTGTTTTCTGGACTCGCTACTGTATATATGAAAACGAAATTAATATATTTTACACCGATTTTGGTTTCAAATCCCAGACGGAATGTACGCAGATGTCGAGTTAAATAATTATAATTATGGACAAATTTCATCAACAACAAACAACAAAAACAACAGCCTGTAAATTCCTACTGCTGGGCTAAAAGCCTCCTCTCCCTTTGAGGAGAAGGTGTGGAACATATTCTACCACACTGTTCCAATGCGGGTTGGTGGAATACACATGTGGCAGAATTTCTATGAAATTTGTCACATGCAGGTTTCCTCGCGATGTTTTCCTTCACCGCTGAGCACGAGATAAATTATAAAGACAAATTAAGCAAATGAATCAGCGGTGCTTGCCTGGGTTTGAACCCGCAATCATCGGTTAAGATGCACGCGTTCTAACCACTGGGCTATCTCGACTTTTTTCATCAAGTTAATCAAAATTAATTTACAGTTTTATTTTTTATTCTTTTTAGTTCCAAACGTGGGCTAACCAAAATCAAGTCGCTTTGGGAGAGTATTATCAAGGAGTCATTGAGAGCACTGAATCTGTACGCCAGAGTCTTCTATGGGTCGATACGGTCCAGGATGACCTAGACGACTACTTCGTCAATGGTGACTCGGTCGTTTCAACCAGTACAGTGACGGAACCACCGGTGACTACACCCGTCACAGTTGCACCACCGCAGTTGGTCGAACCTGAATCACCCAACCTACCTGATTCAGCGATAACATCAGTGCTATCAGTTACAGCACTTTTATTAGCATTTGTTGTTAATGTTTTTGTATAGTTATATTAAATAAATAAATCCTAAGTGTCTATTGAATGTGTAAATATACAATTTTTTGTATTTGTAAATTATTAAATATATTTTTTTAAATATTTTATTTTTATTTAAAAAACTACGTGTCTCGAAATTACTCTTTATATAAGATATAAAGTTATAAAACTATAGTCAGATATTTGGTCGTTTATGCATTTAATTTACAAAAGCGAAATACATACGTACACCATCCTTAGTAACTCTTACTATGTATGGTAAACAAATGTTTTGAGCTAAGACGAGAATTATGAGAATTTTTTTTAGTGTGATAAGATGTTATGTGGGTATTGTATTTACGATATAAAACATTATCAATTAGACCATTTTAAATTTTACAATAAAATACACCTACTTATTTATATTATAAATTTTAAATGTAATCTAAGGCTATATCTAAGGCTATCTGATAACTAAATAGCAGTTGTAAACAATATGTTAATAAAAAGTTAGCATTGTAATTTTGAACAAGAACTTTTCTTGTAAATGATAATTATGAAAATAAAAAAAACCTTTATAATGCGAGTGATTATTTACGTTAATACTTATAACTATACTATATATATATTTAATACTAATAATCATTAGTGCTTGCAAAATACAAGGAAAATACGTAAAAAATAAATGAAATACGTGAAATTAATAATATGAAGCTACTCCAGATTCAGACCATTCTCAAGGGATACTTGATTTTGTCATCTATAATGTTCCCTTGGTCGACTTAAATTACGCAGCATAACCGTATGTGATTATTATAACACACAAACGTGTGCACAAGAACAATAATATCCGGCAAACTTGCACATGCATATAGGAATGTTGATACTGGCAATATCCAAACATACAAAATCAATATTTTTTATGGCTTGACTAGACTAGGAGGTTTTATCTTAGAACCCGAGGCTGATCCTTAAATGCTAACTTCTAGACAAACGAGCCTCTCAAGTTTAAAGTACTCAAACCTAGTAAACAATTGACGTAATTAGATTGCAGGAAAAATAAAACAGATTGATAACAGTTTTTATAAGTAATTATGATTCGATAAAATTGTACGTGTAGGCTTCGTTTTATTATCAAGAAATATTACGAAGATATCATTTATGCTTATATATTTATGATTAAAATTAACTTTGAAAAGTAAAATATATCGTTATTATCAAGGATTATAAATAATGACCTTAAAGTGCTCCCACAATATTGTTAAATATCAATACGTTATCGATAAGATAGCGAGATTAGTGAGTATTGAGATAAGCAGTACCGATTACAAAAATATTCAAATTTCTATCAGTTTTTGTTACAAACCAGCGAAATGGTGAGTTTATTTTTTTGTTTTATTTTTTTTTCATTGCCGTTTGAAATGAAATTTCGTTGCGCCTTCATTATAAACACGAATATAAAGTAATGATTAGTTAATAAGTATTTTAATGTAATATATACATTTTAAATATTTAATTTTTTAAAGCAATTATGTCACTTGGTTGTTTACAAATGTGGGTTTTACGTTATCCAGATATTTGTACCAAAATATTATTTATAATAAAATCACATTTTTTAAAGCACATATAATCTTATCCCAATGTCGGTTGACGATGTAAGAAATGCCTAATATATCTGCGACATTATTATGAACTCCTATAATGAAGTCCTCTAATTGCTAGTCTGCTCATATTTACATATAAATAAAAATAATACAAATAATGCACAGGCCATATGATTCTTCCTCCACATTAATGCACCATGGATTAACGCCATTTTTTCTTCAAGGTCGTTCGCTGGATTGCTTTCATATTAGGGGCAGCTCTTTTACAGAGCTTATCCGCGTTAAGCCCCATTCCTGTACCCGAAGATGAGTGGACAGAATTTTGGAGAACGTTGCGTGATCCATCCTACCGCCTGCCTACCACCACGAGGCCATCACGATATGAAATCAATTTGACTCCATATTTCGATGTCGTTAATGCTCCTAATATTAGACCATTTTCTTTTGATGGTATTGCATCTATATACATCACAGCCACTGTGGCTAATGTCAGAGAAATAGTCATGCACTGTAATGATCTGACTATACAAAGTGTGTCTGTTACTTTGAATGGAGCTCAGATAGGTCTAACAAATAGTGCGTTCGAATGTGAAATGCCAAGGAGCTTTTTAAGAATAGGTACAAATGAAGCATTGCAACTGGGTCAGCAATATGTCGTTCAAGTTACATACACGGGCAATCTGCAAACTAATATGCGAGGTTTCTACAGGAGTTGGTACAAAGATTCCACTGGTATCAGGTAAATGTCCCTAATAATATTTAAAAAGAACGAAACTTTCCAGAAATGCCAACAGAATTTTGGCAATACAACTCATAATGCAAAAATAAACCATAACATTCTTAGTGATTATTTTTAACTGATTTACGAAACATGTCATTTATTTCAAAGAAAATTATAAAATTGGAATTAGTTCTGGATATAACTCAGAAGTCAGATAAAGAAATGTTAATATTACTGGGATAAAAAGTCCTATATGATTTTTTTCATAGGTGGATGGGCACAACCCAGTTCCAGCCCGGTCATGCTCGCCAAGCATTCCCTTGCTACGACGAGCCCTCGTTCAAGGCGCTTTTCGATATCACTATCAATATAGAAAGCGGTTTCAGTTCCAGTATATCCAACATGCCGATAAGAAGTTCAGCAAGGTAAATATTTTCCAGATGTTATCTTTAGTTTCTTTAAGGACTTAGTGATTTAATTATGGTTACTAATTTTTAGCTTACCCAACGGAAGAACGGCTGAAACATTTTACACGACTCCACTGACTTCGACATATTTAGTCGCGTTCATCGTGTCGCATTACCAGAGAGTATCGACCAATAATAATTTACAACGTCCATTCGATATATACGCTAGGAATAATGCTGGAACAACTGGTGATTGGTCTCTTGAAATTGGTGAGCAACTACTTGAAGCCATGGAAAATTATACTCAAATCCCATATTATACTATGGCTCAAAACATGAACATGAAACAAGCTGCCATCCCAGACTTTTCTGCTGGTGCTATGGAAAATTGGGGTCTCTTAACCTACAGGTACGTTATATGTTATATTGTTTAATTTGAGCATTTATTTAAGAGACTTTGATCCAAAATCTGACGGATTTGCTCTTATTTTTCAGGGAAGCCCTTATTTTGTTCGACCCACTAAATTCCAACAATTTCTACAAACAACGTGTAGCCAATATAGTATCACACGAGATTGCTCACATGTGGTTCGGTAACCTTGTTACTTGTGCTTGGTGGGACAACTTATGGTTAAACGAAGGTTTCGCCAGATTTTACCAGTACTATCTCACACATTCGGTACGTTAAAAGCAATGTACTTTATTATTTTTCAAAATAAGAACATTATTTATTTGCAAAATTACGTATAAATGCTACTTCACATTTTATACGGGTTATATTTTAAATTTACTTATTTTATTCAAGGTTAGACCCGATTTAGGATACGACACCAGATTTGTTGTCGAACAAGTACATTCCGCCATGTTATCTGATTCAATTGATTCTGCTCACGCGCTTACAAACCCAGACGTTAACGATCCTGAAGCTGTTAGTGCGCACTTCTCTGTTATCACCTATGCAAGAGGTGCTTCCGTCCTTAGAATGACTCAACACTTGCTTGGAGAAGACACCTATGTTAAAGGACTACGCAGATACCTAGAGGCCAGGTTAGATTTGCTTTTAATTAATCAAAGGTCATTGACACATAACATTCTTAGTTGAATATTTTTGTCGTCCACAGGAAATTCGACGTGGCGGAACCGCATCATTTGTTTGAAGCTTTAGATGAAGCTGCAGCTGAAGATAATGCGCTAGCGCAGTACAACGATGTCACTATTGATAGATATTTCAGAACCTGGTCTGAAAAGGCCGGTCATCCTGTGCTGACTGTCAAAATTAATCAAAGAACAGGTCACATGTCTGTAGCACAAGTGAGATATATCTGTGTTTTTTCATCAATCAATCACTTGTTTTATTTGCATAGTTATTACAACATATATATAATATAAACTGTATAATACTTACTAATAGAAAAAGTTGCTTTCATACATCTTATTTATCATTTCTTAGTCTCGTTGGAACCGCGATAATGGAGACTCACAATTCCCAAGTCTTTGGGACGTGCCTATCACGTGGACGAGAGGAGGTGCTCCAGAATTCAATAACATAAAACCATCGCAAGTCTTGACAGCTCAAGTGTCTACAATTCAAAGAGGCACAGAAGGTTACGAGTGGGTTATTTTCAACAAACAGCAATCTGGTAATATCTGTTAATGTTTTTTCATTTAATTGGAAATGCAAATGAAATTCTTCAAAAAAAATATTTTATTTGTTTTAGGTTTCTATAGAGTGAACTATGACGACACCAACTGGGCTCTTCTGACTAGGGCTCTGCGTAGCAATAATAGAACAATGATCCATGAATTGAATCGTGCTCAGGTAAAGAAGCGTGAAAATATTATATTAAAATTTCCTATTTGTCGTTTATTTTAATGCCCTTTTATTTTTCAGATCGTAGATGATCTATTCGCTTTCGGTAGAGCTGGAGTTATCCCTTACAATAGAGTTTTTAATATTTTGTCCTTCTTGAAAATGGAGGATGCATATGCGCCATGGATTGCCGCTATCACAGGTTTCAACTTCGCAGCAAGTCGATTATCTTACAATAGTGGCTATTTAGAAAGATTAAGGGTAAGATTGATTCTTGATTTAAAGTAGAAGTTAGCCGCTGCGTTCTATGTTCAAAAAAAATTGGAGATCAACTATAGATATCCATTTGAAACGTATAATACTGCCCAAAAATATTTTGATAACAATGTTTGTCTTGCTATAAAACATATTTACTAAGAATTTTCTACTTATTAATGATAACCAATTGTTCTATCTAAAGATACCACGATTATAACATAATCTATATTATCTATATCTATAATCATATTATAAATGTGAAAGTAACTCTCTCTGTCTGTCTGTCGCTCAACTGCAAAGAGATTGATTTTATTCTTCAGCTTCAGCTTCAACACAAAAACGTGTGAAGCTGCGGTCGAAAACTAGTAAATAATAAATTAAAAATTCCGTATCGATGCTTAGTAGTTACGTTGGCAAATGATGTTGAATCATTACCGCCCATGGATATTGCCTTGTAAGAATTATGTCCAACATCCAATATATCGCCAAAGCCAATCTTCCCAAGTTCCCAATCTTGGGAACTGAGGTGTCACGTTCCTTATGCCTGCATTGGCTCACATCAAACTCTAACATAACAATACCTAAAACAATTTGGTACCTATAGAAATTCTAGTTGTCATTGGACGCTAGGTTCACGTTAGTTAGATGTCAGTTATAATTCGATTGTTCACTTTATAACAAATTTCATCAAATTCAGTTCAGTGGTTTAGTCATGATAGCATTTATAATATTGATATAGATAGAATATGTCATGCATGATTGGTAATTAGGCAGTCATCGAGGCCATATTCTATATCCAGAGAACCTAGTGTCCATTATTAGCAAAGTAATGACGATCTCCTTTTGAAAACTGTGCAATCGATAGAGGTCTTCTATTTCTTATATTAAATTTAATTAGTGATACAATACATTGTTATCTTCTTGAAAAAAACTTGGTGATACTAAACTTCAATACGGCAGAAAAATAATTTATTTCTCTTATAACAGAACGAAGTAATCAATCTGAGCACTGCTGTCACCGCGCGTCTTGGTTACGCCGATGTAAATACCGATACATATATGGATGGCTTACTTCGCATGTACGTTATGACATTCCTGTGCGATATGGGTCACCCTGAATGCGAAGCAGCAGCAAGACAACACTTTGCAAATTGGAGAAATAATGTATTGTAAGTCATATTTAAGTATTTATCTACAACAACAACAACAACTGTAAATGTCCCACTGCTGGGCTAAGCCCTACTTTCCCCTTAAGGAGAAGGTCTGGAACATGTTTTACCACGCTGTTCCAATGTGGGATTGTGGAATACACATGGGGCAGAATTTCTATGAAATTAGACACATGCAGATTTCCTCATGATGTTTTCCTTCACCGCCGAGCTCGAGATGAATTATAAACACAAATTTAAGCACATGAGATTTCAATGATGCTTGCCTGGATTTGAACACGCAATCATCAGTTAAGATGCACGCGTTTTAACAACTGGGCCATCTCGACTTACGTACTTTTCAGTATTTATTTACTTACACCCAAGAAGTACCTACTAGTTTAAACATATTAAATTCGTCTTTGTGAAATGTTTATGTTATTTTGTGAAATTATTTCATTGTATATTCTATACAAATATTAATTTTCAGCTTACCAGCGAATATGCGTCCATGGGTTTACTGCAGCGGTCTTAGACAAGGAACTGCTGAAGATTTCAATTATTTCTGGCAACGTTTCCTCGACGAAGATCTCGCTAGCGAGATTGTTGTCATGATCCAAGCAGCTGGATGTACATCTAATCAAATTAGTTTGGATAAATTCTTGGACGCGTTAATATCAAACGAAAACATTATCAGGCCACAAGATTTTAGTACTGCTTGGAACTCAGCAGTGACTGGCAATGAAGAAAATACATCAAGATTATTTGACTGGCTTAAAAGAAATATAAATCTGGTGATAAATAAGTATGTATTAATATTTAAATAGAATTTAATATAAACTTAAGAGAAATAGGAATTCGATTGTAAATGATATATCAGACTTAAAGTATTTCGATTAATTATTTTTGTTTAGGTATCGACAATCTTGTTGAAAATCTTTGCAAAGTAATTTTGAATAATTTTGTATTTCTTTTATTTTGTAGCCTTGGCAGCGCCGCTACTCCTATAGGCAACATCGCCAGTCGCTTACGAAACGAAGAACAGATCGCGGAAGTAAGACTTCGGATTATAAAATACTATATTCATCAACAGCCTGAAAAATTCCCACTGGGCTAAGGCCTTTGCCTTTGAGGAAAAGGTTTTTGGAACATATTCTACCACGTTGTTCCAATGCGGTTTGGTGGAATACAGATGTGGCCAAATGTCTATGAAATTAGACACATGCAGGTTTCCTCACGATGTTTTGCATCAACGCCGAGTACGAGATAACTTATAAGCACAAATTAAGCACATGAATACTCTGTGGTGCTTGTGCGCTTGAACCTGCAATTATCGGTTAAGATGCACACGTTCTAACTACTGGGCCATTTCGGCTCTAATACTATATTGAAATATTGATATGATAGATCGTTTATTTATTTCAATTTTTAATTTTCAGTTCTTAACTTGGTTGGAAGCAAATCGTGAGATTCTTGGCAGCGCTTATAACACTGGAATCAATGGAGTCACGGCTACTAGAAACAACCTGGCATGGTCAGCTCGTCGTGTGAACGAATTCCTTAACTACTTTGACACTGGTTTCGTTGAAGATGAACTCGAAGATATCACGGATGAAGACGTTGGTACTGAAGATGGTGGTGAAGGCAGTGGAGATGAAGAAACTGAAGATGGTGAACCAGATTCAGCTAATATAGTTACACTAAGCATTGTAACTTTAATGACAACAGTTGCTATAAGTTTAATGGCATAATGTTGTATTTATTAAATTCAATAAATTTATATATTTATAAAAAAATGCTTTTCAATTATGTCAATGTATCCAAAAATTATGTTTATATACAGTGTGTTAAGTAATTCATTATTAGAATCTCTTTGAGCTTACAATTAAACTCAAACTACTTTATTCAACATAGAAGAATTACACTTATTTATTGATGGTCAAATTAAACACTACCACCGGTGGGGAAAAACGATCACCCTGACACGAGAAGAACCGGCAAAAGAAAATCAGCGGGTCTTTTTTTGCCAATTTAATTAGATACATAATTGTGTATGAATAGAAACAGCCAGTAAGCTATCGTTTTATTCGCAAGGTGTGCTATCAAACATAAACTCACTTATACCTTTAGCACACAAGGGTGCCTTAACATTTTTTTTTAATTTGGCAACAGAAGCATTTTGAACGCTTTCTGGAAGCCTATTGTAGAAGCGTATACAACAACAGCAACAACAACAACAATAGCCTGTAAATTCCCACTGCTGGGCTAAAGGCCTCCTCTCCCTTTGAGGAGAAGGTTTTGGAACATATTCCACCACGCTGTTTCAATGCGGGTTGGTGGAATACACATGTGGCAGAATTTCTATGAAATTTGTCACATGCAGGTTTCCTCACGATGTTTTCCTTCACCGCTGAGCACGAGATGAATTACAAAGACAAATTAAGCACATGAAACAGCGGTGCTTGCCTGGGTTTGAACCCGCATTCATCGGTTAAGATGCACGCGTTCTAACCACTGGGCCATCTCGACTCTTCTCTCGACTTCTTCGACTCGAAGCGTATACATTGCCCCACAAAAAACTTACTGACTATGCAGTCGAATAACAGGAGTAACAAGATTGTGTTTATTCTTTGTACCAATGTTATGAGAATCACATTTTATCATAAAAACTTAAACTTAAAATACTATTTAAATTTATACCTTAATGATTCCTTGGCTTCTTATACATTGTGCGAATAGCCCTCTTCCGCAGCACAAATATAGTATAAATAGCGGTTGCATTACCCCAAAGCATAATACCGTAGGACATTATACTATGAAAGTAACTGAAATATACTAGGCGAGCCGTATTAACAGCGGTAAATAACCTAATTTTTTGACCGCAAATGCCACAGAACTCAGTCTACAGTTGTTACAACTGGATCCATTGATTCCCTACTCATAAGTACATCGGTGTTACATTTTGCACGTTTAGTGTGTTAATTTATTATTAATTTATTTATATGCAAAAACTCGAATTATAATATTGTTATTCAAAACTCAATGGTAGATGAAAAGAAATGTAAACCGAAGGAAATTATGAGCCAAAAATCCATGTAATTATATCAAAAATAAAACTATTAAAATGTAATTAATAAAAAACCTTCTATAATATATTTAGTATCCGCATTACACCCGTGCAAAGCCGGGACGGTTCGCTAGCTAAAAAATTTAATTGCAATTTTATTATACTAGATGATAAAAATGCACTGACTTCAAATTCATAATTGAATGAAGAAATAAATTAGATTGTCTCTTGTTGACTATGTAATTACATTTAAGAAAGATTTGTTGCAAAGTTTTCATTTTAGTTTTCCTCTGAAGAATATTAATTCCGATCCGGCGGTTGATATGAATTATAATGATATAGTACTTGTAATATACTAAAATTATAAAAAAGCCAATTCAGACATTGATATTTTATTTAAAAAAAATAAAATACCTTATAAATAAGGTACTTAAATAGGATACTATCAAGGAGCGGGTTCGTAGCCCTGATACTCCATTCAACTTTTTATTTCATAACTAAAAAAAGCTCACATGATGGAAATTGACTACAATCGCCCAAGGACTCAAATTCTAAGCATCCTCATCGATCCAGATTCCCACCATTCTTTCCATTCATATTCCCGTCAGAGAATAGTTAACCACCACGTAATAATAAATGTATTTCCTTCCAATGTTAATATGTTCATATAATTGTAATAATTTATACTGGAGATGGCCCAGTGGTTAGAACGCATGCAGCTTAACCTTGATTTCAGGTTCAAACCCAGGCAAGGACCACTATATATATATGTACTTAATTTATGTTTATAATTCATCTCGTGCTCGGCGGTGAGGGAAAACATCGTGAGGAAAAATGCATGTATCTTGTTTCATTGAAATTCTGCCACATGTGCATTCCACCAGGTTGCATTGGAATAGGGTGGTGGAATATATTCCAAACCCTCTCCTTAATGGGAGAGGAGGCCTTAGCCCAGCCGTGGGAAATTTACAGGCTGTTACTTTACTTTACTTTTATATTGATAATGTTTACTAATTTCTTAAAGGCCGACAAAGCATCTACCCTGTATTGTAGATGCCCAAGTGCTGTATATGTCATTTTCCATCAGGTGGGCTTTTTTTTAGTTACTGAGTCTTCTACACGTTTACCATCTAGAGCATAAATATATATATGACCTTGAGGGTGAACTCAAGCTCCAGCTTAATAATATATAGCTATACGTTTGATTTAATTTCTTTTTTACCTATTTAATTTTAAGTACATTTAGTCTTTGTTAAATTTTAATGATTGTGTAATTATTATCAATGGAAACTTTGCTGATGAATCAGAATATTATCTATATACATAAAATAACAAGTTCTTACTGACTGATTCATCATCGCGGATCGTAAACTATTACAGTTAGGGCCTTGGAATTTGGTGAGTAGGATGAATGTATTGAGAGGACAGAATTTGGAAATAGGGTTTAAACATTTGTATGGAAGTCTGTCATTTCTTAAGTTAGAAACATGAAACTTTATTTTTGAGATACTTAATAAAATGAGTAGATACGTACTTAAGAGTTTCTGGATACTCCAGCCCTAATGGGTGTAATAGGGATTGCCAGTTCCTATATGTATTAGTTCGGAATTCCACCATTTTTTAAGTCAAAACTTTATGAAGCTTTATTTTTGGGATATTGATTAAAATTGAGTAGATACGTATTTTAATTTTCTGGATAGTTTAGCCCTTAAAGGTTAAATAAGGGTTTCGTATATTGGTTAATCTGTAAGTCCACTTTGAAGTTAGACACATGAAACTGTATTTTAGGGAAACTGGTTAGAAATGATATATTTAACTGTCATTTTTGCTAAGGGATTTAAGAATTCCAAAATTATGCGACGGCACCAGACTAATTGTTATGGCACTCCATCGGAATGTCATAGGGGCTACAGTTATCACTTGATGATGGATGGATAGATGAATGACAGTGTAATATAACATTTAAGTTCAAAAAAGTACAGATTGCGCTAAAAGTTAATTAAGAAAACACAAGGTCAAATCTTTAAAATGAACTGCATGGAAATGAATGAACCACCAGTGTTCTTTACACTCTTTGTAAATCTTAGTCAAGTTTTAAAATAACGTATTATTTTAAATTAGTCTGTTCTGACCATATTTTAGCCGCGGGCAATACCTATGATATAAATTTTATCATTGTTTGTTACAATTAAAAATAAAATACAATTTTATTATATTGTGTAAAAATTCTTCATTGAATAAAGTATATTTTGATTTGGGTATTGGTTTGCCGTTAAGCCGAAGGCAGATCTGCTGAAGGGCATCTTAAATTTTGTAGACAGAACACTTCTTAAGACGATGGAAAATAAAAATAACAGTTCCCTAGATTGGTATGAAAGTGATGTTTTTTTTTTATAAATATTCAATACATGAATTAAAGATTATTATTCTCGAAAGTAAATCACTGTAAATTACTTTTTAATCGTTTTTTTAAATTTATTTATTTATTTAAGCATCATTTTGAACAAAAACAGGGTGTGAACGATAATAACTGCGATAGTATAAAACTGTGGTGCAGTTATTAACGCCCGCCAACAAAGCGACATTGCTCTAATAATTAAGACACTTAAATTGCACGTATTTGTTACATAATATATGAATACAAAAATGAAAAGAAAAATAAAAAAACCAAAACGGAATTTTGAATACAAGAAAAGAAAGTGAATCATATTATTACTAATCTAACTTAAATAATAATACTAAGGAACTATTGCTAAAATACTTAGTCATGCTTTAAAAATATTGATGATTAATTACATTCAAATTTTAACAAAAAAATATGAGTGCATCATAAAAACTATAATCGGCGATCGAATTTGATAACTTTATTAAATAAAATATTAATCTATACAAGGTACTAAGATAATAAGGCTGATCGGTGATAAAAAATGTATATTATGAAAATTAATTTTAACGACTTTAGTTGACCATTAGGTTCCGTCGTGACCACCATGGGTAAGATTGAATAAAATTGAAACAATTTTTTTTGTGTACTACAATATAATTTAATAAATTTAAAAATTTGCTGATCATGTACAAAAGTTTGAGGAGATTAATAAATTAATTTTTTAGGTCTCAAAATGGTCACGTTCATCTTTCTTCTCGTGGGTCTGGTCTACGCGGATCCCGGGGAGATTCCGTCGGATTTTGAAATGATCGGATACAACACAAATATTGATGACCCAAAATACAGGCTCTTGGATATCGTGCAACCTCTTTACTTCCATGTTGACCTTGACGTATATTTGGCTGAATCGAGATTCAATGGAATTGTTCAAGTTGATGTTGAAGTAAGTAATGATTTTTAGGCATAATTATATATAAATACACAAATTTTTCCTTTGAGTAATCTCATGTTGATAGCTTCGATCTAATATTGAATTTTGAAGTTAAAAAATAATAGATATATCCATATAAATTGATTTATGAGTTTTGTTATAATTAACTGTTTACGAAATATCATACTCGAACTGTTTTTAGGAATTCTTATGAACTTTGCCTTGAAGATACGGAATATTTATACGGCTTCACTCTATGATGCATTTATTAAAAAAATGCTCCATAATTTTCTGTTAAAATCGAATGCATCTTTTCTATAATAAATAATAATACATAAATGTTGTATGCATACCTACAATTAATTAATATAAAATAACGCTTTATTTGAGACATGTATACAATTTCTTAATTATAAAAAAACTTTGTCGAAAGTAAAATTCTTAGAAAATGATATCCATGTCATTATCAAAGTCAGCAATTTAAATAATATTCAAATTCATAGCATAAGTCTAACTTGAAAACTTATTAAAATGTTAGTATTTTGTTAACAACACCTAAAGCTATGAACTTGACTTATTTATAATGTAGACCATTTTAATATTGCGACACTGAAATACATAAGTGCGATCAATCGGACTAAAAGTTGATTGTGATTTTGGTGTCACGTTTTTTAGTGTAGATAGAATTATCATCGCAAGTATTTTAAGTGTATCAAAAAGTGTGCCTTTATCAAAAAATATGACACAGATTTAGATAATATTTCCAATAAATTAATCACCGACGTACTTAATCATACATTCATGATTATTTATCTTATCTATTCGATAAAATTGCTAAAAGTCGGCTAACCGTGACTTGATTCTTTAATTTGTTATGGTTTTCTATGCAAATATAGTCTTTATGTTAAATTATATAACAGTAATGTCATAAATAAAAATGGCAATAGATAATGAAGAGTTTTATATAGGTGATACGATTTTTTATATAAAAGACAAATGTGCAATTGGAGGTTGGAGTTTCTTGTGCACTCCTATTCCTTCAATGCCTCACCCTTCAAGCTGTAACATTGGCTATATAATATCGATGAATGGGTGGTACCTTCATAGACAGTCTAGCACCAAGTACCTCAATTAATAAATGAGTACGAGATTAATAAAGCAAATGAAAACTTATTAGTACTCGACTTTGAACCCGATCTATCTTCGATTAATATCTACGTAACCGGATTTTATCAGCTATGCCATTTAGTCAATAATCTTTTTCAATTAAAAGTCTAATTACCTAGACAGATTTTATCTTTTATAATACAGATTTATGTTACTATAACATCAGATAAGCCACTAAAATAGATAAATAATTATTATTAATCCTAAGAAAAACAGTCAGCAGAAGCTGTTTTCCAAGAATTATGTACCAAAACTTTTTCTGAAACGCTCTGAATTTTCTCCTATATGATTTTTCACTAACAGAATGAATTTCCTTATTCTTTTCAGGTTCGCCAAAATCTCACACAACTTGTAATGCACCAAAATGTGGTTTCCATTACCGGTGTGAGTGTCGTAGATGCAAACAATCAACCAGTAAATCTCCAATTCCCGAACACCTTTGAAACAGACAGCTACTATGAGGTGCTGAAAATTAACTTTGCGTCCACCATCACACCCGGTGAATACACGATCACCATCAGCTACCTTGGTCGAATAAATGAAAATCCTCATGATCGTGGTTTTTACAAGGGATATTATTACGTTGGTGATCAAAAACGGTAATTAATTGGCTCGTTCGAATTATATTTTTATCGTGTTATACATTCCTTGGAAAATAAGGGCTAGGCGTAGTTTTTTAGTTACCAATATATGTATGTACAATGTTATTAATAATTCTCCATTTATTAAAACTATGATAATTTCTATCTTGCCTGAGAGGAATTCGTTCGAAGCGAGTGTCACTAACCTATTACTGTTTTTTCACGAATTTAAATGTATGTATTAATATTCCTTTTTCTATTTTAGGGAATACGCCACGACACAGTTCCAACCTTTCCACGCAAGGAAGGCCTTCCCATGTTTCGACGAACCACAATTTAAATGTCCCTTTGTTATTTCAATAACTCGTGACGCCAATCTTTCGCCTTCTTACTCTAATATGGCCATCAACGTTACCCAACAGTGAGTATATAATCAACTGTATAAGATGTACAACATGACAATCTACACGATACATGATTTTTAGCTTTACTAACTAGTAAAGTTTTAAAATTATTGTTCGTTTAAAAAGACGAAATTGTCAATATCAATTTTTAATTCATGAATTATTTGTAATAATACAATTTGGATTTAAACCATGATGTTAATGTATGATGGTATTGTAATATATTATTTATTTTATGCAGGGTGTCAACAGGTCGTATTCGTGAGACATTCTTGCCAACTCCCGCAGTGTCATCTTACCTCATTGCTTTCCACGTCAGTGATTTCGTTGCCACTAGCCATTCTTCCACACCTAACCGACCTCTCCAAATTATCTCTCGTCAAGGTGCTGAAGATCAACACTACTACGCCGCCGATATGGCTATGAAAATTACTGAAGTAATGGACGAATATTTCAATATTAGCTACTATGATATGGGAAAAGAGATACCCATGAAAAACGACCACATCGCATTGCCTGATTTCCCATCTGGTGCTATGGAAAATTGGGGAATGGTCAACTACAGGTACGATTTCTAAAATAATTAATTTTCGATTTTTTTTTATGGTATTAGTTGGCGGAAGATTATATGGTAAGTGGTCACCATCACCCATAGATAATGACGCTGTAAGAAATATTAACTATTCTTTACATCGTCAATGCGCCACTAACCTTGGGAACTAAGATGCTATGTCCCTTGTGCCTGTAGTTACATTGGCTAAATAACACTTCAAACCGGAACACAACAATACTGCGTACTGTTGTTTAGCAGCAGAATATCTGATGAGTGGGTGGTACCTACCCAGGCGGGCTTGGACAAAACCCTACCACCAAGTAATATTTAAGTTAAATGGAAGTACATCAGACTATTAACTATTGTATTTTTTTCAGAGAGGCGTACTTACTCTATAATGATAACCAAACTAATGTGTTGGATAAGATTTTCATTTCTACCATCATTGCTCACGAACTTGCTCACAAATGGTTCGGTAACTTGGTGACATGTTTCTGGTGGAGTAACCTTTGGCTGAACGAGTCATTTGCCAGTTTCTTCGAGTATTTTAGTGCACACGAAGTAAATATTATTTATTTTATTATTACCTTAGAGCGATCCCTTATCTGCAACATACGTCTGTAATGTAAGAAGCTAAGATTCGATTTTGAGCATTAAACTTCGCGCATGTATGTATAGTACGACACATCCTAGATGTAGCTTCGGCAAAAATAGTAAAACCGACCACATCCGAATTAAGTACGATATCCCAAATTATTAATATTTATTTCTTCTGTGAATATGATCTTTATACAATCGTAATAGTAATATCACATGGCCTAATATATTCGTCAATTTGACACGACGATTGACATACACTTGCTTTCCCAGCTTGAACTGACTCGAGAATCTATAGCAACGAATAGCGTGGAATGGCGCGATAGGGAGCTATTTCTGTTGGTTGTATAAATTGGCAGTAATCGGTTTTATTGAATTTGCCGATGCTACATCTAAGTTGTGTCGTACCATACTTATCGTCTAAAATTCGCCGTTCGTTCGTACATATATTTGATTTTCAGTCATCTGCAGTCGTGTTAATTGTTTTGATAATATAGCGTTACATTTTAATGTAATGTTGATTAATACAAGTCACGTCAAGTCACGTACAGAATAAAAAAAGAAAACTTCATACAAGTACGCTTTTACAAGCACTGTTGAATCGTTATATAACAATTAGTCCCGTGTTCGTACGGCTAGACTTAATTTGATATTATAAATATTGATAATGAAAATTAAGAAAATATTTTTGATTAAGTATTAAAATAGTGAATCAAAATAATATTAATTTATCATTTCAGGCTGATCCATCTTTGGAATTAGATGATCGTTTTATTCTTAATCGAGTACAGAGTGCTCTAAGTGCTGATGCTAGTGCTGGCGCCACACCCATGAACTGGTCAGAAGTAGCAAGTAATCCATCCGTTTCGGCGCATTTCAGTACGACAAGTTACGCGAAGGGAGCTTCAGTCTTAAGAACATTAGAACATTTTGTTGGTTATCAAACATTCAAGAACGCTCTGAGATATTACTTAAAAGACAAGTAAGTAAATTGTAAACTCGTAAGAATAATAACATATACAAACTCAAACTCAAAAAGATATTCCTGTATTCAATATGGTAGCATTACAATTGGTTATTTATTATAAAATGAACACTACCTACTATTGGTTCGGAAATAATTTACTAAAAAAGAAAAACCGACTTCAAACAAAATACTATTTTAAAACAAATATGCACTAAAAAGTAATAAAATAATTGCGTATTCTACATATTTTTAAGAGTCCTCCTAAGTAAAATGTAATGAAAAATATTAGAATACTTAAAAGTCGATTTACGATTATATATATAACGTAGTTACAGCTATTGTTATATTTGGAACCGATGTTAGCCAAGAAAACCCTATAGTATTTCTATAACCTGACCTGAGAAGAACCGGTGAAAGAAATCACGTATGAATTTAATTATAATATGACAATCAAACATTGAATAGGGAATCGGTATTGTCCATGGGTCACACCAGTCAAAACTAACTGGGATTGTGTGACTCAAGCAAGTACCACTAGATTCATAAAGTACGAGTTCTTAGTCCCATCATGATATTTAAAGGCTATTACTCTTCTTTTTAAACATATGTATTATTTCTAGTCAATACGGTATTGGATATCCCGAAGACATGTACAACGCATTCAGAAGAGCATGTTCCGAAGATCCCACCTTCCAGACAACTTACCCTAATGTCGATATTGGTGAGGTGTTTGATAACTGGGTACAGAACCCTGGTTCTCCAGTTGTAAATGTGAATGTCAACATGACCTCAGGTGTCATCACTATCACTCAGGTACGTTTTATTATTTTTTTAATAATAATATAATGAGTATATAAGAGGAAGTTTGAAAGTGACACCGATAGCCGAGAAGTTACGTGGAAGGTTGCTATCATGGTATAGGCATTTAATGCCGAGGATTGAGGAACACATTGTGAAGAAGGATGTGGATGGATATAGAGGTATAGGACGACCCAAGAAACAATGGATGGATTGTGCGAAATAATGTTACTTGTGAGATGATGACTGACAGAGAAGTATGGAAGGAGAAGACATGATGCACCGACCCCAAATAAAATTGGGGTAAGGGCGGGAAGATGATGATGATAATTATTTTACGTAACCTAAACTAACAATGTTTAATTTATGTAGGAACGCTTCCAACTCTCTGGCACAGTGCCAAATACGATTTGGCATATACCGATCACGTGGACACATGGTGGAAATCCTAATTTCGAAGATCTCAAACCTAAGTTCGTATTTAGTACCAGGTCAATGACTATTCAAAAGGATGCTGGACACGACTGGGTTGTGTTTAACCTTCAACATTCTGGTAAATATAATCTATACTTCTATACTAATATTATAAATATGAAAGTAACTCTGTTTGTTTGTCTGTCGCTCTTTCACTAACAAACTGAATTTGACGTAATTTGGTATGAAGGAGATTTGAACTCCTAGGAAGGACATAGTGTACTTTTTTGCCTAATACATGACAACCAAACTAAAACGCGAACGAAGCCACGAGCGACAACTAGTAATTATTATAGAATAAATATGTTAAAAATAGCATTCCTTTAATATGTATATGTATTTTTCAGGTCTCTATCGAGTCAATTACGATGACCACAATTGGGAAATGCTTGCATCTCAGCTACGTCGTAACAGAACTGCCATCCATAAATTGAACAGAGCACAGGTAAGCTAAAAAAAGTTCGTATATATTTTTACTATGAATTGAAAATACCAAAGTAAAGTATATGATTTTTTTTTCAGATGACAAACGATGTCATATTTTTCCTCAGAGCAGGCAAAATTAGCGTGAATCGAGCGTTTGACGTGCTCTCTTTCCTTAAAGATGAAAGCGACTATTATGTGTGGAATGGAGTTTTATCACAACTCGACTGGGTTCGACGAAGGCTAGAACATTTGCCTAGAGCTTACGAGGAATTCAATGTAAGATTATTATATTTACCCATTATATGTGTTTCACGTCTGAATTATTATGACTATTTAAATGTAGTTATCAAGTTTTCAAATAAGAATCGCTTATTAATTTTTATTTCTTTTGTCTATTCTAGGCTTACCTTTTGGAGCTATTAGGAGGGGCCATACAGGAATTGGGATACGAACGTAGAGTAAACGAGACGATATCCACTACACAGAGTAGGATGCAGATCATGAACTACGCCTGCGAACTTGGTCATGAGGGCTGTATCAACGACAGTCTCGAAAAATGGACACGATTCAGAACTGACAGCACTTACTTGTGAGTTGACTTTAACATCAAATCTACATTACAGTATCACGTTTTGAAATTGTAAAACATAATTTCATTATTTTTTACAGAGTACCAAAGGATTCACGTCGTTACGTTTACTGCACTGGTCTCCGTCACGGTAACGCTTCCGACTATCAGTTCCTATTCCGTCACTATAATTCCTCAGAACACACTGCTGATATGGTTGTCATGTTGCGCACTCTTGCTTGCACAAGAGATAATGCTTCATTGTCAGAGTAAGTAATTGTTATAATTTTTTTTATTTAATATTGTGTTTGAGTTTTCTTTAAGTTAAATCGATATTTACAGTTACCTAATGCAGTCGATGCATAACGACAGAATCAGGGTCCATGACAAAACCAATGCCTTCAGTTTCGCGCTTCAAGGCAATCGACAGAATGTGCCAATCGTTCTCCAATTCTTGTATCAAAACTACGCAGAAATGAGAGAGTCGTAAGTAATTTACATTACAATTTTCGTTTAATTTATTTGTGAGTAATTCGATCACATTCGCTTTAAGAATTTTATCTGATATCTATCTATATGTATTTATCCCTTTCCTATCCTTTTCTTCCAGATATGGCGGTCAAGCAAGACTTGATGCTTGCGTAAGCGCCCTGGCGACTCACTTGACGAATTTCGAACATATTGTTGCTGTAAGTTGATTTTTGCCACTTTTCCGAAATATTTATTTATATTCTTACACCATCTTATTAATTTAAACTTAATTTTAATGAAGTAGCCTTAATATAAAGACTCTTAAGTAAGTTGAAATTTATTTTTCATATTTTTTTCCACTCACGAATTTTTGTTGATGATTAAATGTTATTAATATATTTCAATAATTTATGATTAGTCTCTTAATAATTCAAAATCTATCCTCAAATGTTTATATTTATTTGTTTCAATCTTTCGTTCACAGTTCCAAACATGGCTGTACAATGAACAAGTGAATTTGGATACATCCTTCACTTCTGGTGTCAACGTTATTAATTCTGCTATGAACAACTTAAGATGGGGAAACAATATCGCACCAGACTTATTCTCAACTATTAGGAATAGGAACGCTTCAGCGACAATTTCCGTATCTATAGTTTTACTAGCAGTGACATTACTTGTTCATATGTTCCAATAAACTGTAGTCTTAGAAGTATTAACATAATTTTGCTCATTTTGAGCATAATTCTTTAAATGTATTTATATTTTAATAAATTTTTGTACATAAAGAAGTCTTTTTTGTTTTTATATCTAAACAAAGGCGTCGACGTACAGTGAAGAAATAAAATACTATGTTTATAAGTGGGCACTGAAAGAATTAACCACTCGATAAAATATAATATTCGTAACTCTATAGATCACAAATTAACATTTTACACACACATTATGCACAATTCGAAATAAATTATTAAATTCAATTTAATAATTGAAATGTGATAATTAGAATACAATAAATACTATCTTGAATTAAGTAAAATCTTTATAAAAAGATAGCTGAGGCAAAAGAGAAAATGACACTAAGAAAAATCAACCATTATTTACATCGTCAATGTAGCCCTGTTATTACATTCAAATTAATGTTACATCCCTACGCCTTAAGTTACACTAGTTCAAATCTGTACACAGCTATACCTGATCTGATTTCCAAAGCCCTACTAAGTAAAAATACAAAGCAAGCTAATTTAATAATAATATCTGAAATAATTATCGGAGAGTTATTTGAATCCCTCAGGGACTTTGACAGGGATTCTGGGACTTCTATATTATTCTTTATATTTAATCATAAAAAGATAAACATATTTTTCTTTATTATAGGGATTTTGGTTTAGTTAAAAGAATCAAGTGAAATATATATGTATATTAAAATTTATTTTGTAATTGTCTGTGATCATTCAATGATAAATACATTTGAAGGTCAAATACTGTTTTGAAATAAACAGCCGATATATATTGACGAAGTGAGGGCTTTGCCAATATTAGACCTTAAAAAGTATCATTAGTGTTATTTTTAAGAACCTACCATCTTGACTATTATAAATGCGAAAGTAACTCTGTCTGTTATGCTTTAACGAGCAACTCGTTTAATCAAATTTTATGTATGAAATTCGGTATGAAGCAAGAACCCCAAGGATCGACATACTACTTTTTAATAAGCAACAGTAATAATGCGAATCTGAGAGTGAGTGATTTTGCTCGTTCACATTTTTCCTAATCAATCGTTCATGTGGGATCGTCAGGACTAACATCTGGTCCCCAACACGCACTCGAAGTTGTAACACTTAATCACTCAGGAACTCATGTTATGCTCATGCTTAATCTAATTATTTTAAAATAACTGATTGACTTGCAACGCAAATTCTACATCGGTTGGTCTATCGTAATATTTTTTTGCTCAGCAGTTCCTTATGGAATGTAGGAATCTTAGTACCCATGAGAGGACTTATCACAATTAATTACGGTTTCAATGGCAATGAAAATTTGGATATAGATTCGATATATTTTTATTAGAAAAAAATCTTTAGATTTGTTTATGTTAACGAGTCAAATATGCTAAAGACCTCGATGAATATTCACTTAAGAGGATGAACTTAGGATGGAATCATTTTTTAAAGTTAAAAACTTTAGGCATGATCCGTTCATAAAAGGATAAAATTTATAATGATGTATGTATCGAAACTCGCCTATTTTCATTGTTTGAAATATATTCCATATACTGGATTCCATAACGCTATTTTCAGTCGTTGAAGCGTTTACTAAAAACTTGTTAAGGCGAGGCTTAAAATCTGGGATGCATGTTTGTACGGAAGAAAAAATGTTTTAAATTTTCGATTTCGATGTTAAAAGAATCCCTAAGCTTACACATAGATTAAGCATCAATATATTTTGGTATTACATAAATGAGCGTTCAATAAATAATTAAATTTTTATCATGATATCAATGATTTAGATCGGACGGTATCGAAATAATATCAAATGATTATATTTTATCTAATTGTATTACTTATCCCTTGAATATTGTTTTTGAATAGGTATTTGGAATGATATGAATTCACTGTATCTTGTTCCATTCGAGGCTAAGGATATTTCCATAAAAAAGGTTAGTTAATAAATATTTATATTTAAATACGAATATACAAATATTGTTTTGATTTACGTATGTAATCTGTTCTGAATTAATTCGTCACTTATCTAAACTTTTTTTAACGTTTTTATGGCTTAAGAACATTTCCATATTATCAACTAAATCCTAAACAGTAAACATTACATTTTTTGTTAACTATGAACTGAACTGAACTAAATATCAACTAAAATTGTTTGTAATTCCTGATTTTTTTTAACACACCAGACGAAAGTACAAAAAAAATAGCATTACATTCAATTTGGTTGTACAATAGTATTAAGTGATAGCAGATACATTATTGATGACTACACTTCTGAAATTGTTTCAGAAATGTCCTGGTTTCTCTTTTCATTGGCCTTCGTGGTCTTAACCACTGCCAATGCTGATAATCCTTTATGGATAGAAGAAATAGAACAGCTTCCCGAGTTTTCGGATCAGTTGGTGTCTAGAAGTGCTGACAAAGTGTATCGTCTACCAGAGAATGTTATACCTTTAGAATATGATATCTATATTGATCTTTATTTCTCTGAGAGAACAGATCGACCATATAGCTTTGATGGAAGAGAATTCATCATTATTCAGGTATAATTTTAATCTAACAAAACATCGTATAAGCTCTTTTTATAATATATGTGCGTGCCAATTGAAAAATGACAAAACGAGATAAGAACCATTTTAAATTAAATCGTCCTTAGTCTCTTATTATTATAAATGTTTTGTAATTTATTGAGTTTTAGTTTTATTTATTTAATAAATAAAATAATAAATTTATTTAATAATAAATAAAAACAAGTTTTTGCAAATTATCCTGTTAAGATATGCTAATACATATATATTTGTATGTCGTATTTAACCAACATGACTTTGTATTTTTAAATGTTGTAAAAGAGTAACTACTGAGTTTTTGTCGGTTCTTCTCGCCAGAATTTCCATTCTGAACCTGTGGTAGCTTCACTTAAGTAGTTTGTTAAATCACGATTCAAAAGTGCTTGTAGAAGCCTACTTGAATAAAGTATAGTTTGCTTTGAGTTGAATAATCTTTAAGATACTTTCCTACTCAACTGACGATGTTCATCTTTGTTGTTTTGGCTTTTTAGTGTTAAATTGATGTATTTTTAGGCAACAGAAGAAAATGTCACAAACGTAGTGCTGCATTCCAATGTTGATAGTATAAACGCTATTAATCTGTTAGCTGATAATGGAGAACCAGTACACCTTAATTTGCTTGAACCATACACTTTGGAGCCGCAATACCATTTTCTGCGAATCAATTTACAACAAGCGATGGATCTTGGAAGGAATTATACACTTTATATAGATTACAGCAATACAATGAACGATGGACCAATGAAAAGGGGTATTTGGAAAGGGTGGTACAATGATGATGAAGGCATTGAGAGGTAATAAATAATTACGTAGATCTACTGATTGAAATAACAAGCATAAACGTGTTAAAGATCCGATATGGCTCAGTGGTTAGAAAGCAAGCATCTTAACCGACGATTGAGGGTTCACATACAGGCAACTGAATTTTCATGTGCTTAATTTGTGTTTATAATTCATCTCGTGCTCGGTGGAGAAGGAAAACATCGTGAGGAAACCTGCACGTGACTAATTTCAACGAAGTTCGGTCACATGTGTACCACCACGCTGCTCCAATGCGGGTTCGTATATGCTCCAAACCTTCTCCTCAAAAGGGATAAGAGGCAAGCCCAGCAGTGAGAAATTTACAGGCTGTTCATGGTCATGATGTTGATAAACGTGTTATCTCTTTTCCCAAACTACATAGTATTATGAATTATTTAAATGAATACAATTACTTCTCAAAACAACTACTAACTTAATAAAAAGAAAACAAAAAAAAATTACCAGTAAATTTTACTACCAGAAAAATTATTACAGCAGTTTATTTACAAAATGGTAGCGGTATGCTACAGAATATATAACCAAATATAATGTTTCGCATAATAATTAATATGAGTTTATGAACTTAAAAATGACTACTTTAATATTTTAGAATATACGCAGCCACGCATTTCCAGCCTTACAATGCAAGACAAGCATTCCCATGCTGGGATGAGCCATTATTCAAAGCAGAATTCAAGCTTCATTTGTCAAAACCATCAAGCTATATCGGAACCTACTCGAACACTGGTATCGAAAGTACTGACAGGTAAGTAACCTTTTTGATATTTTTACAAAAAGATCAATGCAATGAATTTAAACGAATTAATTATAGCGAGAAGTTTTTGTTTGATTGGTAGTTTAATTCCAAATAAAAAAAATAGGAATGCTTAAAAAATAGAATAACACAAACTTTCAGCTAGTGTTAAATTATTATAAAAAAAATATATTAAAAATAATTATCATATTGAATTCCACTTCGTAAATTTTAACTCTTTTGTAACTTACAGTCTAGGAAACAACAGGACCAGAGACAATTTCCTTAAGAGCCCAAAGATGTCCTCGTATTTGGTCACGTTCTTAGTGAGCGAAACATTTCAAGTGATCGCAAGTAACACATCGTTTACTCCGGCAATAAGAATTATTGGTAGATCGAATACAGCTGGATTAGGTGATCATGCTTTAGATCTGACCGTTAAAATGACTGAATACTTTGACGATTACTTTAAAATACCGTATTCGTCGTTACATCCAAATCTTTTAAACGATCATATATCATCTCCGGATTGGGCATCAGCCGGTACTGAAAATTGGGGTATGGTCAGCTACAGGTTAGTCCAAAATCTCAAGTTATGTGATTTGATTTGAATTCAGTATGGTGTCTTTATTTAAGTCTTACTTGTTTACGATGTTAAATATTTAGAGCGCAAAGTTAATAAATTATTATTAAATTGGATAGGAATACCAAAACTTTAGTTGCAACTATTTTCCAAGCCTTTTTTTTTAGAGAATTATACTTAATAATCGATCGGAGTGAAACTATAATGTCAGTTGAACATTATGCTACTACTCTCGTTTCTCACGAATTAGCTCATAAATGGTTCGGAAACTTGATAACTTGTTATTGGTGGAGCAATACTTGGATTAACGAAGGTTTCGCCAGCTATTTCGGATATATTGCTGCACATCAGGTAATCAGATAACACAATAAACTCTATTTAACTGACTTCTATAAAAGGATGTCATCAGTTCGACATATGTATATGTATATTGTCAGAATTAAATTATATTTGAGTATGATGATCGATTTAGGCTTCCAAGCACGTGTGCTTGATTTCTTAAGTGCATATTTGTATCTAAGTTTGTTTCTTTATTATTTCAGTTAAATACACTTTAACTTATACACTTACACTCATATATATATATTTAATTTAATAGATGTTTCTAATTTTAAAGTCGTTAATATTTTTGATAATTATATTGTAAGTTGGCTGTTTCAAATATGTATAATTAAAACAACAAGAATAAATTTGATATTTGATCTTTTCAGATGTTTCCCCAATATGACCTGCATGAGCATTTTAATTCTCGTTATCTTCAAACCAGTTTGAACTTTGATTCAGGAGTTTCAACTGTTCCGCTAAACCATGATGTCAATACTCCAGCTCAAGTGACTGGACATTTTGGAACTATTAGTTATTCCAAGGGAGCTGCATTCCTGAGAATGCTCGCTGATACGATAACCCCTGAAACATTCCAGAAAGCGTGTCAATATTTTTTGTTAAATAAGTAAGTTTATTACGTTTCATTGTTTATTAGATAAAAATTTTGATAGTAGGGCTTTGTGCAAGCCTGTCTGGGTAGGTACCACCCACTTATCAGTTATTCAACCGCCAAATAACAGTACTCAGTATTGTTGTGTTCCGGTTTGAAGGGTGATTGAGCCAGTGTAACTACAGGCACAAGGTACATAATATCTTAGTTCCCAAGGTTGGTGGCACATTGACGATGTAAGGAATAATTAATAACTTTTACAGCGTCATTGTCTATGGGTGATGGTGACCACTTACCAGGTGGCCCATATGCTTGTCCGCCAACCTATACCATAATAAAAGTAGTAACAAGCTAAATTCCTACAGGATCCTATTGATCCTTAACCCAAAAAATAACAATGTATTGATTGCCTTCTTAATTTTCTTTCTGAATTTTTGTTTTATTTTTAGTCCTTATGAAGCAACAGATCAGTATGACTTATATGACGCATTCGCACAAGCAATAGAAGAAGATCGTACTTTAAGCGTATACTCGAACTTTAATTTTACTGATTTTTATCGCATTTGGGTAAATGAGGCAGGTTATCCACTTTTAACAGTAGACGTCAACTATGTCACTGGTGAAATGGCGTTGACTCAAGTAAGTGAGAATTATACTATTAATATTCGATTTTATTTGTTTGGTTAAATAAAATTTGTATATTATTGAAAAATGCCATGTCAAGTATACGAAATTTATTTGTATGCTTTACATTGCTCGCCCAATATTGTTTTGTTGGTCAAGTGGCTAGCTTTTGATGGTGTAATCCTTCAGATGGGTTCTAATTAAATGAACAATATTTGTTCCTAGGAAAGATTTTTCCTCAGTGCATCAGCGGGAACTACAAATCAAATATATCCTATACCTATAACATTCGCCAGTAAATCCAATCCAGATTTTACAAATTTGAGAGCCATTTACATGTTGACTTCAAAACATGCCGTAATTCAAAAAGAGGCGGTCGACGAATGGGTTATCTTCAACAATCAACAACATGGTATGTAATTTGAAGATTATGGCTTATATTATTAAATTATAGCATATTTAAAAACAAGTACCACATAATAAAAAATAGCAATTGTTAGAACTATCACATTTGCTATTTTTATGTTTAAGGCGCTTAATCATTTACAAGTTATTTTTTTAAAAAAGGTTCTGCAAATTACTATGGAATTTTGTACGATAATTGCAGATTTTCTCAATTTGTTTTTCTCCTCTGTCGCTCATAAAATGAATTGAAAACACAAATTTATTGAATAATAATATAATGAAAATAAATTTGTATTACTCCAGTAATTCTTGCCCACTGTTGAACTCACAAATTTTTGTCAAAACTCAAGCAAGGCAAAATTTGTTTATTTCTTGTTTTCTATTCTGAATACAGGAAAATAAATTAAAAT
Source organism: Vanessa cardui (assembly GCF_905220365.1). Classification (NCBI taxonomy): domain Eukaryota; kingdom Metazoa; phylum Arthropoda; class Insecta; order Lepidoptera; family Nymphalidae; genus Vanessa; species Vanessa cardui. The sequence goes on from NC_061131.1 coordinate 2,109,943, forward strand.
CTCTTTTTAAATAAAGTATTGCTTAAAATATTTCCATATATTTTAATTCTTATAACATTAAAGTTCTTACATTCAGGACATTACCGAGTTAACTACGATGTCAAAACTTGGAATTTAATATCAGAGGCTTTGTTGAACGATCCGGAATCTATTCATTACTTAAACCGAGCGCAAGTAAGTATATAATTAGACCTTAAAAGGTGGACACATATTATATAAATTGATTAGAATTATTAGTGTACTAGCGAACCGCCCCGGCTTCGCACGGGTGCAATCTGATACTAAATAATCAACAGAATTTGTTTATTTATAAGATCACATTACAAACTTCTATATATTGTCCATGTATTATATACAAAAACTTTCCTCTCGAATCACTCTATCTATTAAAAACCACATCAAAATCCGTTGCGGGGTTATAAAGATTTAAGTTCCCAAAGGGACATAGGGGCAGAGAAAGCGACTTTGTTTTATACTATAAAATACGATGTAGTGATGTTAAAAAATAGTTTTTTGACCAAAAAATCCTATCTTAAAGGAAAGGTAAGATGAAAATTCTTTGGTTTGAGATTTTTCAGCAGTGAATAAATATATATAGTTGTCAGTATCATACATTTTTTCACCGCAGAATCGGAAAGCAGGTAAAATCGCTTGATTTCAAGCATTCTCGTGTTCTCAGATTGCTTCGTATCATGAGAGAGATATAAAAATGTACGTGTAATTGTGGATATGAGTAAGCTTTTATTTAATAAAATATTCTTTACAGATTGTTAATGACGTATTCGCCTTAATGAGAGCAAATAAACTAACATACAACTTCGGCTTTCATATTATTAAATTCCTACGCAATGAAATTAATTATCACGTTTGGAATCCAGCAATTAGTGGATATACTTGGTTGAGGAATAGACTGCGCCATCTTCCCGAGAGTCAGGCAACTTTTGATGTAAGTATTAACTTGTTTCATTTATAGTTTTATTATATCTAAAGAAAGAAAAAAATCGTAATTTATCAAATCAGTAAAGGAATTTGACATTTACATTTCAAGAGTAGAAGTAAGTCATTATTTGATGCAAGTATCTTTGAATATTACATTAGTAATACTTGAGTGTACCCAAAAAAAGATAACATTGTATAGTTATTAATTTGTTGGTTATAAACAAAATTCCTAAACATTTGGGGCAGCCAATTCTGGTGCTTTTTTACGTGTAATTTTATGAAAACCGAAATATTTTCAGTCATACCTCCTTAGCTACATGGATCATGTTATCGATACTCTTGGATACGAACCAGCTTTCAATGAGTCGGTGACTATAACCCTAACTAGACAAGAGGTCCTGCACTTCGCATGCACTCTTGGTCACGAAGTGTGTATTCAAAATTCGAGGGATAAATTCATTGCTATGAGAGACCACGGCACTTGGTAAGGATTTACTAAAAATATTTTTTTTTATTTTTGAACTACTTAATTTTCTCAGAGTTACTAATTACTATGAAAAATAAGCTGACAGTCCTGGCTTATCATATATCACGTTTATATCCTAATACATACATTAACCAAAGCAATTAGCTCTGGTAAATATTATAGCACATACATCACAGTCGGCATTGGTTTTTCCGACATCAACAATCATATTTCACCCAATAAAAAAGCTTAACAAATTACATATCTAAACGTTCCTCATAAATTAACCTATGAAAACTGTATGACTACTCGATTGGTAGGTAATTATTGATTATGTTCAGAAACTTTGCTATTTGATTATAATTCTATTTTATTTAGATCAAAAGAAATTCTATATTTAAGTATCTGTTGATTTAGTAAATAGTTAAGAAACAACGACTCTAAAATTTCATCAGTAATAATTAAATATTTTCATCAAAACTAAAGGCACAAGGGGCATAAAATCTCAGCTCCCAAGGCCCATTTTCGATGTTAGGAATGGTTAATGTTTTTACAGTACCAATGTGAATGGTTAACAACTAATATGCATGTTAAATAGTTGATTATTATTGTAATGCAAGTAATTTATTTTTAGAATAAATTAGTGGAGAATATGAGTTGTATATATGTCGGACTAATTGTTATAATTTTGTTTAAACTAATAAGTTTATCAGCATTTATAGAAAACTATCATTATGTTCCTTTTAGGGTCGATCCTCGGATCCGGCGCCATGTGTATATTGCAGGAATTAGAGAAGGAGGACAGCAAGATTTCGAGTTCCTGTTGAACAGATACAAGAATTCGAACTTTGCTAATGATCAGTTGGAAATTTTGAGAGCTCTTGGTGCTACCAGACATCCTCAGCTTTTGACGAGGTAGATAGTAGTAAATAAACACAAAGTGAGATATTCCATCTCTTACTTATTAACGGAAATCTGATTCTGATCTAAAAATGTCGATTTTCATGATGCCAGCTTTAAAAAAATTTGAATTTCTACTTTTTTTCTGTCTTCTACTTTTAGATGATGAATTTTCAATAAATTTTTAGCATCTGTGTTTAACTGATATACGTGATCTTAAATGCTGGTTTCCGTATTTATAATATCAACCAACATTCCCATTGCATCCCTTCGGAGATAATTTTGAAAAATAACTTTCTTAATGCCCATTGACTAATCTGTTCGAAATTTCATTCAGCTAGACCCACAGGCTTAAGCTATGCCTTCTATGTCTAGTATTTGTGTTTATTGTGCTTTGAATTATAAGTTACTTAAATTTTTATTTCAGATATTTGGAATTTACACTAGACAAAGCTGTACGATCGCACGATAAAGCTACATCCTTCAACTACGCTTTACTCGGTGACCCTGAAAATGCGTATACTGTGTTGCAATTCGTAAAAACCCACATCAACGCTATCAGAGTGGCGTAAGTTTCGATCTTATTCATAATAAATAATGATAATCAATATTTTATTCATAAATAAAATCCTTACTTGAGTTCTATCTGAATGATACCATAATTAGAACTCGAAAATCGTCATTGGTTCTGAAATGGAATATTACTAATTCAATTAATAATCTCTCAAAATACAAAACTCATAATGATTTTCATTTTTTAAAACTGCTTTGTAATGATGAATTGCTTTTTGTAGGTGACACATTGTTTCAATTCAATTAAAATAGATATCTTTAAGTTTCTGCGATTATTTTATCATTATCTAAGACGTCATTAATTTTTTTATAGATACGTTGAAGACGCTCCTCCTAATCCGGTACACACTTCTCTCTCCAATCTTGCAGCTTACTTAGATGAAGCTGGGCTTGTTGAGGTTAGTACTCCCCATCTCGCCCTGACTATCGACAAACCTACGAAAAGAATTGCTGAAAATTGTCGGTATATTATATATATGTATGGTATGGTATGGTAGAATCAGACCCTGGCCAAAGTCCCTTATTTCTGGCTCATTGTATACTGGAGAATTGATTTTCTGACTATATAACTGTGACTGTGGTACCTTCGTTACTTCTGATTTTCCATAACACAAGTGCTTTAGATACTTACATTGGGATCAGAATAGTGTATGTGATGTCGTCTAATATTTACTTATTTCTTTTTTTTCAGTACGAAGAATGGCTACGCAGTACACAGGCTAACTCAGCTCAGTTCAACAGTGCTATATCTGCTATTACATCCGCGCGCAACAATATGGCCTGGGGTACAGCTAACGCCGACATGATTTTAAATGCAGCCAGGGATAGCGCAACTAACATTATCATGTCAACACTTTTGATGTCAATAATGGCTGTAATTGCTCTATTTCTTTAATAAACTAAGCAATTAATTTGTCATTTTTAATGTTAAGTATTAAATTTACAACTTTCCCATGTCCTTTATTGAGTTTTATTTCAGTTTATAAAGATTATTGTAGATAAGATATTATAAAAGCGTGTCCGAAGTAAGAATTTATAGCTATATAAAAACAATATGACGCATTGAAACAAACATGAATTTTTCATGTATAAATTATTAGGGATTAACTAGATAACAATATGCTTAATTGTATCCGCATTTTATTTTGGCATTTTAGAATCTAAGTAAGTACTCACTATACATTTAACAGTTAAGCATTAATTCTTAGTATTTTTGTTTAAAGGGTGGGTGAGCTTGCATAACTCCAGTCCCAAGGGATCTTTGTTCCCAAGGTTGGTGGCCCATTAGCAATTTAAATCTAACTAAAATGTCTATGTAAATGTCTAATAATAATGTGGTAACCACTTACCAACAAGTGGCTCATTTGGACGTCCAACTAAATTCTACCCTTTACTATAAAAGAAACACCAAAACGATAGCATAATAATTTCAAAAGGATCAATAAGACGTTCTGATCCTAACTGTTCCAGCAGCCTTATAAGTAAAGTAATGTCAAGATATAAAGCGACCGATCCCGAGGCTGGTTGGGCTGATAAAGAGTTATCGGGTTTTAGGGTACCCAGTTTAGTCAGCTCGGAGTCTGGAGGATGAAAGTATACACCCATGTCTCAAAAATCTCTCTTTTTGGTCATCTTCGATTTGCCCAACGGTTTATGAGAGTCCATACCTCATTAGGGGCACTAAGACATAGTAGGTATTTTGGAGGGAATTCCCAATAAAAAGTCAGCGGTACCATTTCCGTCTTTTCAGTGGGTTGGCACCCACTAACAACCACGGAACAACCTAACATGCTAAATCGACGAACTATATTATATCCTGCGTAGTTGATTTCTCTCGAGACTGACAATGGTGACCGAAATTATCAAAATCATCGTTATAATATTAAATGTGTATAATGAAGTTTTACCTTTGCAATATTATATAATATACGAAGGCAACTTTACAAACTGCAATAGTGAGTTAAATACTTGCATCGTTCCGATTCTCACAATGAGAAAAGAATCAGCTTATCATGACACTATAATAATCTTTTGGATTTCTCTGTACTTAAACTTCAAGGAAAATTGCACAAAGATAAGATTATATCATTATTTATTTGTATGTTTATTAAGTTAATGAGAATTATAATATCTTTTTTGATCTAATCACAAGTTGCCGACGAAGTTCAAAATAAAATTAATGACATATTTTTTTTATTTTAATAAAATAGCTGATTAATTAGGCCTACTGAATATCCGTGGGGGCGTCCGTACCGCGGTGTGCGCGGGAAGTTCCGCACCCAAGGCGCCCCTCTCACCGAGACGCTGCCGCCGGAACTCCTTCTGCGCCTGGTCGGGGAACTGTTTCCCCACCCAGGCGAGCATGTCCCTCCACAGATGGCCCCCAGCTCCGTGACCGAAGACGCAGTGGCTTCACCATTGATCACGGAGCGGGAAATGGAGATGGCCCTCGGTCGCTTGAAGGCCAAGAAGACGGCGCCGGGTCCGGACGGGGTTCCTGGGCGTGTTCTATGCGACGCCCTGGAATACCTAGGTGCAAGGCTTCGGGAGCTGTTCGACGAGTGTCTGTGCAGTGGACAGTTTCCGAAGCCTTGGAAAGAAGGGAAGTTGGTCCTGTTGCCGAAGGAAGGTCGGCCGTTGGATTCCCCTTCGGCATACAGGCCAATCGTGCTGCTGAACGAGACTGGAAAACTCTTCGAGAAGATCCTCGCAGCCCGTCTCGTTCAGCACCTCGAGGAGGTCGGTCCGGGTCTCTCGCTGGCTCAGTACGGGTTCAGGGCAGGCCGGTCGACGGTCGACGCCCTGGACGCCCTGAAGACTCGGACCACGGAAGCGATGGCCCAGGGGCAAGTCGTCTTGGCGGTTTCGCTCGACGTGGCTAACGCCTTCAACAGTCTCCCCTTTGAGACTATACGGGAGGCACTTCGATACCATGAGGTGCCGTCCTATCTCAGGAGGCTGTTGGAGGCGTACCTCCATGACAGGGAGATCCTCTGGGCGGGGGTCGATGGGAGGCTCATCCGGCATCGAGTGAGCTGCGGCGTTCCACAGGGGTCGGTTCTCGGCCCAATTCTGTGGAATGTCGGTTTCGACTGGCTCCTGCGGGCTCCCGTCCTTCCCGGGATGGGGGTGTTGTGTTACGCTGACGACACCCTCGTCACGGCGATTGGGCGGGACTTCCGGGAGGCGGCTCGCCTCGCCGAAGTCGGAACGGCTCTCACCGTGGACCGCATGGAAATGCTGGGCTTGAGGGTCTCCATATCCAAAACGGAGGCCCTCCTCTTCCACGGTCCACGGAAAGGACCCCCACGAGGTGCGAGTATCACCGTCCACGGGACGGTGATCAAGGTGCAGGCCCAGATGAAGTATCTGGGCCTGATCCTGGACGGTCGATGGAGCTTCGGGCAGCATTTTATCCAACTCGGCCCGAGGCTCATCAACGCCGCCGCCGCTCTTGGTCGCCTCCTTCCGAATGTGGGGGGGCCGGGGTCACTATGCCGGCGTCTCTATTCCGGCGTAGTGAGGTCGATGGCGCTTTACGGTGCCCTGATCTGGATAGATGCCCTCACCACTAAAAATCGGGCCCTGCTGCGCAAGCCGCAGAGGGTCATAGCGGTGAGAGGCATCAGAGGGTACCGTACGGTGTCGTGGACTGCGGCGACACTTCTCGCGGGCGATCCGCCCTGGGAGCTCCAGGCGGAGGTGCTCGCGGAGGTGTACCGGTTCCGGGTCGAGGCGAGGGACCGCGGCGAACGTCCAGGGTCGGCGGAGATCGGGTGGATCAGGGCTCTAGCCCAGCAAGCCCTGATCGTCCGATGGCAGGAAGATCTGGGGTCACCCACGGCGGGCCTAGCGACAGTGGAGGCGATCCGTCCCCACTTGAGTCGCTGGGTCGAGAGGAAGTACGGCACACTGTCGTACAGAATGACGCAGGTACTTACTGGACACGGATGCTTCGGTAAGTACCTGCACGGGATAGCGCGGCGGGAGGAGTCACCCTGCTGCCACGAGTGTGGTGCGCCAGTGGATTCGGCGTACCACACCCTGTACGAGTGTACTGCGTGGGGGCCCCAGAGGCACACCCTTGCGGCGACTATGGGCGGAGACCTTTCGCTGCCGAGCATCATCAACGCCATGCTCGGTAGCGAGATGTGCTGGTCAGAGATGCGCTCCTTCTGCGAAAGTGTCATGTCGCAGAAGGAAGCCGCGGAGCGGGAGCGGGAAGAGAGTGCCGCCGCTGACTCGCTCCGCAGAAGACGACCGGGGAGGAGGAAAAGGCGCTACGCGCACCTTCCTACACCGCCTCAATAGGCGCCGCAGGGACTAGGGGGGTCCCAGTACCCCGGGAATCACCCCTAGGTGTTAGAGGCCCGCATAGATGGGCCAACCGTCAGGGCGTCACGGTAGCATGCGTAAGCGATCCCGTGGCGTCCATCGAAAGACGGAGAGGGGTACCGCTGGTTTTTTAGTGGGTAAACCCGGCGTACTTGGGCGCACGAGGCGTCCAGGGCTCCGGGGAGTCCCACACACCCCCCCACTTTCCATCACGTGGGGGAAGCGCGTAATGCGTTTTTCCAGCGAGAAAAAAAAAAAAAAAAAAAGGCCTACTGAATATAATAAAATAAATATAATAAATAGTGCTTATATTTCAGTCAGTCAGTCATTAACACTAGTTTTGCAAAAACTGTAACGCATTCCTCCTAATTTTATACAACACTAGCGATCCACCAGGCTTCGCGCGGGTGCTATCTCGATACTGGCACTAAATATTCTACAGAATTTCTAAGTGCTGAGATGACCCAGCGGCTAGAACGCTTGCATCTTAACCGATGATTTCGGGTTGAAACCAAGGCAAGCACCACTAAATATATATGTGCTCAATTTGTGTTTATAATTCATCTCGTGCTCGGCGGTAAAGGAAAACATCGTGAGGAAATCTGCGTGTGTCTAATTTCGTCCAAATTCTGCCACAATTGCATCCCAACCTGCATTGGAACAGCGTGTTGGAATATGTTCCGAACTTTCTCCTTAATGGGAAAGGAGGCCTTAGTCCATTAGTGGGAAATTTACAGGTCATCTAAAGTGATCAGTGTTTCTTTACTATATTGTCCATGTATTATACAAAAAATATACAAAAACCTTCCTCTTGAATCACTCTATTTATTAAAAAAACGCATCCAAATCAGTTGCCTAATTTTAAAAATCTAAGCATACATAGGGACAGACAGCGGTGAGCGAGTTTGTTTTAAATCATGTAATGGTCAATATTGGGAATATTTATATGTTTAAGAATTTACCCTGGAAGAAGCATAGTGCCAATTACATAATGTAGAAGTCCTTGGCTGATATCGACTCCAAATATACAAACCATAATAATAACTACATTACATAATCGTAAATCGACTTTTAAGTAGTCGAACATTTTTCATTTTTCATTTTACTTAAGAGGACTCCAAAAAATATTTTGTATACGCAATTATTTTTATTACTTTTTAGTGCATATTAATTAGTATTTTGTTTGAAGTCGGTTTTACTTTTTGTTAATTTTTTTATTCATATTTATATCCTATTAATCCGTGAATGAATATCAATTATATAAAAAAAAGATTTAATTAATTTGATTACTTAGGTCAACAAAGACTTAAATGATTAATTTTCTGACACTATTTGAAGAGTTTATCGAATCCGAGCTTAAAATGAATGTGAATTTTTTATCGTATCATATCATATCGCATCGATGAATTTATCGAAATATAATTAATCTTCATAAAATTATCTATAATCATAATGAAATTGTAATGTACTGTATGTTTGTATATTGATGAGTTTATTTATGCTATTGTTTGATAACGACCAGGCAGCTTACCTGATGGAAAGTAACTACCACGGCCTAGATGCAAATGTCCATTCTACAACACCGGGTCTTATCTTAAAGGTTCTAAAGTCCTATTGGTTCGGAAAATTGCTGATTCTGGAATCAGCACAGAGTTTCCAGAGTTGCTGATTTCAGAATCACTTACGGACATTTTACATTTAAATTTCTCATATAATTCTTTGATTGATTTTGTCACATGCGTCATACGTTAATTCCTAAGGAGTTGCAAATTAGATTTTATTGAATGTTATGAAGAAGTGTCAAAATTAAGTTCAATGGTAAGAATACAATTTAAGTATCGATAGGTAAGTAAAACTAGTTGATCGTTGTAGACAATGTAGGCACAAGTTACTTATCGCAATCCTTTAAATATTTTTAATTCTTATTATATTGAAACAAATTTGAATGTTTTATCAATAATAATACTGATAAAGCAATGAATTACTAATAGATATGAGTTTATGTTAATAATAACGTATTTGGGGCTGAAGAGTCGTAAGAAGAGGTACTTACAAGATTTTTTGGACTTAATTTAACTATTACACATGACTATAGAAATAAAACAAAAAATATTAATTAGTGTGAAGTATGATAAATAGATTTTAAAGAGTAATATTTAGAAAATACACGTGTCATTTTAATATTTCAGTATGATGACGTTTTTTCGTAAGCTGGCGTTACTGCCAGTTCTGCTAACATTAGTTAAATCGGACTTTCCACTCGAAATAGACGAACAAATAATTAGAAATAATGCTGGCGATGAAGTCTATAGGCTTCCCGAAGATCTTGATCCTATTCATATTAAGGTTGAAATGACTCCGTATTTTGAAGCCGAAGACAATAAGGAAGCCTTTACATTCGATGGTCGTGTTGAGTTAACTATTCGAGTAAGTATTTTTAACTTTTCAATTCAAATTTTAGTCATCCTTGGTTCAATAATGTTTGCCAGAAAAGGTATGACATTGAATATTTCACAAATTATTTAGGTGATGGACATAAGCTGAATGACTTTTTTTAATTTATAGAAAACTGTTTTTTAGTTAGATTACATTATTATTTATAATTTTGGAAACTTTATTGTGAAATGAAAAAAAGTAATTTCATTTTTATCCATTTCTAATTGCCCAATAGGTTTTGTATATGCCCATATTAATAGGTAGGTGTATGTATATAGTTACTCATTAAAGATACTTCGCCAATTGTTACCGCTAAACAACAATACTTGATATTTTGAGCCAGTAAGTATTGTAAAGCAGAGTTAATATTCCTTTCAGTGCGAATGTCAATAGACCATTGGTGACCACTTATCATCAGGTGGCGCAATTGCTCCGTCACCTATCTATTTAAAAAAAGTCAATTGATAAGAATTCAATTTTCACAAGACTAATTATCTTGTTTCAGGCAGTTAAGGAAAACATTTCAACACTGGTCATTCATGAGAATGTCAGAGAAATACTGTCATTGACATTAACAAATGAAGCTGGTGTCCCATTAGCTTTGGATTTATTAAGGCCGTTTGAAAGAATTCGTGAACATCATTTCTTGAAAATAAACTTGAGAGAGGGAACAACATTGGTAAACTCACAAATTTACAAACTGAGTATTGAATACATTGGTAATATTAACGAGACTCCCTTGAGTAGAGGTGTCTTCAGAGGAAGCTATAAAGATAGTAATGGAAAAATTCAGTAAGTTATGATTTGCATTTATATATTAGTGAGTTTATAAAAAAAGTAATTTCTGTTAAAATTCATCTTGTGCTCGGAGGAGAAGGAAAACATCGTGAGGAAACCTGCATGTGTCTAATTTTAAAGAAATTCTGCTACACGTGTATTTTACTAACACGCATTGGAACAGCGTGGTGGAATATGTTCCAAACCTTCTCTTCAAAGGGAGAGGAGGCCTTAACCAAGCAGTGTAAAATTTATAGACTGTTGTTGTAGTTTTGTTTATAAAAAATGCCGATTTTTTACAAGATACATTTCCTTTCTAGTTGGTACGCCGCGTCACACTTACAACCGACCAATTCGAGACAATTCTTTCCCTGTTTCGACGAGCCTGGTTTTAAATCAACTTTCGATATTATAGTTAATCGTCCAGAACACTTTACACAGACCTACTCAAACATGGCGATTAAAGAAGAGATAAGGTAAATAGCATTGAATCCATAGTACGATGGAATAAAAAGTCTTGTGAAAGAATTCAATGTTTATTGGAATTTTTATAAATCTTCGTCTCATTATTTATTTCAACTAAATTTTACAATTTTTATCGAATGTGCCTTGGCTTAGAGCGTTATCAAAAAATACTTCTAACTAGTTATTATAATGATGGTGATCTATTGAATTATTGGCTTAAAACACATACTTATAATGTTTTTATTGACGTCAATATTATATTATTAAGAGTATACAGATTAAATGATAATAAAAGCTAAATGATAATAGTGGTAAGAACCGACGCAATGATAATGTCTTGAAATTGTGCGATAATTTAATGATAAACGATCGTATAATGCTTACTATTGATATTTTATACGTAATAAATTCCAAGTTTTGTTACAGAAGTAGCCACGCTATATGTTTTCGATGTTTAGCCCAATAAATTTTTGATTTAATGAATTGTCTAAAATAAGGATTCCTTAGGCATAATTTTAATCAAATTAATTTTCGTTTCTTAGTACTAATGCAATGCAAATAAATCTTTATTTCATTTCAGAATGGGAAATCGTCGTAAAGAAATTTTCCATACAACACCGAGAATGTCAGCGTACTTGGTAACTGTTCACATCAGTGAAGAATTCACTGTAATCGCAGATAATAATAATGCTACAGCTTCTTACCGTATTCTCGCAAGACCCAATGCTCAGGGTCAAGGCGATTACGCTCTGCAAGTAGGACCACCTATAACCGCATGGTTGGAGGAATATTTCGATATTCCTTACTATACGATGGCTGAAAATATGAAAAACGATCAGATAGCATCTCCGGATTGGGCATCTGGTGCCACTGAAAATTGGGGATTAGTTTCATACAGGTTAAATTATGATTTCTGATTATTTAACTGTTGAATTGCTATTTTGGATTTTCCTCTGATAATCATGACCTTAATTGTTTACTTAGTTGTACGGATATTACGTTTATTTCCAACGATACTGAATGTTAGTAAAGATTAAGATTATTATGCAATTATAATAATATTTCTTTATTATCTCAGGGAACTACGTCTGCTTTACGAAGAAGGCGAGACTAACGCCTTAGACAAGATGACCATTGCAACTATCATAGCTCACGAGCTCGCTCACAAGTGGTTTGGGAATCTTATCACCTGCAGATGGTGGGACAATGTGTGGATCAATGAAGGCTTTGCTAGCTACTTTGAATATTTCGCTATGGATGGTGTAAGTAGCTATCATCATCATCAACATCAATAGCCTGTAAATTTCCCACTGCTGGGCTAAGGGTACCTACTAATTCACCGCGCTGTTCCAATGCGGGTTGGTGGAATACACACGTAGCAGAAGTTCTATGAAATTAGACACATACAGGTTTCCTTACGGTGTTTTACTTCATCGCCAAGCACGAGATGCATTATAAACACAATTTGAGCATATGAATATTCAGTGGTGCTTGCCTAGGTTAACCCACAATCATCGGTTAAGATTCACGCTTTATAACCACTGGGCCATCTCGGCTCTTAAGTATATTGTCATTATCAATTACATAATTTTGGTTTTAATTTTATGGTAATCAGCACGTTAACGTAATTTTTATAATTTTAAGTTTATCAAGGACATTCGGTACAAATATATATTAATAATAATGTGATGTTACATTATTTTATTTTAATACGGCATCGTATATTATTTATTAGATTAGTTTGATAACAGAAGAGTATTTTATTACTTTTCGACCGGCTCTGTTAAAAATGTTACACATACATATTTTATTATCTTTTCGTCATATATATGTAAATAACAAGATTTATGATTTTAAATCAGGTAAATCGTACTATGGAACTAGAAGATCAATTCAACATTAGATATTTGCAAAGTGCTCTATCATCTGATGCGTCAGCCTCAACGAGAGCTCTGAAGCATACAGTGAATTCACCAGCTCAAGTCACGGGACATTTCAGTGGCATCAGTTATACGAAAGGAGCTTCATTATTACTGATGTTAAAACATTTCCTGGGCGAGCCGACGTTCAGAAAAGCCTTGAACTATTTCCTCGTTGACAGGTACTTTTTAAAATATTTTTGCATAAAGTGATGCTATTTTAATTTATATTCGTTTTTTTATTAATCGTTTTTCAAGTAATTACTAAATATATAATAATCTGTATTAATATTAAAATGTGAAAGTAACTCTTTTTTTCTGTCTGTGTGTCGCTCTTTCACGACCATACCGTTGAGCCGAATTTGATGACATTTGGTATGAAGAAAACTTAAACTCATAGAAAAGATATGGACTTCTTTTTTGCGTAACAGATGACAACTAAAACTCTGAAAAGTAAAGTAAATTAACAGCCTGTAAATTTCCCATTCCTGGGCTAAGGCCTCCTCTTCCATTAAGGAGAGGGTGTGGAACATATTCCACCACGCTGTTCCAACGCGGGTTGGTGGAATATACAAAAAAAAACTCTGAAAAGCGAGAGACACTGAGTCGAACACTATTATATAATAACTTTGTCCAATAGCTATATTGTATTATATATATTCATTGTAAATAATGGCGAATAATTTTCTTTAAGGGCATACGAGCACGCTTTTCCTTCAGATCTATTCAGCAGTTTTGCAAAAGCTGTAGCAGAGGACAATGCTATCAATGAAAATTTGAACATAGCTGAGATAATGCAGTACTGGGTAGAAGAACCTGGATATCCCGTGCTCAATGTGAATGTCAACATGGAAACCGGAAGCATGAGCCTTACACAGGTAAAAAGTAATTGTAATAGCAACTGAAGCGAATTTTGCGAATACAATCTGGTCTAAAAAGTATATAAGCTATAAAGTTTGGCATAAATTGAATCTGAAATATTTTTCAAATTCGACGATCTCTGTTGTCGAGTGTATACACCGGTTTTCATGAGTATACCACTCCGAGGTCCTGGGTTCGGTTCCCGGCTGAGGCGATGTAGAAAAGTTCATAAGTTTTCTATGTTGTCTTGGGTCCAGATGTTTTTGGTACATTCGTTACAACCGTTTTGCTTAACACAAACAAAACATTGGAGCATGTAACGTCGTTGAATAAAAAAAATCGAATTGAATCAAATCTATACATTATATCTGAATATTAAAATGGGTATACACTTTTTTAGGAGCGTTTCTTTATCAGTCCTTCGGCGACGCAGACCGAGCAAGTTTGGCCATTACCCCTTACGTTCACAACGGCCAACAACCCTAATTGGAATAGTCTCACACCGTCACAAGTTATGCTCGATAAAACAATGACAATCCAAAAAAATCCAGGACATGAATGGGTCATATTTAATGTGCAGCAAAAAGGTCAGTAACATATCTTATTCCCAGTTGAATAAAGTCGGTGTCACTTTATTTTCAAGAACGACCTACCTACCTAATTCCTAATAACAACTGCCCTAAGACTTAAATCTAACCATCTTTAATTATATCGTGTATTCAAAGTATGAATGGTTTTTAAATTTTTAGGTATTTACCGAGTCAATTATGACACTCACACCTGGGAAATGATTGCTGAAGCTCTTAAAGATAAAAATTCTAATATTCATCACTTGAATAAAGCACAAGTAAGTTGTATAAAAGTAATTGGTGGTATGGTTTTGTTCAAAATTGTTTAAACATATACTATCGGTAGTTATTCTTTTGTGAAACATTTATAATTTTTCTGGCTGCCATCTTGTACGAAGAATGAGAGAGCCAATGTAACTAAAGGTAGAACAGACAAAGTTGCCTCCATTTTACGATGTTAGGAGTGGTTTATACTTCTTGTTGATCTTTGCGTACAATATGATTGATAGAAAAAAGAACGAATTAAAATTCTATTACGTAGTCTAGTCTACATTATATAATTACATTTTAAATTTTGTCATGAAAATGTTTAAGTACCTCTTTAAATCACAATGAATAGCATAAGAGTATAGAAATGTTGCTTTGTAATTGTTTAAGGTTGACTTATATATATATATATATATATATATATATATATATATATATATATATATATATGTATATACTAAAAGTTGAGCTGTTCAAAATTAATATTGTGTCACAGTGACGGAAAAGTGTGAGAGTATTATAGTGAACCTATTTGATTCAATTATAGTAATTTTTGTCGTAGTATTAAGTAAAAGTTCAAATTTATGACAAATAAAAATTAATTGCTGCTTTCAAAATCGTCAACTGCTCTTGGTCGCTCGCATTCGAATAAATTGGTAGTGATAAAATGAACGTAACTTAGTGCGCATAATCTCCGTACCTGACCGCGCCTCTAGTATGAAAAAGGACTATACATATAAGATAACCATACGTATAGTAGCATATCATACCTTATTTTAAGTGTTTTTGTATGCTGCGAAGATAGGCAGAAAGGCAAATGGGCCACCTGATGATAAGTGTTCTCTACCACGGACATTGACGCTGTAGGAAATATTAATCTCTCCTTAAACTGCCAATACGGCACCAGCTTTAGGAACTAAGATGTCATGTCCCTTGTGCCTATTCCTTTACACTGGCTCGCGCACCCTTTAAAATTGAACTCAATATCACTATGTATGCCGTTTAGAGGTAGAGTACCTGATGAATAGGTGGTACCTAGTCACACGGACTTGCATAAAGCCCTAAGGGCTTAGTAGTATTTCAACCAAAACTGAAATAATAAACTTCTTCAATGCATATTTAATAACGCATTGCACAATTCGGTAATTACCGTTTACTATATGTCGATCAATCACCTACAATATTCTTAAAAAAAATCATTAGTTCTACAAAATAAACAAGTAAAATTTTAGTAACATAAGAATTAACAACATTAAATGCTTAAATATATATATACAAATATGAACTAAAACTAGTTGCTGTATAAATCTTGACCGCGTGGAATGGTGACAAGAATGCTAGCAGCATTTCCCCGTTGAATCGCTATTCCGATCCTCTGGGCAAAAAACGAACCAGCCCTCCTGTCACCAGTGGAGGCAATGAGGCGAGGTGTTATACTTTTGATGAAGCTTTTTCTCTCAACTCCAAGGGCCAAGCGTTTCGACATAAACAAGTTAATACAATTGTAATATTTATTTTAGATTGTCGACGATGTATTTGCCCTTATGAGGTCTGAACGTATGTCATTCGACTTAGGCTTCAAGGTTTTGGATTTCCTTAAGGAGGAAACGAATTATTACGCCTGGTTCCCAGCGGTTTCCGGCTTCAGCTGGCTGAGGAACAGATTCTTACACTTGCCTGACACATTAAGGCAGTTTGACGTAAGTATAATGTTGACGACAGAGAATTAATGACATGTTCTTGTATTGATTTAACTATATTTCAAAAGATTATTATAAATATTTATTAGCGCTCGAATTTCAAATCATAGCTAAAGACACAAGCCGTATTTTTATAAGCTTATCAATTGATTTATTATTGAATATATGTGTTATATTCACATTTACATATATATTACATATATACAGTATAAGTGTACAGATCGTGAATGTGATAATATAAGTATTGAAATGATCTTCAGTAAAATACCAAAGAAAATATGACTTAGTTTTTTTTCAGTTTAAGATAATTTCAATATTAAAATTATCTTAAATATGAAAATATGCGATAATATAAGAATACATTACGTTGATATCTATTTTACATCGAAGTTGAAATACTATACTGTATTCCTCTTTTTTGAAACACCTTAAAGGTACATCATAAAAATGAATACTAAGCTAAAATATCTACGAAAAAGATCGGATTTAATAGCGTTTACATAGATAACAAATTCGCCAGTTAGAATAAGGACGTTTCAGATGCTTCTAATTTTACCTTTACAACTTATTTGAAGAATTTCATCTTGTATTCTTTATGTGTTACATTTATAATAATATTTGTAAAATATGACTTAGTTTTTTTTTTTAATAAAACTTTTTTCGTTTAAACATTATACTATGGTCGGGTAGTGTGTAATCCGTTTTTCATGGGTACGCCCTTCCAAGGTCCCGGGTTCGATTCCCGGCGAAGTCGATGTAGACTACTATTATTTTTCTATGTTATCTTGGGTCTGGCTGTTTGTGGTACCGTCGTTACTTCTGATTCTTCATAACACAAGTGCTTTAGCTGCTTACATTGTGATCAGAGTAATGTATGTGATGTTGTCTCATATTTATTTGTTTTATACTTTACCAGGATATTCTCTACGACTTCTTGGACGCCGTTATCAATGACTTGGGCTACGATGTCCAATTTGGGGAACCCTTAACTAGGACACTGAACCGCTTCGCCGTACTTCCATTCGCTTGTGATATCGGCCATGAAGGATGCGTCAACAATGCTATCACAAAGTTCAACGCATTAGTCGCGGACGGAATCAGGTATGTGATGTTAATTGTATTAGTAACTTAAAATAATATGAAAATTTATTGCACTATCATGTTGAAAAACGTTTTAAAAAGTTCGTATTTCTCTGCATTCGATTTTTAAAGAAGAAAAACTTTGACTTACTGAGTCAAAGTCAAAGTCACTTTGACTTACTGAGTCAAAGTTTTTCTTCTGGCTGGAGTGTATGGCGGCAGACTTAGAGGGGTGTCAAATATAGCCCAAATTTGTTATTATCTTGTATACACATTACGTCCGTAATCCGTATACTCGTCATTACATAAAGTAAAGTAACAGCCTGTAAATTTACCACTGCTGAGATAAGGCCTCCTTTTCCATTAAGGAGAGGGTTTGAACGTATTCCACCACGCTGTTCCAATGCGGGTTGGTGGAATGCACATGTGGCAGAATTTCGATGAAATTAGACACATGCAGGTTTCCTCACGATGTTTTCCTTCACCGCCGAGCACGAGATGAATTATAAACACAATTAAGCACATATATATAGTGGTGCTTGCCTGGGTTTGAACCCGCAATCATCGGTTAAGATGCACGCGTTCTAACCACTGGGCCATCTCTGCTCGTCAGTACATAGCGGGTTGGAAAATAATCTAGTAACTGACAGAAATATCACCTATTTTATAATCATACTAATAACGGGAAAAAACCGATGTAATGAGGACGATAAAACACCAATCATAAATGTTGCAATAAAAAGTAGGGGCCGAAAAAATTGAATAGCCTACTAGCGGCAAACTCAAAATCAAACTGCTTTAGTCAATATAGACGTATTATTTTCACTTTCTTATTGATGGTCAATTAAAATAGTACCACCGGTTCGGAAAAGAAAATACTCTGACCTGAGAAGAACCGGCGAAAGAAACTCAGCGGGGTTTTTTTTGTCTCATGTATTATATAAACAATTTAAATTGAATGAAATAGCCAAGAGGCGATTGTTTCAATCCCAAGGTGTGTTATCAATCATAAACTCATTAAAATATGTATAATAATCTTTTGCGCACAGGCGTTCCTTAATATATATTTTTTTAATTTGGCTACAGAGGCAGATTTGTAAATCCGCCACAGCTTTGACTATCATATTATAAACAAATGATAAGAAAATCACGTATAATGCTGTGTAGCAAAAGCAGCTCAGTACAGCTGAGTCAAAATAAAACACTGGGTTTTAAATGTCACTTATCAATCTAACAATAAGAGATTAAGTGTACTGTAATAAAACCAAGAAGTAATGTGCATTTAAAATTATGTTATATAACACTTGCTATTACTATATATTTTGTAAACAAGAACGGACTAATATTCGAATGAACATTAAAAATAAATAACATTTTAAAATTATTCAACAACAATATCATACAAAAATGTCTAGTAACTAATTTAGTACTAAGTTTAAACTTTTATTTTACTAAAATTAAATAACAAATAATGTAATATATAATACTGATCGAAAAATGTACGTGTTTTTTGAAAAGAATTATTAGTATTTATACCCAGAGGTTTTTATTATAGGATTTTAGGTATATATGATCAATTTTCATAGGCTCGGTCAATTTCCTTTCATATCGGTAATACACTATTACTCCATTTGATTAGACTTCAACGTATCCTCGTTTGTAAATAGACCTTTAACACGCGACGTTACATTGTTTAGTTTAGTTTAATATTCCACATTCAAGACAATATTTAATGGTCTATTTAGTCAGTATCGGTGATAACTTATTATAGAATAATGCCAGCTGTTTAGTGTTTATAATATTAGTAATCTATGCTAATATTATGAATGCAAAGGAAGCTGTCTGTATTTCTTTCATTGCTGAATCATGAATTTGATGAAATTTTGTATAAAACTAGTTTGAATACATACATACTTTTTTACTTGTCGACTCCCAAGCAGGTTATTTTTATTTAAATAATTTTATTCAACTAACATGACTTTGTATTTTTTAAGCGTTGAAAAAGAGTAACTACTGAATTTCTTGCCGGTTCTTCTCGGTAGAATCTATTTTCCGAACCGGTGGTAGCTTCACTTAATTGTAAAATGACGATTCAAAAGTACTTGTAAAAGCCTACTTGAATAAAGTTTATTGTGATTTTGAAAGTAACTGTCTATTGCTCTTTCATCGATAAACCATGAATTTTATGAAATTTGATATAGGACTAGATTGAATATCATATATACTTTTTAAAGCTAATAACCGACCCTTAAAGCGCGAGCAAAGCTATTAGTAACACTGAGTGATTAATGGAAATTTGGTTTGGTTTTGTATTTCAGTGTCAATCCTAATCTGAGGAGGCACGTCTTCTGTCAGGGTCTGTTAAATGGCGGATATGAGGCTTGGCGTTTCCTTTACCAGCGTAGACTTAACTCGAATAATCAAGCCGATGAAGCTGCAATGCTCCGTTCTCTCGGCTGTACCACTAATGAACAAGCTATCCAAGAGTAAGTAATGAGTAATCCTTAAATTTAAGAAACAGATTTTTACTATTATATGGTTGAAAAAGATGATATATAATTTTCGGTTACAGTTGATATACTTATCAAATTAGTTGATTTTGACGACCTCCGTGGTTGAGTAGTGTGTACACCGAATTTCATGGGTACACATCGGGTTCGATTCCCGGCCTAGTCGATGTAGATAAAATTCCTTAATTATCTATGTTGCCTGCGTCTGGTTGTTGTGGTACCATCGTTACTTATGATTTTCCATAGCACAAGTGCATTAGCTACTTACAATGGGGTCAGAGTAGTGTATGTTATGTTGTCCAACATTTATTATATTTATTTATTGCCCAAACCTATTTCGTAAAGTATTATGGAAAAATATAATATTTAAATATATTACATACATTTTTAGTTAATATTATTTCGTAGAAGTATATGAATTTGATATTGAACGCGCTTACATTGTTCTGACTTGGATTGCAAACACGAAAAGCATTTGTCTTACGTCAAAGTTTTCTCTAGTTACTTCAGATTACCGGTTCATCTTATAAGAATTATACATATTAGCACACATGTATAAACGAAGCACTGTTATGTGTGTACTATTGTTAAAAAATCTTCACACATAGATACTCGATTTTGCCTATCACGATAAAAAATACCAATAATACATTATGATTATTACATAATTTACTGTGTCATGTATTAAGTTGCATTAAAATTTTAGGCGTTTTAATCGGTTTATATTATGTTAATATATTAAATTATGAGTGTTAAAATGATAATTGAAATATATACAGCTTATGATAATATCGAGTTCAATTAATTGATATAATATCAGCAACCTTAACATACATTTTCACTGAACTAGATTCATTATTCGATAATACTATTTCATACGCATGAGAACAATTCCAATTCCTCTACAATGATAATAATCTAATGAAATCAAGTATAAGAGCAAAGGCATTAAATAGGAGTTTTAACATTGAAAACTAATTAATTTACTTCGAGCTCCTATAGATTTAAATAATTCAAAATTTTGATTAGACTATTTAAAAAATATTGAAGGAAATATAAGTATTAGACAACATGTATGTGACATTACTCTGATCCCAATGTAAGTAGCTAAAGCACTAGTGTTATGGAAAATCAGAAGTAACGACGGCACCACGAACACCTAGACCCAAGACAACATAGAAAACTAATAAAATTTCTACATCTACTGAGCCGGGAATCGAACCCGGGACCTCGGAGTTGCGTACCAATGAATACCGATGTACACTGTATACACCTCTCAACCACGGAGGTCGTCAAATGTTTAATTCGATGTAAGTATTGTGTATATTTATTTAGTATTTAATTTTCCAGGTACTTAGAGATGATCCTCAGTGACGACCTCAAAGCTCAAGACAGTGTCAATGCATTCACATTCCTCTTAATGGGTAACAGAGGAAACGCAAAGATAGTATTACAATTCGTTAAAGAAAACGTAGACAGTATCGTAAAGAAGTAAGTATATGTAATATGTATTTCAGTGTAGTAATTATTTTAGTTGAGTTTTTATGGAATAAAGATCTATTATGCGGCTTAGAGTAGTAATCTTCGAGTAAGGAAAATATATGGGGCATAACGCACTTTCCTTCAACAGGCTATTTCGTTTCGAAATAAACCCAACCAAGAATAATTTCTAAAATAAAATTCTTAGTTGGGTTTTTTGGAACAAAGTTCTATTATGCAGCTTTCGGGGGGCATGACGCACTTTTCTTTCTCCAGACAGACTTTTCGTTTCCGTCTATTGTAAACAGTTTTTTATAACAGGATTTTCAATATTTTTTAATTGATTGTCATCGACTTATTCACAAACTTTTGTTTAGTTAGTTTTAACCGTCATTTAACACATGATTTATAACGAAAACAATTTCGCATCTCTCAACTCTCTCTTTTATTTTAAATATGGAATAAAAAGTGATACAGTATGTTGTTTTATGTTTTTTAATTTCATAATGCTTAACTGTCGTTTAATCACCGATTTAAGCAACATTTAAATTTACCGTAATTTTAACAATTGCAAATAACATCACGGCTTCATCTTACGTTCAGATTAAACGTCAAAGGGGATAAAATTAAAAGTGTTATTTAAATTTTCAGAGTCGTCCTACCAACGTGGTTTGCTAATGTCTTGAGTAATCTAGCGGCTTATATGGATGAAGAAGGTCTTAGCGATGTAAGTTAAAATAATTAATTATGATATGATAGTATGAATGTTTACTATATTACTATATATACCTATCGAACAAAAGCTCCATGGTAAAAAGGTATTCAGCTAGCGAGGTAAATGTCGCAGATTCCAGTTAATTCGTTGCAATATTCAAATCCCATTTATATAATTAAAATATACATACATATACATTATACATACATACTTTGTATGATCAACAATAAATTTACAACATTGTTGTTATAAGGATTATACTCGTGTCATAATTATCGATATAATGGTATTATCTTTGATATGTACCTATTCTCTTTACGTTTGGATTGCATATAAAATTTCCTAATTATTTTACTAAAATTATTTCCATTGTCAGTGTATTTTTGTTCAGAATATTTCTTAATTTATATAAGTATTTATTATTATGTAATAAACGTAAAGGTGCGGAAAAAAATCGTTACATCGCTAAAGAGCTACTAACCTTGGGAATTAAGATGTTATGTCCCTTGCGCCTGTAGTTATACAAACTCACTTACCTTTCAAACCAGTATGATAATACTAAGCATCGCTGTTAAGTGAGAGAATATCTGACGAGTGAGTGGTACATAATCAAAGAGGCTTGCACATAACTCTACTAAAATGTCAAGTCATTCTAAAAAGACACATGAATCACAATATTTACTTACTATTTTAAGAACAAACAGTCATAAAACACACATAATAATGTTATCAAATAAAACAAATATTATTTAAAACAAAAAACATTTGTCCTGTGAATTATGTTTGTTTTATTAAATATTACGCTTATGTTTTAAAAAGTTTGATTGTAATAAAGTCAACAGAATATCAGTTTGTTCATAAAATACACATACATAAACACGTGAAAATTAATACACACATGAAAAATTATTTAAATATATTTTCGTTATTAGGCTTGAATGTAATTTTATTTGATAATCATATATTTAAATAAATAATTGTTTTGAGCTAATTTTTGTTATTATCTATACATATGAAATAGCCTTTTTTTTACTCAATGCATATGTATATTATGTATACACAGTTCGTATACCAAAAGAACATTTTCTACATTTTTTGTCTGTCTGTTTGTTCCGGCTAAACTCTGAAACGGATGGACCGATTTTGACGGGACTTTCACTAGCAGATAACTGTTATATTAAGGAGTAACTTAGTTACTTTTTTGTTAAATTCAAACGCGTACAAGTTCCCGGGCACAAGTAGTTATAAATAAATAAGATCATACACATTAAGAAATTCACTCAAATCACAATGAACACCTCTTTCAGATGGAGCAGTGGCTTCGTGCCAATCAGGCATCAGTACCAAGTGCTCAAACTGGACTGAGCGCTATTGAATCAGCACGTGCCAATATGAGATGGGGATCAGAGCGAGCTCAGACCGTCTTAAGAGCAGCCAGGGGTTCCGCAGCAGTGGCGGTGCCGACAACCGTGTTGTTGTTAACTGCGTCCATTGCTCTAATGTTAAGATGAAATTGTCTCTAAACTAATATCACTTGTCACTCCATAATGCTACAAAATCGTATGCATTTGTAAGGACTCGCTTATTTTAATTCAATCATCAATATTTATATACCCCATTAGCAAATCGATTTAAAATATGCGTCAGTCCTAATTATTTATTGAAGAACGTCTACACTGTTACAATAATAGTTGTCTAGAAAGTCGGGGAATTCCCCTTGCCTGTGACATTTCATCTAGTTTTTACTACAAATATTTCAGAAATTATTTTGCAACGAGATCTACCTTAGTGTATTTATTTCATATTAATGAATTTCAAATTAAAGGGTAAAAATGTAGAGAAAGTATATTTATAATACAGATTAAGATTGTAAATAATATATCAATAACGATAAATAAAGACATACTATAAAACAGTATTTTGTTTGATTATATGTATCCTTCTTACCATAAAATTGTAAAGTATTTAAGTATCCTCAATCAAAAAAAAAAAATCTGAAATTTAACGCCCTGAAATAACGGGGTAAAGCTTGTTTATAGTATAGGAGAATTTGAGTAGCTATGCGCTGTAATTACAGAAACTACTAAAACGATTTGTAATATTCTTTTTGCGTTAGATATCCCATTATTTGTTAAAGGTCACAGACTAAATAACTCCACGCTACAACACTGCAGGGTGGAGCAATTATACTCGTTAACAAATTTGGCAAAATCGACTTGTATTTGGTGAATGATGTGAATTCATTGGGTTTGTCGGCTACATTGAATAAATACATGTCATGTATAATGCAAACGCGGGTGAAACGTTATAGAGGTTTTAATGAATGTTAATGAACCATCGAAACTTGGGACTATCAAAGTCGAAGTCTTGATTCAGCTATGAGTTGTTTAAGTTTTTTTTTTAGCTGTAATATATTTTGTCTGTGTGCGTTTGAGGGACTCCTAAACATTAGTGTACTACCTACAATATCATGGTGTGATCTCTTTTGGGCTACCGTTAAGATCTACCACATAAATATGACGTCCACTGGCACGCCACAACTGTGGCAGGAGCCATCACCAAATTTTATATTTGGCGCTGGAACTCATACACCACGCCAGGTAAGCCTAAGTGCCTATATATATACTTACGTTTTGTTTATTAACCCGATAACTAAGAAGGAGGCCTGCTTCCACTGTTGCCAAGTATGCCCAACCAATTCAAGAATGAACACAAATTTGCTACAGCCAATCCTCTAATTCTGTACGAATGACAGTACATTACATTCCTAGAATATTGATAATATGAAATATCATGATATAGTTAAAATAGCAATAGCATTTTCCTCGCTTACTGTATTTGTTTAAGAGATACTCGTTCTAAAATATATTATCAAAGTATAGCAATGATAAGGTAAATCTCGAGATGATTCTTATCGTACAGCAAGACTAAAGAGTGCACAGTTTGTTAAATAAATTGCCGTAGTGAAGACAACAGGTTGGTTATTATTTTGTTGCATTTTAAATATATATATTTAAATAGACACTAACAATGGCACTGGGCTATTAAAGGCATTAGCATTGTATATTATATTGCATTTGAGCAAGGCATTGCGTGTAATGTTAATTACGATTAAATTATAAATGTTATAATCACTTAAATTGCACTTTGTCTTTTGATAATTTCATTTTGTAAAATTTATAAACTTAACTATGGTGCGTTTAAAAATAATTGAGCACTTGAAACATTTAAATGGGTCACTTAATATTGTATTATTAATGAATATATTCAGTGAAATTTGAATAAGTAGTCAGTCTTTGCATATTATTTCTTTCAATGGTGTCAAAACGTCATCGTTTGATAACAGTAAAAATATAAGAATTAAGAACATGTAAAACAAACAAGATTCCGGTTTCTTTCTTTTATCTTTCAATTACTTTTTTTTAGAAATGTTGCGGCAAATAGTACTGTTGGCATTTATATGCGCTGGCATAAAATCCGTTTATTCGGATACGAACTACAGGTTGAACACAACCATCGTACCATCAGCGTATACCATAACCATAACACCGTATTTTGATACCGGAGATAACAGAGCATTCA
Organism: Vanessa cardui; assembly: GCF_905220365.1. Lineage (NCBI taxonomy): Eukaryota > Metazoa > Arthropoda > Insecta > Lepidoptera > Nymphalidae > Vanessa > Vanessa cardui. Next base: position 2,135,516 of record NC_061131.1, read on the forward strand.
CGTTTGATGGAGAAGTCGCCATAACTTTTGTACCCAGATCGAATATCAATAAAATAAAACTCCATTCTGAAGATCTAACATTTAGCGCTTCGAATATATCTTTAACAAATGGTGCTAATACCGTCACTCTTCATACAGAAAATCCTCTGGAATTTGAGGATAAGTACACATTTGCACACATCAATTTACAAAACGAAATTACGTCTGGAGTTGAATATGTCTTGAAAATAACATACCAAGGACCAATTAGATCTGACCTGAATGGTTTTTATAAAAATTATTACATCGAAAATGGCGTTAAAAAGTAAGTTGTTATTTTTTTATAATAATAGTTTTAAATCTTCAAATCTCCACAGATTCCTTCAGCCTTTTGGGCTTTATATATATTCTTTTATATTTATATTATTTTCAATTGAATTTCTTTTTTTAATTTCAATCCAAGATGTTACCTTGTCCGTTCATAGAGTTTTTAGTGCATTATTTAAAATAGGAACATACGTCGCTGAGTTTCTAAATATTTATTATTATTATTAATATTATTTACGATTCATCTCTACTGTGCAAAAAAATGTATTTCTTATAATATTAAATTATATAATGTATTTGTTATGGAAAAACTAAAGATTAGTTGCCGATAAGTTTTCCGATAAAACGATAGTCATTTTAACTAAACTCTTAGAGATAAATTGTTATGAAATCTTCCATCAAAGTCTGTCTTGGGATCTCGTTATCGATATTGACACATCAAGTTTTAGATAAAATATAAAGTACTCGATGACTTGAGGAAAAACAAGTTTAATCCGTAAATATATTTATCCTTAATATTTATTGACATAGAAACACAAGGTGCAATCTACAAGGTTAATTTCTATTTTCTTACCGAACTATAATTAAGTCAAAAGAAGATTGATTTCCATAGGTTTTGTTTGTATGTATTTACATCAGTTTCAATAAATCCTCTAAAAGTCATAAAGTCCTGTACTAAAAGAAAGTAAGATCTAATCAACACATTTAAATTAGGCTTCTACCTTGCTGCTTTGTCTATATTAATGATAATAATAAGGAAAATAGAAATACGACAAATGTACCATTAAATCTGGTACCTTAATGTTTAATGGTAACGAGCAATGTAGATACAATTATGATTATACTGGACATTCGTTTTTGCTATCATATTTTTCGTGAGCATCCATAATATATCTACGTTATTCCAAAGAATTACTTGTTGGTTTACCCGTCTGAATAGGTACCACCCACTCATTAGATATTTCACCAACAGTAATATTTGGTATGTTTAATATTTCTTACGGCACAAATGTCAATGGGCGGTGTTGTTTACATTAATTTAATTTGTCTGTCCAACTATATAAGGTCAATCCAACATAACATCAATCTCCAAAAATATATTACGCGTAAAATATTCCAAATTGTCTAGTGTGTATTAATACATTTTTAACTGCCGTTCACAGATGGCTTGGCGCTACTCAAATGGAACCTACTCATGCCAGAAAAGTGTTCCCATGCTTCGACGAGCCAGAACTGAAGGCAGTGTTTACCCTCATCATTGACAGACCACAAAATTACAAACCAACTTTAACGAACACTAAACTGCAAAGCACAGCAGCACTGTATGTAGTATTTATTTAATGTTTGAAATTATTTACATATTGACAAATCTGATTTAACTAAATTTTTGATATACTGAAACGTAGTGTATTACACTCTGCATAGTGTATACACTACGTTTTGCGGTTTCCAGGTTTCATTTCATTTCTATGTTGACTTTCATTTATTCGCGTATACATAAATTATATGCAGACCAAATTTATGAAGAAAATAATTTTTGTTAGTCAGAATATATAAATAAAATAAACAATAAACAAATATTTATGATGAGGTAAATTGTACGGCTACGAGAAAAAATATAGGCTCCTGAATGGGGCAAAGGATTAAATCAAATCGGAAGGATTGTGAGATATATGTATATGTTCAAATAAAATATTATTCTTAAGATGTTAGGTAGCATTGTCATATTAATATTTATTTATGCCTCTTATACCCAAGAGGTTGGTTGCACAGTAAAGTAAAGTTAGTTCAATAAAATTGTGATTTTTTCGTAGACAAATCATATTGATACGAAAAATCAAAGAGATGTGGACGCAAATTCCCTTGGAATTAAATAAATATAAATAAAAAAGATACTATTTAAGTGATTAATATATATGTTTTATATTTTTAGGTCAAATGGCTTTATCCGTGAAACATTTTATCCAACACCAAAAATGTCTACGTATCTAGTTGCTTTCCTAGTATCAGAATTTGAAGCTGGTGCGTCTATCACAGTTGGTACCAACGAATTTGGAGTATACAGCAGACCAGACGCTAAGAATCAGAGTGAATATGCATTTGATTTTGGTCAAAGAGTAGTAAAGGCGCTTAGCGAATTTTATAGAATCGATTATTATTCTACGAGTAGCAATTTGAAACTCGATCACATTGCACTACCTGATTTTAGAGCTGGTGCTATGGAAAACTGGGGACTTATCAAATACAGGTATTGTTTGGTTCATATTATTTTTTTTAGTAAATTTTGCGGCAGCAAATTGTCAAATATTAAATGTTTGATATTATTCAAAGTATATTTTCAAGATTAGCAGATATATTTATTTTCTTTTTTTAGGTCAGCCAAATACGATATTAGGTGCAATAACCCTTTTTTTTTCGTAAAAATCATTGTTAGTATGTTTATTGTCTGCCTAAGCCCAGATAAAAAACCCGAAGGGATATACATGCTCATAATCATTTGAAACATATTTTTACGTCAATCAATTTCAATTATGTTTATTTTAATTTAATGTTTGGTAACTCGTCGAATATAAATATTGTAATAGTTTTTTTCTAATTTCTAATTAGAAAATTTTTAATCTAATTGTTTTTATATTTTCAGGGAAGCTTTGTTATTATATTTAACCGAAGAATCAACGCCATATTTTAAATACAGAGTGGCACAGATAATAGCTCATGAAACGACACACATGTGGTTCGGTAATTTAGTAACCTGCCACTGGTGGAGTAACACCTGGTTGAACGAAGGTTTCGCTAATTACTTCCAAGACTACATAACCTCTTTGGTAATTTTTTATTAAGTTATTTCGTATATATTTAAATATCGAATATCAGTGGATTTTTGCAAAAATTCAATTGCATAAAAAAACGCGAAAAGGCCTGTAAAATATCCTATTGCTGATTAACGGTATTATTCAGTTGCACCACAGTTGCAAAAGAAGCATGTACCAAAATTTCTTCCTAGACAAGCAGATAACGTTACAATGTTTTTCAAATAAATATTCAGCCTGCATAGGTTTGAAACTGCAATCCTTGACAAAGATATACTTGTTTTAAAAGTGAGACATCTTATAATAATCCAGTAATCAAATGTAATTCGAAAATATATCTTAGCTTCTATTTCACAGATCGAACCAGAGGTTGGGTCAAAAGATATGCTCGTTATTGGTTCAGTGTATTCAGCGTATGACGCAGACAGTACACCCGATTCTGCAGCAATTACTAACAACAATGTCAATTCACCAGCGGATATTAGCGGCCACTTTGGCACTATCACATATCAAAAGGCGGGTTCAGTGATTAGAATGATGCACCATTTAATAGGAGACGAGGCATTTAAGTTTGGTCTCAACGCATATCTAACAGCAAAGTGAGTTCTCTGTCCTTTTATATTACACTGTTTATTGGTGCATTTAAAATTTCATACATATTTATTTGTCCAGATTAAATTCCTTATTGGGTCAGTGGCACTGGTAAAATACCGTCTTAGATTATTTAGTAAGCACGGTATTTATAATATTTGAAATGACATTACAATTTTTATATATAAACACATACATAGAATAATATTGAAGTGTATGCTTGTAATATTAAAATAACCGCTTTTTAATAAATGCACATATGTATATACAAAAAAAACTATTTTTACAACTTATGTCTGTCTATCTGTCTGTTTGCTCCAAATAATCTCGGGGACAGCTGGTCTGACTTTGACGTGACTTTTATTGGCAGACAGCTGATGCAATAAAGGGTAACTTACGTAACCACAATAATATTTTTGTTCAATTTAAACGCGCGCGAAGTCGCGGGCACTGCAACAGCAGTATATTAGAATATATAAAACAAAATTACAACTTACCATTGGAGGCAAATCTCTATCTATCTATAAATATTAACCTGAAAACGATACGTATTAATTTGCTATCACATAGGATGGAGGGTTTCATAGAAAAATAGTACATCAGTGTTTGCGTACATATTCGAACACTATGTCTTGCTTGATTGATCTTCCATATTCATCAAATTTATTAAGATCAGCCATCCTAACTTTATTGGAAGAGATTATTAGCAGTGTATAATGTCCAAATGTTGTTTTATTTCAGCAAATTTGAATCCGGTACCCCAGACAAGCTTTACTCGGCTCTTGCTCAGGGTGTCAGCAATTTCAATTCGATGTCCAACTACTCCGGATTTGATATCACGAGTGTTATGAGCTCTTGGATCACACAATCCGGTCAACCAATTTTAAATGTCGAAGTCAACCACGCTGATTCATCGATTATCTTAACCCAGGTAATATTAATGGCTTTGTAAAATTAAAATTAAAAAGACATATCAATAAAAGACATAAAAAAAATCAATAAAAAATAATAATCGCGACAGTTCTTTTTAACCGTAACGGTATTAAAGTATGTTTTGAGTTTGAGGTCCATAATTATTAGTTTTATTGTATTAATGTTTTGCCAATGGCTATGATCCCAATTTTAAGTTCACCAGACATTTTGAAGATGGTGAAAATCAATTTGAAAGATTCTTTATTTCGATCCACAAAGGTCGAGGCCACGGTCTAATAAAGAGCTGTTAAAAGGCTATAAATTTGTCGTTTTCACTTTGTTTTCATAGTACGTATATTATAGTAAACTTACTGTGCGGTAGATAATTTCAATCAACGCTTTAAGAATATGTAAAGTTAAATGAAATAATTATTTACTTTTAATGTCATTTAATTTTTAATATGAAAAAAAAAAAAAACTAGAATCACATATAAATATATTATAATTGTTTGTTTTGTGTCCATTATCCAGAAACTCATGTTTATGTTACATTATTTTTTTTCTAGAAACGTTTTTACATCGATTCATCGCATTCGTCTGACGAAATTTACAAAATACCGATCACTTATACGCTCGACACTGACTTCAATTTCGAAAATACAAAACCAGCATTTATCATGGACAGCAAAACTTATGTATTGCCAATTCAAGAAATAAAAGACAATCACAGTTGGCCGATCTTTAATATTCAAGAAACTGGTAAATAATAATGCAAAGTATACCAAATGTGTAATTAAATACCTAAAATTGCCAAAATTGTTATTGAATTGCAACTAAGCTGTATTATTAATTACTTAATTGTTTCTCAAGGTTTCTACAGGGTCAACTATGACAGTCACACTTGGTCCCATATATCTGAACATTTGAAGGGAAGTAAACGGGAAGAAATTCATTATATTAACCGTGCTAAGGTAATCTATATACTGCTATATTCAATTTATTAAATTATATTAGGACTTTACCTTAAAATGACATATGGTTCGTACGGTTGATCGCGATAATTGAACAAGACAGGTTGATAAGCAATCATACCAAAAAAGTCGGTGCAAGTTAAAAACATGTAATTTGCGTGTTTTGATTCATCATGATCATTATCATGGTCATTACCTAATTACTAAACTTTTTCTTTAACACAGTAAACTATTCATTTATCGTCATAATTGTTCAACGTTTATTTATGAAGTTCTAACACATTTATTGCAGATTGTTAACGATCTTTTTGCGTTCCTGTTTGCTGATGAAGTACAATTCGAACTTCTCAATGATGTGTTACATTTCTTGGAAAATGAAACTGAATATGCGGTGTGGAATGCAGCAATCCGTGGTTTGAACAAATTGAGGAATCACTATATCGGTTCAGACACCTTAGCTCTTGTTGATGTTAGTATAACTTTGTTCCATTCTTCAATTAATAATCTAAGAACGTTACCTTCAATAAGATTCATACTATTCACTTACATCTTCAAGATGTTTTATGTTAACCATACTCACCTTGCTCTGGTATACCACTCCTTTGTCAGTTACTGTCTTAAAAGTGTGTTACATTTATTGTAATGGTATCGTTATAATTTCATTATTTTGTTCAATTTTTAGGAGTTTGCTTTGCATTTGATGGATAATATCATAAACCACTTGGGCTACGAAGTGAAGACTACGGACGATTTCGTCACTCTTAGGAACAGAATGCAGGTTTTGGAATTCGCTTGCAAATTAGGACATCAAGGATGTCTTGATAACGCACGGGCTATATTCCAAGATTTCAAAAATAACGGTAAATGGTATGTCCAAGAAATGTATTCATTTTCAAAAGTATCAAACATCAAATAGAAGTTATACCGATTTTCTTTGAATTTTTTTTGTCTTACCTTTCTTGTTTTGATTTACTATATTATTGATGTATTTGCGTCTTCTTATTGAAAGATAACATTGAAACCTATTTTTTAAAATTATTGATTACCATAAAAATTAAACTCTAACCTAGTAACATAGACTTTTTATGCCTCCATAAAACACATTCAATACAATACCCAATTAGTAGTGAAATGTAATTTTACCGGAATAAAGTATATTTGAATTGAAATATTTTCTTTGCAGGATTCATCCTAGCTTAAGACCAGTCGCATACTGCGCTGGACTCCGTTTAGGTAACGGTGATGATTACGACTTCTTATGGGACAGAATGACTAAAACCAACGTAGCTAATGAGGTTTGGATCATTGGCGAAGTTTTGGGTTGCACTTCAGACGAAACTAAGCTTAACAGGTAAATTTAAATACTCATTCCTTTATTATGGTAGTTTAGATAAACAAAGAAAACATGATTCCGATATATAGATTATTTTGATATAATATTTTAGGGTATTGTACCTCTAAAGCAAGAAAGAAACCTTCATGAGAACCATTTCTTCTGACCGTCTATTCGTCTCTCTATCTATACATTAAGACGTTTTTTTACGCACGCTCAGATGTTTAATGTTAAAATCAATTCCAAATACTTATGGTATTTTTAAAGATATTTTATTAGGTCTGTGTTCCCTTGGAACTGTGAAAATATTCTCTTTATGTCGGATTTCATGTGTTTCATGTTATGTCAAATTTGGCATGAATTCTTAGCAAACGGAATAATCCAAAAATCGTCCATTTGACGTTACATAAACAATGTCTGTTTATTTATCTGTCTGGTGTTTAATGTTGAAATCAATACCAAATACTTATGGTATTTTTAAAGATATTTTATTAGGTCTGTGTTCCCTTGGAACTGTGAAAATATTCTCTTTATGTCGGATTTCATGTGTTTCATGTTATGTCAAATTTGGCATGAATTCTTAGCAAACGGAATAATCCAAAAATCGTCCATTTGACGTTACATAAACAATGTCTGTTTATTTATCTGTCTGGTGGTACGATATCGATTAGGGTGCAAGTACATCTCTCTCTTGTCTGATTTTTGGGTAGCTAAGATCACTTTACCCGCATTGGAATAGCGTGGTGGAATATGTTCCAAACCCTCTCATTAATGGAAGAGGAGGCCTTATCCCAGCAGTGGGAAATTTACTGACTGTTACTTTACTTTACTATAGAAAATAATTTACAATATCCACGCTTTAAATTATTCATAAAACTGTAAATTTTTCAGCTACCTGGTATCAATGCTCGTTGAAAACAGCCCAATAAAGACTCAAGATCTGACAGTTCCTCTGTCAAGTGTTCTTTCTAACTACAGTCACGTTCATGTCGTTCTGGAAGGACTACAAGCAAATGTTTCTCTATGGAAATCAATGTAAGTATAAATTAAATTGGGTTTTTCTTCCATATAATATGTTTCCATAAATATTTAACGTTCCTGTATAAAACTAAGAAGTTTCCAACTTCTGACAGCTCCAAAGAAGTGTAGTGTTGCAAAACTGAAAATTCAAATTTCTAAAAAGTAAACATTTTATTTATTTTTTGTTATTAATGGATCCATAGCGACACATAAATGATTTTTTTTTTGTTATTTTATTCTGACCCAATTACTACAACGATTTTTTTATGTTATTTTTTAAAGTTACACTTCACTGGATTCAGTGCTTTCTACTGTTGCCTCAGCTCTACACACTCAAGAAGATTTCAACAAAGTAAGATCATTATAATTATTATTTTATTATTAAGATTAATATAGGCACTAACCCAGGTAATTATCACTACATTCTGCGTTAAATCTTGCATTTGTAAAAAAGCCTTGAGTTCAGCGGTGAAGAAAATCATAGTTAGGTAATCTGCATGTTGGGTTATAATTTCCATATAATATACTGTCGTTCTGACCGGTCTCGATTACGTCGTCTAATCTCAAACGAGACTAAACAACTACGCAGGATATAATTATAATTCTAGTGTACAAGTTTGTGCGCAGTTTTATCCCTCACAATTATAATAATCTATGAAACAGTGAATTTGAAACGACCGAAGAGAAGACGCTAGAAGTTCGCTACTACACTGTAATACTGAGTCGCATCCAGTTAAAAACTAATTGGTGTCTTAATAATAGGTCATATTGATTTATTTATTCAATTGAAACAGATAAAACAAATATTAAGTCTTGTGGTTGTTTACGCACAAAGAAAGTTAAAATATATTCATATATAATCAAGCTACAGTATCAATAATTGCTCTTTAAGAATTTTTTGATTTGTTTGGCAAAAGTAATTATCTCTAAGTTTATTGCACACTTCGGAAATAAAATGATCGCTCAAGGCACCAAATAACGAAAATATATTTTTAGCTACTGTTTAAAAACAATTATTGTAAAATAATAAAAAAAATCCCGCTAAGATTCTTTTGCTGGTTATTCTCAGGTCCGAGGTGTTTATTTTAATCACTAAACAGATGAAACGCTTCTATACTGATTAAAACATTTCTATTGTGTTATGATATGAAGAGGTTTCAGTGACAAGCTTAAGTGTTAATATAAATATATAAACCACTAAGCATGTAGTTGTATTTAGAATGAATCCAGTATTAAAAAAGGCTAACGAATATTTCCTACCATTAGCGATCCCATTGAAACGGTTTTCCAAACAAGTACCTTAATGAATGTATGCTCAGACTTGAGTTGTTTGACGGACAGTCATTTAGGTCGAAATGGCGAGCAATTAGGGAAGGTTAATGTAGGGTGAGCTAGGAATTATAAAGACCATGGTATAATCAGGAACACATTTTTTTAACAGAGAATAATGGAAGCTAGTTAGGTATATCCATATGTTGTAGGTTATTGTAGGGAACGACACCCTTATGCCACACCTAATTTTGCTCTCAGACCCTAAATGCAGGGCATTGATTTTTTTTTAAATAATTAGGCGCTTGAAGGTAAGTTTAGTTTGGGATTTAAATTCTTCTAATTTTTAATATTTGACGATAATTCAAACACAAAAATACATAATAATATCTAATAATGAAACTATAGTGGAATCGGAATCTCTATCGCATTTAATACTAGAATTACTTAATTGTAATACATTTTTATAATTAAAAATATAATATCCAAAAAAATAGTACCTTAACTTCGTATTAGGATATTAATGTTTAAGAATATTTGTAATTAAAATACATTTGTCATAATCTGATCAATTATTGTCCTGCAGCGAGTGGTTACTTATGAAGTCACTCAATTAACGATCGTTAAATTAGAATTAATGATGACTTGAATTCTTATCTTTTGTCTTGTCAAGGTATTTTGTGTAAGAAGGTGAGTATTATACTTTAGGAATCAACTTAGATATTCCGATTGTTTTTACCCGCACCACCTTGATGTCCGAAAATCCACAACAGCGCGATTTCTTAGACATTTTCTGCCTCGAACAACTAGTTTGTGGAACCAGCTTTCGCCGGCGGTTTTTCCGAACCGATACGACATGGGAACCTTTAAGAAAAATCGTACTCCTTTCTTAAAGGCCGGCAACGCACCTGCATGCCCCCTGGTGTTGCAGATGTCCATGGGCGGTGGTAGTCACTTTCCATCAGGTGAGCCTCCTGCTCGTTTGCCATCTATGTCATAAAAAAAAATATCCTTGCATTATTCAGGCACCATTGTTTATTGCAGTGCAAATATTCGTTTGTTAAGGGCTTATTAATAATGCTGGACGAAAATATATTTTATTTTACTTTAGACAAATAATGTTGAATCGTCATTTCTTATTCATTTATTAATATTCAAAACACCTTCGTCATTTTCACGAATTATGAGGCAAAAAAGAAAACAATTTACTGTCTTATTGATATTTTATCTCAAAATAAATAATTCTTAAATATATATTTATGATCAAAATAAAAAATTAATATATACTTTATTAAAGTAGTCTTTTAGAACTTTCGAATCGTAATTTAACAAACTATATTAAGTGAAGCTACACGATTTCAAATGAATTTCTCTTCAAATGCAACGCATGCTGCACAGCTTTGTATTTATGTAGATATTGGCGGAACAGGTATGATTAAAGTTCATAGCAATGCCAATAGATGGCGCTGTGCTTAAGTAATTGAAATGTTGTATATTTATTAACAAAATGGACTTACATTCTTAATGTAAATTTGCTTAGTGTAAAAAAAACTGATAGAAAGATTTAAGGATAATTTTGTAGTCGTAATGGAAATTGATACTAATTATTTTGAAGTTAAATTGAATGAAGTTTGTTTAGTTATTGTATTGTATATTGTAGGAACCGATTGCAAAAAATAGTTTATTTATACTAATTTTAGGCGAAGATCACGGACACCAGCCGGCACGCACTCTCTGTTATTTTACATGTTTCACTTTTCTCATTTTCATTTGTGTTTATAAATCATCTCGAGTTGAAAGAAATGTTTCGGATGGTCTATCGTCTGTGATTTAGATTCAAAACCGATATCAGTGTGGTTGAAAAATTCCAAGTCTTTTCTTCTAAAGGAGAGGTCAATTTTAGCCAGCTGTAGAATATTAATCAACTATTTAAATTTTACGTTCACTTCATTCTCTTTGTGTATGTAAGCTGATGGTAAGTGGTAATCACATTAGGCAATGTCGGCGTAAGAAATATTAACTATTCTTTACATCGCTATTATGCCAACAACCTTGGAAGCTACTCTGTCCGTTGTGGCTGCACTGGCAGTTTGGCAGTAGAATATCTGATGAGTAAGTGGTACATACCCACATACAGACGGGCTGACTAAAATACCTCCTACCAAGTAATGTATTGTATTGATTCAACATAAAAATAAAGTATTTATTTTTGAATATCGTCGTCATGTATTCCCAAAATAGATGCGTTAAGCGATCATGACCTATATAATTAGCGAAATAGTTGAATCATAAGCGGAAAAAAATGAGTGAGATGATTGGAATTTTGCCAGCAAAGTTTTGTTCGCAGAATCGAAGTGGTTGTTTTGTGTTAAGTTTTTCGTTTGAAATGAAATCGACATTGAAATTAAATTTTTATATTATTATCTAATATAATTTTTCAGTGATTTTTTTGTAAACTTCAAAGAGTTATATTAGAAGGAACGCTGTCGTGTTTTCAGCGGCCTAAAATTATATTATTGCGGCTTTTTAGAATTATTGCTACTAAGAGTAAATAATTTTCAAACAAACCCTAATGAAGAAATAAATTTCCTAAAATGAATTTATATAAAACTGACTATATTCACGCATATTTCTGTTGCACCAATGCCTTCAGACCTCGAAAAACCGGTCCTATACCAGCACTCATTTGTTACTTATCATTTCTCTGTTTCGGATTCATAAAAAAAAAACCGGTTGTAAAAATCAACCTACATTTTGTGTTGCCATATGAAATATTAGGAAAATGGGTGATGATTATTGCAAACATGATGCAGAATGCAAAATTTGAACAATCGCCAAGCCGCTGAGGTGACATTGGTTCGGCAAGGTCAATGTAATTTTGCACCGAGTCGTAAAAAATGCTATTAACCTAATATGCGTTATAAATATAGGCGTTGTTGTTGGTGTAAATATAAACTCTCTTAATTGAACTAACCTTTGCAAAATTGTTTGTTAATTATTGTTATATTGTGCGTGCTTCATGGAGATGAATAGACGAAATTCTCGCTGAAAAGTCGAGAGAAGAATAGAAGAAACCAGTAGTTTATCTCTAATATTGGTGTAATTTGGGCAGTTCTTTGAAATTTCGGAATATCTAAATGTATAAACAAAATTTTTTTTCGTCTATCGTCCAATCGGCTTGTTTATATAAGTAGAACAGTTACTACACAATTTTGCAAATAAAATATGTTAAGCAAATTGCGTAATTTGTATTTAGGTAGTTGGGTTGAAAAGTCTTGGTCCTCTATTGACGGTATGCCTATTTCTGTATTTTTATTTATATCAGAGGAAGACGATGCATGAGCCATCTGGTTAGCTGTTGTTTGTACACATACATTCATTATAAGAAATACAAATCATTCCTACACGAGTTATGAAATTCAAATACCTTAATTATCTTATGCATCGTCGGTTATTTTCATAGCTGCATTACAATAATAGATACGTGAGTTAGTAATTACGATTATTTGACTTAATTTTTAATAATGAATTAATTTTACAAATGATTGTAGGTTTACAATATAAAGCGGAAATCAAAAAGTCATGTATCAACGTACGTTTGTACCACTTCACTTAATTGTAAAATGTCTTCACTTACATCGTCTGCTAGTTGCAAATAATTAAAATATTAGCTCACAAGTAAGCATACCGGTTCACGGACAGTTTAAACTAGAACACAGTTACAGGAGGTATAATCTTTTCCAACCACATTTAGGTACAAAACTAGCATCGAATTGTCACAATATTATTGGTCGAGGTCTTAAGTAATCTATATTGATTACTCATTCATGTAAAAATGTCGTTTTTAATTATATTTACGTTACTATCAAAAGTTTGCAAATGAAATTTTATGATTTGTGTAGATTGTAAAAGGAAAAGTGTTGTATTATAAATAAGGATACATTAATAAAGAACTGTTTGTAATGCAAAATATACAATAACTTTGAATCACAAGGAATCTTTTAACCAATTTAAAAATTAAATAAGTTCTGAATTTGAATTCAATATTCGATCATTAAGAATCAAGCGCCCCTTAAGCTAATTCATATATAACAGCCTGTCACGAACTCCTGATGCAAAATGCAAGGAGCTATTTGCTTTCCCATCGGATTATGACCGTAATGTTATTGAGGATACATTTGTGTTTATCACACACACATAGACACAATAGCATGCTCTGCGTAGTGTGTAACTTGATAATTAAGTCAAGTCGTTCCATCATTTAAGTTCTAATTTCAAAATTAAATTGGTTTTTTTTCACCAGTACGACGCCTGGCTTTCGTCGTGCTCAGAATGTGGTGAACAAGCTGTGACGACCGCGAAAGCGGCACTGAACAAAGCCAAAGCGGTTACAACATGGGCTGACAATCATAGGAGCTATATATGGAGCAGTTTGAGAAGCGATGCCAGGAAGTTATCGGCGCCGATCACGGTACTGGTTCTGAGTGTAATCGCTCTGACCAATATATTTTAAGAGCGGAATGATTTCTATTTAATTTGTTTTGTTTTATTTTAATTCATTCATTATTGGTGTTATAATTTTTCATTGAACGCTTTATTTTTCTATACTTTATATAAATATGTTGTTTAAGATAAAATACATATATGTTATATTTTAATTATATATATTTAATTTATAGTTAAATGTAACGTTGTATAATTTTAATTTGAAGACGTGAAGAGATCCCATTCCACTAAAATGTAATTTGTAAATATACGTTAGTAATTCAGTCATTTTTATTTTATTTATTTTTTTCCTTTTAATGTTAACGTGAATAAAAGAAAGGATTTTTAATACATAAAGTAACGCTTTATGTAAATTTTATCTAAATGTATATGATGTCTGTTTCGTTAGTTATTTTATTTATTTTTATTTTAGTACAATTTCTACGTTCTCAAAAATAGTGTATATATTTAAAAAAAATACAATGATTCACCATATTCTTAATACACATTAAAGTGTAAACATAAATCGTTTCCAATGGAATAGAACTCTGACGTCCAATTCACCATGACCTGTGACATTAGGCTTAACCATATTACTTACCTTATTGTAATGAGCACGTGGTAGATAGGTTACGGCTCAAACGTAAATGGTGTGCAGCCGGCGCCAAGACTACGCCGCGTTCGCACGCAAAACTCATTCAAGTTCGCGTCGGAGTTGGACGTATCTAACGTCCTACATTTTGGCGGTAATATCAATTCAAAATTCGAACGCGTTCTTATCGAAAAAAATAATATGTGAATAAAAAAAGTATACACTGTTTTTGACAGATTATAAAGAATACATTCGAAATTTTAAATTTAAGTGTGCAGATTAAAAATCAAAATGTTTGTTTATTTTTTTATTTTAATTGCATCGACTTCAGCGTATGTCTTAGAGGAAGAGTGCCTTAACTACACAGTGTATCCAGTGCAATATGAACTGACCCTAGTTCCTCATATATATAAAGATGGTAATTCTTATTACGATTGTGGTATAGTGATTACAATAATAGCGAATGCCCCAAATGTGGACGTTATAGAATTAGATGCCAGAGATTTGGAAATAAAAGGTGATACCATACAAGTTTTAGATAAGAATGTTAATTTGATAAACCAATACCGGCCTTACGAATTTGATAATAGTAGAGGAAAATTGTTCATATATTTAAGGGAACCTCTTAAACAGTATAGTTTGGCCCGGACTCAATATCTTGTGTCAATGTCTTTTACCAAACAAGTGGGTTTCGATAATCAAGGAATTTTCGTAGTGGAATACGAGGAAGATGGAAAGTCGAAGTGAGTAAAATGGTCTTTAATAATATTATATATGTGAAAGTATCTCAGCATGTATGTCTGTCGCTCTTTCACGACCAAAAAATTAAACTAATTTAATGAAATTTGTTATAAGCAAACTTAAACTCCAAGAAAGGATATAGGCTAATGTTGTCTTAGATTTTCGCGATTATTACACATTGAAATAAAACTAGTTTTAACGGATTTAAATCGCGTATATCAATTATTTTTATCATCCCGACGTTTCGAGCACTTTACAGCGTTCGTGGTCTTGGGTAGACTGTCTACCTGTCTACTTTAAATCCGTTAAAACTAGTTTTATTTCAAGGACATAGGCTACTTTTTTGCCTGACACATGACAACCAACCCCTAAAACAAGAGCGAAGCCGCGTGCGGGAACTAGTTCGAAATATAAATTTTCAATGTTAAGACATAACTAATATTAATAGAAATTGCTTTCAGAATCGTTTCTACTTTCATATCGACAATGTACAGAATTAAGAAATTTATGATTGATTCGAATTCGTTTCCTACAAAGCACCTTTGCCTTCAATGTTGCTGTCTCTTTCTATCGTATGGGGTGAAAAGCGATTAGGGAATTGGTTGTGTTATATGATTGAAATTTATAGTTCACTGGTTCCCACACGGCTTCGCCCAATTCTATCAGGCTATTTCATGCATTCCATTGCATTTATATCTATTTCCATCCTCCTTCCACCTTTATTTTTCACCCCTTAACGATCGTTATGATGGTAAACACTTACTTTATTTTTGAATAAAGAAATCTTCAAAAAAAATGTACATGGTGTACCACGCTGGCCGCGATATATATATCTAGAAATAAAATAAAGTATATTTATTTATAGCTTTTTTCGTGTACCTATATCGTATTTTTATTAATTTTTATTTTTTATTTTAGTATACTTTATTTTAAATAGCAATAGTAATTTAAGTATATAAATAGTAATGTAAGTAGAATAGTTATTTCGACAAGGAGGTCTTGTTGAAATAAATAAAAGAAAAAATAATTCCCATTTTAGTCCATAAAGTAAATTAAAAAATCGGCTCACTATTATACAGATGAACCCGCCTACATTATACTTTTTGAAATTATAAAGAGAAAATTATTAAAATAATATAAATTTAATCCCATATAACGATCTTTTTATTGCTATATAAAACTAAAATTAGTCGGTACGATGTATTTTTATATTTAAAACAAACAGTTTTTAGATTTATCTAGAAAATAATAATAAAATAATCAGTTAATTAGCGAAGTCGCAAAGTAACAAATTTATATACACAATAATAATAATATTAGTTATTATGAGGTAACAAACATAAAAAAATTCACAAAAAATTGATAACCTCCTCCTTTTTTGAAGTCGGTTAAAGATATAATAATTATGCAGCTGCAAAACCGTATTATAATAATACTATGTTTTCTATACTATACTAGCATTAGTTTATTATACAGCACCCACTGAAAGTCATTGATGTACTTTAATGGAAATTTGTGATTTTATTGATACAATATCTGTTCTAGGAATGGTTCCCACGCGGAAGACTTAGCTATCTATATAAATCAAGGTTCTGTTTGCATAAATTATAATTTACAGAAGGCTACGTTTATATGTATTTAATTAATTGGTTAAACAACAAAATAAATAACTTTATTTTTGTTTTTTTCAACCGACTTCAAAAATGAGGAGGTGTATTTTTGTATTTTTTTATGTTTGTTACCTCTTAACTTTTAACTGTGTGCACAAATTTTGATAATTTTTATTTTTAAATACAACTACGTTATATAATCGTAAATTGACTTTTAAGTAGTGTAATATTTTTCATTTCAATTTATCTAGGAGGATTCTAAAAATATATATTGAATACGCAATTATTTTTCTTACTTTTTAGTACATATTTATTTGTTTTAAAATAATCTTTTGTTTGAATTCGGTTTTTCTTTTTGCTAAAATTTTTATTATTTTTTGTTTATATTGAACAATTTTCTTAGAAAGCATAGTGTAAGTACATGAAGTACTTATCTTGCTTCCTGATACATGGATATAATAGAAATAAACATTTATAATATTATGTCATATATTATATTATCGATAGCCGTGAAATCTATATTAATATTATAATTTCATACACAAACCTCTGAACCGAATTTGATGAAATTTGGTATGAAGCAAACTTGAACTCCAAGAAAGGGCAAGGCAATTTTTTTTGCCTTACTAGTAGTCAATATACCTACTTAATATCTTACCTACATAGAGTGTTATATACATACATAAGAGTATGTATATTATTAATTTTTATTAAAAGCGGATAGATCCATTGTGTCGGTGTGTAGAACTTGTATACAGGGTAGAAAAACTAGGACGTATCCATTTCATATTATAAAAAAGAATATATAAAATAATAGAAGCTATAAAAATGTAACTATATATGTTATGTTACGTCAAATTAGCATGTCGATATAAAACAATTGTTTTGTTTCAAGATTAAATAAATAAATAAATATAAGACAACATCACATACATTACTCTGATCCCAATGTAAGTAGCTAAAGCACTTGTGTTATGGAAAATCAGAAGTAACGACGGTACCATAAACATCCGGACCCAAGACAACATAGATACTAATGATAATCTACATCGACTCAGCCGGGAATCGAACCCAGGATCTCGGAGTGGCGTACCCATGAAAACCGGTGTACACACCACTCGACCACGGAGGTCGTCAAAAATAAGTGTCAGTACACGTTAAGGATTCCTCGTTTCAGTGACATAGTTTAAAACGATACAGTTTCTTTTTTTTTTTAACAAGTAATAGAACAGTTGAATAGTGATAAGTGAGCTAAAAACTACATGCCTTTGCTAATAAGTCTAAAGTGTTAGTATCCTATATGTACTAAATAACTGTGCTCGAGACTGTGCGCATTTGAATTTAACAAAAAAGTTATTGTTGTAGCCTATATTACTCCTTATTACATTTACAAAATGGATCAAGCCGTTGTAGATATTAGTATTATTAGATAAAGAACAGAATAAAATTGATTTTTCTTTGGTGTATGAACCGTTTGAAAAAGCGGTTATTTAAATTTTACAAAAGTCTCCTATTTATATGTATAGATTAAAAATTGTTTTTCATGAATTTTTGAAAATGGAAAAAGAAATAAAATGAGACTGTCTTTTAGACAACTCAGTATATTATTTTTTTTATGTAAGACTAGTATATAGACATACATATGTACATATAGAACCTTTAATAGTTATTTTAATGTATGGAAATCATGATTTACATACTAAAATATTACTGTATCCAGCTAGAATAATTGAACGTTCAATGGTACCTAAGCAAGTACCACCCACTGAGTAAATGAGTGTAAATATGACTGGGTTGATTTTTAACAGGCGATTTATTTTGCATTTATTTATGCATAACTAAACCGAAAATATCCAGCAATCATAATTATTATATTTAATACAAAAAGTCGTAAGTACCTATTATCTAAATATGGTATTCACTTAAAATACTAAAGATTTTTATGTAAGATTATGTCCACGAGAGTGGGTGGTAATTAAGCTAAACGATGATGATGTTCTTTGGACCATTTTTGACTTAGGCGGGACTTCTCAAGGGAAGTAAGCTAGCTGTGCAGGACGTATTATGGATACAATCTAAGCCTAAACCTAACCTAACCTAAGCACCGATGAGATATTTGCTTATTCCCACACTCTCTTAATACGATAAGAGCTGAGATGGTCCAGTGGTTAGAATTTGCGTGCATTTTAACCGATGATTGCGGGTTCAAACCCAGGCAAGCACCACTGTATATATGTGCATAATATGTGTTTATTATTCATCTCGTAATCGACAGTGAAGGAAAATATCGTGACGAAACCTGCATGTGTCTAATTTCATCGAAATTCTGCCACAGGTGCATCCCACCAATCCGCATTGGAACAGTGTGGTGGAATATGTTCCAAGCCCTCTCCTTAATGGAAGAGGAGGCCTTATCTATCCCAGCATAGGGAAATTTACAGACTGTTACTTTACTTAATCCGATAAAATGGCTAAGCTGATACGATCGGAAGGTGTTCAGAAAAACTGTACACATTTTCCGTGTCACAGAGCTGTAGTTACTTGTAAAGTCTACATGATTTTACCTTCCAGACTCTGAACTGCTAATGAAAGTTTTTTTTCGGAATTATAATTTTATATTTACATATGTGTTCCTCGATTTGAATGACGATAAATGCTGAGCGCATTTATGGTCTTAAAATCCAGTTTGTATTTTGCGCAGTGAAAATCTTCAGAAAGTTACCCAGGCCTCTAAAGGAAATCGGGTAATTTATTCTTATTACCTACTAAAACCATTGCAATCGCGTTGCTTGACACAATATGGAGAGGCTGCGGGATCGTATAAGCTAGCCAGTACACTAACGAGGCGGTTAAATACATAGACGCATAGGTATTATCTAAATATGGTAAACAATAAAACTGCAAATTTTATGTTCCTAGACCGTGGGTAGTAATTGGACTAAGTAATGATATAGTAAATGTACATACATGAGTCTGATTATTTGATACAAATTATCTTTTTTTGAACTCCTGAACCAATTCAACTTCTAGTTAGCTAGTCAATGTCACAGTATTCACCAAAACAACCAGTAGCTCGAGGAGAGACACACACACACACACACACACACAGAGTACCTCGTAATTATGGTACTTTTAGTACATTAGTCAAAGAAACTGATACATTCTTGACTGTTATTGAAAACTATATTGGTTAGATAGTGCAAGCCTAGGTAGATTCTAAATACTAATAGAATATTCTTAGTATTATTGTATTTATGTTTGGAGGGTGAGTGAGCTAGTGTAACTACAAGCAAACGGTGATTAAAATTTTAGTTCCAAGGAATGTTTGATATTAATTTAAATAATTGTATTAACTAACATGACTTTGTATTTTTTAAATGTTGAAAAAGAGTAACTACTGATTTTCTTGCCGGTTCTTTTCGGTAGAATCTACTTTCCGAACCGGTGGTAGCTTCACTTAATTGTTAAATACCGATTCAAAAGTGCTTGTAAAAGCCCACTTGAATAAATTTTATTTCTTATTGCATCAATATATATATTTGATAGTGACCTCCAATCATCACTTATTTCATTACGATAATAACTAACATTTATTTGTAAAACTCATTAATACAATATGAGAAATTCTTACGCCTAAAATAGGACAACTAGTATCGGAGTAGACGGTCAGGTCTAGACATTATCTTACATATGAGGAGAGGCTAATTATATAGTAATACTTAAACATAACCTTATGTTATTTATTTCAGATATCTCTACACAACTCGCCTTTCACCTAACAAAGCAAAATATTTCTTCCCCTGCTTTGACAATCCACAATTCGAAGCTGTCTTCAAATTTAAAGTTTATGTCGCAGCGCCACACCCGGGACTACAGAGTTGTAACACCAGTTTGGTCATTGCCAAGGAGTTCAAACACCAGAAGTAAGTGAAGCACCAATGTAAGATGATCTCTGGCACAATTCCCATATCATTCATCGTATCATTATCATTACTTAGTATAAAACAAAATTGCTAACCGCTGTCTATCCCTATGTATGCTTAGGTCTTTAAAATTATGCTACGGATTTTGATGCGATTTTTAGTAGATAGAATGATACGAGTGATAATTTTGTATACAATACATGTACAATATTGTAAAGAAAAAAAATCTGTAGTTTAAATATGTAATTTCTGTAGTTATGCCACATAAAATAATATTAATAACAGTTTTATAAATTATTGATCAATTCCATCATAATTGTATATAATAAAGTAAATTCTATAGCCTCTGATATATATTCATAATAATACATAATGATATAGAATCAAATGATATAACACCGTATTGGAGGCTAGGGTTATTCTCTAACATATTTAGTAAAAGAATTGCACCCGTGTGAAGCGGGTTGTTCTGGTAAACAATAATTTACTTACCTCTTATATACTCGTATTGTGTTTTACATATGTAATGGATTGATTATTTCATGCACTAATAATATAAAGAGGTAATATTTTGTTTGTTTGTATGTGGTAAATTTTGGGACTAAAATCCAATTCTAACCGATTCGTAGAAAGCTATATTATTTCTGAGTACTGTATGGTATAAATTATTTTATTTATTAATAAATCGCGAAATTGTGAAGCCGGGGGATTGCTAGTGCGTTATATTATTTGAGAATGCATGTTGGATTATCGGTATGATCTATACAATTTGTAACTTGATAGGTGGCACTTGTTACAAATCAACTTGTATATTATTTGTAATACATGAGAGCACGTAGTATCTAATAATAATTTGAAAATAGATTACTGAGGTATTGCAATTCATACAATCATCAGCTAGTTTTATGTAATCTATGTAGTTGTTGTAAATGTTTGTTTCTATTATATGTAGGTCAGCTGTTGGAATTGTATAATCATCAAGAGTACTTTTCTATAGTGTAAATTCTCAATAGAATACAAGTTTTTTTTAAGGACGTGATCAGTTTTTCTATAGCCTCTATATTAAGCTCGGCAGCTGAGTATAGATCTGTGGATCTATAACGAGTTGAAACCACAATGAGTGACACAGTTTCCACAATTGCGATCGTTTGCCCTATACGGCAAGAGTTGAGGGCTCGACCCGTTTGACAGCGTTTATAAGCCGACTTTAAAGAAGGTTCTTAGTTTATGTACCATATACGTTCGTTCGGGTTTAAATCGATTTTGATGATCGATAGTTAGATCCAGTGTGATCGAATATTAATATAATAACATTGTTATGTTTAATATATGCTTGTTATGAGTTTCGTATGTATAAAAAATCTCTATTTTTGAAGACTACCTAATTTTTGGTCTTCATAATATTCATACTTTTTTTGTATAGCAGTGTATATGTAAGTGAAGTAAATACTACATATTATTATAAATTTTAAAAGGTACTTCGAATGTGTTTCTATTTGAAAGATCATTGAAAAAGTACTAAAAAATATTTGTACTAATTCAAACGATCGATTTCCTGATTTCTTCTTGTTTGCTGTTTTATAAATCTCTCGTTTAATTTAAAACCACTGACACACAGACCATAACTGCTTATGTACAGAGTCAATTATATCAGAAAGCTGGAGATATTTTCTATTTCCAAGAACCATTACCATTTTAGTATACGAAGAGAAATTTTATAGTACTATATTGCTTTCAATTAAAATAACGTAAGCTGGCGTTGGTATTTTTAAAATCAATTAAAAAATAAAAAGGTAAAACAAAAAAGAGGTTCTAATGCAGACAAGCATATTTTTTTTTTGTAATAATAGGCATCCCGGTGGTAAGGTCGCTACCATCTTACGTCACTAATCTTTAGAGCTATAACGTTATGTTCCTTGTACGGTTACACTGAAACACAGCAATACTAAGTAGTGTTTCGAGGTAGAATATCTGATGAGTGGGTATAACCAATACGGGCTTTACCCTTGGTATAAAAAATATATATTAATATTACGGCGTAATATTTTACTTTCATTCAATTATGAGAGTTTTCAATTACAATATTTAAAAATTAATAATACTGTTAAGTCTCGTTCATACATACTACAATATCCGATACGTAATGACTTAGTGTTAGAAAAAAATAATTCTAAGTAAAATTTATTTATAATGTTTATTATAATGCATATTTTTATTTTCAGTTCAAAGGACAGCTACTCAATCATTGAGTACACACCGTCACCGCAAGCAGGCCTCCATCAAGTAGGATTCCACCATTCCGACTTTGGTAGCCGGAAAGTATCCGTCAAAAACGACACACTGATAGTTTGGGCACCAGTGTCTCATCTCAAGCATTATTCATTCATATTGAATTTTGGAGAAACACTTATCAATTTGATTCATGAATATGCACTGATTGATCGTCCTCTTGTGTATGGACCAATAAATATAGTCGCTGTACCAACCATACTAAATGGATATGAAATCGCAAGCTGGAATCTACTTACCATTGGGTGAGCAACATCAAACAGAATTCATATACTATTTAAGTAATTTATATTTCATCCTTGTCAAACTTATTGTGTAAGAAAAAGACAAAGATATATAGTGTTATTTTTTTTTTTGTAATCAGTACTCAGTAAATGAACCGAAGGTTAGAATACGTAGATCATATTGCGGTTTTTAAATTAGAACAAGCACTAATGAGGTTTTAATCAGGTCCTGTATTAGACATTATAATTAATATTTGAATAGTAGGATGTGCAAGATAGTCTAGATAATACCACTCTTTGAATTGTTATGTTCCGATTTTAAGGTCAAGAGCCAATGTAACTACGGCCTAGAGAGACATGACATCTTAGTATCTATGGTTGGTTTCGTATTGTCTATGTAAATGATGGTGAATTTTGTACCAGTTATTATTTTTATTATATATTTTGTCTCTGTAGTGGTGACTGCTTATCATTAAGTGGTCAATGTGTCTGTTTGTGCATTTAATTTAACAAAAAAAAATTAAAGCCTAAGTTACTCCTTATTATAGCAGCTAGCTGCAGTGAAAGTCCCGTCAAAATTAGTCCAGCCGTTCCAGAGATTAGCCGGAACAAACAGACAGACAAAAATTGTGAAAAATGTTAATTTGGTATATGTACCATGTATAAATACAAATGCATTGAGTAAAAAAGGGTTATTTTAATATTACAAACAACACTCCAATTTTATTGGAAGTAAAATAGAGTAAAGTATTTCGTACTTGGGAATGAAGAAAGATTTTATAAGGACGTTTTAAAATGTCATTCATATTATTACTATGTGGTTCTGCATCTCTTAGTTATATCCATGTCCTGAAATAGACTATGATCTAGGATGATAAATAAAGAGTGTTCCTTTTTGTAACGTCATAGTGATCTTAAGCAATTTTTATAATCAATCTACTCGAAGAGACTGTATCTCGTAAAGTGTTTTAGAAAAAAATATTATTTTATGCTTATAAAAAAGAATTCCACAATTTTTCCACGTGGTCAAGATTTATACAGTAACTCCTTTTAGTTCATATTTGTATATATTTAAGCGTTTAATTTTTTTAAGTCGTATGTTAATAAAAATACCGTTATTTTATAAGCATCTCATTTCCAAATTAATTCGTTTTAAATTAAGACAAATCAAATCCATTTTTACGATAAAGCAATGCGTTCTAAAAACGTAATAATTATTTTTAACTCTTTATAATGCGCTGATTAATTAATATATACAAAGCTTTCTTGTCCATGAAATCGTTTACGATTACGAAAATTGTTTATTATTAAAATCTACAATGAAAAATGTATTCATATAAAACAGGTGCGCAATGGTAGTTTAAATATAAATATTATTGGTAAGCTCTTCTTAGGCGAATTAATTTATATTATAATACTTCGTATAGCATAAATAAATTCGGATTAATTTGTTATTCACAATCAAATTTATCATGGCCTTTGAAGGTTCGTTCATGTCTAAACATCACAAAAAGACTTAAGTTTTAACCAAATTGATGGTTGGTACGACATTTTAGAAACACACACAAAATTGTTATAAATCAAATCACATCAAATTCCTTTATTGAAAATAGAACCTTTACAGTAAATTTTCGTTCATGTCTAAACATCACAAAAAGACTTTGGCTTCAACCAAATTGACGGTTGGTACGACGTTTTAGATACATACACAAAATTGTTATATAAATCAAATCACATCAAATTCGTTTATTCAAAATATAAGTTTTACTATAACTTATTCATGGTCGAATTAAACACTACTATTAGTTCGCAAAAGATCTGATCTGATCTGAGAATTATTTTAGTTTTAGGTAATTCACCAATAAACAAAATTTAGGTAATTCGAATTTTTTATATTATATCTTCGAGGTAGCATCGGCTAAATTTGTAAAACCGATCAAATCCGATTTAAGTACGCTATCCTATATTATCAATATTTATTTCTTATTTGAATATGATTTTTATACAAACGTAATAACTTGTTATTTGACACGTCGATTTATATGCACGTTCTTTCTCGGGTTGAACTGACGCAGGAATTTATAGCGACGAATAGCGTCGAATGGCGCGATAGGGCTAATTCTATTGGTTTTATAAATCGGCCGTAATCAGTTTTATTGAATTTGCCGATGCTACATCTAAATTGTGTCGTACTATTTGTATAGTATATTGATTAAGTTGATAATTCCAGTGACAATAAATTGGCAAATATATACGAGTACACGAGTATTAAACAAATAGAGCGTATGATGTTCGAGCTCGCTCAGCAACTGAGTCGGATTTGGCTCGGCAATCCCGGGGAATTGCAACGCACTAGATGGAGAGAAGAATGGTTCAAAGAGGGCGTCGCTACTTACATGGCCCATTATTTATTATCGCAGGTATTCAAATGATACGCTTCTTTGGTTTTAAGTAGGTCAAGGCATGATAGATACGTCTGACTAATGTTTCCTTTTCAAATATTTTCTCAATTTTACTAGTTAATATACATGTTTTAATTATTAATAGATATACTTTAATGTTATTGGACTTTTTATTAATTGATGATATTTTCACCCAATGTGTGTATTCAGCTTTAACGGTTTAGAATTTCCAACGTTTTCAAGAAATATTCAGAGAAATATGCACTAAGCGAAATAATATGATATTTTCGAATTAATTCCTTTTTTAAAACTGCTAATGCATTAATGATTATTATAATTGAACTCAATTTCATACATAATATAAGAGGCAATCACATTTTTGTTTTTATTTTTTAATTAGTTACAGGGTTTAATGTACAAACGAGATTACCAGCCCTATTCTTTATTAAAGAAAATGCCTACATATCTTAAGTTTCTTAACAAAAAGTTATAAGCTATCGTAGTCTCTCCCGATACAGGAAAGGATGGATTTTCTTGAACCATATCTTTTATATTCAATTTCCACTTCTTAATTAATACCTTTCCATTTTGATCACTCTCTTAATAATTACTGAACGTTGTTTAAAATTACATATTTGTCACACGATGCTTGATGAAATCATTTTTTCCTAATTAACAGTACAACCATGGCGATATGTCAATAGGACGAAGACGAACAACTGAAAATTATGGCTTGCAAATGAAACACAAAGCAATGGCAGTTGATTGGCATCACACAACGCCAGCTTTGGCAACTTTCAACCGGACAATGGCAATAGAAATACCATCGAGGTACAAAGAGCTAGTCACTATGAAGACGGCTTCGTTGCTGTGGATGGTTGAAAA
This sequence comes from Vanessa cardui, assembly GCF_905220365.1. Classification (NCBI taxonomy): domain Eukaryota; kingdom Metazoa; phylum Arthropoda; class Insecta; order Lepidoptera; family Nymphalidae; genus Vanessa; species Vanessa cardui. The sequence goes on from NC_061131.1 coordinate 2,161,879, forward strand.
TTGGTTGGGTTCTGAAAAATATCATCAGGCTTTAGTTAAATATATAAATAGCAGGTAAGATATATTGAAATAATCATTTTATCTTAAGTAAATCTTCATTTACCAATGATAGATTTGTACTAGTAGTCGCCCGCGACATCTCTCGCGTTTTAGGACTTTGGTTGTCATGTGTCAGGCAAAAAAAGTGGCTTGGCCTTTCTTGGATTTCAAGTTTGCTTCATGCCAAATTTCATTAAATTTGGCTCAGCGTTTTGTTTGTGAAAGAGCGACAGACAGATAGACATACACAGTTACTTACAGATTTATAATATTAATGTATATTTTCATTTTTAAATTACTCAAGCCAAAATGTGAAAGTAATCTTGAAACCCATGTTAAGAATCATTATTCACAATTATTCCTTATTAATTGCTCCTAACAATTGTCAATATTTCAGGAGAGGACAGTACATATCCCTTACTGACTTCATGATAAATCTCGACCGTAACACGGTAGAATGTCTGCATCAGTTCTTCAACGGATCAACCGCTTCAAGAGTCCTCAATTCCTGGTTCAATCAAGCTGGATATCCTGTTATCAATGTAAATGTATTGAGAGATCGGACACCAAATGCTATACAGCTGAAACAGGTAAACGTTATTTCAATTTTCGCTGTTAGATACAATGATGTCTTGTAAGAGACTTTGTCTTCTGGCAAAGCTTGCAGGACATATAAAATAAAATTATATGTATTTATAATTATTTTAACAAGAGTTTTTAATGTTATATCATTGTTAAGGTAAGGAGAGATCAAAAGTTTTAATCCAAGAGCAATTTAACATAAACCGTTTATTTATAAAAATATTGGAATTTTAGAACGTAGTTTAAATTTTAATACTTGACTTTTTGAATGTCGTTTATGAATCAAAAACTCTATTTGAAATCTATTTTAATAACAAAATTGTTCAGATAGATAAAAGTATCGAAGACAACAACCGTTAAACCGATTATGATATTTGTTTCTAGAGAAAATTCAGCTTCACCGAAGAGTACAGATTCGACTCAAACTATCTCATCCCTATCTCATACATCGTTCAGAACAATCAAAACTGTTACAACTGTTTCCAACCGAGGTTTACCATCGGCATGCAGACTTACACGTTTGGAGAGAATCTCAATGGAGGTTGGATTATTCTCAATAGAAACGCTTCAGGTTTGTTACTTTCAATTTATATCATTTACAATTTAATAAAAGGTCCCTGAAACACATTTGAAGAACACATAAATTTAGGTAACACGACTAAGTGAATTCGTTACAGCAATTCTGTTGAATCATACTTCCATTATGCATCTAACAAGTGGCTTCTATTTCTAAAACGTATATATGCCTATACCGTTTTCTAGTAATAACAACTTCAATAACATTTATTGAAAAATATCCATTTAATTGAAGTAAATATTACTATGTTACTTGGTGGTAGGGCCTTGTGCAAGCCCGTCTGGGTAGGTACCACCCGCTCATCAGTTATTCTACAGCCAAATAACAGTACTCAGTTTTGTTGTGTTCCGGTCTGAAGGGTGAGTGAGCCAGTGTAGCAACAGGCACAAGGGACATAACATCTTAGTTCCCAAGGTTGGTGGCACATTAACGATGTAAGGAATAGTTAATATTTCTTAGAGCATTATTGTCTATGGGCAATGGTGACCACTTACCATCAGGTGGCCCATATGCTCGTCCGCCAACCTATACAATAAAAAAATATATATGTACAATAAAAATCAACTGACCCACTTTTGAAGTATGGTCTAAATCTGGTGTTGTTTAGTAGCGGAGATGAAAGTGAGATATATTCGAAACGTAAATACTAGATAGCATCTTTGTCTGTTTACCATCACAGCCTTAGTTTAGCGTGAGGCGCACGCGGCCTCGGCGCGCCCTTGCCCGCGCTCGCGCCCGCGGCCGCGTACGCGCACTTAACTGTCTATTTTAGTCGCGCCCACGCCGACACCTCACCACTTCCCACACCTCGACTGTTTTGTAAACACTACTCTATGGTTTATATTGTTATAATTAGTTTTAGTGGTATGGAAAAACCGAATACAATTTTATTGCCTACGAATTAAAAACTTCAATAAAAAGCACGGCATTTATGATCGCGATTTTTTATATTATTCCATTATTATAAGATAGAATTAAGTGACAATAAAATAAATCTGAATGGTACGCTGTATTATGACAGTTTTAATGTTTTTAAAGGATATTATCGAGTAAATTACGACGACGAAACGTGGAGACTGATTGCGAAAACTCTGAAAGAAAATCACGCAGCTATCGACGAATTAAATAGAGCACAGGTACGTGACGATGTTACTTTATAAATAGGAAGAAATATTTTTTTTTGTTATGAATCATAATATTATTTAAAATTTTACATTTGATAAAATGGCATAAATGTTTTATATCCCAGGAGCGTGTTTTAACCTCGAGCAATTTGCCGACTGACTTCAATTGACTTTTTAGATTATAGTAGGGAAAATTATTCTGATGACGAACTGTTAATTTCAAAGGCTCAGCGTCAAATCTTTCATCAGAGATATTAATATTTAAAAAAAAATAGAAACTAATTTATAATCTGTTCAAATATTTTTATCTTTTGATACTTCGGTGTATAATAAGTGTCCTAAATTATAATTTCATCTTTCATTTTAAGACCAATAGCTACTCCTTCTGCACTTTATGAAATTTTATGTTAATCTTATTAGTTTATAAAAAAAAGAATCCTTGGAATTTATATACATACAACATAAGTTATATGAAAAATATCATCATAATCCTTATTATAACTTGTCATACAGATTGTAAATGACATTTTTGCACTGTACGCCGCTGGAGATGTACGTGAAGACATCGCCATCGAGGTTTTGGATTACCTTAATAAAGAACTAAGTCTAGCAGTCTGGGAATCTGCCATATCCGGTTTCGAATTATTCAAGATAGAGGGCGTGAAGATGACTAAGATGATCTATGAAGAATGGCAGGTATAGAACATAATCTTCAGCATAAAATAGGTTAACGCGAACAAATGAAATGAATTTTCGTTTTATTTTTGTAAAAAGCATTTGATTTTGAGACTCTATATTTGAATTTATACAAGTTTATATGTAAACATTACCAGAAAGAGTTTGCTTTGTAACTAAAACAGGTATCTAGTAATTAGTTGAATTGAGAGTCGAGATGACCCACTGGTTATAACGCGTGCATCTTAACCGATGATTTCGGGTTCAAGCCCAGCCTAGCACCACAAAATATATGTGCTTAATTTTTGTTTATAATTCATCTCGTGCCTGGCAGTGAAGAAAAACATCGCGAGGAAACCAGCATGTGTCTAAATTCTGCCACGTATATTCCACCAACCCGCATTGAAGTGGTGGAATATGTTCCAAACATTCTCCTCAAAGGAGGCCTTATCCCAGGAGATGAAAATTTCAAGGCTATTGTTGAGTAATTAATAAAGTGTTATTTGTTTTTAATAATTTCAGAAATTTATGCAAAAGAAAGTATCAACGATATACAGAAGACTGATGGCGAACGTTGAACAACGTCCAAACACGAGATTGTTTAGAAGCAGTATCGTTGAATTTGCTTGCGAAATTAAACACAGACCTTGCTTGAATGAAATGAGAAGATATTATGCAGATCATGTAAATGCTAAGATGAGGTAAATAGTGTATTTACCTAGTATTCATTAAAATAAGGATTACTAAAGTATTAATTTATAAATGAAATATATATAGTGTCAATGCCATGTAAAAAATCAAAGGCATGCTTCTTCTCAAACTTAATTAGAGTTGTAAATAGGGAAATTAATATATCTGTAAAATTGGCATCGCTTACACTCAAAAAAAAAGTAAATATATAATCTGTACTGATAAATCAGGAGTCATATTTACTACGGAAAAAATAACTACAAAACCAATATACATAAAATTTAAAGATGCAATACATTTCCGTGAATGTTTTGTTCTTGCAAATATGTGATTCTATAAATTCCAAAGTAATCCTTCGTTTAGTTATTATTGAGAATTGTTTGGATTCCATTCACGTTACTCGAGGAATGTTCGAAATGTTTGGGAAGTCGCTCGGAGCGACGCATGAAATCACGTCTCAGCCTGACAGGTTCCGTTGCATTTACAAACCCAATACCCATAATCTTCCCAAAATGTATTGAGCATTTCTTGATTTATAATATAACTAACTAAAGAATTTAATAACAGTGGTAATAATTAAAGTTATTTATTTCGGGATATTTACCATATTTTTTAATTTTGTTCGGTGAAGCTCGATATTTCGACATTATCTACGAATGTCTTGTCCACTGAAAAAAAAAATAAAAAACATGGTAAATATCCCTAAATGAATAACTTTAATAATAATAAAAGCCATGTTAATTTAAAATCTTATATAGTGGTAATGGCATGGGCCCTGCGCAAGGATGACACGCAAAATCGTGAAGCGTTCCACATTTTTAACTTTATACAAAGACACCCCAATCCGGTTGGTCACCGTGGGGGAAGAAGACCGCTACCCTCCAACTACCTCAATCCAAAGTCAAAAATGTACCCTTTCCACAAAAGCCAATCAAAAAGAAGATATAATGCACATTGCAACATATAATACTCTCTCGCTGAGAACAAATGAAAGCCTAGCAGAATTAATCCTGGCTCTCAAAGATATACGTTGGTCTATAATAGGACTATGCGAAGTAAGACGTCTAGGAGAAAGCATAGATGATCATGGAGACTTTTTATTATACTACAAAGGAGAAACACCAGGCCTGCATGGAACGGGATTTTTAATTAAGAAAAAATTTAAACCATACATTCATGAATTTATCGGTATATCAGAACGTATTGCAATTCTTAATATAAAACTTCCACCGCAAAACGAAATGTGGTCAATTGTCCAAGTTTACTCTCCAACAGAGACTTCCAATCTATCAGAAATCAAGCACTTCTATAATACATTATCAGAGGCTATCAAAACCCACACACACAATAATTTAATAGTAATGGGCGATTTTAATGCTAGAACGGGCGATAGAAGAGATGGTGAGGAAATTGTCCTAGGTCCATATACTTCCTCAGGGAAAAGAACAAGGAATGGTAACATGATGATAGAACTAGCTTATGAATACAACTTAACAATACTAAACAGTCTGTACAAGAACCGTAAAAATAATAGATGGACATGGATACATCCAGACAGCTTCCACAAAAACGAAATAGATTACATCCTAACAAATAAATATAAAAAATTTCATGATTGTAGAGTTATAAACAAAATTAATTTCAACAGCAACCACAGAATGGTGAGAGCAAAGTTAAATATCGATAGAACCAAGAAGAGTCGACCCTTTATGGTAAAGAAAATAAACGACGTAGCATTGGAAAGTAGTGAAACATTACAACAAAAATTACAACACTTCATACAAAATACCAAAGGCTTTGACATACAACATAAGTACAATACATTTCAAGAACTCTTGTACAGAAACAGTAAGATTGAACAGAAAGGTGAAAATAAAACAATAAAATGGGTTGGAAATAAAAGTAAAGAGCTTTTACGATCCAGAGCAGAACTTATATCATATCCGCAAAAGTCAAAAAGTATAAGAAAAGAAATAGCTGGATTGAGTAAGAAAATAAAATCACAAATGAGAAAGGATCGACAAAAATACAGGGTGGAACTGCTTGAAGAATGCATTAAAAAAACTGGTGGTACTAAAAAAGCTATAAAACAACTTTCAGAGAAACAAAACTGGATACCAAATTTAATAAATAAGAACCACAAACAAGAGAAACGGAGACCTGAAATCTTGTCTATAGCTAGTAGCTTTTTCAAGGAACTATATGAGAAGAAAAATCATTTCATACGAAAGACAGATTTAAATGAAGAAAGCATTATACCAGAAATAATCCCTGCAGAAATAAATAAAGCTATAACATCCCAAAAGAAAGATAAAGCTCCAGGGTCTGATGGTATAACCAACGAGTTCATCATACTTAATAAAGACCACCTAATACCAATTCTACAACACATTTTCAATGAAGTGCTTCAAACCGAAAATATACCTAACCAATGGACAACGTCGACTATAATACTTTTACATAAAAAAGGGGACAAAGATAACATAAATAACTATAGGCCTATTAGTTTGTCATCGAACATCTACAAAGTCTTTGCAAAAATAATACTGGATAGAATAAATAATAGGTTAGATGAAAGCCAGCCAAAAGAACAGGCAGGATTCAGAAGCGGATACTCGACTTTAGACCACATGTATGTAATAAAACAATTATTTGAAAAAAGTAAAGAGTTTAACTTTACTTTCTATTGCTGCTTCGTGGACTACAGCAAAGCTTTCGACACCATAGAGCATGAAGAGATTTGGCAAGCACTGAAGAGCCAAGGAGTCGAATGCAAATATATAAGGATACTAAGAAACATCTATGAGAACAGCACAGCTAAAATTAAACTAGAAAAGGAAGGGAAGGAGATTAAAATAGACAGAGGTGTACGCCAAGGCGACCCTCTCTCTCCTAAACTTTTTACGGCTGTTTTGGAGAAAGTTTTCAGACACCTGAACTGGGAAAATTGTGGGTTGTCCATTAATGGTCAAAAGTTATCGCATCTGAGATTCGCGGATGACCTAATAATAATTTCGGCGACGAGTGAAGGCCTGCAAATAATGCTGAACGATCTAGATAGAGAAAGTCAAAAAGTAGGATTAGTCATGAACACACAAAAAACGAAAGTCATGACAAATGGGAAACAAACACCAATTAGTATCAATAACAATACAATAGAATATGTTGAAGAGTATATATATCTGGGACAAATAATCTCCCCCTCAGATTTGACCAAAAAAGAAATCGACAGACGTATTGGAAATGCATGGAAGAGATATTGGAGTTTAAAAGAAATAATGAAAAACAGTGAAATTAAGCTAAACATTAAACGAAAACTCTTTGACAAATGTATACTTCCTATACTTACTTATGGTTGCCAAACATGGGCACTCAGAAAAAAGGATGAAAAGAAGCTACAAACATGCCAGAATTCCATTGAAAGAAGCATGATGGGAAAGAGACTCTCTGACAAAATCCAAATTGCAACCATAAAGAAAGAAACGAGAACAACAGATGTGGTAAAAACAATAAGGAAATTAAAATGGAAGTGGTCAGGTCACACAATTAGAGGGAGGGAAAAATGGTCAAAATTAGTTATGGATTGGTATACCGGACACAAGAAAAGAAAACGGGGTAGACCGTTCAGACGATGGGTCGATGAAATCAAGACCATAGCTGGTGGAACATGGCCAAGATTGGCAAAGAACAGGGAGAAATGGCGACAGTTGGAGGAGGCCTTTGTCAATAAGTGACATACAGACATTGTAGACTATATGTAGACAGTTGATGCAGTGTGAACTAATTGTAAACTAAAAAAAAAAAAAAAAAAAAAAAAAAAAATATTCTTTTTTGTCTGAATAAAGGCTATTATTATTATTATTATTATTATAGTGGTAATAATTTTGAACTAACAGGGCTCATGAATAAAGTGAGAATTATACTTTTGTATTAAGAAAATAAATGCTGAATTGTATCTGAAATTTCCCTGATCTATTTGCAGAAGAGTTTTAGGATCTTTTGATATAATCTAAGATTAGTTAAGATTAACTATGCAATCTTATTTTAGGATCGTTAAGTAGTCCTCAAATAATAGTATAATGTTTGTTGTAATTGCAGATTCAATCCAGATTTTCGTGAAGCCTGTTATTACACAGTCGTCCAAGACGGTAGAGATAATATAGGAACAAAATTAAATAGATTTGAATTAGAAGACAAAATTATCGCAGAACACAAAGTGTAAGATGCATTTTTTAATTATTCATATTCATAGAATGTTTCAGTTAAAACAGTGAAACAGTTATACTGGTAGAGACGGTCACACTGTTAATTACAACAACAACAGCAGCCTGTAAATTCCCACTGCTGGGCTAAAGGCCTCCTCTCCTTTTGAGGAGAAGGTTTGGAACATATTCCACCACGCTGTTCCAATGCGGGTTGGAGAATACACATGTGGCAGAATTTCTATGAAATTTGTTACATGCAGGTTTCCTCACGATGTTTTCCTTCACCGCTGAGCACGAGATGAATTATAAAGACAATTTAAGCTAATGAATCAGCGGTGCTTGCCTGGGTTTGAACCCGCAATCATCGGTTAAGATGCACGCGTTCTAACCACTGGGCCATCTCGACTCGACTGTTCATTAAATGTGTCCCATTTCCTTATGAAAATGGTTACGCTGTTTTACTACGAATTAGTGGGCATAACGTGTTTTAAAAACTCTTTGTAGTGGATTTGGATAAGAGTTTAGGGTATGTTGGTTTCCTTACGATGTTCATTCCAGCGGTATGTGATTTTTCATTATTATTTTTTTGTGACATTTCATTAAAGGTACGCTTATTAATATGTCCAGACTCTAAGCTAGCATCTTGGATTACTGGGCTTTTTCGGTTCTGATTTTTACAATGACAGATAACCACAGAACAATAACAACAACCGCCTATAAATTTCCTACTGCTGGGCTAAGGCTTCTCATATGCCACTACGCTGTGGCGGATTTTTTATAAGATTAGACACATACAGATTTCCTCGCGATGTTTTCCTTCACCGCCGAGCCCTAGATGAATTTTAAACACAAATTAATAATTTTCTCTTAATAATCTACACAGTACAGAATATAAAATCTCGGCCCTCAACACTCAGTCATGAATAAATGAATTAATTCTGTTATCTACAAGTCTTTCCTCCATTCGGCCTGCGTGTGGCTTAAAAATAAAATTATCTGAGTCAGTCACCACAATAAAAGGGCTTTTTATGTTTCAAATATATTAATTAAAGCTCTATCAAAATATTTATTTTATTGAAGAGCACACGTATTTAAAATTTTAGACTGAATTGACTGAGACCAAAATTTTCTCAGTCAGTCTCGAAAAACAAAAAATATTGCTCCTCATCTATACTCTTTTATCATGTCTAATTGATAAATCAAAATTGAATCGTGTGAACTCACCCGCAATCTCTCCAAAGAATGATGATCATATTTATTTTAAAATACTAACTATTATCTTTCATACTTTTAAGGCGTGAAGAAAACAGATTTCTCTACAGAATTCCAATAGGCAGCCCAAGACCTCTACCGATCATGATGTCGACAACGACGATGAAACCCACTGAGGTGAGAAGTTTTTTGAAAAAAAAACGATACAAAGTTTTTTTCTTCCATATTTTCACTAGAAATAACAAAAAGATTTGGAAATTTTAATTCGTGATTTTCAATTGATGCGAATATTTAAATTTGGCACATTACTAAAGATCCTCTGACGATAAAGTTTGACCGAAACACGTATGCATTTTTAGGGAGAGAATTCTACATAATAGCAGCTGTTTGATAGCGTAGATCTCATCTAATAATTAAAGTGGCTTGATGTTCTAATAACAAGTATCCAGTTAATCTATACATTTAATAAAATTGGACTGTCTGCTTGTAATATTAAAATAGCCCTTTTTTACTCAAAACATATGTATATATACACGGTACATATACCAAAATTTATTACTATCGTATTATTAATACCGTTTGTTCCAGCTAATCTCTGAAATGGCTGGACCGATTTTGAAGGGACTTTCATTGGCACATAACTGATATAATAAGGAGTAGCTTAGGCTTCAATTAAATTTTTTTCTGTTAAATTTAAACGCGTACAAGGTCGCGGGCAAAGCTAGTAATATATATAAGCATCAACAACAACAACAATAGCCTGTAAATTCCCACTGCTGGGCTTAAGGCCTCCTCTCACTTTGAGGAGAATTTGGTGGAATACACATGTGGCAGAATTTCTATGAAATTTGTCATATGCAGGTTTCCTCACGATGTTTTCCTTCACCGCTGAGCACGAGATGAATTATAAAGACAAAATAAGCACATGAATCAGCGGTGCTTGCCTGGGTTGGAACCCGCAATCATCGGTTAAGATCATTTCAATCTTATAAGCATCATTGATGTGTATTTATTTTTTTACAGATGCCATTAACTTCAACACCAGAATCAACTAATGAAGCAACATTTTCGTTTATAACCTCTTTGGTATTAGTTACAGGAATATTAATAACTATAACCCTCAGATAAATAGAAACCAAATTTTTGTGTAAATAGTTTCGGAAGTTCATACAGCATTTACCCGTTTCTATTTATTTAGTTGTTGTTTGATTTCAGCTACTTTGATTGCTAGATTTATAAAACCATACATACCAGTTTAATTTAAAATCATAATTATTATCTGCTACCCATAATTACTTATTTGTTTATTTATTTATTCTTTATTGCACCCAATCTTAAAACTAAATATAACATTTTTGATACACAAAATTTGCATGAGGTGCAACAGGCGGCCTTATCGCTAAGCAGCGATCTCTTCCAGGCAACCTTTGGGTAGAGGATCATAATATTGCCTTAAATGGGAAGGGTACAGTTCACTTAATACAATAAAAAAGTACAATTCTTGTATGTTTTTGGCTAGGAATTTTGAAATTTCTGGCATTTGCCTACTATTCCTCATGAATCAATTTACTAAAAACCATATTAAAATTCGGCGAGTAGTTAAAAGATCTAATCATACAAAGAGCGCACAGTGAGTTTCTTTTTTAATAGTAAATGGTAGTGAGATCTATTAAAAAATGTATAAGGTTTATTAAGAACATTTACGATAATTTTATTATATGTAGTCTATATAAACTGAACGGAATATTTGTGTTCATGTTATTACCCATCTAGTTATTTTCTCTTAATTATTTATATCACTGCCCTTATCGAATTAGATGATTCGATTAATTTATGATTTGTGGTCGAGTTGAATAAGGGTTTTTCATGAACTATGTAACATTCCTTAAACAAAATTTTTAATGGTTTTGGATATATTTAAAAAAAATACTTACGTGAAATGATGTATGTAAGCTTAGAATAAATTTTATACTGAAATATTATTTACATATTGTGACTGATTTAGATCACCAGCTAGGGTCAGTCAATGCTGGACTTATTTTAGTGCACAAATTTGTGCGCAAACACAGTTGCAATTTCATCTCCTTTAACTCTCATGATCTGATGGCACAGACTGATACAACCGGAAAGACCTGAAGCGAGAGAGCAATTCGAATTTGCGTGATTATGTTATCCAAATTTAAATTATACAGATTATTAATTTATAATAGAGACTTTTTTTAAATCTTTGAATTTTGTTATAACATAATTTGTAAATAATATGTTAATTGTATCTTCTAGTCAAATTGTAATTATTTGTGTCGATATATGTTTAAATAAAACAATTATTCTTATTGCTAAGTATACAATAATTTATTGTCTTATAATATAAACACTACATATTAATTTATCATATCTAAGAACTAGTATTTTATATGCAAAATAAAATTGTTTACATTTAATATATTATTTTATTATTTCAAATCAAAAGCAAGAGGACGCGTTTGCTTATGATTTGGAAATACTTATTAACCTACTTATATTAAGCTATTAAATTATCTTATATGAAATATTTCTTATATGATACACTTATGAGTGAAAATGCATTAAATATATTTATACTATAACACTAAAAATAAAATTAACTTATAATCATTCACTTAAAATTCACTTTGTGCAATACTGACGTGTTCCAATAAATACGGTTACACGCGATTATAAACCTTACGACCTAGGTAATAAAATAGAAAACGTCGAACGTTCTAGTTAAAAATCGAAATATAACAAGACGTGACGCTCAAATAGTGCTAAGCTAGTTTAAATGAAAAATAGTAACAAAAATAACTACATTTGCTATCTCAAAGATAGAAAAGAGTATCCATTATTGTTAGAACATAATAAAATAAATATTAATACTTAAACTTATCATTTAACAACTTATTTTATTATATTACTTTTTAATTAAATAATAAGACTTTAAAGTATTATTACTAAATAAAATAAATAAATTAATAATTAAATAAAGTCATTAATAAAGATAGAGTAACTAAAAACGATGAAATGAATATTGTAGGGGCATGATTCGCCTGGATCCAATCGAAAGCTTCCTCCATTCGATTGTTGTTCCAAACCAAGTTCTGAGAAATCATTCTTCTCGCGTCGGCGGCTGCGATGTTTGAGTCGCCAAGGTTGCTTATGGATTCCAATGAATTTACCCAGACGTTAAACTGTGAATAGATATTGAGAATGTGAAACTTTTTATTTATTTAAGCAACAAACAATTACAATTACACCTAATAGTAAAAAATACAAATATAAGGAGAACATAAATCAATCATGTTTCCACTTAAAATTAATACAAAAAAATGACATATTACAATAAAAATATAAACAAAAGTAGGAAGTACCAAATGCAAGTGAAACAGTTATAGTTAAATAATATGACGTAAACTTAATTAAAAATCGCTAATTATTGAGTGAAATATATCTAATTATTTACAATATTTGTTATAATTTTTACATGTACGTAACAAAAACATATTATTTAAATAGTCACACTTACAAAGGGGTACAAAAAATAATGTTTGGTTTCTCGCGTTAAGGCGAGGACATTTAAAAAGTATATTATTAAGGAGATTCTTAGAATCAACAATGTTATGTATAATTTTATATAAAAATATTTGGTCTCTTATACGCACGTTTAACGGAATGATACCCGAGATATCATTATTGTCAGTATTATCAGAAAGGCCACCTCTAAATCGCAAATGTTTCAAAAATTTTGACTGGTTTTTTTCTATTTTGTTTATATATGATTTTAATTTGACATGGTTACCTTTAGCCTCTCTATTTATTTATGTTCGCGTGAAAAAGACATTCGTAGATAATGTCGAATTATCGAATATGGTAAACATTCCGTTTTTAATAAGTAATAATTTGAAATAGAGAATCACTATGATCCAATATTTAAGCTACTTTTTAACCAAACCAAGGGTTTAAAACTGTCCGAGAGCTCATCAATATAATGAGATCATATGTTGTTCAATGGTGAAAGAATACAAATTGAATGAATTGAAGAAAGAAAAAAGTTGGATGAAACTTCGTCACCACCACCTCTCACCCGCTTTGGAACAGAATATTGGGATGATCTTGTTTTTGTGATATCGATAGGAAGACTCGCAAATTAGCTATCAGATGGAAGTAAGTATAATGTATGTAAGTGGTCACAACTGTGCATAAGAAATATTAACCCCTTCTTACACGACCAATGCGCCAAGATTGAGAAACCAACGTGTTATGTCCCTTGTACCTGTAGTTACACTATCTTACCCTTCAAACCGTAACACAATAGTACTAAGTATATGCTACATGACATGTACAGCCTGTAAATTTCCCGCTGCTGGGCTAAAGTCTCCTCTCCATTCGAGGAGAAGATTAGAAGCATATTCCACAACGCTGCTCCAATACGAGTTGGTGGAATACACATGTGGCACAATTAGATATATGCCGGTTTCCTCGCGATTTTTTCCTTCATAGCCAAGTACGAGACGAATTATGAACACAAATTTAACAAATGAAAATTCAGTAATGCTTGTCTCGGTTTGAAAACGTAATCATTGGTTATGATGTACGTGTTGTAACCACTAGGCCATCTCTTCAAAAGCAGTATGGACGCGATGAATTCGAAGACCTCGCAGTCATAATAAAGAAACCTCAGATAGTTTGGTAGCTAAATCAAATTTATCTGTATTTATAGATACAAAAAAAGGTAAATACTTACATTGCTTGCCATCTCAGCATCCAAGATATTTTCAGCTATAATAAATATGGCTTCGTCAAGTTGCTCTGGTCCGCCATACCTAAAACATGATTGTTTTCGGTTTAGATCAATATTTGCATCAAACAGAAATTCTATCAATACTATTCACATAGGAATAAATAGCATTAAGTCCTTCATTGTACACAATTAAGAATAGTTTCAGTAGATAATATAATATGTTGATATCGTACTTATTTACTCGTAGATCTTCCATCTTGTTGCTGAGGAACAGTAGATACCGTCAAAGGCCATACACATTTTGTAATTAGATATAACTTACATATTCCTTATTGTACCAGTTCGTGTGGTCAAAAATTCCAATGCTAGACGTGAATTTTGCGAACTCGAAGAGGCGACAGCGGCAAAGATTTTCATTCTTTCCTCGAGAGTGTATTCATTAGCACCGTCAATCGTTTCTTCGAGTAAACTAAAAACCAAAAAAAATCGTATTTTTGAAAAGAGAACATTGAACGTTAAGTAACATAAACAATTTATTATCGAAATGAAGATTAAAAAAAATAAATAACAGTCTGAAATTTCAACGTTTACATATACATTTTTACATGCTAATGGCCGCAAACTTATTAAGATCTTATGGCAGAACGAGTGGTGGTAGCTATTTAATACTTTTTAAAAAGGATCTTTAACTGTTTTCAAAGTTTTTTATATAAAAAAAGAAAAAACAAATAATACCGACCTTGATATAAATTCTTGATCATCCGAACAGGCCATGGATTCTAATATGACGACACGTTCGTATATCGAAGGTTCGATAACTAATCGTTCTCGTAGGGCATCAATTACAGCTTCATCGCCTACTTTCACCATAGTACAGTATACCGCTGGCCTTATATCACTCGGTATATTAGGGTTCCTGGGGCAAATATAATTAATTAAATCAGAGTCATAATGATATACCATAAAGTAATTCTTTCAAGTTGAGAAGCGCTTTAGTGGTTAAAGCGCTTCTCAACTTGAAATTATTGTGTTTTCTTAGAAGAAACAGTCCTTAAACATTTTATTACAAAGCTCCTCCATTCGAAAAGGTTTGAATATTATTAAAATTGACTACTCCAACGTGGATTAGTGTATCCATTTGTATGACTTAAATTTTCATGATATTTTCCTTCGCCCCTGATCATATGTTAAATTATAACCTCAGATTAAGCAAATTAAAATACAGAGCTGAAGACTCGGTTTCCAATACAGTTTTAAATTTGTTTCATACTTACACAACTTCATTATCACTAGGGTCATAGAATAAGTCCACCGCAGCTGCAACGCAAGGGTCGTATCCTGAGCGACAGGCGTGGTCCATCACCAAGGCTCGCGTGAGTCTGAGCATATCTGGTTCATTTGCAGTGTTTGGTACAAAACCGAATTCTTCTTCAAATAATGCGATCGTTCTGCGTACCATTCTCTTTAAAAAAAGTTTAAATAATGGATATCCTATACAATCGTAGTTTGTGTTAAAATAGACAAACATTTTTATAAGGATAAGTTAAGTTATAAAATTTTAGAGCTTTTTCACGATAAATTTATTATTTTAAAAACTACTTTTTTCCTATTGGTTGGTGGACGAGCATATGCGCCACCTGATGGCAAGTGGTTAAACTGCTCATAAACAATGACGCTGCAAGAAAAATTAACTATTCCTTTCATCGCCAATGCACCACCAACCTTGGGAACTAAGATGTTATGGCCCTTGTGCCTGGAGTTACACTGGCCCAGGCGGGCTTGCACAAAGCCCTACCACCAAGCAAGTTTCAATTTATAGTGGCAATAAAAGTCTTCGATCTAGTATTTGTTCGTTTAATGTATGCTCAGTAATTATAAAAATAGTACATATATCTTCTAAAACAATAAACACTGATAAAAATACTCGGATACTTACGACGTATACTTCTTCATCCAATGTGGCGATTCGTTTCCTCACAAAGTCCATATTCCTTACGTACGAACGCCAGACAGGATAATCCAACTCATGTTCCATGGTAAGTGCCATCCGCAGTGCGATGTCATAGTCAAGTCTTCCAGCGCGAGCCAAATTAAGGGCATCATCAAGTAGCTGAAACATATCTGATATTCAACATGTTTTCGTACCCAAAAACGCGATACCTTTTTTAATTACGTAAACCCCGAGCTTATTTTCAAAAATCCAAAAAAACTGTTTTCAAAAAACGTTCTACTAATCCTACTAATATTATAAATGCGAAAGTTTGTGAGGATGGATGTATGTTTGTTACTCTGTCACAACAAAATTAGTTAACGGATTTGAATGAAATTTTACAGCAATATAGGATATCCATCAGAATAACACGTAGGCTACATTTTATAATATTTTTTTTGAAATTAGTTGATAATATATCTATACATATCAAGTAACCGTGCAAAGACGGGCCGGGTCGCTAATAATGGATATTTTGTAATGTCATTTTGCTTGCCTGGCTGTCAAGATTCTGTCAAACATGTGGAATAACATTTAACGATGAACTTAAAAAATATGATTTTAAGATAAATTATTTTCAATTCTTACAGAAGCTCGGTTAAATGGATGTATAATTTCCCGAGTCTCTGGATCTTCCAACGCTGCAATAATCCTATCCCACAAGTGGTCATCGTAATTGACGCGGTAGTAACCTAGAAAAGGAAATTTTAAAATGTTATTGTTAAATTTTGTATTTTGTGTCAGCACGTCTGAGTAGGAACCATCCAATAGCTCCTTATTCTACTCCCAAGCAGCATTAATAAGTAGTGTTTTGTTTTAGTTTGGGTGAGCGATAAGTGTTATTAAAGGTAAGGGACATCAATTCTTAATTTACAAAGTTTTTATCGGTGTCTGTGGATGGTGGTGATCACTCATCATTGGGTGAGCATATAATCTATATGAATATATCATGTAAAAAAACATTAAAAAATCATCAATAACAAATTGATTGGATGATTGATTCATTCGATAAAGAAGATGCAAGCCTAAAACTAACTACGATTATACAAAACTATGCTAAGGGATAGACTGTTGGATTATGTATGCAACAAATATGTCGGTAGGTTACTACCAAGAAAAACACAAATTTGGCAGCAATACTACCTACCTTGACCTTGTAAGTTGAATATAACCCAGGCATCATCTTCTAGCAGGAAATTTAATTCGTGTGTAGTATCCATCATGAACTCAGGCTGGATATCATCAAAGTTTGGTTCAGAACTCGTGGTATATGATATTGGAACTAAATAGTTAATTTGTGATACAGTCGTAAAACCAAACCGTTGCTAAAAAAATAAAGATATGGTTTAAGATTATCCTGATCGAGATGTAAATTACCTATATGAATAATAGGAATGCGAATCAATCTTGGATAGGAGAACTGGCAAAAAATATTGTAATTATAATTTTTAAATTAAAAAAAAAAACATATTAGTATATATAAGTATTACCTGAGATAGAACCACGCCATTTTGTGTCTGTCTAACGTTGACAACAGGGTATCCATTATTACTTAACCAACTTTGCATGAAATCGATATTCGAATCAACCAAGTTGTCTTCGGGTAATTCACTCGTAATCGAATCATAAAAGTTTTGTAAATTTAATGGTTGTAGGGGTCTGTAATAGATGTTATTTAAAATGAATACAAAAATTTATCCTAATTTTATTTTGATATATTTTTGCTCATCAAAGACTTAAGCAGCCGTAGCTTCTGTTTTTTTTTAACATTATTAACAAAAGGAAAAATTTTTCCTCTGTCCGCTGTCCAATCCTAATTGGACAGCGAAAATCACCCTTAAAATCACGACGCAACCGTTTGTGAAACTCGGAAACCGAAATATATCCCAAGAAAAATAACTGAAATTCATTTTTATTAAACCAATCCCTTTTCGATCTAACTCGACTGAGCAATAATTATACGTCATGATAACAGATAATAAATACCATGCATGTACTACAGGAATTTTTAAATCGAGCACAATCTAAAATTATAGTTTTTTTCTCCTAAAGTCTAAAATTTAAATTTCGAATACGAAAAAATTAAATTTGATTCCAAAGTTCAAAAAGTATATCACACACCAGTCATTCTTTACAAATTAGATAGCTTATCCTTATCTTTATCTCACCTGCTTATTAGAAGTGTTCTCGAAGCGCGTTGTATAACATCTGTTTCGTCATCTCCAAGAATCAAATTGAACATTCTCAATATTGCCGCAGCTTTATAGTTTAAAATACCATTTAAATTAAGTCTTATACGATTTTCTATAAAGATGTTGTCTCCTGGATCTAGAGGTAGAGAATTTTCATAAGCATCACGTAGGAGACTCTCTTGGATGACATCAGTTAGGAATATCGCGTCCATATCGATTAATGGACTATCATCAGGACTTGTCTGGAACTGCAAAACATTAGAATAATTAAAAATTCAAGTATAGCATACGTGAATAAATAAGTCATATTTGGTTTGTATTTTTTTAAATAAAATTTCAAACACCTGTTTTCTGTTTTGTCATATGTATAAATAGAATACGTACCTACATTAAGTTTAAACTATTTAAGGTTATTAAAAAATTTTTAATTCTGTGGCCTGATGCTAAAATGACATAAGTACATTTCTATGAAATATGTTTACTGCACTGGCATTTTTCAAGACATTCATATAAAAACAAATATTTTTTTATTAAAATTAAATTATATAAAAACCAATGCTCCTATACTTGATACTAAAAGTATAATATATATTAATGGACTTCAGTCCTTTTAAAACCACAGCAATATGTATGTTTACTCACTTCTTTCGCAACATGGTGACCCGCGTAACTGCTTAGACCAGAGATGATCCATTGATGTCTCCAATTTTCTGGATATAATGCGTATCCAAACCACTGTTTCGACATCGCTTCAGCGATATTTACTATCACTACCTTCCTCTGTAGTACAGAACCGGTATTTTCCATTAGAACATAAGGTTCCCTAAAATAAATACCAACATGACAAATAACTATAATAATTAAAAGGATACATCGTTATTTGTCTCTATATTTATTGCTCTTGAAAGCTTACTTGAAATTTCACGTATAAATAAATATGAGACAACATCACGTACATTACTCTGAACCCAATGTAAGTAGCTAAAGCACTTGTGTTATTAAAATCAGAAGTAACGACGGTACCACAAACACCCAGACCCAAGACAACATAGAAAACTAATGATAATCTACATCGACTCAGCCGGGAATCGAACCCAGGACCTCGGAGTGGTGTACCCATGAAAACCTGTGTACACAACACTCGACCGCGGAGGTCGTCAATAATATTCATAATTATTCTTATATAGAAATACATACTTAAAACATAATGTGATAATATATCTAACTATAAAATTGTATGTACGGCTATCTATCTTACCAGATTGTAAGCTGTCAAAAGATTATGAATGGTGATTCAATATGTAGGTATATGTGTATACAATGAAACGTATACAATTTCTTTAGTTTATAATCTTGTGATTTTAATTTAACGGACTGTAGTTTATAATCATACAATTTTATAATTCAAACTGACATTAATTTCGATAGTAACACTATCAACGAAAAATATGTAACGGTTCATAAGGACTAGTGATGTTTTTTCACGACTGATTCTATCGTGTAAACTGTTTGTATGGTCTTATATAATTGTACTCACCAAATACATACGGTGGATAGCGCATACCAATCCTTAGAAACATCTGGTAGAGCAAGTACGTGCAGACTTCCGTCTTGGTTTGCTATTATTTCGTCGTGTGGTTTTCCCGTCCATTCATTCAAAGCTAAATAATAACTTCGAATTGCAGTAGAAGCGAAGTCACCTTGATTACCAACGTCTTGACGGACGTACAAGTGTACATTCGTAGCAGGAGAAACGACAGTTCGGAAGTCATGAGCTATCATACCCCACAGAAAAGGTGGTCCTTCTAATGCTCTATAGGTAGTTCTACAAAAAAATAAATTCGTAATGAAATTCTACTAGAATTATTGATTTATTTCTTTACATTTATAAAGACGACAACTTAATTAGTGACTTATTTCTTTATATTTTACATTCTTTATAACAAGAAGGCAACCGTGTGTCAATTATAGTACGGCACAACTTAGATGTCTCAGCGGCAAAATTCATAAAACCGATCACATCCGAATTAAATACGCTATCCCAAATTATCAATATTTATTTCTTATGTGAATTTGATCTTTATGCAAACGTAATGAATTATAATATCATATAACCTAATATATCCGTCAATTTGACAAGTCGATTTATATTCACTTGCTTTCTCGGGTTGAACTGACGCGAGAATCTATAGCGAAGAATAGAGTCGAGTGCCGTGATAGGGAGCTATTTCTATTGGTTGTGTAAATCGGCAGTAATTGGTTTTATTGAATTTGCCTTTGCTACATTTCACTAGTGTAGTAGTGACAGTTTGAGGTTTTTTATGCAACCTCTTTTTTGAGGTTACTTCGACACGCTGCTTCTATTCTGTGTCGATCTCATGCAAGATATAATACGATTCATGAATATTTCTCCAAAATGTTTTTCCTCGCCACCGGGTAGTAGCTCTATTCAAAATAATAATATACTTAATATAAGTAGGCACAATACAAGCACTTGGTGGTAGGGCTTTGTGCAAGCCCGTCTGGCTAGGTACCACCTACTGATCAGTTATTCTACCGCTAAATAACAGTACTCAGTATTGTTGTGTTCCGGTCTGAATTGTGAGTGAGCCAGTGTAACTACAGGCACAACGGACATAACATCTTAGTTCCCAAGGTTGGTGGCACATTGACGATGTAAGGAATAGTTAATATTTCTTACAGCGTCAATGTCTATGGGCGATGGTGACCACTTTCCATCAGGTGGCCCATATGCTCGTCCGCCAACTTATACCATAAAAAAGCACTTTTGAATCATCGTTTAACAAACATTATTAAGTGAAGCTACTACCGGTGCTACCGAGAAAATTCGCCAAGAATTCAGTGCAAATTACAAAAGAGTCATGTGTGTTTCTTTTCAAAAATTCTTAATGCATAGTAGTGTCATCTCATTTAAACTAGTATACATTTTTAGAAGATCAGTACAGTACGGTATAGTGCAGTTGCATTGTAATGTACTTACTCACTGTCTGGAGCTAGCATGGCATTCGTAAATACTGTATCGTATCCCATATCTTCGAACGTGAATGTAGTTATTGTAGATAGATTAGGCTCATCCATACATGGGAAGACACGCCTGGCATGCGTCGGAAACAGATTCATTGCTACGTAACTTCTGTAAGGTGTCAAAAAAAAATGTATTGAATATAAGTCAATACGTCTAACATCAATATAAAGATAGTGTATGGTTAGCAACAACATTACGATCGTCTCAATAACTTTATTTCTTTAATGACGAATATCAATATAAAAACTTATTGTGATCTGTTAGGCTGGTTATAAATTAAGAAATAGTAATTTTTTGTCACATGAATTATCTGACAAAATCAGCGCCATAATAATATGTTCAACTATAGCGAATTAGACCGATAGACCGTGGTTTTACATTTTAGTGGTGATCGGTTTGAGGCAAAAAAGGTATCCTTTTTAGGTACAAAAAAGTAACAATGATTGTTAATGTATCTTTAAAAAGGCTATATAGATAAATAGGTCATCCATTTCAAATTCATCAAATAATTAGAAGCTTAAAAATTAAATAAGTAACGACTATATGCTTTCAAAACAAAACGAATCTTACGTGTCTTGATACTGTCCCTTATAAAGTCCAACACCAGCATCACTTAGATCGAAATTGTATTCTATGATCACAACATAGGACGTAGCTGATTGAGGTGGTGTTATTTGTAATTGTTGATTATTGAGTCTGAAGTCTGCCTCTACTGCATTCGCACTTGTCAATACACCGACCAGAACATTGTTGATTCTCATATCTACTGCATTGAACTGTATTGGATTATTCCTTGTCGCTTCAGTCAGTTGAACATCAATAACAGCCCTGCCTTCGAAACTGTCGCCATTTCTCTTGATTTCAACGGTATACCGTCTTACTTCTTGTCCAGGTCTTACATTAGATCTCATCAAGGATTCATGTTGAAAATCGCGCGTATCATTTATTTTTGTTTCTTTTAATTCGTTCTGTGTATCTTTTGTAAGGGCTTCAATCGTTTCAATGGGTGCCTCTTGTATAACATTGGGATAAACACTATCTGTCGTTTGTAAAGTCAATGGTTTTAGAATCGGAAGTGACCTTGCATCATTCGAAACGATGAGGCTAAGGTAAATAATTAATTGCCACTTAAACTTAGTCCGGGCCATTTTTGTAAGGCCGGTTAATAAACACTGCAATGTCCCATGCGGACACAAGTTCACAACTCAATGATCCCAAATTGCAAAGAGGTCGAATCCGATTTACAGACGAGATATACTGATAATGTCACATGCGTTACGATACGAGATAACAATTGAATTTGACTGCTGACTAGCTGATCAGCCCATGTGTATCATTTTCAGAGGATTACGTATTGTGTATTTTTATTAAAACGTAGTTTGAATATGTAAGTCACTTTACCTGATTAGGTATGTAATATGTATATTTGTAAGTAGTTTATTTAAATGGGTATTTCTACTGAATATTATTTATGTAATTGAACATATTTCTGAATGAAAAGAAACGGTGATATAAATTTTCGAACTAAAAATGTTATAAAAAATTGAAACGGTAATTTAGTATACCATTGTGTTGGAATAAAAAAAATACGTTATACTGTAATTTCAGTACAGATTTTTTTAAATTACTATACTTTCTTTTCGGAAAACAGTATACTTGGGAATAAATTAATGATATAAAAATACCATAATGACAAAAAATAACATTCATAAAAAAATAAGCAAACTTTTACAAATTAATCATACCAATACTATCAGATACTTACTCTTCTTGATTGACACTATCATTTATAATCTTATCTGCAACAGTACGTACTTATTATTTTCGGAAATCGAGGAATATCTCAAATGATCAAAAGTTTGCGATACTTTTTCGTATAAAAATAATATAAGATAATTATTTTATCATGCTTAATTTACAGAATGTTAAAACGCAGTTTAAATATTAGTCGGGACATTAATGTATTCTATGAATAAATATTCCAAAAAATAGAGCAAAAAATTTCTTTCTTTTTATTAAATATGAAAAATAAATATAAAAAAGTTTTAAGAGGGATTTTAAATGTGTAACTAAAAGTAAATCTATGAGCTCAGGAAAAGAAACACAACTAGAGATATATAATGACAACGTTAACATATATTTATTTAATTTATTCTCTTATATTTTACAAATGGATCAATATAACTTAATATCACAAAGAAAATAACAATCCTCAATAATTGTAGAGGGTGATGAAGATTGAAATGATTATGAGGAAGCCAGACGTTAAAACATTCGCGTTGCTGCCGTAGTTAACGTTAAGCCAATTATTGACTACATTGTAGTTTCTCTGGGTCCAAGCGATCGAAGCCGAAATGTTCTCTATGATCGCGTTCACTGACGCGGTTTCCCCAGCGGTGAAGTAGTTCTGGTATCGAGATGCAAAGGTGCTTATCTGAGGATAAAAAAATAATTAAAAAACCGTGGAATTAGAACTTTTTTTAACGTATTTAACTAGACGAAATTTATTTTTAAATGTTGAAAAATTGCCGGTATTTCTCCGTAGAATCTACTTTCCAAACACGTGGAAGGTTCACTTAATATAGTTGTTAAATAAGGATTCAAAAGTGCTTGTAAAAGAGTACTCGAATAAAGCATATTTTGATTTAATTAGACTAAAAATATTAATTTTAGTCTATAATCATGTAAGATTACTTGGTTGTAGTTTTGCAATACTATTGACCATCAGTCAGCCTATTTGCCTATCTTTCTATATTAAGAAATTTGATCACGTTTTTCTGACTGAGATTAACAGGAACAAACGAAACAAACCGATAGACTGTAGATTTAGACTGTAGACTTTGGTATATGTACTGTGTAAAATGTAGTAAAAAGCGGTTATTTAAATGTTACAAAAAGGCGCTCCAATTTAATAACACGTATAGATTATCTGAAATAACACTTATTGCTTCATATTGTATGGATGAAAAAATACAAGTTCACTTACTCTCACTAAGTGGTCTCTGGTCGTCAATCTTCGTGCGAAAGCGTTGAGAATGTTTGTGGTACCAGTAAGGCCTTGTACGCTGTTGAAAATGTTATACAATTATGTTAAAAATATATAAATATTCAAGTTGATAGATGAAGGCGAAAATTACACATTAATTTAATAAAGTAAAAGTAAAGTAATGCAGGAACAGTCAGTAAATGTCTTACAGCCTTTACTCCTAATTGAGGGAATTATTTAGAGAGTATCCCACCATATCAACCAGCATGTAATCGCTTTAGATATTCGTTTACAACACTTTTTTTGTTATTTACACACTTTAAAGAATTCGATAAATACATGCATATATAATTGTAATTAAATAACATGACTGTATTTTTAAATGTTGAATAAGAGTAACCACTGAGTTTCTTGCCGGATTTTCTCAGTGGAATCTACTTTCCGAACCGGTGGTAGCTTCACTTAATATACTTTTTAAATGACGAGTCAAAAGTGCTTGTAAAAGATTTTGATGATGTTGTTTATGATATTGTCCAAAAATTAATGAAATAAATAATGTTGAACAAATTATTTTTACGCTTAGATTTATTATACTTACTTTTGCTGAATCGTAGCGAAGTGTTCCAAGACAAAATATAAAGCTCTTTCCATGCCTTCAGGACTCGCGTTAATCACAGACACGAGAATCGAATGCCTGTCTTGTTCCCTCACGGAGGAGTTCTTATCGATAACTTGGTTTAAATAACTGGAAATAAGAATGTTTATAATATTTCTATAAATAATAACAATCTCTAACTCAATTTCATATACACAAGATTAAATAATACAGGAGAGCTCAAACAAAGGCCGGCAACGCACCTGCAAGCCCTTTCGGTGTTGCAGATGTCCATGGGCTGTGGTGATCACTTTCCATCAGATGAGCCTCGTCTGCCCCCCATATCATAAAAAAACACGGCTCTCTCTATTTTTTCAAGATAACAGACTAATGAAATTGTCTTCCAATAGTTGGAAAAATCACAGAGAAATTAAATATATAATTATAATATGAGACAACATTACTCTGATCCCAATGTAAGTAGCTGAAGCACTTGTGTTATGGAAATTAGAAGTAACAACGGTACCACAAACACCCAGACCCAAGACAACATAGAAATTTAATGGTAATCTACATCGACTCGGCCGGGAATCGAACCCGGGACCTCAGAGTGGCGTACCCATGAAAACCGGTGTACACACCACTCGACCATGGAGGTCGTCGAAAAATGTAGCCTCAATCGGAGTGTAAAATATAAAATCCCGAATCTAGGTTTATATCCAGTACCTTCGGTATCTTTTTCCATATAAGTTTTCAAATAAACCAATGGACCACCTCATTGGTTTATTTGTAATACTTACTACTAGTTGTACTTACAAGTCTCGAAGAGTCTCATTCGAAGTACATCCAAGAGCGTTTAAGAGAATAGATTGCTCACTGGAGTCTTGGCTGGCAAGATACCTCTCCCATAAGAAATTAAAGTTATCAACACTGCCTCCACGCAAACCGGAGCAGAAAACTGTTGTCTGTATATCCGCTTTCACGACATAGCCTACGAAAATATATTTATGTTAACATGCTTTTTTTAGATCCATTTCATTCCTACGATTTACATCAATTTTAAGTTGTACAGTCTGAGTAAGAAAACTTTCGTCAGTTTTCAAATTTATTCGTTTATCAAGTCTTAAACTCTTAGTACCTTTTGAATCTAAACATTAAATCATTGCGACGCAATATGTCATTCTCAATCGGTAAAGCAGATTATCGCTAATACTGAGCACACGAAAATATATTTAAATAAAACTAATTATAACGGATGAATCGCGTTTATTAATTATTTTTAAACATCCCGACGTTTCGAGCACTTTGCAGTGTTCGTGGTCACGGGTAGACTAAGATGACATTTGTCTATTTGAAGAACAAAGGAAATATTATTAACAACTACCGCAAATATATCTTAAAGTGATGAATCTTTTTTTACCCCGACTGTATGTCGAATGTCTTCTGGTGTCGAAATTGTAATTTTAACCTTTTAAATATATTTTTTGATCCTCAGCCATAATGTCTTCTTTAAGATAATGTGGCATTAGTATTGTAATACGTAATTACTTTGTAAATAAATGATAGTATCATAACAGTGTCAAACAAAGTCGCTTACCGCTGTCTGACCCTATGTATGCTGAGATTTTAAAATGACATAATTTTAATGCGGTTTTTTTTAATAGGCATTTATAATAGACAGTTTTTTATATAATATATGGACAATATAGTAAAGACACACATATAATTTTAGAAGTTTAATGTAGCCCATATTTGTCCAATGCTGGACACAGGTGTTTTTAGTATAAGTATTGCACCCGTGCGAAGCCGGGCCGGGTCGCTAGTAATAATCGCTACTAAATTTGATTTAATACATATCACTTACTGGAATTGCTTCTGAGTTCCTGCAACATTTGTTGCGCTGTGTTGACGCAGTGTTGGTTACCATACCGGCAGTTCAGGTTGAGGATGATATTCCTATGGAAAGGAGTCACGTGCTCTTCGTCGTCGCGAATGTCAAATCCAAGGTGAGCGTATAAAGGTTGGGTGAGATGAAGGACGTATTGCTAAATTTGAATAAGTTGAAAAATGAAAAATTATTAAAATTTTACGAGATAACTTCAGATGACCGAAATATGTTATAAATAAGCTTAAGTTTAAAGACAGTTTTATTTTCCATGTATATATTGTAAAGTTTCTAAAATAATACATAGTTACGAAAATGTAAAACTATATAGTGATAATGAAGCATTATTTGATGTTGTTAATACTTAAATTATGCATATATGAAAACTATGTTTGTTAAATGTTTTCAAGTTCATAAGCCCACTTCATGCTCCAAGTGGGCAATTCTACTAAAATAAAATGCCTACAAAGTTATAATTATTATTTTGTGATCGACTTTCGTCAACTTTGTTACCGACTGACACCAAATTAGTCTAGCGTTAAAGTTCAGAAATTGGACGTTAATATATAACATTTAATTGAAAGAGAATATTTTATGAGGTATTAGTTTATGCGAAATCAATAATGCAATACCTGGAATAGTTGATAGGCCTCCGACCCGGCGAGCACAACGTCGAGATAGCTGAAGGCCGCGTCCGCCGCTCCCCAAGCGATGTAATCAGTTTCGTTAATCAAATACCGGGACACTTCGAATGCGTACCTGTAGTCCTGTCGAAATTATTTTAATTAAAATTTTTGATACACGAAAAATTTATTGACATCTGTTACTAGGTTGAAACTTTTGAGTAAAATCGTTGAATCTATTACATACTATTTCTATTTTGTAAGAGCAGGTTTTGGGAAACCTTTTTTCGATAAAGAAGTTACCTCAAAACTACCTCAATTTTGCATTAATATAGTAAGACTATGTAGGAAATCATTCGATTCTTATAAGTTTAATTTCAGCATTTTCCTTTTCGATAAACACGTATAATCTCCGCTTGTTTCATTCCATAACGCAGCTTTGGTCTTCAACTGAGTCATTAATCTGCCTTATTAAATTTATACAAACTAAATTAAATGTTATTTCTTGTGGTGGTCCATCAGCCCACTCGTCTGTTACGTCACATTATGTATTAGTATACAGTATATAGGGGTACTGTTTCAATGGCTGACAAGCATGCGTGTTTTATATCAATTTAAGATTCGATTTTAAGCACACGTCTATAGTTAAGGCAGTTTACTTAACGAAGGTTACTAATAACACTAAGTATTGATTCGATTATATTGTCGACATATAAAAGGCAAAAAAAGGCGATGTGACGTCACAACTTATTACAAAATCGACGAAATGTGTAATGATCAGTTCTGAAAATACAAGCGAATATTCGTGGTGAGGAGCGGTCTTCGCGCTCGTATTCAAATGTAAATTTCATTATTACCTAAATTTTATCAAGGTTTATTACAAATAATTCCGTCGGTACTAAAATAAAAATGTAATAATTGATTACATTTATATTATATTACCGATAAAATTTATTTTAAATAATTATATTGAAATCTATCTTACCGCTTTAAATCCTTAGTCAGCATGAAATTAAAAATAAATATAATATAAGATTTTGTGTTATCTTCATAAATTAATGATACAATAACCTTATTGTGAATATTATATAATAATAATAATTTAATATATATTGGACAACATCACATACATTACTCTGATCCCAATGTAAGTAGCTGGAGCACTTGTGTTATGGAAAATCAGACACTAATAAACCTTCTACATCGAATCGGTCGGGAATCGAACCCGGGACCTCAGAGTGGCGTACTTAAGAAAACCGATGTACACACGACTCGACCACGGAGATCGTCAAAGCCGTGCTATATAAGCCATGCTTTTGACTTGGACTAATACATCTATGTGTTTATAAAAAGCCAACTCTATATAAAAAACTAATCTTCAAGTAAAAACCCACCAATCAGTTTAGTAATGAGCTCGAACCAGTATAGACTGCCTCTAAGTTAGGCGGGAGGGCTTATAAATTTTGCACAACCTAATTCCCGTAGCGCAAAAAACATTGCACCGAGGAAGTAAAATCCTATTGAGTTTTGTAATTATAAAATTTTATTTAGTGGTATGTTACATTCGTCATATACACTACCTCCCAGAAGCAATACCCAGTATTATAATTGTTGTGTTCCTATATGATATGTGAGCCAGTATAATTACAGATACGAGAGATAAAACTCTTAGTTCCCAAGTTTGCGCATTGGTTATGTGAGCAATGGTTAATATTTTTTTTAAGATGCCCATGGCTGTGACCTGAGGTAACCACGTAACATCAGGCAACTCCTTAAAAATAAATGAATATATAATTTCAGTAATAACATAAATACTCGTAACATACGTAAATGCTACAGATGATATATATCTGTCACTATTTAAATTGTGAACCATAGTGGCGCTTTTTAAATCATATATAACATTTAGCTTGCTAATCGAAATTGGAATGGAACAGCATGGTGGAATATGTTCCAAACGCTTTCCTTAGTGGGAGAGGAGGCCTTAGCCTAGCTGTGGGAAATTTACAGACTGTTACTGTTACTGTAATCGAAATTCCCTTATAAATCAGTTCTTATACTAGCTAATCGCCTCGGGTTGCACATTACTATTGAAAAAAAAAACATTGAAATCATCAGTTCTGGAAATTACCCTCTAAATACAAACAAACAAAATATATTTCCTTATAATATTATAATAGGAAACTTATAATATATATTCTATTCGAAAGCAGTGTTAAATATCACAAAGAAAATTCCTTTACAGTAATGTTAAAGAAAACGATTTATTATCCCGTAACATATTAGATTATTTGGTGACCATTGTGTTCGATACACTCGAGTGAACACCGTCAACGATTCTGCTTCGATGCGCAATTGTTATGCAATTGCTGACATAGCCGACACCTGAATGCGTATAATTCAACAAAACTTAGATGTAGCATCGGCAAATTGAATAAAACCGATTACTCCCTATTTATACAACCAATAGAAACAACTCCCTATCGCGCCATTCGACGCTATAGATTCTCGCGTCAGTGACGTGTCAAATTGACGGTTATATTAGGTTATATGATTAATACAAGTTAATACGTTTGTGTAAAGATCATATTCACATAAGAAATACTCGTACTTAATTCGGATGTGATCGGTTTTAAGAATTTTGCCGATGCTACATCTAAGTTGTGTCGTACTATATGTTTCAAAGCATAAAACATAATTTGTTCTGCGGCTTGTTTTGAATTTAACATAGATTTCAACGCAGAATATTAATCATCGAAATGATAATTCAAATGTAGGTCAATACCAACAAACAAAAACAACAGCCTGTAAATTTCCCACTGCTGGGTTAAGCCCTCCTCTCCCTTTGACGAGAAGGTTTGGAACATATCCCACCACGCTCCAATGCGGATTAGTGGAATACACATGTGGCAGAATTTCTGTGATATTTGGTACATGCAGTTTCCTCACTGTGTTTCCCTTCACCCCTGAGCGAGATGAATTATGAACACAAATTAAGCACATGAGTATTCCGGGTTTTTTATGGCATAATTTGGCGGACGAGCATATGGGCCACCTGATGGTAAGTGGACACCATGACCCATAAACAATGACGCTGTAGGAAATATTAACTATTCCTTAAATCGTCAATGCGCCACTAACCTTGGGAACTAAGATGCTATGTCCCTTGTGCCTGTAGTAACACTGGCTCACTCACTCTTCAAACCGGAACACAACAGTACTGAGTAATGTTGTTTGGCGGTAGAATAACTGATGAGTGGGTGGTAGCCACCCAGACGGGCTTGCACAAAACCCTACCACCTGCTTGCCTGGATTAGACTCGCAATCATCGGTTAAGATGCACGCGTTCTAACCACTGGGCCATTTTGCCTCTTGTATGTAGGTCAGTGACCTTTATTATAAATGATTAGAATTGGAGCACGATATATTCAGGTCGGGGGATACATATGTGATAAATGTCACCTCACAGGTTACCTCACGATGTTTCCTTTAAGCACGCGATATATTCAACATCAAAATCAAAGTATACTTTACTTAAATAGGCATATTTAGAAAAATATTTACCTAGTGTTCAATTTATATATCTCATATGACGTGAAATAAATACAAGAGCTTATGCATGAATAACGGGCTTAGTATTTCAATATTCATAAACTAAGATATGACGTAAGCTCTAAGTGACTAATAATAATAATCTCCTTGATTTAAGCTGATTATATTATTGAGAGCTATGTATCAACGGATGCTTACAACTATCAATGATAATAGATTAGTATACAATACGGGGTACTATTAAATGTAGGATTTACTATTCCCACATGAATCCAAAGAAATCTGAGGTGCCAGGCATAAACTTTTTTGACACCGCTTCCTTCATAAGCTATGTTGTCATTGATATTTAAGAATGTTAATATTTCATCATATCAATGCGTTATCTACCTCGGAATCCTATAGTTACACTGACTCACTTATCTTTTAAAATATTACTCTTTTGAGGAGATAAATGGTGTTACCCATCCAGGTAGAACTGTTCGAAGCCCTATTATGTAGCGAAGATTTATAACGAAATTTTTGACGACAATAATAGGAGAAATCTCGATTTCTTTGTTATCAGATATGGAGAAATAAGTATACTCACGAGTCTTCCATTTCTAGCGAGGTTGAAGGAATCGTCGATAATTTGAGCACGATTCAATAAATGTATTGTGTTGTGAGATCTGATGAGAACATTTGCTAGGGCTTGCCAGTTTTCAACGTTATAGTTGACTCTGTAGTAACCTGTTGAATATAATAATTAAATAGATTTAACGTTTCAAATTTATTATTGAAATTGAGGAAAACTAAGTCACGTATTTATGGTCGTATGAGCCGAACCATTTGTACCCTGTTAAATTGTATCTTATAAAACGACAAATTAAAGAAGCTGGCGAGAGTCCTTTCTTCGACATTCATCAAATATCTGACAAGCCATCAAGCTGGAGTCAGTTTGTCTGGTGCTTGATAATCATGTCTTAAATGCAGATATAGGAGAAACCAAATAGAAAACACCTATCAGAGTATAATTTCCACTTCATTACTTCTTCACATGACATTTACCTATCCTTGGTATACAAAAGCTTTTGGATTTGGATTTTTTAACTAAAAACTGAGCAAATTAATTAATTTTTCTTCTCTTCCTTGCTTTCGTTTTAGCAACAAACTTGTCAATTAATCATTTCAATTAGTTGAGTTTCATTTAATTTTCAGAGAAATAAATAAAACTTTTTAATCCAAAAATTTGGTTTAGAAGATATTTCAAAGAGATGACATATTTCGTAATATTGGATTCAGATACTTAGAATAACTATATATTAAGGTTTAGCACTGACCTGTTTGTTGTTTATTGAAAATGAACCATTCAGCATCACTGAGCCCTGGTATGTCAATCGCTAGGGCGGGACCAGTGGGAGCGAGCCAACGCTGGGGCTTCGTTTCTGAGAAGTCCGGATTAGTTGAAAGTACCCAATTAATAGGTACGTGCCAGGTGTCCGGTGATGATAAGGATGAATCAGTTAAGAAACGTTGCTGTAGGCAATTAGGAATAAAGTATTAGTATATTATCATAAAATATTTTTTTTACACCGTGATACAAATAGATTAATTTGGGTTAGTGGGTTTAAAAACGATCTAATTAATCATTTTTTCATAGACAGTCTTCAAGAATGTGCATTGCAGTGCCTTAAGTTAAAAATATAAATATCTATAATACTTTGACAAATATTAAGTATAGTAGTATAGTAATAATTACACCATTCTAAATTTAATTAAAGTTTTTTTAGGCATGCAACTCCATTGTAGATTGTTAATGATTCATGTCAAGTTTCAGCCAAGGTTAAGAAATTTACATAATCCATCGCAACTATGTTCACCGAAAATTCCATTCAGATTATTAAATTGAATTGAAAATTTTTCTTTGTTGTGGTTTACCTGAGATACGAATACAGATTCAGCGGTCACAGCCGACCTTCGGACATTAAGTACTGGGAATCCACCTTGTGTGGTCCATCTTTGCATAATCGTTGAAATTGGCCAATCTATCGTGTGGTTAGACTCATCTAAAGCCTGTTGTAGGCCAGCGTAGAGATCGGCTGGACCGACAGCACGACGTGAGCTGTGGAAGATAAATATTTGTATCAATTAGGAAACTTATTTCACTCACATATGTATGAAGTAAAATTGGTTTGTATGTTTGATCGTGCCAATGTAAGAATTTAATATTTTTTTATTTTAATACTGTATTGACCACTACAGAGTAAATAGGACGAAAGGTAGACTCAATGCCCGAAGGCATTCTCTGCCAGTCACCTTTAGGTCAAACATAAAACCACGAAGGCGGTATTTAATAATTAAAAACCAATTTACATCCAAACACATAAAGTATCTACAAAATAAACGTATGTTATGTATAGCAAAGACATATAGATAATAAAAGTGCATAATAGAAGTCATGGGAACTAGGGGCTTTCTGACAATATGTGCTTACAAAGGGTCTTCTTTTATAAAATATATACATAGGTGGAAGGGCGGACGGTTAGTAGTCAACATCGCCCGAAGGCATTGGCGCTGTAACAATTATTTAATATTTTTTACGATGCCACACCGGCCTTTGGAGCTAAAATTTGGTGTCCATTGTACCAATAGTTACACTGGCTCAGTGAGTGCTACCATCCC
The DNA here is from genome assembly GCF_905220365.1 of Vanessa cardui. Classification (NCBI taxonomy): domain Eukaryota; kingdom Metazoa; phylum Arthropoda; class Insecta; order Lepidoptera; family Nymphalidae; genus Vanessa; species Vanessa cardui. Next base: position 2,195,266 of record NC_061131.1, read on the forward strand.
AGATAGGCTAGCACAAGCGCTTCTACAGAACAAAAGCCCAACTGTCAGTTTTATTTAAATTAAAATGTTTGTGTGAGATAACCTTTTTGTATAGGTAGATAAGAAACAACTTGCTATAACACGTGGAAGCGGAGTTGAAACGTTTTACGACTGAAACCATCGTCATGTGTATATTATCATATCATTCATATACATATATAAAATATATTATGTAATATGTGATATTTGTATATCGAACCGTTATAGTAATACGAATTCACACTTATATTCAACGAATACTTATTATATGGAAAAATAAAATTCCTTCGACATTTTTAACTTTGCCGTTTCGTAAATTCAAATCGCTTATAAAAAATACATTGGTAAAAAAGTCATATTATTCGATACAAGATTTTATAAATGATAAAAAAGCGTAGAGTTAATACCTGTTGATTCCCAAGCAGGATATATTAATTTAAATAATTGTATTTAACCAAATTTAAGATAGACGCATACACTTCATCTGCACATCTTCATCACACATACATGCACATACTCACACACACACACACTCACATACTCACACACACACACACACACACGGTCTGGGTTTTAGATTTATTAATTAAAATAATAGTAATTAGTCTTAAGAACTTATTGTAATACCCTTTAGAATTGTAATAACGTTGGGAAGGAACTGACTTCTGACACACGGTTAACACTAGTTCAGAAGTCAGGGCTGCACTATTGTAAGATGTAAGAAATGGTTAACAATAAAGCATTTTTATTATTATTATTATTTTCACTCATATAATATTATATTTTTAAATATAAAATACAAACATATAAAATATATTTAAAAATATAAAATACAGAGGCCAACCAGTGGCGGGAACAGGGTCCAAGCCACCGGTGGTCAGGGCTCCAGAGAGAGGAACTTCCTCACAATACGAGCCGTGCCGAGGAGTACTGCCTTCTGCATCAGACCCTTGACCCAGCTACCCAACGAGAGCCTCTTAAGGTGTTGGTCGAGGCTCTTGGCCATTAGACCATTCGCTGAAACAACTATCGGCACAATAACTGCTGTATCCACATCCCACATGTCGACAACCTCGTGAGCTAAGTCAAGATATTTTATTTGTTTATCTTTCTCAGCCTTCACGAGATTCTCGTCATGAGGGATGGTGATATCAACAATTATCGTGCGGCGCTCTGACCGATCTATCACCACTATATCAGGCTTGTTGGCGACAACAGTCCTGTCAGTGATTATAGATCGGTCCCAGTACAGTGTGATATGACCATTCTCGAGAACTGGGTCGGGCACATACCTGTAGTATGGTACCTCTGATACCACAAGACCGTATCGAAATGCAAGTTGTTGATGGATAATCTTGGCCACTTGATTATGTCTGTACAAATATTCTCCGTTAGCAAGACGAGAACAACCGGAAATAATATGTCTAAGGGATTCGCCCGGAGTGTGACACGCCCGACATATGTCCACCGTGCCATCCCTCACAATATACTTCCGGTAATTGTTCGTCATGATAACTTCGTCCATAATCGCACAGACAAAACCTTCGGTTTCACCAAATAGGTTACCGAACCGTAGCCAAGATACGGACGCCATAAAGTCCTCATTGGGTCCATGAAGGGCCCGATAGAAGCGTCCGTGTAACTCCTTGCTCTTCCATACCTCCTTGCGGTTCTCAGTACTTAGTACTACAGGCTTGCGCCAGTTCTCTTTGCCTAAGGAGAGCGGAGTTAGCCTCTTGTCCATTATAACTACATCTCGGTGCATATCCAAGTCAGTGTGGAGGAAATACTCCCTGAGTTTGTATACCTCACGGTTATGTAGGGTCTTGGCATTTAAAAAGCCACGGCCACCATATCTCCGTGGGACATACAATCTCATCACCGAAGACCGAGGATGATGCATTAGATATGCAGTCAGCAGGACACGGACTCTCCTATCCAAGGCGTCTAGTTCTTTTTGAGTCCACTTGAGTATGCCGAAAGAGTACATTAAGACCGGCATGACCCAACCATTGAAGGCGCGAACCTTATTGCCACCTGATAAAAGACTTTTGAGTACTTTTTTCAGGCGACCAAAGAAACGCTCCTGCAATGATTGTTTCATGTCGGTCACATTGATGCCTAACGCTTCCGACATACCCAAGTATTTGTATGATTCGTTTGCGGACAGTGATTTAAAGTTTATGGAATCTGAATTTTGTAATCCGTCAGATTCCATAATCTCTCCTCGTTTTACATGCATAACCGCGCATTTGTCAACTCCAAATTCCATTCTAATAGAATTACTAAAAGTTTCTGTTACCTTTAGTAACTCCACTAGTTGTGAACCTGAAGGTGCAAAGAGCTTTAAGTCATCCATGTAAAGTAGGTGGGATATTACTTTACCTCCTCTCCGCAAACAATAGCCTAGCCTTGAACCCTCCAACAGAGTACTTAGAGGGTTCAAGGCTAAACAAAACCACAATGGACTCAAACTATCGCCCTGGAATATTCCCCGCTCAATCCTTATTGGTTCGTCATCACCATGAATCGTTCGGCATCCTGGATAGCGAAGAACTGTCCGCCATTGCCTCATACATGATCTCAAGAAACTGCATAGAGTTGTATCTAATTTATACAAATCCAGCACCCTCAAGAGCCATGTATGCGGCACGGAATCATAGGCCTTCTTGTAATCTATCCAGCATGTCGACAGACTCTTTCGAAAACGACGAACCTGTTGGCTAATGGTCATATCAATGAGGAGTAGCTCCTTAGTGCCTCGTGATCCACCCCTACATCCATTCTGAGAGACAGACAAAATACTATTATTCTGTATGTGACTATTAATCTTATCTCTCAGAATGGAGGTAAGGAGCTTATAGACCGTCGGTAAACAAGTAATCGGTCTATAATTTTTAGGATCCGTTGCACTACCTGACTTATGGAGCAGGTGGGTGACTCCGGTGGTAAGGAACTGTGGAAGCGACCCAGACTCTAGAGCTGACTGGAACTGAAATGCCAAGCATTCATGCGAGCTGCGCAGCCATTTTAGCCAGAAGCTATGCAGTCCGTCCGGTCCCGGAGACTTCCAGTTGGGAACAGAGCGAACTGCGGCGGCTACATCTTCAGAAGCGATGGAAATTTTTCCCATCACTTCCAAAGGCTCGCACGCTTGCCTGACCTCCAGCATCCAATCACCTTCAATGTGGTCGACGGGTACCGACCAGATGTTGCGCCAAAATGTATTCGTGGCATCATCATCTGGGCGGCATCCATCGCTCACATCCTGGTCGAGTCGCTCCCACGTTCTGTACACCCACCTTTGATCGCTCTGGAATTTGCGATTCAAGTGATAACGGTCCACTCGCCGCCTGTACCGACGGATGCGGCTTGCCCATGCATAAACTTTTTGTTTTAGGAAGTCAATACGCTCCACGACATGGGATGGATACTCTTGCGGACCGATACCAGTCCTCAAGAATGCCCGCCCCACGAAACGCATTACACGTGGACGCGTATTCCCTTCCTTAAAACAATATAGTTTCCCAATGAGCACTCTGGTCTCACTAATTCGCTTCTCAATCCTGCTCTGCCAGGCCGGTGCAGCAGCCTTTGGTCGTGTAGCACGTTCGGCGTCTTCAAATGTAACACCGGCTACACGACATGCTGCAACAGCCGCACAAAACAGAATTGAGTGCGTATCCTCGAGATTTTCACTGCTCTCAAAATAATCTGCGAGCAGTGAATCCAAAGTGCACACTAGGTCCCTATTCCGTTTAGACATGGGCAAACGTGGCAATCGTGGCCTAAGCTCAGCGGGAGTGTTACGATACTCCCGAATCGCATCCCCCAGTGCGCTCCTCAGTTGATCACTGTACTTACTTGTTGTAATAGCCATGTCACCACCGTCCTCATCATCATGTTCTGGGCCCTGTGGTATTGCAGGAAGTGGTTCCTCAACCACGGGCGTTGACGGGCCGGAAGTTACACCGCTATTACACGTTTCTGAGCGAATCCGATCAAGTACGGTGTCACTCAGCCTGTTGTTACGCAGAATGACTCGCACCTGATCCGACAGTCGTTGAGCCGAGACGTTATATAAAAAATAAGTTAAGTACGTATATATAAAAAAATAAGTTTGAGATATATATATATATATATATCTATATAACTTGACTTTGTATTATTTTAATGTTGAAAAAGAGTAACTACTGAGTTTTTTGCCGGTTCTTCTCGATAGAATCTACTTTTCGAACCGGTGGTAGCTTCACTTAATTGTTAAATGACGATTCAAAGTGCTTGTAAAAGCCCACTTGAATAAAATTTATTTTGAAATTTTTTTAAATCCTTTGGTAGTCGATCATTTTGAGATGAAAGACGTTTTATGTAGATGTTGTTTTTTCCGATTCAACGAGGTGCATTTTTGCCACCATTCCACGCAGTCAAAACTTATACAGTAACTATTTTAAATTCATATTCGTATACTTTAAGGATTTAATGTTAAAAAGAAAATGTTAATAAATGTAACTTAAAATTTATGTCTCTGAAAAATACATAACCTTTTTGATTACGTCTCGTACAATAATTCTACTAATCGCGACTAAAACCTGTCACTGAAGGCTGAACTTACGTAAATTGCTGATATATGTGGATTATTGAATTCACACTCAAAACATAATAAGGAAAACATTTAAATGTGAAACGGTAAAGTCACAGGCACACGTGACGCCGCGATACGTCGGTTTATTACGTACTAGATACGTCATCAAAGTAATTTTCTCAAATAAAAAATTAATATACGTTTAAATTGTTCTTAGATCTTAAAAAATAAATAATAAGTAAATATTGGACAACATCACATACTCTGATCCCAATGTAAGTAGCTAAAGCACTTGTGTTATGGAAAACCGGAAGTAACGATGGTACCACAAAGACCCAGACCCAAGACAACAAGAACCAGCTGGGCATTGTACCCGGGACCTCTACCCATGGAAACCGGTGTACACTCTACTCGACCACGGAGGTCGTCGAAGTCGAGCTGTTACATAACAAATCGTTTTTTGTATTAACTAGGGTTGTAACAATATTGGTTATACACAACGGCTGAACACGTAAGCGCCCCAACTAACCAATCGCCGGCTGGCGATAAAATCTGCCAAATCGCTTACAAGCAGTTATGAGTTTCATTTTACAATGCAAAAAGCCCCGTTACTAAATATGAAAACCGAGATGCGATTATTTATTTTTTTCAAACACAAAATACATGAATGTTTAATGTTATATATATATATTTTAATTTCTTCTTGATAAAGCTTTGAGATATATATATATATATATATCTATATGTCAAAAACTTATTTTTTTTATTACATCAGGCCTGAATCTCAAAGCTTTATCAAGAAGAAATTAAAAAAAAAAACTATAATCGCAGTTTCTTAATTCGCTTGTCATCGAATGTTTCTTTTTAACACTGCAAATCAGTCAAAGTCTACAGAATCGATCTCTACTCATTTAAACATTCATTTATTTTTGCTAGAATAGCTATTTCCAACATTATTTAAAAAAGGAGGCTATTCTTAATTTGAACGTTATTTGCATTATTTCAGGCGATTCGACAGATTTACAAAATTCTTTTTTTTTGTGTTCCAAAGAGTTTTATGTCCAAATAGTTCCGTTTAGATTTCCTAAAGATAAGATAATATTTATTTAAGATAAATATTTATTTAAGAGTTTTGAACACTCACAAAAAAACTCTTCAATAAATAATAACAAAACAGAAGCCTTGCTGTATGGCATTGAAGGCAATTTTTTTAGCTCATAAAGTTGAAACTATTAAGAGATATAATTTTCAAAATGTGAGTAAAATGTCTTATTTAAAGCCCAAGGTTGCAAAGGTATACGTAAGAGCAAAGGCTTTAAACATTCAAAAGGTTAAAAGAAAACTTACTTGTTTCGTAGATAGATAACAAGACCTTTTCTGAATATTTCAGGCGTAAGGAAGTGCTGCATCATACGAATGACGGAACCGGCTGTGAAATAAAAAAAAGATATAAAAATTACGTTCTCATTTCTAATTAAACTGACTTCAAAAAAAGGATGTTCCCTATGGTGGATGTGAATCCATAAAAGTAGTAAAGTAAAAGTAAAGTAACAGCCTGTAAATTTCCCACTGTTGAGATAAGGCCTCCTCTTCCATTAAGAAGAGGATTCGGAATATATTCCACCACGCTGTTCCAATGCGGGTTGGTGGAAGCCTGTCACATCCATCACATGTAACAAAATTGGAGTGTCTGTTTGTAATATCAAAATAAGTCCTTTTTACACATGTAAAAGTACATATGAAAAAAGACACATAAATACACATTTTTGTTTTGTGTTCGTTTTCTTTGTACACTAATAATAGGTACATATTTTAAGCATTCAATTTAAAGTTGAATAAAAACACCGTTGAGGAAGTCACTGGCCCCTAAGATACGGGTTCTCATAGTTTAGGGTACAGGGCCACTTTGAGACTAAGTTGATGTAATAACAATAATAATCTATGTATACACGGTACATCTAACAAAATAATATTGTTTGCAATTTTTGTCTGTATATCTGTGTGCTTGTGCCGGCTAATCTTTGGGACGGATGGACCGATTTGGATGGAACATTGACAGGAAGAATGTGTAAAGGGATAGTTTTCATTGTCATAATAAGGCATTCCAAAAAATGTTAATCAGCTGTCATAACTAGACAACCATGGCAGTCACGGTAGATTTTTATATAAATATTATTTTTATATAAATTGAAAGAAATTCGTTTGTCTTTACATGATTTTCTCCATGGGTAGGTTACCTATGCAAACGTGCGCTCGCAATGATTGCACATTAGGGCACGGCAGGGTAGGGTTTTATAGTGGAATGCAATATTAAAAAGCAGTTAATTCGTAAGTCCAACACGTTTCTAGTCAAGGTTGCAATGGTAATTTGGTTGCAAATTTTTAATTTCGAACGTTTTGACTAGAGATTTCTTCAGTTTTAAAATGTGATTTTATATTATGTATTGATGGAATTCCATTAAATTGTTACCAGTTGAGGCAATGAGGCAAGGTGTTATACTTTAGATGAAGCTTTTTGCACCACTACTACAAGGGCCAAGTGTTTCGACTGCTGGTTCGTTTTTCGCCAGAGGATCGGAATTGCGATTCAACGGGGAAATGCTGCTAGCATTCTTGCCAAAATTGCACGCGATCAAGATTTATATAGTAACTAGTTTCAGTTCATATTTGTATATATTTAAGCATTTAATGTTTAATTTAAAATTCTTATGTTAATAAACTATGTTTTCTTTATCCTATAAACTTTTTATGGGTTTTAAGGGCACAGATTGATTGCACAGATGTCACGTGCAATGGAGAAGACAAAATGGAGATTGAACAGTGCGGTCGAGATTGCAGGCTTAATTTATCCTAAGAAGTTAGGAACGAGTTAGTTCAAAGGCTACAGTTCAAGTATAGATGAAGGCTGACGTAAATGACTGTATATGTCATAATCAAAGTCGCATTCCAAAGAATACATCTAAATGCATTCCTATAAGACGCACCTATTTTAAAAGTGACTTGCTATTTAGAATTTTAGTATAAAGCTATTCACCAGTTTCTGATCATTCATTATAAGGGTGGGTTCATATCATCGTGGTAGTCTATCATAGTAAAAGTAAAAAAGTAAAGTAACAGCCTGTAAATTTCCCACTGTTGGGCTAATGGCCTCCTTTCATATTAAGGAGGAGCTTGGAACATATTTCACCACGCTGTTCCAAGGCGGCTTGGTGGAATGCTCATGTGGCAGAATTTTAATGAAATTAGACACATGCAGGTATCATCACGATGTTTTTCTTCACCGTCATATGGTATGGCATATGGTATTCTGCTACTTCTGAAGTACTGACACATTGACTGAATCACTTGAAAGGTAATATGTGTACATATATTGTGTCTTGCGGTATTCGTATAAATATCAAGTGGATAAACGGATCAAAACTTGATAATATATCACATTGTTTACTTTTATCGATATTTTGTAACGTTAATTCGATAGCACTATCTTACGTATAAAAGGTTTATAGAATAATGTAATCTATGTATAAAATAATAAGGTGTAATATTGTTTAAAGTTTAATGTAATTTAAATTTGTAAAATTCTAAGTAATCCATGTGTATATGATTATTTCGATTTGGAACAAATATTACTTGGTATTTAACGAACACTATTAGAAAATGCATTTTATCCCGTTAAGATTTGTAGATTTAGATTTGAGTCAAGATGGCCCAGTGGTTAGAACGCGTGTATATTAATCGATTATTGCGGGTTCAAACCAAGGCAAGCACCACTGAATATTCATGTGCTTAATTTGTATTTTATAATTAATCTCGTACTCGGCGGTGAAGGAAAACATCGTAAGGAATATAAGTCTAATTTCATAGAAATGCTGCCACATGTGTATTCCACCAACTCGCGTTGGAACAGCCTGGTGGAATATTTATTTATTTATTGTTTCATTTGGCAATTCAACAGTGTTACTATATCTTATTAAATTTAACAATATAATGCAAAAATTATGACCAAAAAAGGATTACACTATTATAACATGAATTCGAAAAGCAGTTACAATATGAAAGTTTTTTACTAGTTATTTATAGAAGTTAAACAGTTTGTGGTAGGTATAGGTACTCTACATAAACTGTATGTTTGTGAAAATTGTGTGTATGTGTGTGTGTGTACGTATGTTTGTGAAATTGTGTGTTTGTGTGTGCGTGTGTGTGTTATTGTGTCATTATTGAGTAAGCTAGCCTAACATTTGCTTTTTATTGCTTTTTTAAACGCTCCTTTAGGTAAATCAAATAAATCTATGTCAGCATAAAATTTATTGTATGTTTTAACCAAACGATTTAAAACTGAGTTTTGTGCATAGTTCGTATTAACTTTAGGGGTGTCAAATAGATCTGTATGTCTTGTCCGTCGTTGTGGCGCTCGAAGAAACAAGTGATTCAAGAGTTCACAGCAATCGATATGTCCGTTCCAAATGGCGTGCAAGAGGATAACATCGTATTGACGACGCCTGACTTCTAGATTATCTATGTGGTAGAATTTGGATGCATCTGTGTATGAGTTAAAATGTCTATGATCTTTAAAACTTAGGAATTTTAAGAATTGCTTTTGTATGGACTCTAAGCTGTTCACGTATGTCGCGTATTCCGGACACCAAATGCTGCAAGCATATTCGATTAAACTACGTACAAAGGAAAAGTAAAGTATTTTGATACAATCTATATTGTTGAAATCTTTACAAACACGCTTAATGTAGCCCAGTTGTTTATAAGCTGCATTTTTAATATGTTCTATTTGATCTGTCATTAACAATTTAGAATCTAAATAAACACCTAGATCTTTAACTTGATTAACTTTTTGTAAAGGTATATTATTGAAATTATACGAGTAGTTTATAGTTTTTGTCTTACGTGTAAATGTTATTTGTCGGCATTTATTTATATTTAGGGTTATTTTATTAAGTTTATAATATTTAAATAGGTTATCTAAATCACTTTGTACTTTATTACAATCATCAATATTTTTAATTGATAAAAATATTTTTTTATCATCTGCAAACATGAGAAATTTCGCGGATTTAAAGCAGTATGAAATGTCATATAGGTAGGCGTTATAAAGTAGTGGTCCTAAGATAGAACCTTGGGGTACGCCAGATGTGATTTCTATGTAATTACTTCTCCCACCACCTAACACGACAGCTTGCATTCTTTTAGTTATATACGAATAAAACCATCTATGTAAGTCTCCTCTAATACCAAGTGCTTGTAGCTTTTGCAATAGGATAATGTGATCTACTCGGTCAAAAGCCTTTTCAAAATCTGTGTATACCACGTCAACCTGTTGTTTTTGATCCATAGACATACTTACGTAATTAGTGAATGTTGATAAATTACTTATAGTTGATCTGTTATTAACAAACCCATGTTGCTGTGGGGTTATTGTTTTGTAAATTAGTGATGCAATATTTTTATGTATAACTTTTTCAAATACTTTGCTGATTGTGTTAATTATTGATATTGGCCGGTAATGTTCTATTTTATTTCTGGGACCGGTTTTGTGTAAGGGTATTATTAATGCTTCTTTCCATTCAGCTGGATAAGTAGCAAAGCCATTTAACGATTTGTTAAATATTATGGAGAGGGGCTTAGAAAGATTTTTCGCACATTTATTATAAAATATTGCAGGAATATTATCACTACCAGCTCCCTTGCTTGTATCTAATTTATTTAGTATATCATATACGTCTTTTTCACTAATGATTAATTTATTTATGTTTTCATCTGATTCTGGTAGATTTAGACTGACATTATTATTAATATTATTTTGTTTCATAAAAACGCTTTCAAAAAATGTGCTGAATCCAGAACAAATTTCGTCAATGGTATTGAAACTTTGGTCGCCTAATGTTAGACTATTCGGATACCTAGTGTTCTTACTACGCAATGATTTTTGGTACCACCATAGCAGTTTAGGGAATTTTTTGAGTAATATTTGGATATTAAGTTTAAATCGAGTATAGCATTTTTCCTATATATAACATTTTTTTGTCTTTTCCGTAATAATGAAAATTCATCATAGTCTCTTGGGTTTTTGTATAATTTCCAACGTGCATGTGCTTTTATTTTATCGTTAATTATGTGTATTAATGACCTACTATACCATATTGGATATTGTGATAAATTTTTGTTATTTGTAGTAAAACGTGGGAAATATGTACTAAAACCTTCTCTGCAAAGGGAGAGAAATCTAGCCCAGCAGTGGGAAATTTACAGGCTGTTGTTGTTGTTGGTGTTGAAGATTTGTATTTAATTATACGTATATTTATGAGTTTGTGATTGCGATATTCATTACGTATAAAATTATATTGTATATTGTATTGTTTCGCTTTTTATTTATTTTGATCTAATTTCAATCCATATGTTTATCTCAAATTATATCTTCTAACGTTCAAACCCAACGTCGAATCGTTAAACTGGGTTTTTCTGAAATCTCAACGCAATTTTGTCGTATCAAATTTGTCCTATGAGGTAAAATGTTCGAAATTATCTTTATTTATTATTTATGTATATCATGAGCTGTCATGTGCAGATATAAAAAAATATTTTTTTTTTACAATTTTACAATTAAAAAAATGTATTTTAAGTTAATTAAAAAACATTTCAATTTTAAATAAGAGGCTCAATTTTAATAAATTCAATAAAGCAAAGTAGCGGTGCTAACAGGACTTGAAAAAAAGGACCTCCTCATAAAAATGATATTTTTTTGGTAATTTTTTGTTTCAAGCGGTATTGTATCATAGCATATACTGGGCACATTTCAGCACACTTTTTTTAATAGAAATTCAAAAATTGCGGTGTCATCATAATGGACATCGTTCCAGTGCTTAGCCGGCATAAACATTAACATATTTTGGTATATGTAACGTGTATAAATACATGTGCGTTAAAAAAAGCGGTTATTTCAATATAAAAAAAGACACTCCAATTTTATTATACGTATGGAAAACTTTCTAAATGTCAAGTGGGAGTTTTTATTTTAATTTAGAAACGACCTAAGTGGATCTTCTAGATACTATTTCGTTCTGTAATCGCGTTTATTCCGACTCAACCTTGGTATACTTAGATTATCGAACTAGAATATTTCGATGTAATTTATATCGGATTATAGTATATGTTTTTTGAAGCAAAACTTAGAAGTAATTATTGACGTATTTATATGTTATTATGTAACATATTCGTTTAAACATACTTTTGTAAATTTTTAAATAGAAACTTTTTTTTTGGGCATGTAACAAAATTATGAGTGAAATAATTTTGTATTGTGTCATAATTTGACAACATTTTTTTTATTATAATAAACAGTTTATTTCGTAATAAAAAAAATATCGAATTCATTTTTAAATACAGCATTATAACATAAATTATTAAAAAAATATCTCCTAGTGCGTTATTCTTTTCCAATTTAAATAACAAATATTTATTTTATCTGTTTATATATTTATTACTCACATAGTTCCGGAAATTTAAATCTTTATTATACAGAGTGGTTAATACCCCCTTTGACATTTAAGCGACTCACTAGATACTCACATTTTTGATAAGCGACGGCATTGAAGGTGCTGATAATTTGAGATGGGGTGTACACAGGATGAGTCATGGGATTTACGCTCAACACGGCATCGCTTTGGAATACATTTTGAAGCAGCAACACGTATTGGTCCATCATACGCCATCCCTTTATAGCCTGGATTACAGAAACATTCAAATTTGATCTATTTGTATATATAGCTATAAAAGTCATTATTATAAAAATCTTGATTGTTCGATCAAAATAATACGGATTTTATGATTATAATATAAATATAAATATTGGACAACATCACATACATCACTGTGATCCCAATGTAACGAGCTAAAGTACTTGTGTTATGGAAATCAGAAGTAATGACGGTATCACAACTACATCGAAGCAGACCCAAGATAACCTAGATATTTAATGAAATTATTAATTATTTTCTACATCGATTGGGCCGGGAATCGAATCCGGGAACTCAGAATGTTGTACCTATGAAAACCGGTGTACATGTCACCGTAAGATTACAAAATTCGTTAGATTACAATATAGCGTAATATAATGCGTTAAATAATTGCAGTCATATTTTACAGTTCACAATATTTCGACAAATCTAACGAATTTTATAATCTTACGGTGATATACACACTATTCGACCAAAGAGGTCGACAGTAATATATTAAATATTCTATAATAACCTGTATTATAATACTTACCAAATCGGTACCATAATTTTCAAAGAAGTTCGCAAAGCCCTCGTTCAACCAAGTATAAGTCCAGCTGAGAGGACTGACTTCATTACCAAACCACATGTGCACATTCTCGTGACAAATTATACGGCCTATATTCTGCTTCGTTGCGGTTGTTGTAACTCCTTCTTGAACCAAAAGCGCCACCTCTCTATGAAATAAAAAAAAAAAAGTATTTACTAATATGACAATCGCATGGAGGTCTTAATAAATAGGTTTTAATGGTATCCGTCACTTAAAAGAAGAGTCACTAAATAGTTCCAAACCTGCTCCTTAAATGGTTCTAATTCAACTGTGGAACATATATAGTTTAATCAATAAAATCCGTTAATTTTAGCACCCATTTTGCCTGCATGTAATACCACGTAACTTGCAAAATACGCTCCAAAACCCGTTACCCTCGGTAATGAGGTATTTGTCTTAAGAAGTACCTTTTTATGGTATAGGTTGGCGGACGAGCATATGGGCCACCTGATGGTATGTGGTCACCATCACCTATAGACAATGACGCTGTAAGAAATATTAACTATTCCTTACATTGTCAATGTGCCACCAGCCTTGGGAACTAAGATGTTATGTCCCTTGTGCCTGTAGTTACACTGGCTCACTCACCCTTCAAACCGGAACACAACAATAGTGAGTATTGTTCTTTGGCGGTAGAATAACTGGTGAGTGGGTGGTATCTACCCAGACGGGCTTGCACAAAGCCCAACTACCAAGTGAATATAATCTACATAATTATAACCAGTAGAAAAATGTATTAAATAAAATTAATTACATCCGAAGTAATTTTGTCTTTCACGAAGCAAACTTAAATTCCAAGAAAGGACATAGGCTACTTTTTTGCCTAACACCAAACAACCAACACACTAAAACGCGGTCTGCTAGCATAATATATTAGTAAAATGATCCATCTTTATTTATATTTATTATTGCGTTTGTAGTATGCAATTTTCATTTATTTTATATTTTTTATTGTTGTAGCTTAATTTACGCGGCTTACAGTTAAAGTGACATAAATCATCACGTTAGAAAGGCGTCCTTAAAGGCGACCGATATATAATATTATTTAAATATAGTTTATTTGAATTGTAAAACAATTCAGACGGAATTTTCATGCAAGCGAGACAGGCAGACAGACTTACTTTCTAATTTATAACATTAGTATGGATTATCATATTTTGTAAATGTATGTACAGTAAAAATCTTCGTATCAACCGATTATCCCACGACACCTCTTGTGCTTAGAATTGACCTTCAGAGTCAAGCGACTATGTCCCTTGTATATGTAGCTACACTCACTCAACCTATAAATCAAAACAAAACCACACCGAGTATTTCTATGTGGCGGTAGAGCATCAAAAACACCCCCATGTTTTAATACTAAATTTAAACGATATTCGACTTTAAAGCTCATGAATTAAAATACAAAATTAAAAAAATCTCGAACAATAACCAACTCGAATAAAACAGTACAAACATGTTTACTTCATAACGGTCCTTATGTTCTTTGTCACCACATTTTATCTACTGTAATGTAAGAGACTCATTTGCGGTATTCACAAAAGGTCTGAGTTTTTCATTATTACCGTAACTTTCGTCGAGGTTAATTTAGATAGCGCCCGTTAGTTTCAATTGTCTTTATTTAATGAGATATTTCGGGTTCTGGTTGTATTGTCAAGATTTACCAATTTATGTTTGCGTTGTAGCTTTTTAAATGTTTTTATAATAATAATAATAATATATTTATTCTCTCCCACATTACAGACATTACAGTTTAAACGCATCTTAATAATAAGTACAATTGTGTGTGGGAGACAGGAGACCAAACTAGGTTGCCCTGTGCCAAGGGTCTCCTGGCTCCACCTCTAGGATATCAACTATTTGTTATATAAATTTACATGTAATATGAAAAAGACCAAACATGACATATGCATTGTAAATTATTAAAAAAAAAAGACAAATAAATTTTAGAATGGATAAATCGAAATTAAAACATAACTTAATCGAGCTGGGTTTTACAAGCAAGTTGAATCGTCATTTATAAATCAGAGAACGTAACGGTCCACAACACCAATAGTTGACCTTTGGTATCAATTATATGTATCTTGAAAGACTGAAGACTAGGTTATATTAAAATTAAGATGTGTCTTATTTATTTTGTATTTATCTTTTTGGAGTGTGAGTATGGTGCCAGAAACGCTTTATTTTAGAACGTCACATACTAAAACGTGGCACTTTATTAAACCTCGAATTATCTCATCGCGGAAGCGTTTATCTTAAGAATATATGTTCATTTATACTGCGTTTAATATTTTGGGTAATTTTATTTTCATTTTCCAAATTTAAATCATTGAATATTTCGATCGTTAACAGTGTTTTGTTTCAACTAATATGTATCTGAACAAATTCGCAACTCATCATAGGATACGATCATTAAAAGTGTGAAAGTGACTCGTGAAATTGATTGTAACAATTATAACCCCATATTAATTTTAAAAATCTAAATCGTCACTAATTTTCGAATTGATGACCTCATTTTTAACATACACGTTACAATTGTGTTTTCATATATCAAAGTCATCCTAAAATGTTATGTTATGTTGATAAATGATAAAAAAAACCCATGTGTCTATGTAATCTTAGATGAGATCCACTGTGTTGCTATTTTGAAATAAACATGCAGTATCATTGTGACATTAACAAATTTAGATGACGAATTTTTACAAGCATCGTAAATTCCACGTAAGCCTCCTTTTCCCTTCAAAGTATTATACACTGAAAATACAGAACACATGCTTTTTACATTTCTGGATCTTTTTCTCTGTTTTATTCTTTGGCATTTTTATACTAGTTTCCGTCAGGGGATTATTCCACAGGTTTAAGTGTATACGCCATATATTTTATTGGAAATCAATTTTGCTTCATACCAAATTTTATCAAAATCGGTTCAGTGGTTTAGTCGTGAGCGAAGACATACAGTAAGACAGAGTTAATTTCGCATTTGTAATAGTAGTATAGTATTATATATACCCCTAATATTACTATCCAGTCTATTAAAATCAAGTGCTATTGCTTTTGATGTAATATAATTGTTGGTAATATAAACAAAAAAAACTGTAGCAGGTGTTTAGGTGATACAAATTTGTGCAAGACTCCCCGGACAGATACCATCCACTCACTACATATTCTACCGACGAACATCAATACTCAGTATTGTTTTATACTCGCTTTGAAATATTAGTAAGCATATGAGACACAACATCTTAGTTCCAAAGTGTGTTTCAGATGTGCAATGTAAGGAATTAATTTTTCTTCGGAGCCGATTTCAGAGGGGTATGGTTACTGGTTCAAGAAAAACGTCTACCAAAGTATATTAATGTAAACATGAAAATATCCGCCTCAAAAGCAGTAAATCCTCCATATGGATTGCTCTATAACATTAAACAATAATATAAAATATGCGAAATACGTATCCGTTATTGTGATTAGTATAGAATTACAAGAATATTAATGAAGAAATTTGACAAAAAAATTGAGTGTACAGATTACAGATATACTCTACAAGTTTATATAGTAGCGTAAAAGAATATTCATAGTTTATCCCAATGATGGTCAGTCTGTGACAAACAATATGTCGTTTCCATTTTATCTTAGTAATATCAATATGAATCACTCCTTTCTTATGACAGATAATAAATATAGATTACATTAAACGAGATAACATTGACTTGTATTTGTATTGGTTTATGTCATGCGGAAAAAATTTAATGAAAACAATATGTTTGCAAAATCAGGCCTAAATAATATTCTTGAATCCACGACAGCAAGACACATTTATAGTATATTTTTGATTTTGTGAGAAAATTTAACAACAACAATAGCCTATCAATTTCCATTGCTGGGCTAAGGCCTTCTCTCCTTTATTTGAGGAGAATACGGGTTGAAACACTTGCCGGATTTTTTTTGAAATTAGACACATGCAGGTTTCCTCACGATGTTTTCCTTTACCGCCGAGCTCGAAATGAAATATAAACAAAAATTAAGCACATGAAAATTCACCGGTGCTTGCCTGGATTTGAACGCGCATTCATCAGTAATAATGGACGCATTCTAACCACTGAGCCACCTCGCCTCTTGGGCCATCTCGGCGCCTGAAATTATTGACCAACTTTTTATTCTAAAGACAAAAACATACCTGTATATAACCAATCCCCAGTTCTCCATAGCACCAGCTGCAAAATCTGGTACAGCAGCCTTGTCTAGTTTCGGCATAGCATAAGGGAACTCGGTGTATTTCTCAAGAGCAATCATATTATCCTGACCGTAGCCTAAAGCGAACTCTGCGGTATCCTGTGTTCCTGGTCTTGAATAGACTCTGAAGGGTATGTTATAGATCTGGTTTTCTTCGTTGGATACGTATTGGAAGTTGGAAACTAGAAAGGCCAAAAGATAGGAAGACATAACTAGTGTATCTTGGAACTCGTATTTCACGTAACCATCCACATTTGGTCTGAAAACAATCAAACACAATAGATTAGTTTTACTTCGCAAAACGACAGTATTTGTAAATGGACCAATTGTTGGTGATTGGACACCAGAGCCAATGTACCATCAATCTTGGCTAAGATATTATGTTCTTTACACTTGTTTTACAATAACTATTCTCTTTTGTAAATTAAATTCTAAGACATAATTAGTAAGCAATTTTTAAGTTGAAGTAAATGTAGGCGCAGTTTCTGCTAAAACAATTATCAAGATTATCGAACGCGTTATTTAATCCTTTTTATAACAATGATTCGTGAATGTGACACCTGATGGTAAGTGACCAAACTTTGCCAATGCACCAACCTTGGAAATTAACATATTATGTCATTTGTGCCTATAATATTAGTTCATTCACTCTTTAAACTAAGACGCAAACTGTTGTATTTTAGTTTAAATGCACACCTCAAACAGCAATACTAAGTACCTTGTATTGGTGTTTGGCGGTAAAATATGATACCTTCCCAGGCATCATAGCCCTATTACCGCGTAAATCTTGTAATTATAAACTTACTTCGAGAGATCAGTTCTTTCAGGCATGTTAGTTCTGACGACAGGGTATTCTGGTGGTGCATAAATTGTAGTTCTGAATACCGCCTTGAACAAAGGTTCATCGTAACAAGGGAATGCACGGCGGGCAAACGTCGGTTGAAGTTGAGATGTAATTAAATTTCTGAAACATATATACATAACACACATATAACATAGTCTCCAAATATTTACAAGTCTCCGTATTTATGTTATCAGTTGTTGCCAGCAGCTTTCTGGGGATTGGTTATCATGTGTCAGCCAAAAAAGTAGCCTATGTCCTGTCTTGGAGTTCAAGTTGGCTTCATACCAAGTTTCATCAAATTCAGTTCAGCAGTTTGGTTGTAAAAAAGCGACAGGCAGACAGATTCCCTTTCACATATTATATTAGCATAGAAATAAAGATTTATTTAACTTTATTCATGAGTGCTTAAGTACGATTGTATAATGGAATTAAAATTTCAAATAAAACTAAATGGTCTGATGAAAAAAATATTAAAATTTGTTTGGATTGAAAATATATATACGCATTCCCTTATTTCTTATCCTTAGTAAAGACAATAAAGAGATAAAGTCGATATTAAAATACATTATAGTTTTTTTTTTTTTTTTAATTACTAATTCGGTTCGAAAATCTTTAAAGTATTATTGAAAGAGATTTATAAAACTGTAAAAAATCTATTTATTTCATACTTACACAGTCTGACCTGAATACTGATAAGTCGATACGTAAACTCCAAACATATTATCAGCGTACGTTCCCACGTACTCAATCTTCAATATATATGGCTGCAAAGGCAACAGCATCTGTGTCGTTTCGATTCTCAAAAAATGAGTATCATCAGTTGCTAGAGTATAACTTCTCATTAAATTTTCAGCTTCATTCGATGCAGCGTGTATTTCCACGGTCTTTATTTGCATAGCCATCGCGTGTAATACGATTTCGTCAGTGGGGACGTGCGTGAATAGTCGTATGGAAACATCTCCAGTGAAATTAACGACGTTTCTCGGATCGAAGAACAATCGAACGTCGTAGAATGTTGGAAACGATTCATTTGACAGCCTGTAGGATTCGAAGTTTCTGGTCACATCGTTGGTAACTGGTACACTGAGTGCAGAGCCAACCAGGCTTAATAATATTAAGGATAACATATCTGAAAAATAATAGTTGTTTGTAAAAAATTATAATACTATTCCAGACAGCTTAGCGTACCAGCGTGTCAGTGTACGAAATATTGACATTCTCTTACATAAACAATGCGCCAATAACCATAAAAACTAAGATGTTATGTCACTTTTGCCGTCGTACTTTGTCTGTTTAGAGGGTGGTACAAATTCGAAAGGCTTTTTATAATGCTTCACTGGCAAGTAAATGGATATAATCAATTTGAGAATAATGAACAATTACGTCTACTGCAATTACAATTATTGCTATTTTTTATATAAAATACATGACGCCTAATCCCCAAAATATGAATGGAGCCGCGGGTGTCAATTAGTATTGTCTAAATATTGTAAAATAATCTTTCGAAATATTTGAACTTTGATATAGAAAATACAAGAACGGTCATAGTCTACTACTCTTTATGCATAACATCTTGGTGGTAGGGCTTTGCGCAAGCCCGTCTGGGTAGGTACATCAGTTATTCTACCGTCAAACAACAGTACTCAGTATTGTTGTGTTTCGGTTTGAAGAGTGAGTGAGCCAGTGTAACTACAGGCACAAGGGACGTAACATCTTAGTTCCTAGTAGATATAGGACACAAGTGAAACGCGCTGTAGCTCATTACGCACTGACTTTATTGGCGCTCATCTGTGGTGACGCAGCACGCACCTATATATACTTATTTATCTACTATTTCCTCCCCCCTTATTTGACAATTATTTTTATCTAAAAATATTTTTTATAGTTTACTCTAGGAATATTTCTCAAAACCATCTTAGTTTGCGTCCTCGTCGAGGGAACTGATGCAAGTTTCACATCACTTCGGTGTTGATTTTCCTCCTCACTTCGATTACTGTTCCCCGGTTGAACCAGTTGGTTTTTAGACACATTCCTTGACAAAACAATTTGATTTTTGTGTTTTTTAACATTAATACCTTCACAAGTCTTTATTAAGTATAACACTTTACCCAACTGTTTGATAATAGTACCTTTACACCACACATATCTATTTTTATTTATAAAAGATTTAAACATCACTACATCGTCTGGTTTAAAATTAGTTCTTAATTTTCCGCCGTGATATTTAGTCTGCAAGCACTGTTTGTTTTGAACATGATTATTCAGACGAGGGGACGAAGGCGACGGATGAGGAATTAAAAGATCTAGTATTGACCTCAGTTGACGACCGAATACCAGTTTCGCGGGAGACACCCCCGTTGTACTATGCACAGAATTCCGATAGTCGAATAAATATTTTAATAACCTATTATTCATATCTTGCGCATTTTCACCTAGCAACAAAGCTGTTTTTATGCCCTTTTTCACTATTTTAACATAAGTCTCTGCTTGGCCGTTACTGGAGGGATGGTATGCCGGCGAGGTCAAGTGACATATTCCGTTTAATTTACAAAATGCATTAAACTCCTCAGATGTAAATGAAGTGCCGTTATCGCTCACGATTGTTTGAGGTACCCCGAACCTAGACATGAATTCACATAATTTACTAATAACCGATCCCGATGTTATATTGTTATTCATATTAAAACACTCAACCCACTTACTGTAAGCATCAACTATTACAAAAAACATTTTATTCTGAATTGGTCCAAGGAAATCTATATGAATTCTATTGAATGGTTGTGTCGGATACGGCCAGGGCGCCGGCGGAGCGCGGGGTGGCGATTGCCGCATACTAATGCATGTTGAACAATCTCCGATCATTTTTTCTATCGCTTCATCAATTCCCGGAAACCAAAATCTAGAACGGGCCTCCGCCTTAGTTTTTACTATACCTAAATGTGACTTGTGTAATTCTAATAATATGTGTTTACGTAAATTTTCTGGAATAACTACCTTATGCCCCCGCATTAAAATTCCATTTTCTAATGATAACTGCAACCTACATTTAAAATATGGTAATAAATTACAATCATAAACTTTCCGAGGCCAACCCTTAAAGACATAATCACTAACTTGAGTGAGTACCGGGTCATTTTTAGTCTCATGTTTTAACTGATCTAATGTCACCGGTAAACATCCTTCTAAAATAAAATTGACGTATGTAGCCGTCTCGTTCCATCCACGTACACTACCGGCGTCTTCGCGAGTTCCTCCCGGACTAATACTCGCAGCTCCGTCGGTCGACGCCGCTGCTGTCGCCGGCCGAATCCCGCGCGATAAGAAATCTGCACTATTGTTGGCGCTTTTGACATACTCAATGGTGTAGTTATATGCTGACAAAAATATTGCATACCTTTGCAACCTATTTGCAGACACCTCTGGAATACCCCTATGGGAACCGAAAATTGAAATAAGCGGCTTGTGGTCGGTTCTTAATATAAACGGCTCGGATCTAGCATATAAATATTGATGAAACCGGCGTACCCCAAAGATTATAGCCGTGGCTTCTTTTTGTATTTGAGAATACTTTTTTTCAGCTGAGTTTAGCGTTCGTGAAGCGAACGAAACTGGACGTTCTAAGCCGTCGGCTCCGACCTGCGATAACACCGCCCCTAGCCCGTAAGGTGAAGCGTCCACCGTTAATATGATTTTTGCGGTTGAATCAAAATGAGCTAATACGTTTTCTGAAGTTAAAAATGTTTTTACTTCCAAAAACGCCCTTTCGTGTTGCGGGGACCACGACCATTTAGCTCCTTTTTTTAATAAATCATACAGAGGGGCTAAGTGCGTGGATGCATTGGGTACAAAATTCCTATAATAATTAATTAAACCTAAAAACGACTGTAATTCTTTTAAATTTTTAGGGACTGCAGCTTCTAAAATTGCTTTAACTTTTTCTGACGATTTCCTTATCCCGTTTTTATCAATTATATATCCGAGATAATTTATTTCATTTTTGAAAAATTCACATTTCTCTTTTCTTAAAGTTAAGCCCGAATCTTTTAATCTATCGAAAACTAATTTTAACCTAGCCCAATGTTCCACCTTGTCTTTTCCTGTAATAAGGATATCATCCAAAAAGCAAAGTACGCCATCTATCCCCGATAAAATACTTTCCATGGCCCTCTGAAATATGGCGGGGGCCGAAGACAACCCGAACACAAGCCGTTTAAATTTAAATAACCCTTTGTGTGTGTTTATACAAGTGACATGTTTATCATCTAGCAATTCGAACTGATTATACGCTGAAGACATGTCTAATTTTGAAAATTGTTCCCCACCATGTAATCGTGTAAATAGTTCTTGTATAGTCGGTAAAGGATATTTCTCCACTAATAACTGTTTGTTTAACGTTTGTGAATAATCAGCGCATAGACGAACCGTACCGTTATGTTTTAACACCGGCACAATAGGTGACGCGTATTCCGAGAACTCGACGGGCTCGATGACCTTGATCTGCAATAAACGGCTTATTTCTTTATCTATTTTATCCCTTAACGCAAACGGAACCGGCCTGGCTTTCATAAAAACTGGTTTTGCATTTTCTTTCAAGTGCAATTTTATTTTATATTTATTAAAACAACCTAATTCGTCGGTAAAAATATCCGAGTATTTTTTTAAAAATGATTGCAATTCCGATTCCGGTACCGACGACACATGATAACAACCGTTAATTGGTGATAATTCTAAATTAAATTTTGAAATAAAATCGCGACCAAGCAATGGCGGCCCTCCATTTTGTATGACATAGAAATCTAATACGTTTGTTTTATTGTTGTATGTCACTGGTAACCTAGCTATACCTAAACTTTGAATTAAGCCTCCGTTATAACTGATAAGCTTTTTGTTGGTAGGAATTAAAGTAACACTGTTAAAATAAGAATAATAAGTTTTATCTGATATAGCGGTTACAGACGACCCACTATCAATTTGAAATTTTAATAAAATATTATTGATAGATATTGTTTCGGTCATAGGCCCCCCGTTATTACTGCGAATATTAAAAAACTCACCGTCGTCACCCTCGTTCACCTCATCTGAGTCTACGTAATTGACTTTTTTACACATTCGGTGCAGGTGACCCTTATTATTGCACTTCTTACACCGGTAATTTACAAAGCGACACTCACTAGATTTGTGATTCTTTCGACCACACACGGAACACTTATCACCGTCACTACGATTGGTGCGGCCCTTTGTCATTTTAAACAAAGGGTCAACGCTGACTCCTTCTGCTGTGCCTGCTGCCGTAGTCGCCATGCGTGCACACCGCACGCCCTCCGCCAGGTCAACCGCCTTTGCCATCGACAACTCCCCGATTTCCATTGCGAAGAGTTTTTCTTTTTCGGTACCCGGAAGCATCCCCATCACAAATTTGTCTAGCAAAGCTTCTTCTAAATTCTTGAAACTGCAATGGCTCGCTAGACCTCGTAACCGCGCCGCCCACTGCGCATGCGACTCCCCCGGTCGCTGCGACGCCGCATAAAAGTGATGACGTTCTGCAAACCCGCAGCGCTTTGGAGTAAAATGTACATCCAAAACTCGTACAATTTCCACATAACTCACTGCGTCAAGAGTTTTTGGAAAAACGAGATTGCTGGCCAGTTGATAAGTGCTCTCGTCGAATGCGCTGAGCAATATGGCGCGCCTTTTAAGACCTCCTTTGTCCGATTCACCATCGATGTCATTTGCCACGAACCACTGCTGGAGTCGACTTTTATATGTGACCCAATCTTGATGCTGATGATTAAATGTAGTTATATTTCCAAAAAACGGCTTTGAATTGGAAAACATTTTAATCCGCCTCAATTCCTTTGTTCGTTTTTTATTTTTCGCTTTGTGGGTAGATGTTCCTCGTCGCCACTAGTAGATATAGGACACAAGTGAAACGCGCTGTAGCTCATTACGCACTGACTTTATTGGCGCTCATCTGTGGTGACGCAGCACGCACCTATATATACTTATTTATCTACTAGTTCCCAAGGTTGGTGGCACATTGACGATGTAAGGAATAGTTAATATTTCTTACAGCGTCATTGTCTATGGGTGATGGTGACCACTTACCATCAGCTGGCCCATATGCTCGTCCACCAACCTAAACGATAAAAAAAATCTAACAACCAACCCCTAAAATGTAAGCCACGGTCAAACTAGTTTAATGTAACAAAATCATGTAAAAAAACCAAGAATTCAAATATCTTATTAGGTAGATATACAAGTTAATCATTAATGGTTCTCTATCAATTCTTTTATCAATACTATATCATGTTTGATTAAGGTGACATCAATTATAATTGTGCCATTCGTTATTAATTATAATAAAACTATTTTGCAATTCATTGATGATGAATTTAAAATTCCAAGATGACTTGTCACGTGTCTTTTTGTTTGTTACGCTTTCAAATCTATTTTTTTTAATTATATAGGTTGGCGAACGAGTAAATAGATTATCTGATGGTAAGTGGTCACCAGCGCCTATCGACTAAGAGAACTAAAACCTATTCCTCACATGGCCAGTATTGTCGCCAACCTTGAGAATTAAGATGTTATGTTCCTTGTGCCTGTAGTAATTTTCATTTTCATTTCATCCAAATTATCATTTAAGAAAAAGATATGAGCTATCTAACTTACCTAGTATACTACTTAGTGCATTGAGTATAAATTTTATCATAATTAGGCATAAAAGATAAAGCAATTGATAAATATGATAACAAATTATTGAGATAATAAAAAAACTAATTTAAACAAGTTTTTTGCTAAATAAATATCTCGCCTTGGGGATAAGATCGATATACCGTGAAGACATGACGCTCTCTTAAATTATCATGGTCTTCTCGGTCAGGATTTTCATTTACCTTATGTTTGTGGCACGTACGCACCATACAATTCTTTGCTTGTATTATACTGATAAGAATTTTTTCATGCTTTACTCAATATTAATCTATTTAAATGTAACACATCAGCGGCCAAATTGATTTCAATTTTTTTTTAACTAATGACCTTGGTCACACAAATTACTAAGGCAAGGCAATTGGTTTCCATTGAAGTAGTTTATTATGGGATTAAGATAATTTTCACGTACTTAATTTGTACTTATAATGCATTGTGTTAGATGAATATCAAATAAAATTCAGCCACATCATGTTCATCCTGACAGCAATATAGTGTAGTAGTACTTCACCCTTTAAAGGTGAGCAAATCTTTGCTCAACAGTGGAACATTAACATGTAGCTTTACATTTAATTCAAAAAGAATGTTTTGGATATTGTCAATGTGATATATATTGTGTATTTGAAGGAGCAATTTCGAAAAACGCGTTGCGTAATTTAAAAATCTCAAGTGGATAGAAATAATCTAAGCCGAATCTTATCGCGGCCGGAATTTACTTATCTCCGAGAGAACTGTGACGTTCGCGTTATTCTCCTTATCGTAACTTTATAACAACTATAAATCATTGAACATTTTTATTTATTTCGTATTAAAATAATTTTTGGCTGTAAAATTATAATCATTGTTGTATAAATATCAATATAAAAAACAACCGAAATTTTAAATGGAACTGTATAGGAAGTATTCCAATTTTTTTTTTTATTTTGACCAGAAATAATTGGATGGATGGTTAACAGATCGACTACTGATCAGAATTAGCAGATATTGTACTGCCGAACAGCAAATCTTAGTATTGTTGTATTTCTTTACTAAGGCACAATGAGCCAGCGTAAGTTCAGGCACAAGGGCTATAACATCTCAGTTCCAAGGAATGGCCAATATATCTTACAGCTCTAATGTTCAGTTGAATAATTGATCGTCCGTCTTTCTATATAACAAAATAAGATTCGTATAAAAACTTTATAATACTAGTAAAAGCCTGGAAATTTCCCTCTATAGTTCATCAGTCTAAGTCGTCCTCTCCCTTAGAGACCAGTTAGCACCTATTGGTCAGGAATATATTCCACCACGCTACTCCAATGCTGGTTGGTGGATTCATAGGAGGCAAAATTTCATTGAAATTAGACACATTCCTTCATGAATTGATAACCTCCTCCTTTTTGAAGTCGGTTGATGATATAAAAACTAAGTAATTTAAATTAAAAAAATATATAATTACTACGATAACATATTACAAGTAAGGCCGATAATTTGATATAAACAAAGCATTGTAGATACGTTTACACATATCAAACACACTATCACTTATAGATAACAAGCATCCAAAACTATTTTGTGTTACAATTTTCAATGATGTTTCCGAATTCTTTTAATTTGAGTAAAAGTGACTAGCAGCCATCTGATATTAACCGGTCTGTTGACTTTGGATATCACATTATACTTTCAATATTCTGACTGCAAAAAAGTAGGTTAACAATTCGGTTAAATTATTTTGTGTTTGTTACACTAGCCTTCATAATTTATGAACCAGTTTAGAAAATTCATTTTCGTTTGGGTGATTGATGGGTGCCTTTGGTCCAATTAAAATTTAAAGATTTTTTAGTTTTAATTTTATTTTACAAAGATTTAATTTCACGAGAATATTTGTTATATCTAGTGCCTGTAATTATTAAAAAATCAAAATCATAATGTGACAGCAAATCTGACCGACCAACCTCAGCCTGATGAAGATGTATTACTACATAAATGTAGAATTAACAGTCCCTTTTCTATCATTCTCATAATCCGATCACAGGACAATTTGTTAATTCAGGCGTGGGACCAAAGTCTATACTAACTTCAGCACGAGTATTTAACCAGATCGTCTAAAATTTTGCAAACATTATCATGTCGTTAATAATACAATCTACTCTAAATTTTCATTTGTTTTAGTACACGGATTTAATCAAATTTGAAGCGGTTTTTGCTAGCTCTATATTAAATAGAATTAAATTTAATTTACTAGGTCAGATTGTCGACGAATCTAGAAGTTATTCCACAAATTTGTAAAAGTCGTTTCGATTCGAAATTTAGAAGGAATTTGGTTGACATTACAACTATTTATAGAACCATATCATATTATAGTCTGGATAATGTAGAACCTTTTGACGATGGTCTGATTGTGGTATCGGAATGTGGTAAAGTGAGCTCTCTAATTATTATTAAAGATAAGTCGTTGGGGTTTAGGCTCATTTAGATTGTTTGGTAGATAACGAAACATTTCAAATAATGATGATCTTCAAAACAAAGATTTGGGATTGCTAATTGATACATTTACCGACTACAGGTATAGCAGTAGGGATTGTTTGGCCTTGGAATCAACCAAATGGAAATCTAAGGTTATTATATTTACACGTACTGATATCAGGTTAAGTACCATCAATAAATATAAGACAACATCACATACATTACTATGATCCCAATGTAAGTAGCTAAAGCACTTGTGTTATGGAAAATCAGAACTAACGACGGTACCACAAACACCCAGACCCAAGAAAACATAGAGAACTAATGCATAATAATAATCTACATTGACTCGACCGGGAATCGAACCCAGGAGTTCGGAGTGGCGTACCCATGAAAACCGGTGTACAAACCACTCGACCACGGAGATCGTCAAATTTACTTAAGATTACAATAAAGAACTTTGGCTATTCCCTTATAAATTATTTATTGATAAACATATTAACAACATATGTGACAAATCTGCTCCATGATAACAAATGTTCTATAGTAGCAAATGAATATAGTAATATTACAAATATTTTCAAACTTTCTATATTTTAGGCCTTGGTTAGTAGCATACTATCATGTAATAAGAAACATTTGAAAAATGAAAATCTCTGGCAATCAACCTTAATGTAATTAACATTGGGATCAATTTCCTTTAAAGTTGTGTATAAATACAACCAATTCAAAAGTCGCGTAGAAAGCTTATTACACGTGACAAAAATCTATCACTTGTATTAAAACCGTTTCATACAAAGCGTAACTATCAAATTTGACCTTGAAATTTTAGTCACAGTATGAGTACTACCTTACCCTCTAAAATTTATAATAGCACTTAATTCTTTTTCATAAGAATATAAACTTATTAAATACAATTTCTTAAATTGAACGCAATGCTGATTAAATTTAGTCGTTTCACCGTGATTATTATGAAAGTGTTTGCTTACCTGTATACACATGTGATCCGACATAAAGTGTGACCCGCACTCGGTGATTACAAAATATAATTGTAAATATATTAACTGATATGGACATCGCTTTGGGTTCACCATTGTATTCAGCGGACCTTCAGTGATAGTACTCATTATACTATTGCAATTTATCAAGTATTTATAGCTAGATATTCTTGCGTCTTCATGTGCGATTCAATTTAACATAAAGTTATTGTTCATTTTGCAGTATTTACTATAACTTGTTGATTTTGTAGTAAGCAGCTTTTGTGTTATTACGTCCTCGTTGGGAGGAACCCAAAGTGACAGCAGTGATGGCATCCGCGAGAACTGCGCGCGGCACTGGACGGTATTTCAACGACACAACGTGACTGTATTATTTTATGCACAAATCTAAAATAAAAGTAGTTTACGTTGTGTTACGTTACTCCTCATTACATCAGCTATCTTCCAGTGAAAGTCCCGTCAAATCAATCCAGTCGCTCCAACTATTAGCTGGAAGAAACAGCCAGAGAGAGGGAAATTGTAATAAATGTTTTTTTGCGTATATGTATAATATATGCATTACGTAAAAAGCGGTTATTTTAATATTATAAACATACACTAGAATTTTATTATATGTATCGTTTATAATATAAAATAGATAGTCTACCAAATGGGTCTCATCATGGGGCCACCAGTATTTATGTACATTGGATCTGAGTCACCAACATTAGGAATTAATAAGTTACTTAATATCTGTATAAGCAAGCGAACTGGAAAATGGGCCACCAAAGAGGAAGAAGAAACCACTGCCCGGGCACTGTAAGAAACACTAATATCGCTGAAGACCCGCAATCCCTTATACTAAGATGTTATGTCCCTCATGCCTTGAGTAACACTCGCTCGCTCACCCTTTAAACTGGAATACAACAATAATAAGAATTGCTATTTGGCTGAAGCAGATGAGATGAGCGGGTTACCAAAGTAATATTCAACAGGAATTACTATTATTATGCAAGTTTTTCCCGTTGCAATTATCTTTATTGAAGCGTTGAATTGAATTTTACTTGGTGGTAGGGCTTTGTGCAAGCCCGTCTGGGTAGGTACCACCCACTCATCAGTTATTCTACCGCCAAATAACAGTACACAGTATTGTTGTGTTCCGGTTTGAAGGGTGTGTGAGCCAGTGTAACTACAGGCACAAGGGGCATAACATCTTAGTTCCCAAGATTGGTGGCACATTGACGATGTAATTAATAGTTAATATTTCTTACAGCTTCATTGTCCATGGGTGACGGTAACCACTTACCATCAGGTGGCCCATTTGCGCGTCCGCCAACCTATAACATAAAAAGGTGTAATTAAAAATAGAATTTACACGGAATACGTGAATTATAAAAACTTCACGCTTAGCAATTTTTTTATCAAGTATTAATGTGATACTAGTTGTCTATAATCGATAATTTTATAATATCTATAAAATAATGAAGATAATAAGAACACGTACCAAAATACATTGGCACGAGTGTAAACTTTAAAATAAATAGAATAGATTGCGATGTGTGTACAACACATACACACATAATTGAGTAATAATTTAATCAATTAAAATTTTATTAAATTTCTCAAACAATGATTTTGATTGTTTATATGATGATGATGATAATAATTGTTTTCCATATAATCATAAAATATTTCGAAATAATATCTAATGTATTAATAACGTAAGCTGATTTTTATCCCACAGAACATGTGACGATAGCTGCATATAAAAAAATCGGTTATAGTGTAATTTTGAAACGCCGTAGATGTGCAAAAAAAGAAAAGGATTCTTGATTGCAATTTACTGAATTGTTACAATTTAACAAAGAATTAACGTTTGATTGCGGAAAAATCACTGGCCGGTTAGAAAGTAGTTTACGGCTGTATGGAAAAAAAAGGGAAAACGTAAACAAAATTATAGCACATTGTTCTCGACTAACTCCACTTTGGTCTGAACTAATCTATACTATAAGACATTAAAAAATTCATTTGAATAAAGGTTCATAATTTTAAAACCAATAATGTAGATGAGTAACTTGCAGCTTAAATTGCAATGAAATTAAATCAAAATAGAACATGTCAAAGGCTTCGAAATTCTTAATAAATCTTTTGAATAAAAGTGAAGTTTCGCGGGGGACCTTCTATTTATTTAAATAAAAAAAACATATCAGTAAATCTTAGCCTATACTTGTTGTAGATTTTTTAATTAATGCTACAAAATACTATACTTACTAAAGAACACAATGGTACGTAGATATTGGTACGTATTCATAATATTCAAAGAAAAAACGCGCCAACAATAGTACATTTCTGTCAGAAAAATTCTCGATAAAAAAGACATATTGACAGATTTGAGCCAAAGCCTTCGGTAGCTGCTTTTATGTAGCTGTATAAAACACTAGATCAACAAAGCAGTTAAGTCAAGCGTACTAATATAATAACTATCCTTATTCTTATATATAAACCTGCATTGTATAAAGTATTGTATCTCTCACTATTAAAGTCACAAAATATTCTCATAGTTACTCTCCGTTGCCTTGAATATTTGAAGCGTATTTTCTACGACAATATTTAACGATAAATTAAATTTCACTTACAAGACGTTACTGTTAAATATTATATATTATACTAGCGACCCGCCCCATCTTCGAACGGGTGCAATGCTGATACTAAATATACTACAGAATTTGTTTATTTACGTCATTACATTAGAAACTTCTAAAATTGTCAGGATTTCTCTACTATATTGTGCGTGTACTATACATATAAACTTTTCTCTTGGATCAATCTATATATTAAAAAACCGCATCAAATCCATTGTGTAATTTTAAAGATCTAAGCATACATAGGGATATGCTACAGGTTTTCCGATTACACAGAATTAATTTAACTGTTATGAAAAACATACTTTTCGGTTCTATGATAAAATTGTGCACATTTGTATGTATTTATATGTGTATCAAATGTGTATGTATTTATATTTGTAATTGCATACTCATTAATTCTGAAGCTCATGTAATTTAAAAATAAATTACGTAGTTCGTAGCTAATATGACAGTTTTAAAAAATAACCTTTTAGGCAACCAGGTTAACTCAATGGGTTGAGTTGAACTCATTCAATTAACAGATGAAGTTAAATAAAATATTTTTCAAAAGTCCTCAAAGCGCTTATAATGTAATTTAAGTTGACCGGTGTTTATAGTTGACCAAAAATATTTCAAACAAAAATTGAAAATTCGGAAAAAATATTTTAAATTAAATTTAAGTTGATGAATGGTATTCGTAGATGATAAAAAAGCGTGGAATTAATACCTGTTGACTTCCAGGCGAAATACATAACATACATATTATATAATTGTATTTAACTAAATGGTTGTATTTTTAAATGTTGAAAAAGAGTAACTACTGAGTTTGTTGCCGGTTCTTCTCGGTAGAATCTACTTTCCGAACCGGTGGTAGCTTCACTTAATTCAAACGATTCAAAAGTGCTTGTAAAAGCTTAAAGCCACTTGAATAAAGTTTATTTCGATTTTGATTTTGGTTACCATTTTTAGTGAAATTTTGTTGCTCGAATTCATTATAAGTCTGTAGCGTTTCTTAATTGACTGTTACAAGTTGAAAACGATATAAAATATTTACATCATGAAGTAGTGGGGCTTTGTGCAAGCCCGCTTGTGTATTCTAACGCTAAACAACAGGACTCAGTATTGTTGTGTTTCGGTTTGAAGAGTGATTCAGTGTAACTACAGACACAATGACATAACATCTTAGTTACCAAGTGGCGCATTGGCGGTGTAAGGAATGGTTAATGATTCTTATAGTACCATTGTCTATGGGTAATGGTGACCACTTACCATAAGGCCTATATACTCGTCCGCCAACATATAACATAGAAAAAACATTATCTTAAACCGTCTTAGTTTTAGCTTCGGATTAAAGTAAACAAAATATCACACATACTTTATATTCACAGCAAAAGTGCTCTCCAGCATATATTATGCGTTCGGAGGTTGCAATGTATTCCAACCACATCAGCACGTCTCGCGGTCTGCAAAATTAAACACAGTGACAACGATTTAGATACATTTTATCGTCGTATATTATACAAAACGTTTCATGCTGTTTCAGACACTACATACTATCTTTTATCGACCAGTCTTTAGTTATAAAGAAACGACTACTCCATCACATAACATGTACAATGTAACTTATAAAGACTGAAAATTTTCCACTATTAGGTTAAGGCCTCCACTTCCTTTGAAAAGAAGTTTAAGAGCATTAGCATTAGTTTCCTCACGATGTCTTCCTTCACCACACGCGATGAATTATAAACACAAATTAAGCACATGAAAATTCAATGGTGCTTGCCTGGGCTTGAACCCGCATTCGTCGGCTATGATGTACGTGCTCTAATCATTAGGCTATCTCGGCTCTCATTTCCACGATTCACCGCAATTATATTTTTCAATGATAGTTTCAAAATAAGCGCCTTTAATAAATACAAATTAATTTCCGAACGAAGAACTTAATCAAGAAACTTACAAATGACTCAGTTTTATATATTAGTATATAAATTGTTGCCAGAACTTTTCTTGTTACGTATATTTATTCAAATATTATAAACGCGTAAGTAACTCTGTCTTTACGCTTTCACGGTTCAACCACTGAACTGAATTCGCTGTGAAACAAGCTTGAAAGCCCAAGTATATATTTTTTTAATCGTAATGCAAACTGCGAGCGAATACTAGTACATTATGAGATAATTATAATAACCTTCTCTGTAAACTTTATATTAGACAGATATTATTACTTATCAAAAAATCGCTTTTACGAAAAAGTCGAGTCTGAAACTGTTTTTTACTCCATTTTTTTTATTAATGCAACAAATATGTACTTAATATTATAGTTCGAATTCATGTTAAATAAATACCTAATGTTACAAGTTAACGGCAATAATCTCTACAGTGTAATACAAAGTCGCATTCTACAAACTTGATCTTTTAATGGATTTTAATACGGCTCAATAAGTGTTATGTACATGCATATTATATGTAAGATAAATCCGATGATTACAAACTCTTGTGAACAAAACAAAGATTTTACTTGGTGGTAGGGCTTTGTGCAAGCCCGTCTGGGTAGGTACCACCCACTCACCAGTTATTCTACCTCCAAATAACAGTACTCAGTATTGTTGTGTTCCGGTTTGAAGGGTGAGTGAGCCAGTGTAACTACAGGCACAAGGGACATAACATCTTAGTTCCCAAGGTTGGTGGCACATTGACGATGTAAGGAATAGTTAATATTTCTTACAGCGTCATTGTCTATGGGTGATGGTGACCACTTACCATCAGGTGGCCCATATGCTCGTTTGCCAACCTATAACATGAAAAAAAAATTATTTTTAAGTAAAACTAAAAGGTAATAGCGACTCATTATAAAAAAATATGAGACAACATCACATACATTTCTCTGATCCCAATGTAAGTAGATAAAACATTGTGTTATGGAAAATTAGAAGTAATGATGGTACCACAAACACCCATACCCAAGATGACATAGAAAACTAATGGTAATCTACATCGACTCGGCCGGAAATAGAATCCGGGACCTCGGAGTGACGTACCCATGAAACCGGCGTACACATCTCACGACAAAAATTTGAATTCTAATACAATTTTGTATTCTAAAATTTAATTGTAAACTATCATCTTCAAAATATGTCAATCAAGAATATAAGTTTTTATGAGGATTTTATGAAAATTGACATCCGATATTCGTTATGTATGCATTCTACAAAACATCGCATACCACATTTTGTCATTTCACACTCGTGTTATGCGGTGAGTTTCGAATTTCATCTCACAGAATACTTCTACAGTATTAAAATGTTATGTTTTGTTGTCATTTCAAGTATGTCATATTCGTATTTAATTAAATGCAAGTTCTATTCGTATTCGTATTCGGATATACGTACATAAATGCTCTGAATAATTCAGATTCCATATCAAGGTGACAATTACTCTACAATTATATCTATAGAGTTATATGAGGAAATCGCTCTCATAGACGATAAATTATTAACAGCAAAATATAGATGTCTAAAATATGTACTATGTTATGACAATATAATTATATGAAATATAATCCCTTTTACTGTTGTTCACGACATAACTTGCGTACGACTTTACTGACTTTAATAAAAAAAATCTCTACTTTTGTAGACCATAGAAAAATGAGCAGAATATTGAATATTATCAGAAAACTCAAAAACGTTTTTGCCATATTTGCTAGTGTCCACGAGTCATCTGCTACGAATTCCGTGAGGCAAATATTTATTAATGCACTAAACAACAAAAAAAAACTACACGGGATAAAGTACGTAGGGTCAACTACTATATAATGCTAATGAGTAAAAATTCCAAACTACTTGGTAAATAGGCAGTCGAGAAAATTTCGAAATAATTACCTAATTGTTAATATGTTTCATCCTAACGTGAAAGTTTCCATACAAATTAATAAAGGATTTAGACATAAATACAAATAACTAATAATGTCACTGTGATCATTATTTAGCTACTCGTATCCATCTCCTGCCAGCCGTATTGCGTAAATCACCAGTCCACCGTGCCCGAGGACGTCCTACACTACGTTTGCCGACAGAAGGTATCCACTGTATAATACATTTCCCCAACTATTATCAGTTCTACAGCATACATGGCCAGCCCATTGGCTTCGATTCTCTGACGGATCTCCTCATTTCTGACGCGATCCCTCAGAGAAACGCCAAACCCTTTCCATAGCACGCTGAGCGACTTTAAACTGGTGGACCAGCCTTGCCGTGAGTGTCCACGTTTTGGCTCCGTATTTCATAACAGGTAGGACGCATTGGATCTTTTGAACAACTTAAAATCGCAATCGGTTCTGATAGAACATGTTCGTTGAACATGACCTTGGTTTTATCCAAGTTCATTCGTAGGTCAATGCACATAGAAGAATCAGTCAGCTCGCTTAGCATCTGTTGTAGGTCCTGCAGCGTTTCTGACATGATGACGATATCGTCTGCGTATATCAAATGAGAAATATTTCCCTATTGATGTTGATGCCACGTCCTTTCCAGTTCAGCGTCTTGAACATATCCTCCATTGCATTAGTGAACAATTTGGGAGAAATAACGTCCCCTTGTGTCACTCCGCGATGCAATGGGGATTGTTTGCTGATTCTGTACTCGGTCGGACATGATGGTGGATTCGTATAGACATCTCTTCACTTGGATGTATCGCCAATCAACTTGGTCCTTGAATTATATGTTTTATTTATTACTGCTTTAAGGTAGAGTCATTTTTTTGATGAAGAGATCAACGTCCTGTTCATCGTATGTTTTTCATACATATTCGCTTCCCCTACAGTTTCATGCTCCTATAGTTGCTCAATCGTGGTACCGAGAAAAGGAACAAAGCCTTGACTCAAGTTACTGCAGCTATTGATGTATAGTACTTAGTATACTTAAGGAATTTACAATATGGATATATTATTCTTTTTTATGCTTCAACGATTAAACTATATTAATTTTGCAATTATGAACATATTTCAGGATTTTGTGAACCCGGTATTATTGGAAATAAAATGAAAAAAAAAATTGCATAAAAACTAAAATATTATTTATATAATGTCCTTGTTTATTACTCATAATATGAGTTCATTTAGAGTTGTTTTAATTCCCTATTTATAATTAGACCCATGTACGTAAAATATAAAACTAAATAAATTATTTGAAATATTATTTTACGTATAGAACTTTTGAAAAAACTCTGAAAAACGTTTATATGACGTTTGTCGATATATTCGTATTAAAATCCTAGTGGATTTCATAGGGTTATATGATGCGTAAATCTGAAGTAGTGAATATATATGGTACGGGTAACACTGTAAATTGCTTTAGTTATCGAACTATAAATTTTACTTCGTTGCATTCAGATAAATACCTTCAACCCCTTAGAGCTACTCGTTCGAGTATGTTTCATTTGAAAGTAACACAGCATCTATACAAAAAGGTAATTGTGTTTTTATAATTTGACGGCCTTCATGGTCGAGTACACCGTGTTTTCATGGGGACGTATGGGTCCCGAGTTTGTTTCCCGGCTGAGTCGATGTAGAAAAATTTCATTAATTTGTCTATTTTGACTTGGGTCTAGGTGTTTGCAGTGCCGTCGTTTCTTCTGATTATCCATAACACAAATGCTTTAGCTACATACATTGTAGATAATTACTTGGTGATAGGGCTTTGTGCAAGCCCGCCTGGGTAGGTACCACCCACTCATCAAATATTCTACCGCTAAACAACAGTCCGCAGTATTGTTGTGTTCCAAGTATTTGAAGGGTGAGTGAGCCAGTGTAGCAACAGGCACGAGGGACATAACATATTGGTCCCCAAGGTTGGTGGCGCATTAACGATGTAATGTCATTGTCTATGGGTGATGGTGATCACTTACCATCAGGTGGCCCATATGCTCATCCGCCAACCTATTCCATATAAAAAAAGAGAAGTATACATAAATGTTGTTGGCCAATATTTATTTATTTATTATAAATGTAATTTTTAATAACGGAAAATTGGCAGCAAGAATTTTGAATATTTATTAAGGACATATTTGTACCGAAGTAACCCAGTGTAAGATTATGTAATTATTAATCGAAGATTGAGGGTTCAAAACCAGTGAAGCGCAATGGAGATGACGTCGTGACAGCTCGCTTTTCCAAAGATTTTCCTCACGATGAAGGCCCTTACCTTACCCAGATGTGGTTTAGGCTGTAATGTTATGTTATTTTTTCATTTTAATTTCCGTTCTATAATCATAAACTGAAATATATTTATATTTTCACTTTACATTTTTTATTATCACAACTAATCTCGTTGTACAATAATTTGTATTCCACGGAAAGTATTACGCGGCAAATCAATGCAAATCAAGGTCAATTAAAGGGAGCTGCCGGTTCAATTATTTGCCGGATTAACAGCTTATTCAGTGTTTATGTTACAGGCAGAAATTCTACATGAAATGCTGCGAGTATCCTAGACCTCAAATTCCTCAATCGCGTCAAATTTATCATAGCTTACTCCCAATGAAGAGAAAACTCGATCCTCCACAATAGATACTACCCACATATAGCTCTGGTATATCGAAGCGACTAGTACAGCTCATTCTTGTGGACTGTACTGGTCGTCTTCGCGTTTGGAATCCACTTCTACTTACCATCAGGTGGAGTGGAGTCATATGCCTACCCTGATTTCTATCCGTTTTTAATTTTGTATCTGCTTTTCTTGCTTCATTATAATATTTGGCGCGATGCACCTTCCATCTATTTTATCCAATCCAATGTTGCTTGACGACATACACATTACTTTCATACATTGAAATAATGCTCTCAAAAATAAGAGTAATCTAACATATTCCTTTAATAAAAGTTTACTTTTACGGGATTTTACCGGTCATATTGGTTTTGTCCGGAACAAAGTATTAACTGTAACATCTAATAAGCATGTTTTATTATACAAAATTCAATTCCAGTATATCTGATAAAAGAAATCGTCTTACAAATTATCAAAACAATTCAGTCTGACTTTGATGGATTGACGAACAAAGTTACAGCAAATATTGGTTGGTCTTATTTTTCAACGGCTGGAAAAAGCTTTTGATTTGTTTGATTTGTATTATCTTATACGAGTTATCCAAATAGTTATTGGAAACGGATTTCGTAGGCAAGGATTTAGATTACAAGGTTTTATTTTAGTCCGCCTTGTATTTTTCATTTGACTTATCCAAATATTATTGATTTTATTTTTTACCTAATGTTTTACATTTATATATATATATATATATTAATACATTTATTATCATAAGAATTAATAACATTAAATGCTTAAATATATACAAATATGAACTAAAACTAGTTACTGTATAAATCTTGACCACCTGGAATGGTGGCAAGAATACTATAGCAGCTTTTCCCCGTTGAAACCTAATGTTGACTTTTGTGAGTTATTAATTAATGGATTACCTGCCAAGAAAAGAATTATATTTGTTTGAAACTTGAAGTCCGTTTGGTGTTCATCAAGTACTGAAGAAAGCACCTGGTCGATTTTATGAAACTGGTTTAAAGATTTTCGGTCTCGTTCTAGCCAAATGAAAGTTGTCATCTGATCATAGATCTTTGTTATTTGGAATACACTATGTTATAGGACTAGCGTAGCTGCTGATCTGTAAAACAATTGACTACTCAAACCTAGAGGAATTATTTTATATTGAAGTCACGATCATCATATACTGCCATTGGAGTCCTATCATTATGACATCCTATGATAGTTTTATTCCAATTTTAAAAACATAAATACATATAAAAAGATGAAAACAGCACATTCCTATCTATCAACTAGAATTAATGAGCTACACAAAATAAAAAGAAATCCATTTAATATCTGGTGAAATCATACGTAACCTTAACCAAGGTTAAACAATTTTTAACCATAGTTAAAAATCGTTTAAAAACGAAATGTGTACAGAAAAAAATCGTACCAATATGAAGTGATAAAAATACAACACGTGGGGTTGCAAAATGAAATTGCGTGGTGTATTTTAGGCCGTGAAACCGACTGACCGGAAAGATTTAATTAACACTAACTAGTGGTCTGAACAAAGCACTGCTTCGAAAATTTGTTTTCAAAGAAACTTCAATAACTCGAAACATAATAGGTCTGTTCACTTTTTAATTTAGAATCTACAACAATATTTCAATATGATATTGAAATAGAAAAATCTCTTTTTGAGATTCTAAAGCATTAAGTAATAATATTTATCAATTTATTGATTTTTTTTCTTTTTTAGGACGAAGACCACTTTGTCGATTGAAACGAGGTAATATTATAATAATCTATTTAACCAATACAAATATGAAAAACAGCATCATAAATAATATTAATTTAAATATTTAAATCTATTTGCTCAACAGTTGCTTCAACTATCGCCGAGTAAAGTACAACAGTGTCGCCTGTTGCGTCGTAGCGCTACGCCGTAGCCGTAGCAGTTATCTCGCGGACGTCGGAGTTTCCGCGCGTAGTTGATGCTCCGTCGTAACCTATTTAGTTGCAATACGATGAAATATAAGTTACGGTTTCTAAGTTTTATCTAAGTTCTGACTTAATTTAAGTTTCTCGTGTTATTTATTCGAGACTTATGAATTTTCGAGTGTTAAGTTTTTTAATTAAAATATGATACTGAAAAGGAATAATTCTACAAGTTGGTAAGTTATTATATATGAGCATTAAATATATATACGTACATATATATGAATAATTTATCATAAAAAATTTTGACAAATAATTTTTTTTTTTAAATTATAAACATAATTGTTGCTCGACTGAGATTGATGTTAAACTATAGTATTAATCTACTACATTTAAAATGATGATCAGATTTGACGTCACATTTATAATTATTTTTAAAATTATAAGTAAACGACTATTTTTTATTTTTAAATGAGTGTAAATAATTTCTGCCTCTTAAATTGGAAATTTACTATCGGACTGATCACTCAAAATTAAAAAGAAATGAATTATCCATATTATTATAATATATTTTATACCGCAAGCAATGCATTCGATATATGTATGTCAAGCTTATCCTTTATATTATATTAGTATTGATTGACAATCCTGTCGCTATTTATGTATCAAAATGCATAAAATGGATTTATTACACGAAAACCACGTTCATAATACCATGATTATTATTAAAAAAAAAAGTTATTACTAAAAAAATATATATTTTATAATGATAATGATATTTGTCAGTTGTTATAGTTTTTAAAATTGAGTAGTATTTATGTATCCCATGTGTAATTAAATATCGTTTAATATATAAAGTCATTTTTAAAAATGTAATGTGTCAAATTAAGATATTATTTAATATACCGTTTTGATTTGTGCTTATTTTAATTATCACATCATTATAAAAATAATAATAATAAATAAAGCTGTGCCTTTAATGCGAAAAAATTATTGAATTTTGTGTTTAATAATTGTCATTTTCCACACGTGATAATTATTTTTTGTGCGTGGACTTTTAAGGGTTAAAATTTATTTTTTATAGTATAGGTTGACGGACGAGCATATGGGCCAGATGATGGTTAGTGCTCACCAGTACCCATAGACAATGCCGTTGCAGGAAATATTAACTATTCCTTAAATCGTCAATCCGCCACTAACCTTAGGAACTAAGATATTCTGTCCCTTGTGCCTGTTACACTGGCTCATTCACCCTTCAAACCGGAACACAAAAATACTGAGTACTGTTGTTTGGAGGTAGAATAACTGATGAGTCGGTGGTACCTACCCAGACGGGGTTGCACAAAGCCATACCACCAACTAAATTATATTTATTATTATATCACATATCTTTATGAATCTATTCAAATAATGATATTATATACGAGATATAGACATTCACGGAAATAACACATATTAAAACATATATATTTACAACCTCACATTTTACCGACGATTTTTATTATATTATGTCCGGGTGAGTGAAAAGGTCTATGTTGTATTTGCATTGAAAAAAGTCAAGTGGATGCTGAACTATGAAACCTTTTTCACTTATTTTTCCATCTCACTCATGCTAAAGAGATGGCGCAATAGTTAGGATACATAATAAAAAAAAAGTTGCGATTTCCAATCCGAGTCAGCACCAATGCAATTTCATGAGCTTTTTCTGTTTTTAATCCATCTACGGCTATAAATGAGAATCAGCATATGTCGAATAGAAAATGCTCTCTACTCGCATTGTAGCAGCGTAGTTGAATAAGCTTCGAGCTTTCTCCTCTTGTGTAGATGAAGCTTTAACTCAACGCTTTAGTTGGTTTAACTTATCTTTGAAATTGGAAGTAGCAATTTAAAATAATGATGTTTGGCGATCGAATATTTGATACTTAGAAACAACAACAACAACAGCCATTAAATTTCTCACTCCTGGGCTAAGACCTCCTTTCTTTGCGGAAAAGGTTTTTGGAGCATATTCCACCACGCTATTCCTGCTGGAATGGTTCCACCATTATTTAAACGTTATATATGAACAACAAAAATAACAACAACAGACTGTAAATTTCCAACTGCTGGATTAAGGCCTCCTCAATCTTTGAGGTAAAGGGTTGGAATATATATCACGACGCTGTTCCAATGCGGGTTGGTGGAATACACATGGGGCTAATTTTTAATGAAA
Organism: Vanessa cardui; assembly: GCF_905220365.1. NCBI lineage: Eukaryota > Metazoa > Arthropoda > Insecta > Lepidoptera > Nymphalidae > Vanessa > Vanessa cardui. Next base: position 2,236,717 of record NC_061131.1, read on the forward strand.
TTAGACACATGCAAGGTTCCTCACGAGGTTTTTCTTTGCCGCCGAGCACGAGATGAATTATATGCACAAATTAAGCACATTAATATTCAGCGTTATTTACCTGGGTTTGAACCACTGGATAAACTCGGCTCTAGCGTATTTACAACTTTTACAAATCCGTCTGGAATCTACCCAAATTGTCTTGCACATAACCACACATCTTCATGCGTCTCCCAATCAACTGATTACTATTTCACCCTGTACAAAGCTTTTCTCTACATACTTAATGATCTCCAGTATACCAAGTTTAAGATTACTTTCTAATACCATACCATTTTCATCTTACCATATATAGAAAACACATTTCTGTACAACCAAAACACTTCAATTTTAAAGCGATACCATAACTGATTTCAATAAAAATAATCCAGCTATTAGTTATAAATGTTGAAACTCTACATAACTTCAAAAAGCACAATGGAAAATTAGTGAGAGCCTATTCAATTCATAGATCGACCCTTTTCTAGCCCTCATCCTTAGTCTATTTTCTTATTTAAGGTCTATCCCCACTGCTTAGAAACCCAAGTAATCCAACAAATGACAAAGATTAAATCTTATATTGTTCTCGCTGACAAAGAGAAAACGGTATTTCAAACAAAAAGCTTTAAATGACGAATTTGAAAACATTAAAGAATTTTTATTTTATTTATTTCAATGCATAATCACATTTTTAAGCAAATTAAATCAAATAGAAGTTATGAATATTAAAAATGTAAATTACAATCCCATCAAAACAATACTTGTCAAAAAAATCAAGTCTCGCAACTCAGTTGTTCTACGGTAAAAAGTTGTGATATCCATGTAATACCAAGTCTTATCCATGTAATACTTAAGCGATTTCCCGTATTAATTAAATTATTTAGTACAGTGCAGTTGCATAAAGCAAAGGTTTATTTGGCACCAACTATCCGATCTTAAAATTAGTATTTTTTATTTATTTTTTAGGTAGACACAAACGATGTTTAACGTCCACGATAACATAGCCTACATTGAAAAATTCGCTTCTACTTCCAGTTCTTACATAGATCTGGATTTCTTTTTAATTGTTTTACTGTTCGCGCTGTCACTTGGAACTTCGCAGACAAATCGACAAGGCTTCCCTCAAGCTCACTCTAAGACATTGTCTGCGAGAAAATATTCTTAATGTGTTTTAATTTTCTAATGTTGTGTTTCTAAACATACATTAATAATCTATTTGTATGTTTTTTTTTTTAATTATAATATAACTAAAATAGTAAAGTTAACATATCTAATACATTTATTTTAAACTTCTTAAACTGCAGGTTTTTTTATGACATTTAAGTAGCACCATTCAAGTAAATAGGCCAACCGATGTAAGTTATCACCACTGGCCGTAGGCATCGATACTGTAATCATTCCTAATAATCAATGCGCCACCAACTTTGGAATAACTAATAGAAATTCCAAAAATGTAAACCTAATTTAAACAGAGTAACTACAAGAAAACACTATAAGTAAAACATACTATTTTATTTTCATCTTCTTTCAATTTATTTATTTTCATACTCTTGTCTTTTTGGACCCAGGGGAACAGTTTTAATTTATCTGTTACTGTAATAAAGTCTTAAATATGACAAAAATACATACGAAATTAAACAAACTTAAACGTACTGTATGTACTTAAGGCTGTCTGTAATTAAATGGAATCGTAAATCCGTCATTGTTCAACGATTAAGATATAATTTACATATCTACGGCTTAACCGGCTCAATATTAATCTTTACAAATGAGGTTTGATTCTATCTGTTTAGTGTTGCTAGTTTTACATACAATGAAACGTCATAACTTGTCTCAATCTATAATAATAATAGCTATCAGTATATTTTCCACTGCCAGTCTAAGGCCTCTTCTCCCGTTGAGGACTTCTTCTCAAAGGGAGAAGAGGCCTTAGAGGCTAGGAGTATATTCTACAACGCTGCGCCGGTATGTTGGTGGAGTTACATCAAAATTTTGTTGAAAATAGACACATGCATTTTTCCTGACGATGTTTTCCTTCACCGCCGAGGTCGAGATGATTTATAAATAAATACTAAGCACATGAAAATTAATTAGTCCTTGCCTGGGTTTGAACCTACAATCATCGGTTAAGATGCACGCATTCTAACCACTGGGTCATCTTAGCACTCGATACGATGATAAGCGACAATGTAATGTGACCCATGAGCCTTGTGCCAAGGGCATTTATTACCTTTTCATGAAATTATCTTTTTAAACCTTGTGTCACTTTACTTAAAACCGATAAAGTTATTGATGTCATAAATACTTAAGTTTATGACCAATTTTATGTCGTAGTCATTAATACCTTCGTTAATATCTCAGATTATATAATGTTCAAATATTTGCATAGGTCGTGTGTGTCTTTGTTCTCGTCAGATACCAATTCAGCGTTTGGGTACAACTTGGCTTTGCAAAATTGAGTTTAACTGTACATTAAGTATAATTTATTGTTATTGATATTTTTAATATGTGTAATACAAACGAAATATCTGTCGTTTAAGGGTTCTATGTTTAAAATTAGATTTTTCAAGGTCATTCGTATATGAAGATTTTTCGTCTATCTATCTGTCTGTCTGTTTGTTTCGGCTGTTCTCTGGAACGATTGGAATTTGACGGGAATTTCAGTGGCAGATAGGAGATAGGGAGTTACTTAGGCTACAACAATAACATTTTTGTTATAATCAAACTCGCAGAAATCAAGACGCGAGTATAGCTGGTCTAAACTACTTAACGAGATGATTTTGTTGTAATACCGAACTGAAAATATAACTACTAAGTTTAATAATTTATGTACATTTATGTTCTAATGGGAACCATAATTCAGGCAGATTTGTATAAGTACAGCGCTTCTTTAGAGTTTTTAGCTTATTAAAATGCAAAAATTCAACATTTCCTATTGTCCTTTTCCACATAACATTTTCCTTGATATCTTCAGGTGTTTCCAGGTACTTTTATGAATACTTCCACTATCATTGGTGTTCGAACATTTACTCATCAACCATATTAAAAAAAAAGTAACACAATGACCTCGCGAGCTCACATATGTTCAAAAAAATAGATAACATTTTTTGTTTGTTATAGAGTATCTATAGAACCGGCAGTTTTTTATTGAATCTCAATAGGGAAACTCGGTAAGCTACAAGCTGTTTAAATTCGCTCATCCCAGCAATAGCGTTTCCATTGCGGTCAAGCCACGATTTACCATTCTGCCGTCCTGCAATGTATTTTAACAAGTTAATTTGGTAACTTAACCAACAGCGTCGGTTGCCTGGAAGAGACCGCTATGTAGCGGTAAGGTTGCCAAAATTATACGCTTCTATTATGCGTACAATAAAATATAAAGTAAAGTTTATTCCTTTAACTTTTGAACCAGAAAATACGCGGAACCCGAAAATACTGTTGATACTGCGGAGAACAGTTCTTTCCATTGTAAAACGATCCCACATGATTTGGTAGAGCGAGTATTTAAAATGGATACACATAGTATTCATAGTAATACAAAACAAATCTCAAATAGGTTCTAAAAGTAGATTGTTTAAGGTCCTTCGTACATACCTCGTATTAATAATAATATTTATTTTAGATATTTATTGATTATTATTTAAGTTACATAACCTTTAAATCTACGGTAGTAAAAAATAAATTGAGATAAAAATACACATACAAATATAAAACGAACAGTTTCGGCATATAAGTTATTACTTATTGCCCTTTAGTTTAATCCAATGGTCTAAAAACTCATTCACATTGTAGAGACATGGGTGAATAATTAATTCACATAATTTAACAAGAACGAAAAAAGGTATTAAGTTAATCATATCTATGACGTATCTGAAGGAATTCACTGCACATGAAATGTCAGACTATTATGTCTGATACGTATATAAGATGTACGTATCACGAGTGACGTCACGCTGTCAGTCTGCTGTCAACATTTCACGAGTGAGATACGAAATTAATTCTTTCGGAATCGCCTTAAGCGTTCCCATTGTAATATTTTATTCAGCTCAATACATAGCCACAGATAAAAAATAATGTCAAGAATAAAATATAAACTAAAGTTTTCGTTCTGTGACCCTTTCTATTTCAAATTTATTTAACGTTTTTTCACAAAGGCGGTCTCGTTCGATTTGACAAGGGTATAGATTTCTGTTGAGAAATCGAAAACAAAGATATCTTTAAATCTCATAAAATATTAATTCAACTGAAACCTGTGACGCTTAAACTTGTTCAAAGCAGTGCATTGAAAATAAATCATTAAAAACAAAACTTTATAAAGGGAACTCCAATTCTTTGTATCGAGTAGACAGTGGAAAATATTCGCTATAAATTTTAATTAGAACGATCTACATTTCATCTCTATAGCAAAGCTATCCCCGCAACTTTATTCATTATTTCTTTTTAAATCCTTTCAATAACTTCAATTATTTCTGGCTATAAAATTTATGATAATATTTACAAAGACCATGAACAACTGGATATGGATAAAGTTATTGTAAAAATTTAAGTATATATTTATATAATACAATTGTTCGTATTTTGAACCGTAATGGTTCAGTGGTTAGAACGCGTGCATCTTAAGTGATGATTGCAGTTCCAAACCCAGGCAAGCACAACTGAATTTTCTGCTTACAATAACTTTCGTGATCGTCGGCGAAGGCAAGCATCGTGAGAAAACCTGCATGTCTCTAATTCCTATTAAATTTATCAGACCTGTATCCGCCAACGAGTATCAAAGCATCGTGGAATTAGCTCTAAACCTTCTAAATCATTTTTATTTAATATAATATGATTTAAATAAATTTTTGTGCTTAATTGACGTGTAGTATAAATGTAAATATATATGTACGTGTGTATTATTTTATTCTAATTAGCGTCGAGGCTAGTTACTAGGCTGGGTATTTCTGACGAAATATTCTCACCAACGGTCACAAAGGGATCACGACGATTCTGAACATGAGAGACTTGATGTTGTATCTATGTTTTCGCACACATTTAAATGTATAAAAAGAGTTTAACGCACACATTTACATCTATGTATACGTATAGTATGTCGTATTTGTGTGAATGTGAATTGAATGTGTGCGTTAGTTTATCTGATTCGTCAAAGTTATCAATAGATTTTGTTTTTATTTCCCGATCAGTCTTGTTACAGTTTAATAGTATACTCGTATATAGAGAGTTATCGTGTTACATGAATAGAGATCGTGCAGCGGTTACGTAATAAAGGGATGTGCTGCGTTATGGTTTAATAACCGAAGCACGTACGATTACCACGATAGACAATATTACTTTTAATTTGAAACTGTATCTGTACATAATACCTTTTTTATTGCTTAACCTTAATCGAAATATTGCATTAAGAACTATATCAAACTAAAAAGGTATTCGTCTTTTAGTGAAATCTCAGAATAGTACCACTTACTAACTTTTTTTTGAAATTATATTTAAAACACATGAAACAAATATTGTGAGCCTAATTAATTCAAAGAAAGTATTTATATACATCATATACTCTACTGCCAAACAGCTATACTAATTATGTTGAGTTTGAAAGGTGAGTGAGTCAGTGTAACAGACACGAAGATATCTTAGTTCCAAAAGTTGACAGCAATGTAAGAAAGGGTAGGATATTTATTTGAGCCGTTCATGGACGAGGATGACTACTCACTCTCAAATGGACCATTTCCTTGTCCATAATATACGTTATATTATGGACTGGCAATAGCAATAGCAAGTGATGAAAAAACACAATACTAGTTATTGTGTTTTTTCAGAAGCCCGAGTCGGATTTGAACCGATAAATTCAGGATATTGTTCTAATAGCCTCATAAGACAATAAGGAATGACAAATAATTTATTTGGTGGTAGGGCTTTGTGCAAGCCCATCTGTGTAGGTACCATCCACTCATCAGTTATTCTACCGCCAAGTAACAGTACTCAGTATTGTTGTGTTCCGGTTTGAAGGGTGAGTGAGCCAGTGTAACTACATAACATCTTAGTTCACATTGACGATGTAAGGAATAGTTAATATTTCTTACAGCGTCATTGTCTAAGGGTGATGGTGACCACTCACCATCAGGTGGCCCATATGCTCCTCCGCCAACCTATACTATAAAAAAAAAAATAATAATAAGGCCGTCGACTCATGCAGAGTACACAAAGTATGAATATAAAAATAATTCACTCAATAAAAAAGTTTAAATCAATTAATTGCTATTCATACGATTCTTATGAATTATAATTCACGGACCAACTTCTGAATTGGACAATAAACATTCTTCAACAAACTTGATCTCGTTAAATAAAATACGATATAGTTAAACAGGGGAAAGTAAAACATTTTGTTAGGGGAAGTTTTTAAAAGAAGAATGAAGTTTATTGTATGCTTACATTCGATCTTGTTTGGAAAGCGATTATAATCTAATTTGTGAAACCTACACCCAAGTAGAAAGTTTAATGTTATTTGATGTTGGTGATTAATGTAAAAATAAGTTTTATTTAATTGGTTGATAGCATCCTAGACATAACTCTTGGACTCAATAATTTATTGCGCATTAATAGTATAGAAAATTACTATTATTAGATGTAAAAATATAAATATATGTACATTGGAAGGAATTTAAAAAATTACCATCTGTTGTCGGCATTTTATTACCTTATAAAAAATATATTTATCTCAAATTCACAATAAGAATAGGGTGTGGACTTTAAAAATCGTAAAGAAATTGTTTTGTTTTAACAAAACAATATTTTCTAACCGGTTCCATTTAGTAGATTATAGGCAGATTTCCATCTAAATGTTTAATATATACTATTTTTATGCGAAAGTAACTCATATCTCTTTGTATATTACTATTTCAAGGTCAAACTACAGAACGGAATATGAGGATATTTGATACTTTTAAGCTTGAACTTAAAGAGTATGAGCCACTAATTTATTCATAAAAGCTGATACGATATGATGAAACTAACCCAACGACACCTAATCACCCAGTTCGTCGGTTGACGTGTTAGGATATTAAGCGGGGGTCAGAGTAAAAATAATTATTCGAAACTCCGAAACGATTCCCATAACAAACTTTACAAGTTTACAAACTTTTAATAATATTTATGGTCGAATTAATACCGAATCATGTAAAATTTCCATTTATAGTTGTAATTTTAAAAACCAATATATTTTGATTTGTAATTTACCCTGCGGCTTTACCCACGAAATTTATAAAACACCAACTCCCATACTCCGTTTTACTCCCTTTGGGGTTGAATGTCACAAAATCCATTCTTAGCGGATATCTTCACCCTAAAAGAAATTTTCCTGTCATAATTCAACTTGGTAGGTGTTTTAGTTTCTGAGATTTCATGATTAATCACTGAGTGGTATTTTGCTTCAATATATATAGGTTTATTGTATATCAAAGGCTCTGCTAAATGTTCGTAAAGTATCACTTCGTATACAAAGGACCCCCAACATATTACGATGTTAATTTAAATAGTTGAAACTTCAAAATGTTCATAACATACCATTATCACTTCAAACTTAGCTCCATCGCAGTGATTGACCCAGTGACCTAAACATAATATCTCTTGAGATAAACGCATACAAAGCAACAAGTTCTCACTGTACAGCCTCTTTTTACTTATGAAACATTAAGTTTATTTGCACTAGCGTTTGCAATGAACACGTTCTACTTTTGTATCGTGCTATAAAGAATAATATGATAAATCTTATTGGTTTATATTGGATTAAAGTCTGCAGCAACAAAATTTAACGGTACTTAACAATAATGAAAAGCATTGTGCTAGGTATGAATATAAACAAAAAGACTTTATGCTTGCATTCTCTCTTGCATCGAGTATGGTTGCGTAAACCTGGGCGCTGATAAGACGATATAAGGATAAAATGGCGAAATGCAAGAAAGCTATGTCAGGAGTACAGATATACGATTTAAAACTAAAGTAACAATATACTATTTCGCGTCGACCAAAACAAGTGGAAACGTACAGGGTATCTTCTACGCAGTAAATCTGAGAAATTGAGCAAAAAATGAAGGCAAATAGTCTAGATTTCGAGAGATGCCTCTAGAAGCCAAGGTTGTCAATCGCAAATATGTCAGAATAACCTAAAATTACATTACTCTACTTTCCTAAGTAGAGTCTTAGATCCTAATGCCTTTTAGATCCTAATAAGCTTATGTCGTAAGGCACACCGATGGAGCAATTTTTAAGTTTTTTTATGAACTACAAAATAAACATACAACAGATTTTTTAATGTCAAGTTCAATTATTTAGTTATAAAGGATCTATTGTTATTATTATTATTTATAATGGTCACCATCGCGGATAGACAATGGTGCTGGAAATTTTTCGTAATATTAATAGCAGCTAATATTAGTTTTGTGACTGACCTGAGATTTGAGGCCAAAATCTAAGGGTTTGCAGACCACTACTAGTCACAATACCAACAACGATTAAAGAAGTATAATTTTTATCATAGACTATATTATCTTAACTAATTTATATTTAGAACGCATTCACATGCGATCCATCCTCCGACTTCTACAGTAAAATCCCATCTTTTATTTAACAACAATGAGTCACATCTGCGAAGTAAAATTTTAAACTGGATCTAACAGTTCGCGCAACATTTCAAATTTAACTGAATATTGTTTATTTTTAGATATAGATATAATTAAAGTATCTTTTCTTTCTGTCATGTGATGGTGTCAGGTTTAAGTGAGATTTTAAATTAATATGGCTACTTTCATTAGTACAGTTATTTAATACGGAATATTTACCATGTTTCGAGATTATCTACGATGTCGCGGGGACAAAAAAAAACTTTGTTGGTTAAGCAAATTTAATTGAGAAAAAAAAAAATTATAAAATAATCTGATAAACAAAATGATTTTAATTTACATAAAAAATAATCATCAGGGGTGAGGTCGTTGACGGTATCTGGTCATGGACATCAACAATTTAAAGCTAATATTAATGAGTTGGCATCTTTAAATTAAGAACGGATAAAGCAAGCTCAAACCCACGAATGGAATACATCAATAAAAGCCGTGCAACCAAAATAGCGGCAGCAGCAGAAGCAGCAGCACTGGACATGCAGCAATTCCTCCGACGAAGCAGATGCTCGAACTCAGCAACAATTCTCAGCTGAGTCCGCCCAGCAACACCGTAGTACTTCAGAATATACTTTATTTAAAAGTATATATGTATATAAATACATATAAAAAAAAAACACTCCCTGTGAACAAAACAACTTATTACCTATCTTGCATAAGCACTAAGAAGGTCCTAAGAATGCCTTAGACACAGGTACAAGCAATAAAGAGTTATTAAAATTCAACAATAACTCACAAGATTGAAGCTATTGAATTGGATATTTAAAGTGTCAAAAATGTACAAATTATTGCTTAATTTGCAATAACACAAAACGGAAAATCAAGAACTATATTTATTTTTACGAAATAGTGCCTCTAAGTGATTTAAATCACTATAGGATTCGACTTAGGTCATCCAATACATGGACAAGGTCTATGTTCAGGTTTTGAGTAAAATATGAAGAAATTAATAGAAATAATTACTGAGCCATGTAGGATATTGATTAACAAAGGTAATTAATGCATGAACTCACCTCAGGAGTGTTTAAATAAATGAATATTCGGCAACGCCTGTCAAATAATGCACGTGGCCGGTATTATACGACGACTGGAATTTAACGAAAAATATGATTAAATATCATTCTAAAAACCACTAATGTGCCTCGATTATGCAAATATAAATTGTTTTACTTACGGTTTAGTAGCCTAAACCTCTTAAATATATATAATATAATAGCTTGACGACGTAGGTAACCCTCCGTTTACGTAAGTATATAATTCGTGTATAATCTGAAACGAATGCAAAACCAATATACGAAATGTAGAAACAACATATGATATTCCAATATTCCAGAATATTCGCTGAATATACTCACGAATAAAAATGATTATATCGTTTTAAAATACACAAGTGTCGGTATGCGACCGGCGCCTGCACAACGATAGAATGACGACGCAGAAAACGCAGTGTTGCCGTTCCACGAAATTGACAGATAATAAAGACAACGACGGTTACGGTTCAAAAATCGAAGTTTTGTTATAAAACCGATAAATGTTTATAAAAATAAATACTATAATTTTAATAGAAATAAATTATTGAAAAATTAAAATTTTTAGGGTTACAGTACCCCCTTCCCCTGTTAAAGAATTCACGCAGGGAATTCGTCGGATGCCCTCATCCGCATCATCACCACAGAGTAAACTGGAAAAAGAGAGAAAAAACCACAACATCTACGAACATCAACATGGAATTAATAATTCCTCAACATCAACCAACTGAAACAAGTATAAATTCGAACTTCGCTAACGGACTGCGTAACAAAGTGAATTCAACTTAGCCTAAGTACAAGAATACGCATAAGAACTGAAAACAATAATCATGTTTGCAGTTTTAAGCAAAACACCAATAATATCACTTTGAAACTGTGAACAAGTCTATACATGTAAACAGTTCAAAAGCAAAAATTACACTACAGCAATTACAACCTAAATTAAAATATGCTAGTCTTCTACACTACAGCAATTTACTTATAAATCTAACAGTTCTACTGATGGTTCCATAACTCACTGCTAGTGAACCATAATCACTTAATTCAGAATAACCTAATTAAACAAAGAAAAACTTACTGCACTATATTCAAAGTAACAAAACCTAAACACAATTCAAACTATACCAAAGAAACCATTCATCAGGGCAAATCTTACACACTAAAATAATCTTTACAGCCCGGATTAATTTTATAGCAACGAAACCTAAAGACAATTCAAACCATTCTAAAGAAACAAAACGTCAGGGCAGATGTTACACACCGAATAAACTCAGCGGCCCGGACTATTTTACACTAACGAAACCTAAAGACAATTCAAACCATTCTAAAGAAGCCAAACGTCAGGGCAGATGTTACACACCAAATTAAGCTCAGCGGCCCGGACTATTTTACACTAACGAAACCTAAAGACAGTTCAAACCATTCTTAAGAAACCAATCGTCAGGGCAGATGTTACACACCATATTAAACTCTGCGGCCCGGACTATTTTACACTAACGAAACCTAAAGACAATTCAAACCATTCGTAAGAAACCAATCGTCAGGGCAGATGTTACACACCATATTAAACTCTGCGGCCCGGACTATTCTATAGATCAACTACTTAAAATAATAAAAAAAACGAAACAACTATTCAACTACATCAGCACACTTAAAATCTTTTATATGCCACTTCCCAAGGTACTTTCCCTTATCATCTTCTAGCTCATACACTAAAGGAGATAATTTACGAATAACTTTACATCGTTCATACTTAGGAGCTAGCTTAGCGGAAAAATATTTCGGAGCTGAACTTTGTTTGTATGTTCGCTTCCAAACAAAATCACCAACCTTAAAACTAATATCCCTACGACGCTTATTATAATATTTAACGTTTTTATCATGAGCTTTCTTCAACTCATTTTTAACATTAGCAAAAACATCTTTCAAACTACACAACTTATCAACATAATCGTTACGCGAACCAAACGTCAAACTGTCTAGTTCAGAAAAATCTGAATAAACTTGACCATCAACGATAGCTTCACGACCGTGAACTAACATAAATGGAGTAAACGAAGTAACATCGTTCACTGAAGTATTAATCGAAAATTGAATTTTCGCTATATTGACATCCCATGTACGATGATCAGAACCCACCAAAGAAGAAACAGCAGTCATAACTGTACGGTTATAACGCTCAACAGTATTGTACTGTGGACAATACACAGGACCTAAATGAATTTGCGGAATATTATATTTATTAAGTAACGATTGTAATTCATTACCTACAAACTGCGAACCATTATCAGCAATAACTGTTTGGGGAATACCATGAACCAAGAAAACATGATCTTCAAGCCGTTGTGCAATAACTTTGCCCGAAGCTCGCCTCAAGGGAAAAAGTAAACAATATTTAGTAAAACAACAGACCACAACAAACAGAAAAGTATTTTGCTGTCGAGACATAGGCAGTGGACCAACTAAATCCATGCTGATACACTGAAAAGGACGACAACAAACCTTAGGGCTTCCAAGCAAACCCGGAGTAGCTTGATTGGAATATTTATAAGCTTTACAAATACTACAACGTGACACATAATCAGATACGTCCTGATACATACCAGGCCAATAAAAACGAAGTTTAACTTTTTTATAAGTTTTTTCTATGCCAGGATGAGCAGCTAAAGTGGAATCATGGTTAGAACGAATGACATCTTCTCTTAATTCTTTCGGTACTACCTCCTTCCAATTAAAATCACTACTAAGAGAAGTTTTACCTTTAGTGTAACGATAAAGTTTATTATTATTAATTTGAAAATTTGGACATGTCTGGGGACGCTCCTTACAACGAATAAAAATATTATTATACCAAGAATCATTCGTGGAACCAGAAGTAACACTAGAAACAGGAACAGAACGTGATAAAGCATCTGGTACAATATTTTCAGAACCACGACGGTGCTCAATTGAAAAATTATATGGAGATAAACGACATCCCCAACGCTCCAAACGACCAGTAGGATTCTTCAAATTTAAAAACCATTTTAAACTAGCGTGATCCGTAATAATTTTAAAAGGTTTACTGCCTTCCAAATAAGGTCTAAAATGTTCCACAACATGAACGACTGCCAAAGCTTCACGTTCAGTAGCTGAGTAATTTCGTTCTTGACTATTCAAAGACCGACTACAATATGCAATTGGATGTTCTTCGCCGTCAATATTTTGAGTTAACATGCCACCTATACCAAATTCAGAAGCATCCGTATGAACGATAAAAGGTTGAGAAAAATTAGGACAAGCTAAAACAGGTGCAGTTGTTAAAGCATTTTTTAACGCATTAAATGACTCTTCAGCTTTAGGTGACCAAGAAAAAGGTAATGCATCCTTACGAGTGGATGTTAAAGCATTAAGTAGACCTGCAATATTGCTAAAATTTCTTATAAACCGTCTATAATACGAAGCTGTTCCCAGAAATCTCTTAACATCTTTACGACAAGTAGGAGTTGGAAAATCTATAATTGACTTAATCTTGTCGGGATCAGTTCTTAAACCTTGTTCGTCAACAACATAACCTAAATACTTTAATTTCTTACGAAAGAAACAACACTTCTTTAAATTTATGGTTAAATTACCAGATTTTAAACGATCAAAAACCTTTTTTAAAAGACTGATGTGTTCCTCAAACGTCCGACTAATAACAATAATATCATCTAAATAAATGAAAAGTTTACCATGAAATTCTGGACCAAACAAACGATCCATTAATCTTTGCTGAGTAGCAGGAGCAGAAGTTAAACCAAAACACATAACTTTAAATTGAAACAATCCACGATTCGGGACAGTAAAAGCCGTTTTTTCTTTTGAGGCTAAATCTAGAGGAATCTGCCAGAAACTCGATTTTAAATCAATAGACGAAAGATAACGAGAATCGCGTAAATTATCTAAAATATATGTTATATAAGGAAGAGGATATGCATCATGCTTAGAAACTGCGTTCAACTTTCTACTGTCTAAACAAAAGCGTAATGTTCCATCAGATTTAGGAGCCATTGTAACTGGATTATTCCACGGACTGTTACTCCTTTCTACCACATCCATAGCTAGCATCTCATCTAATTGACGATTCAACTCGGCAAGCTTATCTTGTGACATCATATAATATCTTTGCTTGATGGGCGCAGCGTCTCCTGTATCAATCTTATGAGTTATAAGATGTGTTCTACCTAAACCCTTCTTCTCCGACGAAATATCTTCAAACATTTTATAAACCATATTGGCCTCATGCTTCTGTTCTTCAGACAAGGACTCAAACGGGTGTAAACAATTAACTGCAGACACAGCAAAATCCTTTGCAGCACAAAAAGAAACAAGACAGTCCTTCTCCAACAAAGCTAATACATCCGGCGCTATATTAAATACTTTCCAAAAATTAATTCCAAATATTAAAGAAGATGATACTTCGGGTATCACATAAAATTTAACAATACGTGTCACATTGTTAACGGTAACGGGCAAAAACATATAACCGGCAACATCTGAATTGGAACCATTTGCCGTAACAATACTCTGCAAATCATCTGAAGGATGTAAAGTACCTAAACCAGAAAAATAATCAACCGCACTGCCTCCTATTATAGAAATTTCAGAACCTGAATCCAACAAACCAGAAACAGATAAGTCATAAATTTTAACTTTAAGATAAGGTCTAACGCTAGAATCATTGGGTAATGAATTAAGGACTGCCGACACTTTAGTTCGATAAGAATTGAAAAATAATTTTACTACACTACACCAATCTTTCCAATCTTTTTCATCGAAATTGGGATGACAGCCCTTCCTTACAACTTTTTGAATTGTTAGAATTACATTTGGGACAGGTCTTAATCGTCTTCCCCTTTTCTCCGCAACGAAAACAAACAACCTTAGGTGGAGATTTACAATTAGACAAAGCATGTCCCTCCGTACGACATCTAACACAAAACTGTTTAGCCACTGGAGTAGCAGCACATGATTTAGATTTTGAGCAACCCTTGTAAGCTAGATCAGGAGCTACCATTTTGTCAGACATACGCGGCGGTTCAACAAATGCATCTGCACGGTTTTTCGCATATTCCAAATGACGGCAGTACTTCTTCAAATCAGCCCAACTATTAATCTCAGTAAAGTATAATTGACCGGTATAAAAAGGTCTGATGTTGTTTTTGACAATTTCTAATTTTTCTACTTCAGTGAGCGGCTTTCTTAATCGTGAAAAATAATTTTGCATTATACTAAGGTATACAACAATCCCCTCATCAATTCCCTGAGTCCTAGAACGAATCTCGTCCAACACTTTTCTATCAAAATCAGGTGGTAAAAAATCCTCCAGTAGCAAGTCTTTCAACTCTGACCACGAAGTAACAGTGCCACAAATTCCTCTAAACCAAGACAAACCACTATCTTCAAACAAATCAACAGCTGAATTAAAAAGTTGATCAAAAGATATACCACGAGCCTTACATAATTCCTCCACGCGTTGTATAAAAGCAACAACACACGACTTACCATTAAATTTTAAATTAAATGAATTAACGTTTACAGAACGACTGCAAGAAACATTTACTTGAGGTGTAATCGTATTTTCAGTTTGAATACCTGCATTTTCAGAATCAAAATATTTTGCATGATCTTCTTCAGATGGAAAATACTTATTTTCTACTTCTTGGCTACTTTTGAAAATGGTGTATAATTTGTCAAATTTATGTGTTATATTTTTTAACATAGAACTACATTCAATTTTTGCCAATTCATCCTTCTCATTAACTGGAGTTAATCTACCTAACCGATGATAAATATGATTACCCAAGGCGTTAATTCTATTCAACGTCTTAAGTTGTAAAGGCGACTTTGAAGTGGTAAGACTAAACAATTCTTTTAATTTTAAAGAAATGATTTGTAACTCCGAAGAGACATCACCGTCATAATCAATAATTTCGTCAGTTAGAACTTCCTTAGAAAGCTTGCGAATTTGTGAACGCAATTCATCTACAGTGTCAGCTGGAGCACCACCACGTATTTCGATCTCATAAACTAATTCGTCCTTGTGTAATAAATTAAAATTAATGGGGCGATCTTCCATGGTAAAGCAGTATTATATCAATGCAACGTACAATGCAATAAGCCAAAAGCAAGATTAAATGTAAAATAATAAATGTTTAAATTAAATTATTATGACCAGAAACCGCCACACTTGAAAAGAACTGAACAATGTTCAGTTAAGACTTAAAATAAACTTATAAGCTTAACTTAAAATTAACTTAGATTAACATAGATACAAAAATATGTAAATATCTTATATTATAACAAAAGCAATATTATTCCAGAAAGAATGTAAAGAATAAGAGTGTTGTATGCAATGAAGTTATAAAAGCCAACTCAAATAAGTTTAGAAAAAAAATTCGAAATAAATTTCCTGTTCATGACCAAAATTTTTGGGAGCAAAAGGATCACAAAAATGCCTAAAATACCGTCAAAAGCCCCACGTTGGGCGCCAAATTGTCGCGGGGACAAAAAAAAACTTTGTTGGTTAAGCAAATTTAATTGAGAAAAAAAAAATTTATAAAATAATCTGATAAACAAAATGATTTTAATTTACATAAAAAATAATCATCAGGGGTGAGGTCGTTGACGGTATCTGGTCATGGACATCAACAATTTAAAGCTAATATTAATGAGTTGGCATCTTTAAATTAAGAACGGATAAAGCAAGCTCAAACCCACGAATGGAATACATCAATAAAAGCCGTGCAACCAAAATAGCGGCAGCAGCAGAAGCAGCAGCACTGGACATGCAGCAATTCCTCCGACGAAGCAGATGCTCGAACTCAGCAACAATTCTCAGCTGAGTCCGCCAAGCAACACCGTAGTACTTCAGAATATACTTTATTTAAAAGTATATATGTATATAAATACATATAAAAAAAAAACACTCCCTGTGAACAAAACAACTTATTACCTATCTTGCATAAGCACTAAGAAGGTCCTAAGAATGCCTTAGACACAGGTACAAGCAATAAAGAGTTATTAAAATTCAACAATAACTCACAAGATTGAAGCTATTGAATTGGATATTTAAAGTGTCAAAAATGTACAAATTATTGCTTAATTTGCAATAACACAAAACGGAAAATCAAGAACTATATTTATTTTTACGAAATAGTGCCTCTAAGTGATTTAAATCACTATAGGATTCGACTTAGGTCATCCAATACATGGACAAGGTCTATGTTCAGGTTTTGAGTAAAATATGAAGAAATTAATAGAAATAATTACTGAGCCATGTAGGATATTGATTAACAAAGGTAATTAATGCATGAACTCACCTCAGGAGTGTTTAAATAAATGAATATTCGGCAACGCCTGTCAAATAATGCACGTGGCCGGTATTATACGACGACTGGAATTTAACGAAAAATATGATTAAATATCATTCTAAAAACCACTAATGTGCCTCGATTATGCAAATATAAATTGTTTTACTTACGGTTTAGTAGCCTAAACCTCTTAAATATATATAATATAATAGCTTGACGACGTAGGTAACCCTCCGTTTACGTAAGTATATAATTCGTGTATAATCTGAAACGAATGCAAAACCAATATACGAAATGTAGAAACAACATATGATATTCCAATATTCCAGAATATTCGCTGAATATACTCACGAATAAAAATGATTATATCGTTTTAAAATACACAAGTGTCGGTATGCGACCGGCGCCTGCACAACGATAGAATGACGACGCAGAAAACGCAGTGTTGCCGTTCCACGAAATTGACAGATAATAAAGACAACGACGGTTACGGTTCAAAAATCGAAGTTTTGTTATAAAACCGATAAATGTTTATAAAAATAAATACTATAATTTTAATAGAAATAAATTATTGAAAAATTAAAATTTTTAGGGTTACAACGAATGTCTTGTTTACAAGAAATATCGCACTCGACCAACTAAAAATAAAAAACCTGGTAGTAATGCCGTATTAAATAGCTGTAATAATACGAGTATATATTTAAATAAGTATACTATAATTATAATAATATTGAGGAATATAGGAACTCCATGACGATATACATATTTCCAACCCGAATTGCGACATGTATGGATTAATCTCCAAATTATTTGTGTACCAAGTGTATGTACGTTGCTAAACAAAAATTTATTCAGACAAATAAAATAGGATGATGTATGGAAACACAAGATTCAATCTTTCAAAGAGTAATCTAATACAATATTCTTATTTATATTTTATGGCAAAGCAAACAGTTTTTTTGTCCCTTATAATAAGATTACCAGTGCAAAGCCATAAACCTGTTCAAACCGAAAGTCACGAACCCACGTATCGAAATAAAAAAGCGAGTCTGCCTGTGCATAGCGGTTTTATATTTTTACACGTTTTCTATTAGCTTTTATTATGTTGCAGGTAATTGGGCCGTAAGAATTATTAATTATATCACTATGGAGCTAAGATATTATGACCCTCATACCTGTATTTACACTGAATCAATAACGATTCATACTCAATGATGATTTATATTGGAACACTACAATACTAGTATAGCTTTACACTTAAACAAAATTACTAGTTAGAGATTTATGCAGATTCGTCTAGATAGGTTCATTAGTCCACTCATCAAATATTCTACCGCCATACAGCAATACTTAGAATTGTATTGTTCAGCCGATTTGAAGACTGGGTTATGTTAGCCATTGTAATAACAAAACATCTTAGTCTCTAAGGTTTATGTCGCCTCAGTGATGTAATATATAGTTATTATTACTTACGGCTCGAATGTCTATGGGTAATGAATGAATAATAAGGACTATATACTATCAATCTCATTTATCCATCCTCATTTCATCATCCACCTGCCCTTATCCCAATTTTCTTGGGATCAGCGCAGCATGTGTTTCCTTCCTCACTTCTATATTTGACACCTCACAAGTAACATTATTTCCAGCTATATCATCTTTAACACAATCCATCCGTCGTTTTATTGTTCGTCCCCTTCCTCTATATCCATCCACATCATGCTCAAGACCTTCCTCACAATATGTTCCTCCTACCTCCTTCAATTCATTTATCCCTCCGCATTTATTATTTAAAACATTAGAATAAATATGTAAACAAAAGTAACAAATTGAATTAATTCTCATATTTACATTTGCAATTTTGCAATTATTTATAATTTCGATGATCTGGATAGCGTTAATGGCTCTAGTAAGCTTCTAGTAATTTAGGATGTTTTGATTTGTTTTGATATAACACCGACAAAGGCGTTTGATGAATATTCTCGCTCAGTTCCAGAACACAACAAATACAAAGTATCTATGTTTAGTCGTAGCATATTCAAAGTTGAAATTAATCAAAGTCGAATGAGCTATTACAAGAACTGTATCACCAATATATAGAAATATATTAAATGTAAACCAAAGTAGAGAGTATCATGATCAAGTTATATTGTGAGTACTTTTATATAACGTCTCGTAAATAGTCTATCATGGTAAATAGTTACCATCGTTTATAATAAATAGCGATATTTAATCGTTCCTTACCATTAACCTTTGGAACTAATATATCCTTTAGGCTTATGGTTATACTGGCTCACTCACCATTAAAACAACAATACGCAGAATTTATTTTTGGTGAGTGAATATCTGAGTGGATGATACGACCAAGACGACAACTGCACAATGCTCTACTTTGAATTTACGTTACGTTCATTTAACGTTCTAAATTCAAATTTGCCTTCATGATTCTGGAGCTAGAACATTGATCCAATTAAAGTCAGATTTGCAACTGATAGCAACTGTTTTCTTACAATGTCGTCAAAGTAGTGATAAGTAAAATAATGCTGTCTCTTTTTATTTTGAATAATAAATCAATGTCAACAGAAAGAGATAACTAATTGTTTAACTAAAAACCCGTTGAATAATTATTATTAATGATAGCATATATCGTTTATGTAAACATGTCACTGCTTAAAGTAATATAATTCATAATAATAAATGTATGCTTTAGTTTAATTTGTTTCGTAAAACGGACACAAATTGCGGAGTTTCATTCCCTAGTCCGGGATAATCTTCGCGCTCGGAAAAGCGTGATCACTACATATTACGGATTTCGTGATTACCGTGTCACTATCTCTGAACTAGTTTTGGAACTATACTGATATATATCGTTGGTTATTTTAGTCGAGTTTCCAATTATATACATATACTTGATACTAGCTTTGTGCTAGCCAACTGGGTTGTCAGTCAAAGTCAAAATCGAAAATTATTATTCAATATAGTTGTGATTACACTTGCTTATTGATAGTCAAAAACCTACCATCGGAAATTAACACCTCGGAAATGAAAAGAACCGGCGAAAGAAACTAAACTACAGCGCGCTAAAATAAACGTATAATAAACGTATTTTTGTTATTTGAAACAGTCTGGAAGCGATCATCTCATTCCCAAGGTGTGCAATGAAATAAATATTCGATATTCTATCATCAAACAGCTGTACTTAGTAGTGTTGTGTTCTGGTTAGAAAGGTAAGTGAGCCTAATAATACAAATGTGAAAGTTACACTATCTGTCTGTCTGTCACAACCAATGAATAGAATTTAACGAAAATGTGGTATGAAACAAATTTGAACACCAAAGAAGGACATACCTAACACATGGCAACCAATATCCCTATAACGCAAGCGAAGCCGCAGGCGACAAGTAATATGTAATATATTCACTATGACAATGCATTCGAATCTTACTTTTAGACTAAGTAATGTAGCAACAACAAAATAATTTAACCAATTTTACCCCGCACACAAAGCATGGCCATTTAGTTTAAACTGTGTGCCAAGCAAAGTTAGACGACACAAACTTTTTAAATATATTACACTAGAACGACGTTCAGTGCGAACAATAAAGAATTTTTTACTATAATTTAACCTAACTCGGAACGTGAAATACTTGTTGGTAATTACGACGTATAGTGCGACACAACTTAGATGTAGCATCGGTAAAATTGGTAAAAGTGATCACATCCGAATTAAGTACGCTATCTCAAATTATCAATGTTTATTTCTCACGTGAATAAGATCTTTACATACACGTAATAACGTGTAATATCATAGTATGACCTAATATATTCGTCGATTTACATGCACTTGATTTCTCGGGTTGAACTGACGAGAGAATCTATTGCGACGAATAGCGTCGAATGGCACGATAGGAAACAATTTCTACTGGTTGTGTAAATCGGCAGTCATCGATTTTAATGATTTTGCCGATGCGACATCTAAGTTGTGTCGTACTATACTTTAAATAAATTGAGCACATTGTTATGAACTTAACAAAAAATTTGCAAATGCGAGATGGCGCATTGATTAAACTCATTAATTTTTACAGAAGAGAGTGTGTTCCGACCCAGGCAAGCACCACTGAATTTTTATGTTTAAATTGAATTTATAATTCATAACATGCTCGGCGGTGGGGAAATATGCTCGAGTCAGATGAAAATCTGCTAATTGCATTACGTTTATAATATAAAACAAGATCTTAACTTACCTTATTTTACCCATTGTGTTTTAATTTTTATTAACTATAAATACGAGGAATACTCTACATACTTGCAGAACCTTCGGCTTTACTTAGGCGGCATTAGTAAAACTTTACCCATAGTATACAAACCGTCACCATCCATTTTACGCCCTCAAGGGGCGAATAAAATAAAGTACCCTTTGTTCTTCTCTTGAACTCAAACTATATCCATACCAAATTTCATGTAAATCGATTCAGTGGTTTAAGCCTTAAAATAAAGTTACTTTTATATTTATAATATTAGTGTAGAATAGAATTCTCTCATTTTGAAAATTTATTACCTTTATCACATAAATAGCAACGGCGCAGTAATAAATAATTCCTGATGACTAAGCTTTTTACTTGATCAACTCAATTTATTGTAGAAAATTTAAATAAACTTATAATTCAACTTCTGTGACAAATCTTTTGGTTGTTTAAAATAAATGACAATCACCGAATATCATATTTTTGAATCCTCGAGAAGATACCGTCAGATGAAATAAAATAAAAAACATATAAAAAATATTGCATTGACAAGATACTACATTCTGTTGAGAAGGAATAATCCCACCAATAACATTAAATGTAAAAAAAATGCCAAGCCTCACGCTGCAGTCTTTCCATCGTAAAAAGTTTTGAGATCTCATAGAAGCCAAGTCCTATTCAAATTATTATGTAGTTATAAGTCAACATTTAGTAATTGTATCAATAGTTTTCTTTATATTATAATTATAGAGACATAAGCAATGAGCACAAGAAGAAACAAATAAAACGGCATATTTGGAGGAGTTGAAAGTTACACACACCGCATGCGTAAACATTAGTATCACAAAATAATTGCCCCCAGATATGGATAATATCTTCAACAACAAAATATAAAATATTTACGCCGACGCCACCAAATAATCATAGTTGGACTCTTCACATAGACGATATTATGAATCCCAAATAACTCACACGTAGGTCGACTACGTCAAAGGCCGGGTATCTTTTTCGGGATCTCACATGAAAAAGGGCGAATGACTATTAAAGGAAACAAAAGACGTACTACTGATGATGCGTTGTCCTGGCCTGTCTGAGTGGCAGCAATCTTGTCAACAAAATCTCCATTTTAGGACATCAAACGTGAATTTTTTTAAGAAATATCTGTACTCGTATTCTGCTTCAAATTTATAATAAAATACCGCTGTTACTGAGGATATATTACTGGACACAGAATTGAAAAAATGATAGCTGATATAAATTCCATTAAAACTGTACATAAAGATAATCTTGTAAACAATTTTGATTTTCCGCTTGCAACGGCAAAGATAACGTTGGATATTGTAATATAATAAGATACCAAAATACATAGCTAACTTACATGTTAGCATTTAACTAACATGACTTTGTATTTTTAAATGTTAAAAAAGAGTAACTACTGATTTTCTTGCCGGTTCTTCTCGGTAGAATCTACTTTCCGTACCGGTGGTAGCTTCACTTAATTGTAAAATGACGATTCAAAAGTGCTTGTAAAAGCCTACTTGAATGAAGTTTATTTTGATTTGATTTAATAAAAAACGGTAATCAATAAATCTTATTAATATAATACTTTTTTATAGAGATGCTTGGTTTTAAGCCAGATTTCTAAAGTACGACTGATCAAGAACAATAAATGTAGATAATCACCCTGTAAATCTATTTTGTTATTAAAAAGAAACTATGCGTAGTTCTTCTTCATTATCAGTGGTAGAGTTGAAATGTTGACGCTTAAAAAATGTTTAGTTGTAAAATTACTTGAATAAAATCATTATTGCCTTTGGATTTGAACAAATAGCATTTCTGTTGAACATTATACATGGTTGTAGTCATACATATATAAAAATATAATTGCCGTTAGTTTGCCATAATTTTTTGTATGCTGTCCTAAAATTACTTTTAATTTAGAGACTGCTTTGATCACAAATACGTAGTAGGAGAAAACCACCCAACGTTTATGACGACTAAAAACATTACCGTTGAAATGTATATATATGGTCTCGACGTGTATATAATAATCTTAGCCATTTTTAAAATATTACGATTACTATTAAGGAATATATGTCAAGCGGAATTTTCAAAATGTATTATGGATGTCTAAATATTTTGTTCCATTATTTTGTGTCAATTTCACTTCAAGTGAAACGTCGTTAGAACACATTAGAGTTAGACAAATTATATATTTAAACATTGAAAGGATTTCTTTGAGTCAATTAAACAACCTGCAAAGAAAGCCTTAATGAAATTTTAACTCTATTGTCAACGTTTGAAAGACTGTGACAATTCACAATTAAGCCTTATAATTAATCAGATGCTTATAAACTTTGTTAGACTCAATAGCAGAAAGATTTCATCTAATATTTTCTTACTAAAAAAAGATCCTTTTATTAAAGTAAGTACAATTAAATTCGACTTTGATTTTTTATCATATTTTTATATGACAAATATAGTACGAAGCTACTCGAGAATTAGTCGACGACCTCTGCGGTCAAGTAGTGTGTACACCAATTTTCATGGATTATTATACATTCCAAGGGTGTCGAAAAAAGTTCATGAGGTTTCTATGATGTCTTGGGTCTGGATGTTCGTGGTACCGTCGTTACTTCTGATTTTCCATAACACAAGTGCTTAAGCTACTTACATTGGCATCAGAATAATGTATGTGATGTTGTGCAATATATATTTAGTTTATGTAAAAACTCCCTATATTTAAATTACTAAAGCGATACTGATGATTGATTATCGGTATTGCTTGCTTGGCGGTAGAAAATAAGATCAGAAAGGTACGTAACTACGCTTGCAGAATTCCATACTAATCTAACGCTACTAACACTTGATTTGTGTTACTTACATTTATATTATGTTCCTTTTTATGAACCTCTATAGTAGATTGTTCTTTTATCGTTACGGCATTCTATATTTATTATCTGTAAAGTTTTAAAAGGACTAGCATTTTATTCTAGCTTTTATTTCTTAAATCGTACATTGTTTAGTATTAACGTAGCGTATTATTCAAGAGCTAACTTTATGTTACCACCGGCTGTCAGCATTTCTTTCAAATTTTTGTTATGCTTGACGGCGATCGGGTAAAAGAACCACATAATGTTAAGTGGCTCAAATCGCCATGAACGTAAGCGCTGTAAGTAATATTGACCATTCCTTACTTCGTCCATGCAACCAGCATTGGCGAATTTGAACCTTGGGAACTAAGATATCACGTCACTTGTATCTGCACTCACCTTAGGAACCGTAAACAAGAGTATTAAGTATTGCTATTTGGCAGCAGAATACCTAATAAGTAATATCTTCTAATAATTTGTAATAGGGAATTTCTTATATATGTGAAGCTATATTTTATTTAGTATTTTCTTGTAACGTCGAAACTGTAAAACCATGCAGATTTACGAATTTCGTGTAAACAAATTCTAACACACCTATTTCGTTTCGAACCACTAAGGCTTCGTCAAATCGATTACCACTGTTCTACCGTGCAACGAGGCTATATCATCCTAGTACAATACACCATTAGGTCAAAACACAACAAGCAATTGTGACATTTATCACTTATGTACTAAAGGTCAAAATTGTTCGCCATGTTTATATTTACGGTACGTTAGCGATACGTTCGTGTCCCTTTTATTTTGAGACGATGCGGTCTGTTGGGTACCTATTTACTGTAACAAGAGGGATGATTTGATACACTTTAGTACATTATGAAGACCTTGTTGAATACGTGAAAATTATATATAAAGGTCAATGTTTCTATATAACAACAGATTTGTTGGCTTTCGTAAAATAAATCATGAAATTTAACTTATTAATATGGTACATATGAGTCGAGATGGCCCAGTGGTTAGAACGCGTGCATCTTAACCGATGATCGCGGGTTCAAACCCAGGCAAGCATCGCTGATTCATGTGTTAATTTGACTTTATAATTCATCTCGTGCTCAGCGGTGAAGGAAAACATCGTGAGGAAACCTGCATGTGACAAATTTCATAGAAATTCTGCCACATGTATATTCCACCAACCCGCATTGGAACAGCGTGTTGGAATATGTTCCAAACTTTCTCCTCAAATGGAGAGGAGGCCTTTAGCTCAGCAGTGGGAATTTACGGGCTGTTGTTGATTGATTGTTGTTGAATATGGTACAAAAGGTTTTTGAAGTGATAACTTATTATAGGTAGACCGCTCCGTTACGTAACGCGTTACGGTATAATCCGTATAGTTTAAGTTATCGTCTCTCGATCTTCTCGAGACAAATACATATTCTTTTTTCATGTTAAACATATTGACACACTTTAAAAGTTTGACCGATACGTGGTCTGTGACGGCAAACATGCCGCTCTGATATACCAACATTCCCCTTCAGCGTTGCACTGTTCTCCCTCGAGTGTGCTTCATTGCTATAACTTTTAATAAGCAAATAAATATTTATTATAGTAACTAAACTGCCAAGTGTCCCGTAGCGGCCATATTTTTAAACGACTTAAAAACAGAAACGGATTATCTATTCAGTTTTTTATTTAATGTTTGTTTTCTCAGAGTTTTGTCATTTATGAACTTATTTCGAAAATTTTTGGTTTAGTTCGCCGTTAAATCAAATTTTAAAGAAATAATTGAATTAGTTATTTCTTTGTTAAAATATAATACTATTTGAATTGTCTTTAATCACGTACCATTAAGTATAGTATACCGTTTAGATTTATATAAAAATTGTAGTCATTCATATACTTTATTCTAGTAGGTTTTATAAGCACTTTTGAATCGTGATTTAGTAACTATATTGTATGAAGTTACCACCGGTACGGAATGTAGATTCTACCTAGAAGAACCGGCAATTCAAAAGTAACTCTTTACTCAGTCGTTTAGTAAAATGTATGTTCGTTTGTCTAAATCTAAGTGTAGATTAAAATTCGGGAGGAGTTGGGTAATTTAGAAAGGCAGGAGGAGGTGAGTATTATCTGGGGGTAGCACTACTATGTATTCTATGACTGTAGCAAGGAATACAAAATGTATCAAAATTATGCTGATTTCATACATAAATAGATTTTCCTAGCCTTAGTTTGAATCAATGGTATTCGTATATTTCGACTGCGTCGTTTTATAAGTTCATAACCTCGAGATTCTGGATTCACATCCCAGGTCAGGGCGATAAAAAGTCATTGGTTTTATTTGACAAAAATATCAGAGTAACGGGTCGACAGTCGGAAGTAAAGTCTTTGGTTCTGCTCCTGAAATCTTTCCGTTCGTTTACGATTTGCCCTTTTATCGGATTATGAGAGTGACGTCATAAAAACAGGTGCACTACCTATGTTTTCGTATTATTATGCACTGTCATATGTTCTACGTAGTTGACTTTTGATTGAGATTAGTCGTCGTGACCACAATTGCTCAGAACGACGTTATAATTTAACTTTAAGTATTTAAGTTAAGTTAAGTTTTAGTTTAAGCGTGATTGCCTATACCTTTACAATCTTGTTTAATTACTTGATTATTTATTAGCTTTAGCCTTTGTATGTCAGATTTTAGAAAAATTGGGATATTTTTTTTCCTAAATATTTTATTAAGCTTTATTTAATTCTAATATGTGGTCAGGTTAACACCAGGTGGCCAAATTGCCGGCCTACTACTCCAACGCATAAAATAAAAGTAAATAATAAAAATAAACACCCGCCAAAATTAAATAATGGATATATACATATATCTAGTTATTGTCTAGCGCTATGCTTTTACTTTTTAATGGATTATATTCTTACTTTTAAAACAATTATACTTAACAGTAGGAACTCATACAATCTTATATGATCTCAGATACACGAGATTTACGTGGCGTTTAAGATTTTAATTAAATATTATTTATTACATATTGTACCATTTCAGGATTATTGATTCGGCTTATGTATAAACAGAAGAAGTTCCTTAAGACCTCTTCCAGGCCACTACGCAAAGCCAGTGAGCTAAAACAAATCGTTCAACAAAAGCAGTGGCCGATACATTACTTCAATTCATTTCGACATTGAACCTTATGTCTATGTACAAACGTTTGAAGTTAGAATGCGATATATGAGGTGGTTTACGAATATTTCTTTAATACGATTTTATGACCGATTGCAGAAATATAAATGGGTATTGAAATAAGTACGTAAGATCTATTGTTGTCAACGAGCCGCTGCGTCTTCATACGAGTGGACGAGATTATATGGAAATACTGAGTTTCGATTATCTATTGAAAACTTTTATTTGATGTCATTCTTTTCACAGATTTAATCCACGTTATTCTTAAGAGAGCTTAGTTGACTGGACATATTAAAATGTAGAAACATAAATGAAATCTGTATTATCTCGCATACATTATGCGATGGCTCGACCGGAAATATCAGTGCAGGATCGATAAATTAACGCCCCGAAGAGTCAGCCAAAATTAAAAAATAAAAATTATTAGACATAGTGTAATCTAATGAATATTATAATCCTACTCTTACATACACATACGTTTTTCAAATAACCCATACTAACTTTGCTATGTTTGCTACCATTAAATATTGATCCCAAATTTTACGTTTTTTTTTTCTTTATTTATATTGCCTTCTGTACTTTAAAATTAAAATCAGCAGTTTTAGACATACAGTACAGTATAGTACAATAACAGCCTGTGAATTTCCCACTGCTGGGCTAAGGTCTCATCTCCCATTATAGAGAGGGTTTTTGGAACATATTCCAACACACTGTTCCAATGCGGGTTGGTGGAATGCACATGTGGTAAAATTGCGATGAAATTAGACACATGCAGGTTTCCTCACGTTGTTTTCCTTCACCGCCGAGCACGAGATGAGTTATAAACACTTATATATTGGTGCTTGTCTGGGTTTCAACCCGCAATCATCGGTGCACAAGATGCACGCGTTCTAACCACTGGGCCATCTCCGCTCTCTGTCGGTCGAATTGTTGGTGAATATTAACCTCATTATTTAAAAAAGGCTTTCCTCCAATCTTCATATTACCCTTACGAAGTCGAAACGATTATTGACTGAAATTTATTTACATATTTACTCTTGGTATTTCCCCTCTTTTATTACCCTTTTACTTTGACTTTAATTAAAATCTGATGAGGCATACATTGAGCGTCGATGAAAAGATTAATCGCCTTTAAAAATGGAGGACGTTGTATGTTTGTCTTGTTTTATATATATGTATATCTACCATACTTAAAAATAACTACAATAATTTGTATGATTATATTTTCATTCAAATTAGTGTTTTTGTTAAAAAAATGTAATTGTTATATTTTTAGAAAAAATTAAATAAGACATGATATGATTGGACTTTCATCGACATATTATATTATATATAGTTTTTGATTTAATTACTTAAGCTTTGTTAAAAGCGAATTTAGTATAATCGTATTTCTTATTATCAATTGGATTCTTAGCATTAACGCTTAATTAATATAGTTGTCTCTTGACGATATTATTTAACTGCTTTTCTTTGAATCAATGAACACATACTTTATTCAAGTAGGCTCTTACAAGCACTTTTGAATCATCATTTTACGATTATTTCAATATCAGTCTACCGCTGGCTCGGAATGTTGATATAGAGATTTTTTTTTTAAATAATTGCATCTATAAATCACATATTGTATATATTTATATATCCTATATGATCTTCAATTAATATTAGCACCAAGCTCTTATATCGTTCCTACAATTGTCGAATCTAAAAGGCTCTTTGGAATTTTATTATAGACCGAACCCAGGAAGGAAGTCCTAACTTTGTAAAGTCGAAATCTTTGGAAAACAATATACATATACTTATATGAAGCGAACGTACAACCTCCATAAATCGAAAGTGTCTCGTCGGCAGTGCTTTGAATTTCACAGGAATACTAACACTTTGACAGGTCGTTAGAGGCGACAACGCTTACTTGCAAAACTGTATCCTTCTCACTTAAAACATGATAGGTAACAAAGATTAATTCGATAATAAAAACATAAATATCTATTATATATATATTTATGTTTTTATATATATATATATATATATATATATATATAATAATTAGTTATCTTTTTATGTATTCCAGTACATGCATATACTTATATTACAAATGCGAAAATTACTACGTCTTTTACCCTTTTAAAACCAAAATACTGAACCGAATGTGATGAAATTTGGTATAGAAAAGCTTATAGCGGAAGAAATGGCACAGGCTATTTTTATTATTAAAACTTGAAAACCAACTTCTTAGAATTGAGCGTAGCGGGCGTCAACGAATTTTTAGTATTTATATTATAGATAACATTGATATGGTGAGTACATGTGCGTAAAACCAGTTTCTATCGGAATTTCGACAGGATTTCAGTTTTACGTTTTATGCTCCTCTGAAAATGTGTATGCAAAAAATAATTCATATTGTTAAGCAAATGAGTCGTAAAGTGGTTTAATATTATAAAACAACGTCTCGTATTTAGGCTTCTGTTGTACACATATACAATATAGTAGTTATATTTGTACAAGAAAAAGGTGGTTGTGCCTGGATTAAAAGGAGAGATGAGTTCAACGTAGATGTGATTATACAACGTACAATGGAAGATTCTACTATGTAAGGGGTCATTTTTATAAAATTTTATTGCATATACCTTAGTATAAAAGTTCATCCCACTTAATCAAGTGAAAGTGAGTATGGTAGTCTGTTACCCTTTAACGATTTAACTACTCAAACGATCGTTCAGGTTATTTTGCATATACGTTGCCTGAAGTACAAAAGGCTATAGAATAATTAACACCTATACCACTTCCTTCCCTCCCCTTAACACATAAGTATTAAGATTCAAAATCCAACGCCTCGGATTTTGTACACATACAAAATAGAGAAGAGAATCAGTATTTATTGAAAACGCGAAAAAAATAAATATTTTATTTATTTATTATTTAAATAAAATATTTATTTTTTTCGCTTATACTTCGCTTATACTATAAGAGTCGAAGTGTATAAGAATATTGTTTTAAGCAATCTCTTAAAGAGATTTCACCGTGAGATAATTTGATTAAGGAATCGGAATAAGCAAATTCAAACTACAAAGTTTCTTACCGGAACCGGTCGTAGCCATACATTTAATTCAATTATGTATTAGGTCATTATAAGAGCCTAGTTATAATTAATAGGGAAAATATTCTTGAATTCTTATGAGCGAATTTTTTAATTGTTTACTTTTATTTAAAAATAAAATTATAATCTTATAAAACCTACAATGCAGTACTTGGTGGTAGGGCTTTTTGCTAGCCCATCTGGGTAAGTACAACGCACTCATCAGTTATTCTACCGCCAAATAACAGTACTCAGTATTGTTATGTTCCGATTTGAAGGGCGAATGAGCCAGTGTAACCTCAGGCACAAGAGACATAACATCTTAGTTCCCAAAGTTGGTGGCGTATTGACGATGTAAAGAACAGTTAATATTTCTTACAGCGTCATTGTCTATGGGTGATGGTGACCACATACCATCAGGTGGCCCATATGCTCGTCCGCCAAACTATACCATAAAAAAAGAAAGACATGTATCACAAGGATTTCCTCTCGACAATTAAAATTGTTAATCAAATAGTAACATTTAAGGTAGGGTCACAATACATGCAAACAATAATATAATGTAAATCAACAAAACACAATCAACTGTTTTGATAGAAACAGTGCCATTGTATGAACACGCGAATTAAAGATAAACATATTGTACTAAGTTTCTGACATCGCAATTACATCCTTCCTGAGGCTGGTTATTCGACTCTACATTGACTCTACATATATAGTCTACTAACTAAGATCTCATGTTCAAATATTAAGAAAGTAGATATTATTCTGGATAACTTTTTAATGATACTATAATTTGAATGTTTTAATACAAGATATAAATGGTATAATTTGTATACAGTTAGTATATATCTTCTTGTTTCTGCATACACAAAGTTAATTCTTACTTCTAGGGAACGGTTTTTGTCGCTATAATAAAAATCCACACACAATTTTTTTAACTATAAAAAAATTTAAAGCGCACGTCATAAAACTTATTTAATGCTAAAACACTCAATACAAGATTATATTCAAGACAAAATGTGTTGGTTTAGTATTTATTAATTTCTTGTCAGGATATATAAAATTAATTTGTACTTTACTAAAATACGATGTAATTAAAATTGCAAAACTTCTTCAGAATAACTTCTGAGTTTCTTGTCAGTTCTTCACGGTAGAATTTCCTTTCCGAACAGGTAGCTTTACGTTTAATTCAATACTGTAACACTAAGATTTATAAGTGTTTTTCTGATCCTACTGGAATATTTGAGAATACTTTCATTTTGAGAACATAAAATTATAGTGTTTTGCAAGTATATTTTTTTATTACGAAATAATTTTTCAGAACTATACTATTTTAATTAAGAAAACAATTGAATCGCAACTTGCTTGTCCGGATTTAAGCGATCTGCGAATAGATAAAACATATGACTTAGATTTTATCTTAGTCATTTTGTTTTCCATTAAAACTTAATGTATGTTTACAAATAGCTGAAGGCGTGGTACATTATAGTAAGCAACGCAAAAAACATGCAAATACCTGGTCATGCGAAACGATGCGACTTCGCGTTAATACGTCAAAAGTACTGTCACTTCAATTATTAATTATCGACGTATTAACATTTATACACATACCTGGAATTCGCATTTGTTTTCTCTTTAGTATTCACTTAAGAAAACTAAAGTATGAAATCTAAAGCGCCATACAGGTGAATAATTGTTACAAATATAAGATATGGATCAAATATACTTTATTCAAGGTATTTCATTAACACAAACATAAATAACATTAAGTACTTTAATACATACAAATATAAATAAAAAACAGTTGCTATATATACATAAATCTTGACCGTGGGTAATAGTGGCAAGAATGCAAGCAGTATTTGCCCGTTGAAAATATAAATGAATCAATATTTTACACAATATGGTATTAAAAAAAATGAACATAAATATTTTCTTAAGCCAAAATAACGTACTAATGTAAAATGAGGTAGTAATAGTTTATTCGAATGAAATATTAAACCACACCTTATCAGTCAGGCTTACAGGCATTTCCGTTTCAGATGCTGGCATGGACGAAGCGGATAGACGCCGGACTTCCATCCGCCTGGATCCAACATACAGACTGTATATATAGGTGAGATATGCTTCATATATACAGAAATTGATAGATTGTAGTTTTTATATCTTTAATATATAAACTGTATGCTAAGATTAGTAACTATACAACACTGGTCGGCCGTTATGACGTCACATACTACAAAACAAAGATTTACAAGACAAGTGAATTTTTGAATTCTTCTATACAACTATCTAATTGTAACTATTTTTTTTTATTTTTTCTGTTTCTATTTAAGTGTGTGTATAAGTAAAAATAACTAAATACATGTAGGAAACCTCCACATAAAAATGTATGTTTTGCTAACTCCCTTGTTACGTTAAACGAGGACACACCGAAGCGAGTTAAATAAAATGTTGCCCGTTTTAGTGCATCGTTATCAAATCTTTTCAACTGTAATAGTTGTTTTCTTTTTGATTTATGGGATTTTTTTGTTAAAATTGCTTCAAATACAAATATTATATTATATATTTATATCAAAGTAAGAACTATTATTATTAAAATGTTATGCATAATTAAATTAACTCTTACGCTTAGCGAACTTTTTATGGTGTTAAGAGCAAATTCATTAATTTGAGTACAAATAAATTGGTTGATCTTTAGTTATCGAAGTATTTTCAAATAAAATGTTTTCAAATGAGATATAACATAATTTTCTATAAGTATCCATCTTATATGGCAAAGTTAATATGCTCAATAGGATGATTAAAAAATATAATACAATAAATATAGAAGAATGTGCATTAAAGTATACACTGATATGTCTTAAAAATTCAACCAGTATTACCAAAAAATTGTAATGATAGTAAATTTTGATCGATTATTTGGTAACTGTTCCATAAGTTGCTATTCTAATAACACATATAATAACCATGTAAAGAACTAAATAAATTCTCAATTCAGATGCGGTAGGCATATCGAAAGATCTCTGGAACAAAGGCTTGGCAATAATGAACTCGACGGAAGCGAGCCTCGACGTCAACAGATCAACGCCTATATACACCATAGGCACGAACTTCATAACACAGTGGTAAGTTGATAGTCTTGTACTATATACATACATACATACATACATACATACATATATATATTAAAATAAATAGACAATTCAGAATTGTCTAATATTTATACAATATGTAAAAATGTTATAGACGTTAATATAAATCATTGCAATCATATTTTGTTTATTCAATAATGGAATTACTATACTTCCTACTTTCCTCTTCTATTAATTGTAAAACTTTTGTTAAGAGTGGTGATATCACTTGTGATTTTCCCATCGCCAGGCAGCCTGTTTGCCTTTGAGTTGTAGATAAGAGAATTACATATATTAAAAGAAGAGTAAGTGTCAAAATGTATACGTGTGGTACACATTTTGACTGTCATCATTCATCTCCTATTTTCAACCGACTTCCAAAAGGAGGAGGTTATCAATTCGTCTGTATTTTTTTTTTTTTTTTTTTATGTTTGTTACCTCATAACTTTTCACTGGGTGGGCCGATTTTGATAATTTTTTTTTTGTTTGAAAGGTAGTGCTTCCCGTGGGGTCCCATTTTTTTTTATTTTTTTCCGATTATGGTATCCATATGAAAAAGACATAAGTCTTAAATTTGCATTATGTATATGCGCGACAAATAGGTTAATAACTGAAAATCACGTCAACCAATTTTGATAACTCTTTTTTTATTACAAAATATATACTTCAAGGGTAATTTGGTGAAAGTTTGGTAAGGTTCTGAGCACAGGATCCATGACAAAGTAACGGAACGGAAGGGAACGGAACAATTCTGAGGAGTACGTTAGCGATACTCAGTCGAATCTTTTATTTATAGGTTATTTGGATATTTGTATCACCTTCCAGAACTTGGTTATGTTCATGTAATTGTCATAATCGAATATTATAATCAACTAGCGACCCGCCCTGACTTCTCACGGGTGCAATACTGATACTAAATATACTAAAGAATTTGTTTATTTACGACATCACATCTCAAACTTCTAAAATTATCAGTGTTTCTTTACTATATTGTTCATGTATTATATACACAAACCTTCCCCTTGAATCACACTATCTTTTAAAAAAAACCGCATCAAAATCCGTTGCGTAGATTTAAAGATATAGGGACAGAGAAAGCGACTTTGTTTTATACTATGTAGTGATGGAACTCCTATACGGCTCGCAGTTAGGGTGCGATATGGGGCAGAATTTCTTACTATCTTTAATCAAATTTTGTGTATGTGATGTGATGTCATATGATGTACGACATATATTAGCTCTTTTCCAAAGGTTTTTTGCTGAGGTCGATTACAGCTCTTTCGAGGGATCCTTGTAATTTATGCCGCATGACGTATTAAAGTCGCATTTTCGAAAGTCTATTTTTGCTTTACTCGCAAGTTTCCTTTGAAATTGTCCTCGAAGTAGTTTCTGACTCATATAAACGGAACGCTTAATCTATCCATATTAAGAAAAATTTGTTTGTCAAATTCACAAGCTTCACTTAAAATCAAAAAATAAATAAAAATTTTAACAAAAAGAAAAACCGACTTCAATTAAAACACTATTTTAAAACAAATGAATATACACAAAAAAGTAATAAAAATAATTGCGTATTCAACATATTTTTTAGAGTCTTCCTAAGTTAAATGAAATGAAAAATATTAGACTACTTAAAAGTCGATTAACGATTATATCATGTAGTTATAATTATTGTTATATTTGGAGTCGGTGTCAGCTAATAAAACCCTACAGTATATCTATCAAAAAACAATACGAGAATACTTTAACAAATATGTTTTTTACAAATTACCTTTTACACAATAATTTACTGGATCAATCAAGGGGCTCGTATCGCTTCTTTCTTTTGATTGTTGGGGCAAGGGCACCGTGGCTGACACCGGCTCCAAATATACCAATAATTATAACTACATGATATAATCGTTAATCGACTTTTAAGTAGTCTAATATTTTTCATTTCATTTAACTTAGGAAGACTCTAAAAAATATGTTGAATACGCAATTATTTTTATTACTTTTTTGTGTATATTCATTTGTTTTAAAATAGTGTTTTAATTGAAGTCGGTTTTTCTTTTTGTTAAAATTTTTATTTATTGAAGGAAATTATCTCAAAAAATGTTTTGAAAATCATTCACTTGTGTTTTAGAGGTACGTGTTGGAATGTGACCTTAGCCTAATATTAAGTTATCAATAACCCTTATAACTAATAAGTGGAAATGCCTCTGATTAATATCATCAATTTATAATTTATACTACTATACCAAGAATATGATAATCAATACTTATTAAATAGTATGTCCTGACTGATCTGAGGCAAATTTAGGACCATGAAATTTAATAAGAACAATTGTTTTATTGAGTTGACACTCACTAAGGGCAATTTTTTTGGAAATTCTACTCCCAAGTGGGTGAAATAATGGTTGAAAGTTTGTATAGAAGTTCGTCATTTTATATTTGAGACACTAATTAAAAATGAAGAGATACGTATTTAAGTGTTTCTGTATACTCTATCCCTAAGAGGTTGAAATGAGAGTTATAAGTTTGTATGGAAGTTCATCAATTTTTAAGTTAGAAACATAAACCTTTATTTTTCGAATACTGTGTAAAATTGTGTAGATACATATCGATTTGAGCATTTTTGGATATGTTATGTGATTTGATGAACCTACTTGAATAAATGATATTTAAATACATATTTCGATTTTGAATCTTTAATATTAGCCTTAATTATATACAAATAAAAATTTAAGAATTACTGCGTATATCTATAAGTTAAATTTTATTTTAGAATATCAAGTTCATTTTATTATTTTCAGTTCTAATTATTTTATAGCTTTTTACAATAACAATAATTAGTAAAAGCACTAAATACAGTTCACATACAAAAAATTAAGTCATGGTAACATAGTTATCTCCCAAGCTTCATGCCACTAACCTATTTCACATATGAGAACAATGAAAGCGTACACATTCTTTTGTGACGCAAAATATCTCGAAAATGCGAATACGCTCCATTTGCGTTGCATTTTAATTAGGCATTCAGCGAATCGTTATGAACTTAGCGTATATGCATAATTTAATGCTTAAGTTTGCTTGGTGGTTTATGCAAGTCAAAAGTTGCAATATGAATTAGCAGGACGAGTTCAAATGTATACTGCCTTACAATATATATTGCGTTTTAAATCGTATCTTTAGTCTACTTTTAAGTTCCACCTCGATGTCCGAAAATCCACAACAGTGCGATTTCTTAGACATTTTCTGCCTCGCACAACCACTTTGTGGTACCAGGTTTTTCCGAACCGATACGACATGGGAACCTTAAATAAAAGAGGGTACTCCTTTCTTAAAGACCGGCGACGCATCTGCAAGCCCCCTGGTGTTGCAGATGTCCATGGGCGGTGGTAGTCACTTTCCATCGGGTGGGCCTCCTGATCGTTTCCCACCTATGCCATAAAAAAAAACTTTAAAGTCACTCTAAGAAAGCCTTCTCTCCCTTTAAAGGAGGTTTCAGCTTGTCCCACCACGCTTCAATGTAGGATGGCGGATACACATGTACTAGTTTCAAGTGAAATTAGAAGCCATCAAATACAAATTAGGCATATGTAAACCCAGGCCGGGTTTGAATCCACAATTGGTTAACACTACATGTTCTAGCCACTGGATCGTCTAGGCTTGCATATGCTATGTTCAGCATATGTCGTGATACAATTCCCATCACGTAACGTAGTAATGCACAGAATTGCTCAACCATAATGCGAGCGGCACACGACACGAAGATTGATTCATTTTTAATGAACTAATTTCCTTTTTCGCTGGAAACGAACGATCATTCGCACACATTTTTAAAACGTGTTGCATTTTGGTACGCTATTCGTTTCGCGATTTTCATTTTTAAATCATTTACACATAACTTTGAAGTTGTATATATATTATGTACATATGTTGATGTTTATATGTTACGAATCTATTAACATAAGATTTAAAGAAAATAGAAATATTAAATGCTTAAATATATACAAATATGAACTAAAACTAGTTACCTTATAAGGTATCTTGACCGCGTGGAATGGTGACAAGAATGCTAGCAGCATCCTCGTTGAATGGCAATTCTGATCCTCTGGGCATACATACGAATCTTAATACAATTGTATTCTACTCAAATTAAGTAAAAAACAATTTATAATTAAGCATTTTTGAATCATTAAAACTTAGAATCTACCAGCAAATTTACAAAATAAATACCCACTTCAAACGCTAGATCTAGATATAGTCTAGGTTATAAGGTCGCAACTACTGGGTCGAACGCCAGTTCTTTTTGTCATTGATACGTTTAGTTTATATTTATTTGACACTAACTGAACCCGCCGTTTACACCTAACATAAAACTTTACAGCACAAATATTCACCCCTACTTTAACACTTCGAAAGCGTGAAGTAAAAATAGGTCCATGTCTCTGGAACTGATGCTATCAAAAAACTAATTTTATCTAAATCGATGCAGCGGTTAAGATATAAAGAGGTAACAGACTTGCCTTTACACGTATAATATAATATTAGTATTTATAAATTTATCTTTTAACA
Source organism: Vanessa cardui (assembly GCF_905220365.1). Taxonomy (NCBI): domain Eukaryota; kingdom Metazoa; phylum Arthropoda; class Insecta; order Lepidoptera; family Nymphalidae; genus Vanessa; species Vanessa cardui. The sequence continues at coordinate 2,274,834 of NC_061131.1, forward strand.
AAATAATTACTTATTAAGGTTGGCTACGACATACAATCTCATGGAAAATTAACTACACAGGACATATTAAATTTAAAATATGGGCAAACATTGATGTTACCGAGAAAGCTGGTAGCTTCACTTAATTGTAAAATGACGATTCAAAAGTGCTTATAAAAGCCTACTTGAATAAAGTTTATTTAAATTTTGATTTTGAAAGAGTCGAGATGGCCCAGTGGTTAGAACGCGTGAATCTTAATCGATGATTGCGGGTTCAAGCCCAGGCAAGCACCGCTGATTCATGTCCTTAATTTAACTTTATAAATCATTTCGTGCCTAGCAGTGAAGGAAAACATCGTGAGGAAACCTGCATGTGATAAATTTCATAGCAATTCTGCCACATGTGTATTCCACCAATCCGCATTGGAACAGCGTGGTAGAATATGTTCCAAACCTTCTCCTCAAAGGGAGAGAAGCCCCTTAGCCCAGTAGTGGGAATTTACAGGCTGTTGTTGTTGTTGATGTATTGGTGCTCTCGTTCCCACACTCTAACAATCCATATGCGCTAACACAGATGCCCCACTCCATCTCTAATAGTACATTAAATCCGATACGACCGGAATGAGTTTCAAATCCACGTATTAACGTGCTTTCCAAGAGATGGCAGCGTCCACACTTCCGAACATCTCGCGACACAAATACAATGTAGTAGCCCAACCCGGGCCTTGAAGACAGGACCTCGGATTCTGTTATATCTAGTTACTACATATTCATGACGTCATGCAAACATTGAAGTCTTACATAAAAATATTTTACTGAATTATGTTTATGTAACCTTACAACAAAATGCAATGCGACGCCATTAAGATCGCTTAGTTAATTGAAACTACGAAACTAACTTCCATAAATTTTGCACAATCCGATTGACTTTAGACTTAAGCACCGATGGACTTCGATCGAGAAGTTTATATAAATGGGGATAAGCTATTAAGTAGCGATGGCCGAAGTTCCCGATCACTATCTAAAATATTTACTAGTTCGGTAGTAAATGCAAATGAAATAACATTTCGCTGTATAGCCTTTAAAATATTAATTAGCCCTTTTTGAGGTGAGGTTCCCGTAATGTAAATTTGAATAATTATGGCAGGCATATGTCCAGTAGGATAATAAAAGATGATTATGATGATGATGAATTTTGTGTAAACCCACTACTGGGTACACACAAAATTTCAAAATGACGTTGATGCTCACTCTTGAATTTCATTGGCTGATATCAAAAACGTGTTTTATAAGAGCCGAGAGAGCCCAGTAGAGCCGAGATAGCCCAGTGGTTAGAACGTGTGCATCTTAACCGATGATTGCGGGTTCAAACCCAGGCAAGCACCGCTATATTTATATGTGCTTAATTTATGTTTATAATTCAACTCGTGCTCAGTGGTGAAGGAAAACATCGAGAGGAAACCTGCATATGACAAATTTCATAGAAATTCTACCACATGTGTATTCCACCAACCCGCATTGGAACAGCGTGGTGAAAAATGTTCCAATCCTTCTCCTCAAAGGGAGAGGAGGCCTTTAGCCCAGCAGTGGGAATTTATAGACTGTTGTTGTTGTTATATTAGCAGTAGCGACTTTAAAAGTAATCTAATACAAATCCGTAATTAAATTTATGTCTCCCACAGGAAACTACAGAAGTTGAAGCAACGTTCGTGCGTCGCCAGCTCAACTTATCCTGAATGCCAAGGATACTTGATAAGTAACGCTACCAACTACACCGACGTCTACTTCCTCAATGGTACTTTGGATGACACTATTGATTTGGTAGGTTGATTATAATTAACAATTTTATCACTTTCTTTATATTAGGTTTTTCTTGGTGGGAGGACATCGTGCTAGGCTGTACCTGGTACGTAAGGTACGTGAAGTCACTCATCACGTCTTCACAACAACGATACATAGGTTTAGGTTTTTCTGGGTGACAAGGCTTGGTGCTAGGCTGTACCTGGTACGTAAGGTACGTGAGGTCACCCATCACGTATTCACATCAACAGTACATTTTTGTTGTGTTCAGTTTTAAGAGTAATTGTTCCCAAGGTTGGTGAAGTATTGGTGATGAAAGGAATGGTCAATGTCTTTACAACGCCAATATCTGTGGATAGCGATGACCATTAAACATATTTTACGACAAGGTCTTTAGCCTTTTTTATGGTATAGGTTGGCGAACGAGCATATGGGCCACCTGATGGTATGTGGTCACCATCACCCATAGACAATGACACTATAAGAAATATTAACTATTCCTTACATCGTGAATGCGCCACCAACCTAGGGAACAGAGATGTTATGTCCCTTGTGCCTGTAGTTACACTGGCTCACTCGACCTTCAAACCGGAGCACAACAATACTGTGTACTGTTATTTGGCGGTAGAATAACTGATGACTGGGTGGTACCTACCCAGACGGGCTTGCACAAAGCCCTACCACCTCCAAAAATCCTCCTTGTATATGAGCCACCAGATTTTAAGTCTCCAGCGCTCATAGAAAGAAGCATTAAGAAATATTCTGATCTTTTGAACTGGGCAACGGAACATCCGTTAATTTAGTTTTCATCAATACATATATATAGAGGTAGGTGGAGGTAGGTATACGTATAGAGGTAGGTACATTATAGTAGAGAAAACTCGAGGATATCAACTTTCCTGTCCGGAAAAATAAATGAGTTATTTTAAATTTTATAATCGTTTTTAATATATAATTTATTTATAGAACTTTATTTAACGTCTGAAGCCGAGACGAATAGCTAGTATATACTATATATTTCATAATATTATCCCTCATTTTCTTTAATAGTTCCATTTCCGTATTTCCTGTTTCGAATAAGGCGTTGGAATAATATTGGTAGCTCAAAACGTGCGAAATTTCTGATATCCCTTATTTTACTCACACCAATTTTCATTATTCCAAGGACCCTTTTCACGACTGTTATCCCACTGGTTAACCCATAAAGATATATATTGATACTCGGTCAGATCTGACTTGGCAAATAATAACATCGGATTCCCTTGCCCAGGACCCTCTTGTTAATAAATTATAGATATGGAAAGAAATCACCAGATCGAATGGAAGTTGCCTTCATATAATCTCAAGTCAGAATCATCCCTTTCTAGAATAGCCAATGGGCAAGTGAGGTCATATTTATTATATGTTTAATATGAAGAAATAGTCATAAATAAGTTTTCTTCGAGTCGAGATGGCCCAGTGGTTAGAACGCGTACATCTTAACCAATGATTGCGGGTTCAAACCCAGGCAAGCACCGCTGATTTATGTGCTTAATTGGTCTTTATAATTCATCTCGTGCTCAGCGGTGAAGGAAAACATCGTGAGGAAACCTGCATGTGACAAAATTCATAGAAATTCTGCCACATGTGTATTCCACCAACCCGCATTGGAACAGCGTGGTGGAATATGTTCCAAACCTTCTCCTCAAAGGGAGAGGAGCCCTTTAGCCCAGCAGTGGGAATTTACAGGCCGTTGTTGTTGTTGTTGTTGTTGAAGTTTTCTTCAACGACATATTTCAAGATAATAAATATTACTTACAATTTAGAACTGTCGTTTTTACCGTTATTTTCATCAACATGATATTCAATTTTTAAATTATTACAGTTAGTATTTTTTGTTTATATAATATATATTATATAACACAAGCACGCACACATACCCATGTACACACATACATCCATATAAATAAACAATTGCATATTTAACTTTTGAACTTTGAAAAATACTCCGAAACGTTCCTTTAGCACTTAAAATTCAGTGCACCAAATACTGTACTTATTTTTGGATTCTCTTTGATACTCTACTCTTTGGTCTACGGTATTCGAGCAAAGCACAACTTTATGTTAAAATGAGGCATAAAATAAAGGAAAATTGCTATAAATACGACAGAAGTTACTGTCCGTACGTTCTCGAAAACATCTCAGTCAATGAGGCTGTACTGTATAAAGCGTCCGTTACTTGTGTTGAGAATGATATATTTTAAGCATTACAATGGAAACTTTTCTGTTTTAGAGGAACTTTATTTATATGTATAAATAGACATTTGGCAAAAAATATTTTTCAACAATGTCTAAATAGAGTCAGTAAATTAGGACATATTCACACGCACACACGTAAACGTCCAATGGCACACTAAAAACGCCTGAGAGATCACATAGTGAAAAAAACTCTCCTTATGATTTAGTCATTGATTCAGTAACAGCAATAAAATTTGGATCGATATAATTTATGTAATGTAAGTTAATGAAAGTAATATTTTAACACATACTTCAATACATTTAATAAAATTTAAAAAGGTCTGTATCTGTACATGGAAGAAAAATAAGAAAAACTTTATTAGGAGAACTTTATAAACACAATAGAACCCAAAATAATGTTTTTTAGAATTTTTGTCTTTATGTCTGTTTGTCTGTACGTTTGTTCGCGCTAATCCCATAAACGGCTTAACCTAATTGAATGCGGTTTTCATTATTGCATTACGATTTGCTGGAATTAACATTTAACCTTTGTTTGTTTCAATCGGTTCATAAATAAGAAAATTATTAAGAATCTTAAGCATCGCATTATTACATTAATCAATCAAATCAAATTAAAAATAAAATGCCACAATACTGTAATCATCCTGACCGTAATAAATAATTTCATATTCAAGTCTGTTTTAACACCTACTAATTACTTTTTGAATTACTCAAATCGGACATTCCATTCAAAAGATATTAAACCCAATAATAATATCCACTTCCATACTCACAACCAAGCGGACGGAGTCGCGGACACAGCTAGTTTTTAATAAATTAGACTATCATGCTACTAGCAAGACGTGTCCAAATCTGACCGTCCTGTATAAAAGTTTATCAAACGACATATCAAATACTGATAGATACAAAAATAAAGTCAAACGACGTCTACTTCCTCAATTGTACTTTGGATTACACTTTGGAATCGGTAGGTTGATTACAATTCACAGTTTTATTACTTTCTTTATATTAAGTTTTTCTTGGTGACACGGCTTCGTGCCAGGCCGTACCTGGTACGTAAGGTAAATAAAGTACTCCACTCCACAGGTGCTTGCAACAACAATTCTTGGTATTATTGTGTTCTAGATTCAAATCTTGATATAAAGAACGATCAAATTTATTTAACCGCGCCAATGTTACCTATTTGTCATCTGATGTTGCCAAAAATGATGTGCTGAAGCTCCAACTAGCGGCAACCTGCAACCAGCACGATACCGTACAAATCAAATACCATGTAATTGTAATTACATTATATAATCGTAAATCGATAAATTTACTTGGTGGTAGTGCTTTGTGCAAGCCGGTCTGGGTAGGTACCACCCACTCATCAGTCATTCTACCGCCAAGTAACAGTACTCAGTATTGTTGTGTTCCGATTTGAAGGGTGAGTGAGCCAGTGTAACTGCAGACAAAAGAGACATAACATCTTAGTTCCCAAGGTTGGTGGCACATTGACGATGTAAGGAATAGTTAATATTTTTTACAGCGTCATTGTCTATGGGTAATGGTGACCACTTACCATCAGGTCCATGTCCTCGTCCGCTAACCTATACCATAAAAAAAAGACTTTGAAGTTGTCTAATATTTTTCATTTCATTTTAGTTAGGAGAACTCTAATCTTGAATACGAAATTATTAAACGCAATATATATTTGATAGCAACAGTTGCTATGCCATATCCGTAATAGCGCCACCAATGGTCAAACGTCCATTTACATTTATGTAAAAAGTTACGACCCAATGAATACTCAAATCTCTAAATAATCGCGTTGCGTGCTGTTCAGTATTAACACTTAAATAAATTTTACGAGCTACAACACAATAAAAAACATTCATTTCTAGTAATTAATTGTTAAATCTTTACTTCGCATCGGCAGATAAAAGATAAGCTCTTTAATAATTATTAATTAACAAAGAATAAATTAAATACTTATCCGTGCAAGTCCATATGAGTAGGTGCCTCAGTCATTGTATCTAAACTAATATTATAAATGCGAAAACTCACACACTCTGTATATCTATTGCTCTTTCTTTATTTGGTATCACTACAAAACCCTTAAACCGAATTTGATGGAATTTTCTTAGAATCTAACATGAACTTCAAGGAATGGCATAGGGTATTTTTTTCCCTGAGACATGACAACCAATACCAAAAACGCAAGCGAAGCTGCGGGCGACTAATAGTGATAAATAAAACTGCAAATGAAAATCAAATTTTATAGCATTTTTAATTGATTTCAATAATATATAACTCTAAGCCTCTCCATATTCAATTTATATCTATGACAATGCACTTTACTTTCAAATCAAAAATGAAAGCAACCAGACAATAGTCAATAGACTCCTCGGTCGACGTATACACAAAACTCGATTATACTCAGCTGTAGCTTTTGTTAAATACGTTTTATTAAATAGTACAGAGTGGCGTGTTTCGGAAAATCGTTGAGATTATAGTGTTGATAAATTTAAAGTAACTATTATTTAATATTTATGTTACGATAATATGTGTTATTTTATTTTAGTATCATTATTATGTCCTGTCTCACCAAGACAAGTTTGATTCGTAACAAATTTCACCAGATTCGATTCAGTAGTTTGGTCGTGAAAGAGCGACAGGTAGATGGACAGAGTTACTTTCTCATTTATAATATAAATATAGATTCCATAAGACAAGGGTAGCATACCGTCAAAAATCAAAATCAAAATAAACTTTATTCAAGTGGCCTTTTACAAGCACTTTTGAATCGTCATTTAACAATTAAGTGAAGCTACCACCGGTTCGGAAAGTAGATTCTACCGAGAAGAACCGACAAGAAAATCAGTAGTTACTCTTTTTCAACATTTAAAAAAATACAGTCATTTTAGTTAATACAATTATTTAAATTAATATATTGTGTTTCTTGTAATTAAAGATTATTATTATCTTTGCTAGTCGAACGTTAGCTGATCCTGCGTCTTAATCTCCTCGAAATTAAAACTTTATTTCTAGGACACGAAATGTAAGCGCCCATTTTACACCCTGGAGGGTTGCATTAAAAAAGTATAACAGTATATCCGTCCTTGGGATACAATATGGCTCCATGCCCAATTTCATGTAAATCGGTTTAGCGGTTTATTTATTTATTTAGAAAATTAACAATTATAATTACACCTAATAGTAAAAACAAATATAGATAAACATAAATCAATCAAGTCTCCCCTTAAAATTAAAACAAACAAATTACATATTACATTAAAAATAAAAACAAAAACAGAAAGCACAAAAAGCAACTAAAACAGTTACAGTTTAATGATATGACGTAAACTAAATTTAAATTCGCTAATTTTTGAGTTAAATATATGTAATTCTTTACAATGTATGTTATAATTTTTACCATGTAGAGCTAACAGAAAGAGCTACTTTTGAATTTATAATATTTGTATAGATTTTACAAATTTGTATAAACAAGGTCGATTTTAATACGAAGCTGAATTTGTATTTACCGTTTTGGTCTGTATACTTAACTATGTATCATAGGATACACATGAACATCAACAGCTATAATTTATATAGTCTTTTACAGCATAATAAGTTATTAAAAACTATTATTTCATGGAGCTCGATATTTCGACATTATCTACGAATTTCTTGTTCACGAGACATCAAATAAAAAACATAGTAAATAACTCGTTTTCAATAACTGTAATAAAAAAATAATCATGTTAGATTAAAATCTTAAGGCTTATTATTTAAAACGATTTCAGACATAAAAGAAATTGTAAAACGCGATCAATATATTCATTCATCAATATTACTAATTGCTTTTCTACTTAAAGGCAATCACTAATGCTCGTCTAATCTCAAAGCAATCTGCATCTGAGGAAAACTTTTTTCAAAGACTTTTTCATCAAAATCAATCACAGTCTTTCCTAATTGAATAATAAAAAAAATATTTCTTGAAAATGAAAATAATTAATCACAATTTAAATTAATAGACCAATAAATAAAATTATAACTTATATTGTAAATACATTTAGTTTAACATATTTCTGTTGACTATGTTTATTGTTTTCCCGTCATCGATAACACGTAAAGGTTTTGTGGGCTTGGAAATCGTGAGCACGCCACGAACAGTTGCCCCTGGGAAAAAACAGTTTTTTTTTTGTATTTTACAACTTCTACTTTTAGTTGTTGTCCTTGAGCTTTATAATGTAATCACTAAAACTGGTTTAAGAGAAAATTGGATAAATAAATCGATGGGGACTATTGGAATACGAGAAATAAATGCATCTACATTCATTTCATGTTTTTGTCAAAATTATAGTCATTCAATATTAATTATGAGTAATATGTAGTCTTATTCCATTATAGACTCCAGATGGCCCAGTGAATAGTACGCGTGCATCTTAATCGATGATTGCGGGTTTAAGCTCAGGCAAGCACCAATAAATATTCATGTGCTTAATTTGTGTTCATAATTCATCTCGTGCTCCGCCTTTGCCCTGCAGTGGAAAATTTACAGGCTGTTGTTATACCATTACAGTCTGGAATCGTCAAGAGTTACGGTGTGAAATACTATGGAATTCTATACAGTACGACTTAACTTTTTCAGTATTTGTGTCATTGTCTACGGACAGATATTTGACGACATCACTCTCTAACTATGAAAATTTCATTTATTTCTGCTATATGTGCTATTTCATAGCCAAGAACTGACATTCATATTTATTTTGACGTAGCCAATTCGGAACAGGTCTGGAATTCTTACAAACTTCCACCTCCCTTTTACTTACTTACCCTTAAGGAATAATTTCTGTGATAAATACTATATAGATTTAAATAACATAACTGAACCACCTACCAATATCTAGAATGTGAATTGGTTCAGCGATTTTAGCTCGAAGAGGTAATAGGCATAAGTACATTCGTTTATTACGAGACTGTAAAAATATCTATTGAATGTATTAAAAAAAACCGCTAAGCACCAATACTATTACAGAAATTGTATTATTGTTATCTGTTTTAAAAAGTTTGTTAGTGTAACTAAACACAAGATACATAACGTCTAAAATCCCAAGGTTTGTGGCGTATTGGCGATATAAGTAATAGTCGACATTTCTTACAGCACTAATGATTATGGCCAATAATGGTCACGTACCATCCAAAGGCAATTTTGCCCGTCCTAAGCCTTCAAAATATATCCACATGGATGATTTTCATACGAGACTTCACATCACATATCCTTATAAATATCATTATGTAATTTATATTTGGTTCACCGATCACAAGATAAATTTTGTACACAAATTAAATTCGAGTAAAACCATCGCATAAAGTAAGTATTAATTCTGAAACCGATACAAAATAAATCAAAACACGAACTAGACTTTTTAAATAAATAAAATTTTCCTTTTTTGTGTTTTACTACAAAAACAAATGGCTGGGCAATAAATATACGGGAGGCGTCGGACAGAAACAATTTTACGACAGGACATTTTATGTACAATAAACCAATGCGCAGGCAGAGGGTTCAGTTGACCCTACAGACAGCTTTATGCCACCATAAATACATGTAAGCAATGTAATACACAACACTAACAACCAAACAAAGACACATGGATCGCTAAACATCTGCGTTCAATTAATATCAAATTGCACCTTAGTTAAATACTCTTACTATCACTTAAACAATATATCTTGTTGTTGTTGTTTTATATATATTAACTAGCAGCGCCCCCTTCTCGCGCGTTTGAACTTAAAAAAAGAGTTATAGCTGTTAGTTACTTCGTATTACATCGGCTTTGTGCCAGTGAAATTCCCGTCAAAATCGATCCACCTGTTCACGAGATTAGCAGCAGCAAACAAATACATAAAAATTAAAAAATAAGTTGGTATGTGTACCGTGAATGCATACAAATGCATGTAGTAAAAAACGGTTGTTTTAGTATTACGTTTGTAATATACTTAGATATACTCAAGTCCGGCAGTTAAACAAATGTAAATGTAAGTACGGTATTTACTTGGTAGTAGGATTTCTATTCAGCTCATAATCTAATAATAATCCGGTCAACAGATATTCTACCGCAAAACAGCAATTCTTAGTATTGTTGTATTCCAGTTTGAGGCACAAAGTACTGCAACACTGTTTATGGACGGTAATGATTATATACCATTAGGCGGCCCGTTTGCCTCTCCGCCTAACAACTTACATTTGACAAACAGTTAATTAATGGCGATTAAAATTATAAATTAAATTATTATTCTTAAAGGTAGTCATAATAATAAAGATTTCATAAACACACACAACAAAATAGAGTATTATCATCAGTCGATTTTCATAATTACATAACAAACATAACATACAAGTAAGCACAATGAAGCGAGCTCTTATAGAATAGTATTACTTTAGGCAAGAGAACACACATAGCGTTCCAAAAGCAAAAGGCACTCAAAAGAATTCAGGCGCTTCAGAATTTTAAATGTCCATTAGCTAAATTGATCACTTACTATTGCAGCACTTTTCGCTCGTAAATTGTTTTTTTTTTTTTCATTTACTTTAATACTATATTAAGTTATTCTATATTTTATTATTATATTTAAAACTTTCGTTTGAATTTGAATTCCGATCCTCTGGGCATAAATCCAGCTCTACTGTCACCAAATTTCAATGGAGGAGATGAGATTATTATACTTTTGAAGATTTTTGCAACTCCAAGGTTCAAATTTTTTAACTGCAAAAGGCATGAAAGCGTAATTTAGAATATGAGTCGCTTATTTGATCACTTCTTTGCTCCAGTTTTTTCCGTGACGACTAGTGTTCGTATACTGCTCTACAATAAAAATAATGTACCAAAACACAATTTATCTATTACCCGTAGTTTTCATTTTTCGTCATAAATCACATAATGTACATAAAATATAATTAGAAAGAAAAAAGCATCCCTATATAATACTAAAAAACGTAAAGTATTTCCTGCGTAAAGTATTATATTATATGACGGCAAAATATTACGGCAATTAAATATACATATATTATGTAAAAATAAATTTTATGAAAATGTTTTAAAAAACCTCATTTTTCCACAAACCAACCAAAGAGTATTGACAATTAAATATGACAATACAAGAACCAAAAGACGTACAAAACAAATATCTAATTTAAAAAAAAAAGATTTTTATCACATTTGAGGTTTCATAGATTAAAAAAGAATCTTTTTTTATAACTTCATGACAACGAAGCCACAACACACTTTTTTATTTGCTGAGCATAAATAAAATATACGAGTATCGTACATTCATGACCTTCAGCGAGACATTTTATGCACTGAGCGCGTATAGCTCTACATTATGAGGGAGGATGATAAAAAATCTCTGCATATTTTCGTGTTTTAATATAAAAGTATTCTACGTTTGGTACTCAAAAGTTCAACCATTGTTATTGCGCTGAGTTGAACAGAACTATTTGTATTATTATTATTTTTTATCAGTTCGTTACTGTTTCTCTGGATCGCAATTTTCTGGGATCGCAAGTGGCCCTGTTAAGTTAGGAGCATTTTATTTCTTTATAATAATGAATATATTTTTAATCTACTTTTCGAACAACAAAAAAGTAGTCTAGATATCTATTTAGTAAAATGATTGTGTTTCTCGATGTCATCCTCACGGATCATTTTAACGGATGAGAAATTAACTGCAAACTAATTAATTTCTTTATTCTCATAATGTGAAACAACCGACGAAATACTTTTTGACATTTCTAACATTCACTTCAGACAGACATTCACAATTTATAAAAAAAAAAAAACTTAAAACCTTTTTGGTGGCCTGTCTTAACATTTGAGCTTAGAACCTCGCGTACTGTAGCCTTCTGTCGAGACAGGCAGCTTTATAGCCTGTAGTCTTATAACGAGGTAGTCAGGTGATTCATATCCCGTTTGCAAATAAAAACGCATGAAAAATAACATAAGGACTGTTATAAATCACATCGCGATCGATCAATCCGATGTCATACTAACAAGCATTCTCTTGTTCAACATTTTCTATATTCATAAATCAAAGACACATTACGTCTAAAATGTCCCGACGTATAATCAATAATACCACACTCGAAGTCCTCGTTAATCTTAATTCTATTGCCTATGAATATTTACTTTGTAGTATGTTTTGAGGTTATAGATATATTCAGTCACAAAGGCGCGCACTTCCACGTAAATTTATTTACATGCATTAGTGTGAGTGATGCTCGTGATTACAATATGTCTGAATGTGTGTGAGACGGTAAAGAACGCAATAAGGTAACGAAATTAAAAAACAATAAAATATGGATTATGTTTGTTCTAAGTTAACGTGAACAACGTGACATCATAGGTAAGAATAGATAGATAGCTTTCTTACAAGCAAGTTTAACTTAAGATAGACTTTTCACACGTATTAGTACAATTGTTAGGGCGTGTTTACTTTGGTGATATTTATAAGGTAAACACATAAATCTTTTGTTTATTCAAGGTAGGCCTAAGAATTAATATCATTAAATGCTTAAATATATACAAATAAGCACTAAAACTAGTTACCGTATAAATTTTGCCCGCGTGGAAAGGTGGCAAGAATGCTAGCAGCATTTCCCCGTTGAATCGCAATTCCGATCCTCTGGGCAAAAAACGAACCAGCCCTCCTGTCACCAGTGGAGGCAATGAGGCGAGGTGTTATACTTTTGACAAAGCTTTTTGCACCACCACTCCAAGGGCCAAGCGTTTCGACAGCAAATGGAACAAAGTAATTTGGTATAATACACGAATATTTAGATCTTTTTTGGCTTCAGCTTTTTCGGAACGGCACCGGCTCTTAACATTGTTTCTCGGATATGAGATGGGGCCAACGTGTCAACGCATATAGCGTCCCTAGGGCCCGTGCTCGTTCCCAGGGAATCAATGTCAATCCATCAGGTCTCTTACCATCATTACGACTAATTCACGAGGATAATTTAATAATTTGTTTATTAGTAAGTTTAAATACGTTATGTTTTTTAAATTAAACTCATGAAAATTCAGTGGAGCATGCCTGGGTTTGTACCCGCAATCATCAGTTAACATGAATGCGTTTTATCCACTGGGCTATCCCAGCTCAACCATAATATAAAAAGAGATTGTACTAGTATTAACTTCACTATAAAATGGTTTATACAACCTAGAAATCCCCACTACAAATATTTAAACCAACAAAAAGTAATCAACTTGAACATCACCAATCAATACGGGCTTAACATATTTACTTATGCCGATAAAATTGTTTTATGTTGAAAAGACTATAACGCCTATTCTTCACGCTGAATATATAAATAGAAGCGTGAGGAAAGTGACAGTAAATCGATTCGAACCATTACCGGTATGTCAGGGCCATTGCATTTGTACGAGCTTTAAAACTGTTACTGAAATTGAATATATTGTAGTTTGTTTTATAACAAAGCCCATCATTGAGGTTATCCTGCTCAACCGTGAAGGTCAAACCGGGAACGGTCCGCGAGGTTTTCTTCCTCGCCCAGGGATCTTCTCAACGACGGCCACACGTGTTTTGAGTCAAATTGTCAAAGCTTAATTAGGCCTTTAGTGTTTAAATATATCGTTGTTTTTTATGATAAAGATAGATTTAATCGAACTAATAGTCACTGCCCACAACTATGTATAGATATGGGCGCTTTAAGAAATATTAATCAATCCTTATATCGCCAATATTGCGCCAATCTTGGGAACTAAAATGTTACCTTTGGCTTGTGGTTGTAATAGCGTACTGACCCTTCAAAGTTGAACACAACAATAATTAGTATTGCTATGTAGTAGTAGAATATATAATGAATTAATAGAACATTTAACTAGGTTATTTATGCACAAATATTATCTAATATTATAATTAAAATGTAATCAAATGTAAATCATAATTAATTTTAATTTTATGCGAGAAATAAAAGGCTTTCTAATTATTCTATTCTTATATAACATACCTAGATGGGCTCGCTCAAAGTCAACCACTAAGTTTATCATTTTTGTCACTCCAGCAATTTAAATAAAAATTATGACATAATGACACATATATCAAATCAAATCGAAATAAACTTTATTCAAGTAGGTTTTACAAGCACTTTTGAATCGTCATTTTACAATTAAGTGAAGCTACCATATAAAAATATACATAGTCATTATAGAATAGAAATATACATAGAAAAATGCAGACTACATTCAGTCTATCGAAGTAATTTTGGAAGCATATAAGTACTTACTGTCTTTGACGTTATAGTAAAATTATTTAAGGATGACAGTAATTAATATTTTTTTAAGGTATAGGTTGGCAAACGAACATATGGGCCACGTGATGGTAAGTGGTTACCATCACTCATAGACAATGACGCTGTAAGAAATAATAACTATTCCTTACATCGTCAAATAATTAAATATAATAATCGTTAAATAATAGTGGACTATTGTCAATGTCGTTCACTTGACGTACGGAAATAAGGTGATCACTGAAAATCAGTGCTGCCGTCTTTGCGAATTTCACACATAGTATGAATCGTATTTTAATTTAAGATTTAAGTATAGGAAAAAAATATATATATTTAAATCGTTATTTTTATTCTTTTTTTTTCTGTGTGTGAAATTCCTAGGACGACAGCAAATGCTGAGTGATTTTCCTTTTTGTGGCATCGTACTGCTGTGTAGGCAGCATTTTGTTTTTATTTATTTATGCCTCTTTTTATAATCTTTCTTAGATATTATTTAATTGTATTGTTATTTTAAGTTTTTGTTTTTTTTTGTTGTTGTTTTGTTCATGTCACTGATGTCTCAAAACTAAAATAAAAAAAAAAACAAATAAAAAAATTCTTTCTTTCTTTCTTCTTTCAAAGCGCCACCAACCTTGGGAACTAAGATGCTATGTCCCTTGTGCCTGTAGTTACATTAGCTCACTCACCCTTCAAACCGAAACACAAAAATACTGCGTACTCTTGTTTAGCGCTAGAATATCTGATGAGTGGGTGGTATCTACCCAGGCGGGCTTGCACAAAGCCCTACCAAGTACTATGACAGAAAAAGCAGTAACTTAGAACTTAACATGATTTTGTTGTAAATTAATATGTTTAAACTTATACGATTTACGTTGAAATGATTTACTGAATAGTAAAAGCGTATATAAACACCAGGAGGTACATTTGAAACAAATGGCACTTGTTTGATATATTCTACCAACATTAAGATTAACTAATTAAGAATTTTAAATACATGGGATATAAAATTAAACTTGCTTTAATGCCAACTATAATATAAATAAATTAGTAACTGGAGCGCGCGTAACATTATAATGAAACAACAAAATCAAAAATTCCCAGTAATGCGAAACGACGACTCTTTGTGTTAATACGCCAAAAGAGCTGTCACTTTAATAATTAATTATTGAAGTTTAAACAAATTGTTAATTAGTATACGTACTACCAGGAATTCGTATTCGTTTTTGGCTTTTAAAGGGCTTTCGAATCCAGCTTCGGACGAAATCCAACGCAAAATGATTGTTCAATCAATTAACTACATTATGTTTTTATTTCTTTTAAATGCCCCGAATTAATTAAGAAATAACTAATATTCCTACTAGTCTTCTTACTAGTCTAAGGAGTGGGGACTACAATAGTCCAAAGGTAGGATCGATCATGCCACTTTATACATCGCTAAGCGTCTTTTGAAAATATGAAATAAATTAACAACACAAATTGTCCTCAAAGCCGTCAATGCCGACATTTGTGCGAGCGTGCGCGATTAATCAATGTACATACAGTACGACACAACTTAGATGCAGCATCGGTGAATTTAATAAATCCGATTACTGCCGATTTATACAATAGAAATAGCTCTCTATCGCGCCATTCGATACTATTCGTCGCTATAGATTCTCACGTCAGTTCAACCCGAGAAAACAAGTGCATGTAAATCGACTTGTCAAATTGACGAATATATTAGATCATATGATATTACAAGTTATTAAGTTTGTGTAAAGATCATATTCACATATGAAATAGACATTGATAACTTTGGACAGCGTACTTAATTCGGATGTGATCGATTTTACGAATTTTGCCGTTGCTGCATTTAGGTTGTGTCGTATTATACAATGTTACATTCAGGCTTAACCGTGTAATTAAACCTACGCAAGCAAAGTTTGCTCATCGCTTTGTTAGTTACGCACTTGTATCAAACTGCAATTGTGAGAGAAAGTGATGAATAAACAATTATGACCTCGATTTGAAAAGTCATCATAAATCAAGATTTCCAATGATATTTCGTATTTTCGAACATTTATTTTGAATATCGGCAATGTTGACAGCGATCCGGAATGTCCCAATGGTTAGAACGATTGCGGGTTCAAACCCAGGCAAGCACCACTGAATTTTCATATGCTTAGTTTGTGTTTATAATTCATCTCGTGCTCAGCGGCTGTTGTTGTTGATAGCGATACTTTAGAAGTAAAATTTTGTTGTATTTTAAACAAATATATATAAATCAAGAACTATTTGTAAGGGATAAGCTATTACCACATCGTCTGATATGTGTAAATATAGGGTAAGTTTGTATACTGGCTCAGTCTTTGGTGTTATGTATAGATTATTTTACGATTTACGACATTAATACTTTGATAGAGTTATTCTCCAATTACTATTCAAAATTCTAAAGAATCGGATTGCGTGCTAAGCAGTATTAACAATTAAATAACTTTTATGAGCTACAATAAACCCAGAAGCTCGTTTATTGTTTGTATCGTCTAGTAGTAATCAGTTGTAAATCGTTTCATTTATGTTGATGTTAGCAATAATAGTTGCTCTTAAAAGCTTATTAGTCGTCAACTGTAGAGCTGTTTTTTAAGAATTTAGATAAATTATATAATTAAACGAGTAAATATGCTACATGGCGGTAAGTGGTCAGCACCAACCATAAATATACATGTTACCAATAATTATTGCTATGTTGCGATAGATAGTAGACTTGCACAAAGCTCCACCAAGTAACACTCAGAGAAACAATTGTTATACTTGGTGGTAGAGCTTTGTGCATGTCCCTCTAGTACTACTCATCGCATATTCTATTATCAAATAGCATCACTTAGTATTGGTATGTTGGCTAAAAGGGTGAGCGAGCCAGTCTAACTAAAGGTACAAGGGATAAAACTTCTTAGATCCCAAGATTTTCACTGATAATTGTGATAATTAAAAGTAGTAACTATAAATCGGTAGTCTGCACGAAAGTCTCTTCTTAAAATAATCGTACCAATTTTCCTTCAATTATATATAGAACATTATTTAACAATACATCAATACAATAGGCTTAATTAACAATGAGTAGTACTAACTAACTCTATTAAAGTATTGTAGAACGATTCTTTTTTCACAATAAATGGAAGAGATTAATAAAATATAATATTAATGTGAACTTTATACACAGATTGCAAGCTTTACCCCTTTTATGTGCATAGTGTAGTTTTATCCACTCAATGTACTATTCCTAGTGGTCTCGAAACAATGCTCCTCCTGGTACGATATGAATGGCAAATTGTAACATAATAGAGAGTACTTGAAATAGAGATTGCTATTACAAAAAGGTTTTACTAATTATCCGTTTTAATCTTACTCCCCAAGTTCTTAAGAATCATTATCGCTTATATTTTCCAAGACAATAAGGATTATGATTTATGAAATAAAAATAACATAGAGCTCTTTAAATCTTCTACATAAAGAAGTTTTAAAAACAATGTAACTTATTATGCAGCTAGAATGAAACTTGCAGATCTATTGAATTTATATTATTATATATGAACAACATCAACAGCCTGTATATTTCTCACTGATGAGCTAAGGTTTCTTTTCCCTTTGAGGAGAAGAGGTATTAGAGATCACCGCCGATTACGAGATTAATTATAAACACAAACTAAGCATATGAAAATTCAGTGGTGCTTGCCTGGGTTTGAACCCGCAATCATCGGTTAAGATGCACGCTTTCTGACCACTGGGCCATCTCAGTTCTAATATATATATAAAATGTTTTGGAATTAAAATTAACATTTTCTTCTTTTTTTTTTCTAGCAACCCGTTTTACCACCGTTTCCACTCTGGCTGGCTGTGATCATAGCTACGTGCCTGGTGTTGGTCATCCTGCTAACCGTGAGTGGCAATGTGCTAGTACTCCTCGCCTTTCTGGTGGACAGAACCATACGTCAGCCGAGTAACTATTTTATAGCCTCACTGGCTGCTACTGATCTACTTATAGGTAAGAATAAGACTTCTTTTTTATACTACAGATTTATAGTCATAATATTTAAAAGTATCTGAATCATTGTAAACTTAATGGTACTCTCAACTTATAATGTTATGTTGGTTTCAGGTACATTATCGATGCCTTTTTATACAGATTATGTCTTGAAAGGGTATTGGCATTTAGGACCTTTGTTATGTGACCTTTGGCTATCCGTCGATTATACAGTATGCTTAGTATCGCAATACACCGTCTTGCTAATAACTGTAGATCGATTTTGCAGTGTTAAAATAGCTGCGAGATACAGAGCGTGGCGTACGAAAAACCGAGTAATATGGATGGTTACGGTAACTTGGATAATACCAGCATTGCTTTTTTTCACAACTATTTTTGGATGGGAACACTTTGTCGGCTATAGAGATCTGCAGGAAGGCGAGTGTGCTGTGCAATTTTTGAAGGATCCCATTTTTAATACTGCTTTAATCATAGGATATTATTGGACAACACTTTTTGTATTAATCGTATTGTACGCTGGGATTTTTAAAACAGCATATGATATGCAGAAAAAAAGTGAAGCAAAACAGAGAAAGATGCAATCAATGGTAGCGCTAAGCGCCGGTGTAATGACTGGTATGGCGGGAAGGGCTGCTGGAATGGCAGCGCTATCTAAAGCTACAATATCAAGCGAAGATCAAATAAAAGTTTCAGAATCGATTCGAAAAGATTCTACATCTAAAGGATCACTACAGGCTCCGGTTCTCAATTTAGGTGGTTCGACTGATTCCAATTCGAGTCAAAAATCTTCAGCACATAAAAGTAGCGCTACCGCAACTGGAACATCTACAACTGTTGAATCTGATGCAGATAAAAAGGAAGATCAAGTAGAAGCAGAAAGATCCAGCAGTCCAGCATTTGACTCCGATGATGAAAGTACTACACAATCCAACGTGAAGAAGCGACCTTCTGTTGCCAACTTAGTCATGCAAACAGGTGCATTACAATTGCTTAATAATATGCGTTTAAATGGTAACATGCTTATTAAACCTGATATTAAGCAATCGCCCCTTTTGAAAAATGAAACTGAAAAACCGAAGTCATCGCTTTCGCAAATATCGGAGAAAAGTCTTCTCGATACAGAAAATCCCGATACCTCGCAAAGTAATGGACAAACACCAGCAGTAAGTGTTCCTCTATCTACCGTTAGCTTTATGTCCCCTTCATCGTCGGGGATAGCTACGCCGTCTGAAAGAGAAGTATCAACTACAATCGCTCAAAGAATCATCCCTCCACCATCAGAATTTAGGGGTAGCCGATCCGTGTCCGACAGTCCACCATCTCAATCGGAATCATCCAGAGCTAAAAATTTTAAATCATTAAAAAGTGATGGTACTTATTCTGATGTGCTATTAGGTCTGGATGGTGCTGACTTAAGGTACATGGATGAAAGTTCAGTCATTGTTCCTTCACCTACAAACGAAAGTCCTCCATCTTCAATCACATTTCCAACAGCTACAGAACCATCATCTCCTCCTACATTCAATTCGGGTAATATAACAAATACTTCCTTATTACAGGCTGCTCTCATACGAGCAACAGCTGAAGCTCAAGTAACACAACCCAAATCAAATTTATCTCCTCCACCACCTATAAAAGTTAACACCGAGGTAAGTTTGACAACTGGAGAGCGTCCGAAACCTATTATAACCCTTGTATCTTCGTCTTCCAATAATAATGATGGCCAATCTATAAAACCATCCGAAAGCAAAAGCTCAAAAATAAAGTTAAATGACACGCCGGCTATTGAAAATAGTGATATCTCTAGTTCAGCCGTAAGTGGGGTGGGTCGAGGAGATTCGAGAAAAGACTTCGTTAAGAATATAGGAAAGAAATTAAAAGTAAAACGTTCAAAGCGAGATGGATTATTTCCTAGTATTGGTCGGCAAAAGTCGAAATCAGAAAATCGAGCAAGGAAAGCATTTCGGACGATTTCCTTTATATTAGGCGCGTTCGTTGTTTGTTGGACCCCATATCACGTCTTAGCTTTAGTCGAAGGTTTTTGTAGAGATCCTCCATGTATTAACCAACACTTGTATATGTTTTCGTATTTCTTATGCTACGCTAACAGCCCCATAAACCCTTTCTGCTACGCATTGGCTAACCAACAATTCAAGAAGACTTTCACGAGACTTCTCCGGGGCGATTTTCATATTACCTAGTCCATGTATGTTGGGTACAAAAATGCGTAATTTAACGCTGTTATATAGCGTTATGAATGAAAATATTACGCGCACAATTTATGTAGAAATTATATCAAATAGATCGCTGATTATAATAAGACAATACTAATCTATAAATAGTTTAAAGTGCTTTCAATGGATAGATAATACAGATTAAGATATGTATTTATTATTATTTAAAGAATTTTCCCAGCTTTTTTAAGGTTGGCCTTTTTAATAATAATATGTAAATAAAGTCGTAGTGTACTTGTTGCATAATATTAAGTATTTCATCTATAATGTTCAGAACTGACAATAAGTGTTAGATGTTGTAAATATGTTTTTCAATATTAAAAGTCTCTTTATATTTCTAATTGACGTCAATGATGTTATCGTAAATAGTCTTGATACTTAGTATCTGATTGTAAATTAATAAGATAGACAGGTTATATTGTGACAATAAATCAGATTTTTGTATCTGAAATTTAAGAACATTTAAAATAATTTAGATAATAATTTAATTAACTATTGATGTTATTTAAAATATATCAAAGTGTTTGGATGTGTTGCGCTTCCAGATTACATAATACTCAATTGTAAATATTATTGACACAATATAATTATATAAGTATTAAACTAAAATCTATTCATTGTCACATTATTAAAACAAATGAAAACGCTTAAAAATTTTAAGCCATGAGCCCAGCTGAAGATTTTTAGCGTTCCTAGTCAATTACATCAAACTTTTAATTAGTTATACTAAATATAGTTGACTATTTAAAAGGTTTTAATAGATAAGGTGTTTCGTTAGCCAAATAAATTTCTTCTTAATATTAAGATAACCAATTTTTTTAGTACTCTATTGCATTATGTAGGTTGATTGTTAATTTACGTTCGACTAAGGCCTAAGAAACTTTCACTTATCTTTAAGTAATTTTTGTGTAAATATGAAAATTTTGTAGATGCGTTACCTAACTAAAATTGTTATAAAAGTAATATTACGAATTGGTGAGAATGATTTAATAATGATATTACACTTACACAGATCATTATGAGAATTTTAATCTGTACTCTATATTACATATGTGAAAGTAACTCTGTCTGTCTGATGCTCTTTCACTGCCAAGCCACTGAACCGAATTTAATAAAATTTGGTATGAAGTAAACTTGAACTTCTAGGAAGGACATACTTTATTTTTAATTTTGTTTCAATTTAGTTTATTAAAAAATATATAAACACACTGTTTTCTTTTTTTTAATTATAATTTATTCGAATTCATTATAAAGTTTTAAATGGCAATTATTTCATTCAATACATTAAACTATAATTTTAAATGACAAGATTCTTACATTGTACTGCTTGTTTAATCACATCTAAGTAACTTTTTTATGTCCTGGTACAGGTATCAAAAAAACGATATGGATTCCTAACGTGAAATGGTCCCTATAAAAACCAAAGTTACAAAGTCAACAAACGTAAAATGCATAGGAACGATACTGATACTGACAATTCGTTAGATGTGTGTGTACAGAATATTACTCAAAATCAGATTCATAAAACATTAAAGCATTCCCATCAATTCAAGCAATTTTAGTCTTTAACACACAGTATTATAATCCATTGTTCAATAGTTAATAAGTTGTTACAAAAATGAAAGACTAAAGTGACATAACGATAGATTCAGTAAACATTTAATAGTATATATAAAATAGCGAGTACAAATATAAATGCATTAGAATTAGATGTTTTATTATTTGTTATATAATAAGTACATAAAGTAGATTTCAAATTAATTTGTACAAAATTTAATGGAATGATGTGAATTGAAACTAATGCAAATCTCGTATATAGATTGTCTTGTTTCATTACAATGATAGTACGACACAACTTAGATGTAGCATCGGCAAACAATTAAACGGATTACTGCGGATTTATACAACCAATAGAAAAAGCTCCCTATTGCGCCATTCGACGCTATTCGTCGCTATAGATTCTCGCGTCAGTTCAACCCGAGATGCCAGTGCACGTAAAAGGACGTGTCAAATTGACGAATATATGAGGTCATATGATATTACAAGTTATTGCGTTTTTGTATAGATCATATTCACATAAGAAATAAATATTGATAATTTGGGATAGCTTACTCATTTCGGATGTGATCGGTTTTACAAATTTTGCCGATGCTACATGTAAGTTGTGGCGTACTGTATATATACCTACATGTCTCTTAAATTACATTTTATTGATTTAAAGTTGAAACATTTACAGTACATATATTGTGTCCTTATATTTTATAAATATCGAGTGTGATAAATTATTTTTTAAATAGAGATCTTTTTATTGATAGTTGATAACTCAATGTAAACTATTCTGTTCGATAAAAATATAGTCAACGATGAATGCATGTTTGAAATGTTAGAAAAAAAACAATGTGAACACGCGATATTGAATGTAAAAGTCATGATTTTTTTTACAAAATAAACGTCAATATGGTGTATCAACAAACATCGATATACGACATTTTAGATTTGTTTTCGTTATAATATTGTTTTTTTTTCCTTCCAGAAAAGCTTGTACACTTCGAATAATTTCTAGAATATTTAAGTGTGTAGTTAATTTTAAAGAATTCAATAATCAACGTAGAACTCAATCGTGATATGTTACATAGTGATGTTATTCAAAAATGACTTAAATAATAATAATATTTGAATGATATAGACATCAAAATAGCATATCACCGTAAGTCAAATATAACGTTTTATGATCTAGTCCAGCATCCAGTGTCAAATTTGTTTATCAATAACTTTGTTGAATCTATTCCTGATTTAATCGGTAATGAGCGTATTTAATATTTAAGATGTAATTTCTATTAAGACTACATTATATGTGAATGTAACAATAAAACAAATTTTCCTTGTAGATATTTCTAATGATATTAAAATTTCTTGTTTAAATTAAAATGCTTATATCACTACTGTCAATGTAAAAGGTCGTATGTCAAAATGATGTTCCAAATGCAAACCGCTGAAAACCGTGGATTTTTTTTATTTGTAAACTTAATATTTTATAAACTTAATTAGTAGGATAAGGTACTCGGTTTTATGCTCTCCTATCAACACTACATGTACTTACGACGTTTTGCACTAACAGTTGCGACATTTTGACGCCTTAGTAATGTCGATTATAGAATGAATATTGTAAATAATTTTATGAAAGTTAATTTAAATTATAATTGAATATTTAAAACATATGTTGTCGTTCGAGGCAAATAATCATTATTTGTACGATTAAGAAGGTTTTTTATGAAAAATACTAACTCTTATCCCTGACTTGGTCTGTTTATCTTATGTGAGCGTTCTGTCGTGATAATGTGTTTGATGTCCACTATTTTTTCGTTTTCTAAAACAAAAGCAACAAATTCTAGCATATTTTTTTATGAAAAAGTTATATTCATATTCAATAAATGAATATAAAAAAAAAACATATTCAATAAAATATTATGACAGCGGTAAATAATAGTAGCACTAGGAATATTTTTTCGTTGAATCAAAATCCTGAAGTTGTGGGATGAACCAACGCTTATGTCAGTCAGTGTACATGAATATAGAGTGTTTAATCACTTTACTCTACAAGTATACATTATTCAAATAGCAAAATCTCCAGGAAATAATTACTTCTTAACCACAGGAAGCTCGCTTAAATATTCGTTCCGTTGAATATCTTTATTTCTTCGCTATGCAGTTATTAAAAAAAAACTGCCCGAACAAAAGAGTTATTCTTTTTTTAAATCATGAAATATATATTTGGATTTTTTTTAATAAACTTTAATAGCTGCCTTAATAAAAAATAAAAAAAAAACATTTAATATTCAAATTCAAATTCTATTTTTTTTTTTTTAAATAATAAAATGTACTTAACCTCAATTCAGAAGGCCATTCGTTCATTAATAATAGTTAGTATTTTAATAAAAGACAGTTCTTTTTGTTATTATTGTATGTGTTCGGTATTTAAACATGGTTCTAAATTAATTATAATTATGTTGATTGTTTTTATATTTTATATAGAGAAGCATCACGATAAACGATTACTCTGAAAGTTTATAAGATATTGTATTATTTTGTGTATTTATTTAACTGTAGTGTAAAATAATAAAATATATTATAGCAATAACAGTATTTTCTCTTATTCTCTTATTACTTATCTTTACACCAACATTAAAAAAATAAGTTAAAATTTCCTAGTTTTGAAAACGTGAATTGAAACTACTTTTGGCTTAAACTGGATTCAAAAAACGAAAAATGGGTGGTATCTACCCAGACTGGGTCACACAAAGCCCTATCACAGACTAAGTGTAAATTTTGACATGATATATCAATTTAATTGATTATTTTAACAAACCTATATCATGTAAGCGATGACAAAAGTGTTCATTATAGAATTTAGGTTATAAACCGAAAATAACTTAACATTTTTCACTCGATGACAGCATAAAAATCCTTCTAATACGGTATTCGAATAAAGTATAATATATTGCTTATGATTTTGTACCATGAAATGTTCTTAACTCTCTATAATTACATAATATTACATAAACAGCAATTAAAATATATTGCCTGCGCGATTGAGCGCTTATCAAAATCATTTATTAATAGTGATAAATAACATCAAGAAACGAGGTGTCTTTTGATACCCAGTTGGAATGAAGTCCTTTCGCTATATATTATGTTATAAATCACAGAAATAATTAAATAAATTACGGACGTTTCAAAATAATTCAATAATATTGACCACATTTTTACTGAAAATCCTATGTGACTTAAAGTAAGACCAAAAAAAATGAGCAGCGTCTTTAGATACTCGCTTGAAACTTGAAGTTAGTTTCGCTAATTATTATGTATTTAATAACAAACACAATAAAATAAATAAACAACATATGAGAATTATTAAATACCAGTGACAAATTGTTTACTAAATTATTGATTAACATTATAAATCGAAATCAAAAATCAAAATAAACTTTATTCAAGTAGGCTTTTAAAAGCACTTTTGAATCGTCATTTTACAATTAAGTGAAGCTACCACCGGTTCGGAAAGTAGATTCTACCGAGAAAACCGGCAAGAAACTCAATAGTTACTCTTTTTCAACATTTAAAAACAAAGTCATATAATATATCCTACTTGCAAGTCAACAGGTATTAACTCCACGCTTTTTAATCATCAATTTTTAAAAATCTTGTATCGAATAATGTACTTTATAAAATCGTATACAATAGAAAGAGACAAAAAAAAGAGAAAGATTCCTGCTTGTTTTCTCTACTGTGACTATAAAACGTTCCAAAAATTTAAAAAAAGAACTTTAAATTTACATGAAAAACAATAGCTCGGTACATGAATACATTACCGTATCACGCTTACATTCTGTAACGAGGGCTCATATTAATATTATCATATTATAAACGTTGGGTACGGATGTTTGTCCATAACTTATATTCAGTATATCGTCTAGCTGTCATGGCGGAATAACAATTGAGTTGAAAGAACAGCCTACTAGTAACAAGTTATAAGCGTTGTGATCAAAATGATTATATGTTAAAGCTGCTATTTCATTTAAGCAACCTTCATTACCCTGGGGGTATTATATGTTTTATTTCAATGTCATGACGAGTTAATGTAGACAAATGTTAAGATTATTATTATTTTTTATGATATAGTTTCTGGACCAGCATATGGGCCACCTAATGGTAAGTGGTAACCCATAGACAATGACACTGTAAGAAATATAACAATTCCTTACATCGTCAATGTGCCACCAACCTTGTTAACTAAGATGTCATGTCCCTTGTGCCTGTAGTTACACTGACTCACTCACCCTTCAAACCGGAACACAACAATACTGAGTACTGTTGTTTAGCGGTAGAATATCTGATGAGTGGGTGGTACCTACCCAGACGGGCTTGCACAAAGCCCTATCACCAATTAATAATAATATAAAAATAATAGTAATAATAATAGTAAGATTAACATATTGGTAATAAATATTGTTGATATTTATATTCTATCACACAAAATTCTAATCAATGATAAAAGATATTTTATCAACATAGATTATTAAAATATCGAGTAATGAGATCATGTCAATTTAAGATCGAAGTTATTCTTATCTGTACCCCTCCTTCTACTGACCTATTCAAAATAAAAAAAATAAAAAAATGATATTCGATAATTCGTTTCTTTTTTGTAACATATTTACTTGATTAAGGTATTTTGACTAAAAATATTAATATAACGAAACATAATTTTAATCTCATTTCAAAAAATAAATTATTGTAAATTAAAATCGAAATGTACGTTTTGTTGTTTATAGCTCCAATCCAATCCGTCAGCCCATTTCCATCCACTGTTGAACATAGGCTTCTCCAATTGCACGCCACTGAGATCATTCTTGGGCTACTCG
The DNA here is from genome assembly GCF_905220365.1 of Vanessa cardui. Taxonomy (NCBI): domain Eukaryota; kingdom Metazoa; phylum Arthropoda; class Insecta; order Lepidoptera; family Nymphalidae; genus Vanessa; species Vanessa cardui. The sequence continues at coordinate 2,301,819 of NC_061131.1, forward strand.
TATCCAGCTCCTGCCAGCCGTCTTGCGTAAGTCGTCACTCCATCGTGCCCGAGGATGTCCTACACTACGTTTGCCGAGACGCGGTCTCCACTCTAGAACACGCTATAGCTCAGATTATAAAAAAAATCTTGTTACTTTAAAAATATCTTAAATCTAAAAGCTAATTATATGTTATTTATGAGAGACTGTAAGCATAAATTGTCTATAATATTTCGTGCAATGAGGCAAATTAAGAGCGTTCTTCGTAACAGACGTAGTCTTTGTAGAGGATCGAGTTACTTAAATTAATATGTTTAAATTTATATATAACTAGCTGAACCAGCGGCTATACCCGTGCGAAATTAATAAAACACAAACTTCTAACCTTTGTTTTACCCTTCTTAGTGGTGGAGTTCTTAGGGGGTGTCCATATCCTTTAAGGAACCTATCTATCAAATTTCAAGTAGGTGTTATAGTTTTTTAATCATTGAGTGGTATTTCGCTTTTAATTGTATAGATACCAGTTACTGATCACTTTGTTTTTTTAAAATGATAGTTTGAGAAATTCTTTTGTTACTAATTGAAAGTATTTAATGATGATAAATGAAAATAAGAAAAGTAATCCTAACTGATTTTGATCACGGTGGGCGATCTCGAGGCAAACGAGCCAACTAATTCATGATTTTAGACGAAGAATCATCGACTTAATGTACTTTATGAAGCACGGGAGTTCACACACTTGCAGACTCTGGTCTGTTGCTGAGAATATTTCTACAGGACTTAACACATCATCGGTCGGTGGAAAAACTCTGGATGTGTTACCTTATATCAAGCCAACAAGACAGTTTAAATAATACCCTTAAAAAAACAAATTATAAGTTTGATTTCCACTTATATAAAAAAACTTTTTAATTATTGTTTTCTTTATATATATATATACAAAGAGCTGAGATAGCCCAGTGGATGATCGCGAGTTCAAACCCAGGCAAGCACCACTATATATATGTGCTTAATTTGTGTTTATAATTCATCTCTTGCTCAACGGTGAATGAAAACATAGTGAGGAAACCTGCATGGGTCTAATTTCATCGAATTTCAGCCACCTGTGCATTCCACCAACCATTGGACCAGCGTGGTGGAATATGTTCCAAGCCCTCTCTCCTTAATGGAAGAGGAGGCCTTATCCCAGCAGTGTATACTTTACAGGCTGTTACTTTACTTTACTTATACATAAATATAGGATTTACTCCTATAAGGGCTTTTTGCAAGTAGGTCTGAGTAGATACTGCTTACTAATCACATATTCTGTAGCCAAAAATATTATTGTATTACTTTATTACATTGCCAATTTAAGTGTACTTCAGATGACCTATTTGATACTACGAAAAGAGCAAATTCACATATGATGACAAAAGGAAACCCGCTTATTTCCTATAACATGTACCATTTGCCGATCGTTTTTGTTGTCAAGAGGGACAATACGAGGTGTCGCTATTGTATACTACAGTTAATTTATTTTCTAATGTAGAGTGTACATACATACTGGCTTTATTATATGATAATATTCTACCTGATTTCACAGGATACTATATGAATATTCTTTATATATTTTGATGGAGTTTGTTATTTGTTAAATAAAATAATTTATAATAATGAAATATCAATGACTGATGAAAGAACTATATTGATGGTTATTGAGAAAAAAAAAAATGTATAAAATCTGTGGAAATTACTTGGTCTGTTATTTAGTTATTCTACCGCCAAATAACAGTACTCAGTATTGTTGTGTTCCGGTTTGAAGGGTGAGTGAGCCAGTGTAACTACAGGCACAAGGGACATAATATCTTAGTTCCCAAGGTTGGTGGCACATTGACGATGTAAAGAATTGTTATATTTCTTACAGCTTCATTGTCTATGGGTGATGGTGACCACTTACCATCAGGTGGCCTATATGCTTGTCCGCCAATAACCAATACCATAAAAAAATGAAAATTATTTGGAATGAAAGTGTTTACAATATGTAAATCCTAAACGATGTTCTTAAATTCAAACTGGTCAAGTACTAATATAACTATAACTAGATGTTTAATTTGTGTTTATAGTTGATGTCGTACTAGACGTTAGAAGAAAACCTCTTGAGGAAACTTGCTCGAGGTGGATAATCTGCCACGTGTGCCAACTTGCATTGGAGCACCATACTGCATTAATTTCACTCATTTCCTTCCCAGAAGAGATTAGGCGTTTTCCGCGCAGTGGGTCAGAAGACTGAATTTACTTTTATAAATAAGTATATGAGAAGTAGTAAATAAATAAATAAATAATGCTTTTTTTACAAAATGTTTTTTTTAATTATTAATTGATAACTCAGTATATTGTATGTGTCCACACACAAGGGAGTAGAGAGCATGACAGCATAGCAAAGCGTCGTGCGTCACCGAAAGGGTATAAATCTATTCAAGAAGGCGCGTCAGTCTACGGTGAAGTATCGGCATTTTATAAAATATATGTATCATGTCAATAGCTAACACACCATATTAATAGTCAGTGGTACAATAACTGACGATTGACTTGATTGTACCACAGATAAAATAAAGTAAAACTAAAAAATAGTAAAGTTCATACATATATTTTAGTATTAAATTTTCTAAATAATATTGTGTATATAATAAAATTCTTTACATAGAAATATATAAACTCCACTGAGTAATTAACACGGGTTGCAAAAACTCTTTACAAATCAATAAAAACTCAACTCAACTCACTCCATCTACGTTTCTCTTCTATCATAATTTACGTTGGAATTTACTCGAATGTTCACTCCTAATTTCCATTGGAAAATTCTCCAAAAAGTAAAGGATTTCACAATTCCAAATCAAAATATACTTTATTCAAGTAGGTTTTTGCAAGCATTTTTGAATCGTCATTCACCAATTACATTAAGCGGAGCTACCAACGTTTCGGAATGTAATCTCTACTGAGAAGAACCGACAAAAACTCAGTAGTTTAAATAAAACTAGTTATAACGGATTTTAATCGCGTATATTAATTTTTTTGGACATCCCGACGTTTCGAGTACTTTACAGCGTTCGTCTACCCGTGACCACGAACGCTGTAAAGTGCTCGAAACGTCGGGATGTCCAAAATAATTAATGTGTAATAATCGCGAAAATTGAAGACAACTCAGTAGTTACTCTTCTTCATCATTTGAAAATACAAAGTCATGTAAATTAAATACAATTGTATGAGTATGTTATATATCCGGCCTAGAAGTCAATATATATTAACTCCACGCTTTTTTATTATCTTTATAATCTTGTATTGAATAATATGCTTTCTTTATCATTTTATTTTATTTTTTTTTAAATGATTTTAATGTATGAAACAGCAACGTTAAACATGTCTGCAACATACTAAACACAGATAATAACAAAATTATGTTTATTCACAATATAAGACCACTTTTATTTAATTGTTATTAATGACTATCATTTTATATTCCTGAGGAGTAAAAAAAATGAGTGAACCTCCTGCTGATTTACTACCTATATCATAACAAACCGTACGTATCTCATGAAAACATAGAAACTAGAATTTATACATATTATAACATTCCATAGATATTATAATTTTGCTTAAAACTTTTGATTAGATTCGTAGTTAGATCATAAATAAGCGTTGAGCTAATACTTGTTGACTGTTATATATAATTGTATTTGAATGACATAAAGTATTTCAAATATTGAAAAAGAGTAACTACTAAATTGCTGGTTCTTCTCGGTTTAACGTCTCGGTTACACATATATTTCATATTAATTTGATATCTTTACCCGAATTACCTTCCGTCAATCATACCCAATTAAAAAAAGAACTAAAATTACAGTTTCTATTTCTCCAATTTTATTTGGCCCCCTGTGAAATGTGTTGTTTCAGTATCTTGCTCGGCGGTGAAGAAGAAACATAGTGAGGAAACCAACGTGTGTCTTGTTTTAATGAAATTCTAGGTCATATGTTTAGTCCCAGGACTTTCTCTCAGAGGGAGAGGAGGCATGAATCCAGCAATGGAACACATACAGAGAGTATACTTTAAAAAATTGTATTGCAATCGGGTGGCAAAAAATAAACCTTATGTTACTTTTGATTATAAAAATAAATATGTTGAATATGTTTTTGACTCACTTGACTTATTTTCCTAGGTCCCCTGGATGGGGCAGAGGGCGTCCATAAAGAGTCTCCAACCAGTCCTGTTTTGGGCTTCATGCTTCGTCTCTTGCCACGTTTTGCGAAGCGGCTTGAGTTCGTCCAGAACCGAGCGTCGCCAGGTTTGTCTCGGTCGGCCACGCTTTCTCTTGCCTTGCGGGTTCCAATCCAAAGCCTGTTTAGGGATATGGTCTGGTGCCCTTCGCAAAGTATGACCGATCCAATGCCACTTGCGACGCTTTATTTGCTGGTCAATGGGATATTCATGGCATCTCCGCCACAGAGCTATGTTGGAGATTATTTCGGGCCAGAATATTTTGAGAATTCGACGCAGGCACCTGTTGACGAATACTTGGAGTCTCTGCATGAGCTCTTTTGTCACTTTCTACGTCTCACACCCGTATAGCAGAACGGTCTTTACATTGGACCTGAAGATCTTTAACTTAATCCTTCTGGTCAGTTTGCCAAATCGGGCGAAGTTGTGCAAAAGCGGCCTTCGCTTTGGTTATCCGTGAGGTGAAATCCTCCTCAGTTCCTCCAGTCTCTGACACAATACTGCCAAGGTAGGTAAACTGATGGATACGCTCCACCTGCTCCTGTCCTATATATAAAGGTGACGTGTCTCGCACTCCAGATCTCATTTCTTTGGTCTTCTTTATATTGATGTTGAGTCCTGCTGCTGCTGCTTCTCTCTTCAAGTCGTCGATTTTGGCTTGCATGTCTGATCGAGTATGGCTGAGTAGACATAGGTCGTCGGCATAGTCTAAGTCTTCCAGAACTTCTGTTAGTCCCCATTCTATACCGCGGCGTTTGTCAGCATTCACTCGTAACATGATACCATCGAGAACGATCAGAAACAGCAGAGGTGAAAGAAGACATCCCTGGCGAACACCCGCATGTACGGTGATGCCATCGGATATAAGTCCTTCATGACAGACTTGGCAAGAATAGTGCGCGTACATGGCTATAATCAGATTTGCTATCTTGTTCGGTACTCCAATCTCACTTAAACGTGCCCACATGCTAGTCCATTGCACAGTATCAAAGGCCTTTTCGAAGTCTACAAAGGTCAGGTAAAGTTCTCTTTGCATTTCTGATGCCTGTTCAACTATTATGCGGAGAGTGTTGATTTGATCTATGTTGTTGATTTGATCTATGAATATGTAGGTAAGTGAAAATTAAATTAGAATATCATTGATGTAAATAAACGATATATTGACACTTAGTTACAAAGCAAAATAGTTAAGAGTGTTCATTATAATCGTATCTAACACAAAAATATTATAGGTATTATATACTAATTATCTTGGTGAAAGAGCCAAGTGTAAACCCGTCTTGGTAAGTCCACCTACTCTTCGGGGCATCATGATAACTTGCGCACACGATCCCATTATGCCCCTCTAGTATTTTTGGGAGCATTGCGATGGGATAGAGCGGGAGCTAGACATCTTGACACACACATGCTCTGGGAAGTTAAATAAACAATCAAGACCATTTTCCATTGAGAGACAAAGGTATCATCTATTCGTCATACAGTCTACACAAAAGAATTGGCCAAACAGAATTTCTTACTGTGGTTGTATCTCAAAATGAAGGGTAAGCCTGTCAGTAACTACAAGCACAAGGAACTCAAACATGATAGCTAATTGTCTATCATCAGTGGTAACCACTTACCATCAGATTTCCCATTTGCACATCAGTCTTCCTATATTAAATAAAATAAATGTATATTAAATCTCTGCTAAGAGCAGTGATACTAAAATTAGCCTCGATATTCACGAATCCATCACTAAGCCCTATCTTTTTCATATTCGTACTGCATGAAAATAAATGTCGGAGATGAAAAACTGCACGGTTGATTAAAACGAGCGTGATGGATATATGTCTCGTTATCGCCGCATTCACGATATCGAGTACGGTCAACAAAAAAACATGATAAAAGTTTGAAAATATTTTCATGGAACAAAGTGGTACGTGCTCGGTGTAATCTAGGTGCATCCCAACGTGCTCGTTATGTGTGACGGAGTTAGGCTTTGTAGGTCGACCGGGACAGGAATTTTCGTGTTTTCAGTTTGTTAATGTCAATGAACTTTCTTTATCAAACCAAGTTGACACATTAATATGATATATTGTACATATTTATGTATATTTTATATTCAAATGATGCCCACGGCTTTAAAGGCGCGTGAAGGAAAGATATTGTAGATGTTCTAGGGTTACCAAAGACTGTAATTTACCTGTGTGCAAATTGCATTTAGAATTATTCAACTTTTAACGTGATTTAGTATGAAACATCCACAAATCGAAATTTTACCTCTTTAATCTTGTGAAGATGATTTTCATATGCTTAATTTGGGATTATAATTAACTTATTGTTCATAGTTTATGGCAACAAAATAAGATATTGTAAGGAAACTTACATATTTGCCATTAAAAAAATGTCACCCATGGAATAAACGCTAAACCCTTTTGGAAATAAATTTCCAAAAGGGAAGATGTTTATAAACACACCAGTGTTAATAATTTTATTTTATAATAATAAAGCAACATTTTTAATTATTTATAATTGGCCATATCAAATACATAATACATTTAAATTGTCCGTGTATCATTTATTATTCAGAAATAGAATAACTGCTGAATATCTTCATACTTTATTTTCCACACCACCTCATCATCATCTTCACCTAAAATTTTTGATCAGAATTTCAAATTTGGAATTACATTATGTTTTAATTTTCCTTGTGGTACTACCACAAGGAAAATTAAAAAATATAAAAAAAAAATGTTTTGTTGACGCTATTATGGTTTTTAAAATGACACATTAATCCGGTTTGAATCTGTGTTTTAAGGCTACAGAAAAAAAGAAACGTTTGAGGGAGCATTCTCGCTATAATTACTATGCCGACGATATACAGCTTGTTCATAGCAGAATCTAGAACTCTACAAAACCAGTCTTTTCGAACAAAGACATTTTACCCAATAATGTGGAAAATAATTTTAATACGTAAAGTTAAGTTCATTAATTCAGTATTGAAATAATCAACTAAGATTCCTTAGCTTGAGATTGTCTTAACCCAAATACATACAAAGCAATAAAATTTATAGGCTGGTTCTAAAATCTTAATATATACATATAAGAAATATCTGTTTGTAATATAAATATATATATATATATATATATATATATATGGTACATATACCAAAATAACATTTCTTACAATTTTTGTCCGTCTGTCTGTCTGTTTGATCCGGCTAATCACTGGAACGGCTGGACCGATTTTGACGAGACATTCACTGGCAGATAATGCTACATTTTTTTTATTAAATTCAAACGCATACATGGTCGCGGACACAACTAGTTAAAAATAAAGCCTGTCCAACGATTGGACTAAGGCCTAAACCGCTCTGGTCCATTCAAGTTGGGATTTACACGTAACATTACCAACCGACACATGTAGGTTTCCTCACGATGTTTCTCTTCAATACTAAGCTCAAGACGATTCAGCACTAGGAATTTCACAGGATTTTGGCCGGGTTTGTACCCAAAGTATCTAATAATTTTCTACTAGGCTATTAGCTATATTGGGCTCATGATTTCCATCAAAGAAACGCAAACGAGAAATTATATAGGCTATTGGAAAATTAGTTTTTCTCCCGAGTACACTGTGTACACGCTTACCATCCATCGACCGGACATCGATTATGATAATAACGTTATTAAATTGCAAATATCTTTTGACGAAGCCGATTTATGGTCTCGACTTATCTTACAGAGATGAAAGTCTGACGTGGAAGTTTTTTAATTTTAGAACGCTTCGTATAGTCCAGGTAATAATCTGAGTTTACGAGCGATTTACTTTTATTGAGAATTGATCCAAATAGATTGTTTTTTTTATAGTGCTCTATTGAAGGCAAGCACATTAAATCGCAATCAAAATAGAGAATGGATACAATATCATTCGAAGAGCTTATTAATAATGATGATGTTATTATTGTTTATTTTTAAAAACCAGTGATATTATGAAATCCGTTAACTAAGTTTTTCGCCCTATTTTGTTTTTTTTTTAGGCTATAGTGGCAAACTGTGTGTGGGATGCTCACTTGATGGAAAGTCAATATAGTAACACATGGGTATCTGTAACTCGGGAGACTTACAGGTGCGTTGCCGGCCTTTGATAAATATTATTTCTGTAAAATAGGAATTATGGTATTACTTTAGGAAGAAGGGCGAGTTATTAAAATTAATATGGGTATTTAGTAGGTAAGCGGACTGAAAAAATAGTCACCAGGTTGTTAATGGTCTCTGAGACATAGACGCTATAAGAAATATTAATTATTCCCTACATCACCAATGCGCTACTAATATTGACAGCTACGATGCTTATGCCTGTAGTTACAATGGCTTACACATCCTTTAATTCAGAACATTACTAAGTATTGTTGTTTCGCGAAACAAGATATAAAAAGAGTGAGATGGCGATACCTAACTTGACTTGCAAAAACCCATATTGTCAACGAGTACCAAGTATTATATTAAGAAGCATAGGTATATAATAATACAAGTATGAAATATAAACACAAGCCCGTCCCTACTGCGTATTGCTAAAATTAGGATTCAAATATTCATGTTCTTAACTTCAAAGAAAAAAAGACTTTCGTACAATATTACCTCTGAAATTCTACTCTCACTCTAAATTTAAATTTAAAAAAAAGTCTTAGCAAATGTTTACATTACAAATTTCAACTGAATTCTTAATTTTGGCTGTGCGTCAGCCTTGACAAACGATATTCCTTTTTTAAATAATTTATTCATATTTCAGTTTATAAAAATCCCGTAACATCTAATATAAGTGAACATGCAAATGCGTTCATTGACCTTGGGTCGTTTTCATTACGCGAACTTGAAATCCCCCAAGCTGATTTAATATATAAGCTCTCACGATCACGCTCTTTATCACATCAAAAGTTATATACATGTAAATAAAAAAAGATTACATTATTAAAATTTGACATCTGCATAGCATACTTGACAGCTAGGAAAAGAAGAATAAATCTCTGCACATAGACACTTACTCACACAATAGAATTTACAAGGTATTAAGAGTGGCTAGTATTTCTGATCATAATAATGATGGTGTTACTAACCTCAAAATATTTAATACGCTATTCTATTAATCTGTAAATGTAATCTTTATTTTATTTTTAAAACGTGAACTGCCAGTATCTTTCTTAATTTTTTTTTAAATCTGAAATTAAAAGGCATACGATTAAATTAAAACAAGATATAAAATTTTCTGGGCACTTATACACGTCCATCCTTCAAATTTATTGCTGTAACTGATATTTTTTCTACAGTGGAACCCAATAACTTTTCACTGACTCAACCTAGTTTCATACCCAGAACCTCGAGATCTGCAGACTGATATCTAGATACTACAAGGCAGTCAATTATTAACTCCTACATAATTGCTATAGGACGTAAGTCTATAAGCAGAATCGTGTCTTTGTTGGAGTGGTGGAAACGTGCCGCCTTTGACGATGAATAGTCCTCACATAATTTGCATATGCACCTGTGACAATATTATTGTTCTTAATTACACAGATATTATTCTAGAAAAGAACAATATTTCTTAAACCTTAACAAATGAAATTAAATGTATCCAAATGTGCACCTAACAAATTCGACTTTTAAAATAAATAAAGATATTCTTAATTCAAATATAACTTTTTCGGTGCTTTTCCAAATTTAAAAAAATCTTTGTTTGTAAACATTCTTCGAGTAAAAGACTTTGACGTTTTGTTGTGAAGTTTGGTGTCTTCGAGGGTATTTGTAAGTTTTTATTATTAATTATTAATCATTTAAAATAATTATTATTGTTGTTGTTTGTTATTTGTGACTATAAAATCAAATCATATCTTTATAAAAAAGTTATTATTAATTTAAGTCGTTAAATAAATAATTAGTCAGAAAAAAGAGGTTTATTCATACACTGCTTTATTTATGTGTGTGTATATGATTAATGATGCTAGGAATTAATATTTCACGAACTACAAGATTATTTATATATTAATGATCTTTCCTTCGAACATCATTAATATAAGAAAGGTATTGTTGGGGGTATTCATGGATATTAGTAGTTAATATTAAACACAATTACTTATATACAGTTCAATATATATGTAACTATTGTTATGGCTTACTAAAGAAAAAATATGAAGGTATCATAGTAACAAGATACTGAGTTTTCAATAAAAAATACAAAATGATTTATTGATTGTGATATTAAAATATAAAATATCTTAGTTATAATTTTCATTAAAACATAAAAATCGCTTCTAAAAAGCAAAGAGTTGTATTTGTTTGGTTATATAATCATTTATAGTAGAAACGCTGATGCAGTTTTGTAAAATATATTTCTTATAATGATATTTTTTTAACAGCTATATAGAAATGTATTTTTCACGTAATAACTTAATTTTTAAGCTCACATAAATAACATTGTTTAATTGAATGAAAATAAGACAATTACATTCACAAATGTATCTGTACGTATACAGATTATATGTGCCTGTGTGAGTGTGTTTGATTGTAAATTAAATTGAAAATGTACGATTGTATTAGTAAGCATTACGCATAAATTCAAAGCAAGTCGTATCATGTCCCATAAATGAAACCGAAAATCTATTTGAAAGGGGCTTTAAGCACCTTTGCAACACAGACGAGTTAATAAAAGAAATGGCTTGAAACGTTACTCTCACGAAAATTCGCAAAGTGTACTTGATTTATTATTTTATTTAATCATATTTCAAAGATATTTATAATCCAGATTGATAACTAAATTCAAACTGAACCGTTGAATTACATGTTTGTCAAACTAAGTATAACAATATTATTGATACACAGTTGTGTAATTGATGTGTAAATCAAACACAAATCTCAAAACAGGGGCTTAGACAAAGTAGCGTTGCTTGTCTATGCATTTGTATGGTAACGACATGGATAACGTTCGATAACAATTCGATAACCTATGATTTCGTAATGAATTTTAACATTTTCTACCAATTGGCGACGGCGATGACGATTGACCACGTGATTTAGCGCGGCTTATGTCAATCCCATACATTTCTGTTCTTTTCTAACTTCGCTATCGTTTTTTAAATGTTACTTTGTCTAAGCCCCCCGGGTATTTTTATATGACAACTATAAATTTATTGGTAACTATTTTTCGCCCGCGGCTTCGCTTCGTTTCAGAGGATTGGTTGTCATGTATTGGGCTAAAAAGTACTCTATGTCCATTTTGGAGTTCAAATCTGCTTTAACCCAAATTTCGTCCAATTCGGTTCAGTTGTTTGGCAGTGAAAGAGCGTCAGACATACAGACAGACAAAGCTACTTTCACATTTATAATATTAATATAGATATATAGCAGCTCATCCTCTCTTCATCCTACCGAGACTAATGAAGAGAACGTTCAAGGTCGTTCTTTAAATCTAATCAATAAAAAATCTCTTTTGTAGGAAAACTACATAGCCCAGATTACATATCAACAACAACAACAGCCTGTAAATTTCCACTGCTGGGCCTCCTCTCCCTTAGAGGAGAAGGTTTGGAACATATTCCACCACGCTGTTCCAATGCGGGTTGGTGGAATACACATGTGGCAGAATTTTTCTATGAAATTTGTCACATGCAGGTTTCCTCGCGATGTTTTTCTTCACCGCCGAGTACGAGATGGATTATAAAGACAAATTAAGCACATGAATCAGCGGTGCTTGCCTGGGTTTGAACCCGCAATCATCGGTTAAGATGCATGCGTTCTTACCACTAGGCCTTCTCGACTCCCAGGTTAAGGTCAGCATAGTTGCCTTCCAGGTTACATATATTTGATAAAAAACATGGCACTTCTTGTATAGAGTATATTCTATGATAACGACTTATAGAACTTCAGTCTCAACAAATCGATTCAATATTAAACCAGCATTAGTCTACTTTACGTGAAATATGTTCGTGTATCGAAACCTGTTTGAATGTTCTACTGTATTTTTTACACATGAAAGGCAATCCACTTTATTCTGTTGAATTGATTACTTGAATAGAGTATTCTGTGATGTAAGAAATATTCTCTTTCACTATACGTCACCAATACTATAACCTCAACTGTTAACAGTGATGTTATTTCCATCGTACCGATATATCGTCGTGTTGGGCCAAGTCAAATGACCAAGGTTGGCTACAAATATGGCTCAATTGCACCCAACATATGTATTCGATATTTCCCTGGAAAATATAACTACGAACATAAGAATTTGAACGGTGGTAGGGATTTGTGCAAGCCCGCCTGGGTAGGTACTACCCACTCATTAAATATTCTACCGCCAAATAACAGTACTCAGTATTGTTGTGTTCCGGTTTGAAGGTTGAGTGAGCCAGTGTACTACAGGCACAAGAGATATAACATCTTAGTTCCCAAGGTTGGTGGAGCATTGACGATGTAAAGAATAGTTAATATTTCTTATAGCGTTATTGTCTATGGGTGATGGTGACCACTTACCATCAGGTAGACCATATGCTCGTCTGCCAACCTATTCCAAAAAAAAAATAAGTGACGTACCATCTTAGTTTCCCAAGTTTGTGGCACATTAAGGATGTACATAGATTTTCGTTACAATTTCAATGGTGATAACCACTTACCATTTGTCACCCACTCATCATCAAAATCTATGAAAAAGATTAGCACATCATTTAAGAAGATTAATTCTCAGCATTGTCGGTATTGAGTTAAAATCCGCCGTTGAATACGCCAGTTCAGCTCTAAAACTTTACACAATTACAAGTCGATGAAGAGACTTCGATCAACATCAGATTTAATATTTAATTATACTAATAGCATTTAGATATCAAACACACCTGTGTGAATTAACGATGTGGAAGGATCCTCGATTAATCTGTAAAGCTACGGCCACATGTGTGCAACCGAGCGAGATAATTACAATAAAGAGACTTCGCAGATCGCACTATGTGACCGTATCTTTACATACGATTTTCTTTTAGGATCGCTTAAAGATTCGCTTGATTGCATTTGCTTCTTTTTTTTCTATTTGCCAAGCCTATTAAAATATTATTTACTGAAATTACATTTTTATCGAAAATAAGTTAATTAATAATAATAAACGTTGTAACTCAGATAAACACCGATACGATACTCTAAGATACATTTTCTTTTTATTCTTGGCGGTAATAATATATCCACCGACCTATATTGGAGCAGTGATGTGGAATAAACTCCAAACCACCTCGAATTGGGAGGAGACCTTAAGGAGGAGGTACGTATGGGCTGTTATTTTACTATAATTTTTAATTTTTATAACGTAGAAATTAAGCAAGCCAATGCACAAAATAATACAATGCCCGAAATATTCTATTATCTACGAAAATAAACAAGAAACTAAATGGAATCGTACCAGAGGCGATCTTATCGCTAAGAGAGCAATCTTTGCCAGACAGCGTTGAATAAAGAACACTGAATATTTATATTAAACTAGTAACCCGCCCATGCTTCGCACGGGTGCAATACTTATACTTAAATATACTACAAAATTTGTTCATTTAACATCACATTAGAAACTTCTAAAATTATCAGTGTTTCTTTACTATATTGTCCATGTATTATATACACAAACTTTCCTCTCGAATCACTCTATCTATTCAAAAAATCGCATCAAAATCCGTTGCGTAGTTTTTATGACTTAAGCATACTTAGGAATATAGAGACAGAGAAAGCGACTTTGTTTTATACTACGAAGTGATGAAAGTAAATTCGAGTTTAAATCATATTCTAAGAATAAATAAAAGCTCCATAATGTAACGTTCAAAATTAAGCAAAACTATATCAAGGGACTCGTAAACTGCATTAATTTTCAAGACGCTTTCGAAATAAACATTTTTACCAAGTATTCAAAGTTTTTATACAATTTTTATATTTAAACTTATAGCATGGTTCGTTAACTTCAGAAAAGCGTTGCAATCCTTAAGTGTAGGTTTAAGTACTTTCAATATGTGTGAAGAAAAACAATAAATGAAACAAAAATTTGATTCGATTGGTTTATTGAAAAAAAAAAAGTAGGTGGACGTGCAAATGGACCACCTGATGGTAAGTGGTCACCACCGCTCATAGACAATGGCGCTGTAGGAAATCCAAAAAATTTCTTACATCATCAATGCACCACCAAACATAGGACTTAAGATATTTTCCCTTGTGCCTGTAGTTACACAATACTACAATAATGAGTGCTGTTTGGCGATAGAATATCCGATGAGTGGTTGGTCACCTGCCCAGACGGGCTTACACAAAGGCCTACCTTATTACCTACCTAAATGCCTTACCTTATTACCTGCCCAAGTAAATAGTTTTCACGATTAAGAGTCTGCACATTTACCAAACATTTTCATTCAAAATAATCCTGAACTTCGATGCAGTTTATTAGTTAGTGTGTATAGCATACAAATATATTTATTATTCCTGCTACATATTTTAACACCAACTAATGATGACCGACAGTGGTCTTTCTCAAAGGAAACTAATGAATTACATTACAATGTGCAAGCTCGTATCTTTTTTCTTATAGCTGATACAACCGAAAATAATTCAAGTGCAAGACCAGCGAGCTGAGATGGCCCAGTGGTTATAGCACGTGCATCTTAACCGATGATTGCGGGTTCAAACCCAGCAAAGCAACACTGAATATTCATGTTAATTTGTGTTTATAATTCATCTCGAGCTCGGCGGTGAAGAAAAACATCGTGAGGAAATTCGCATATATCTAATTGCATAGAAGTTCTGCCACATGTGTATTCCAACAACTCGCATTGGGACAGCGTTGTGGAATATTTTCTAAACCTTCTCCTTAAAAGGAGAGGAGGCTTTAGCCCAGCGGTGGGAAACTTACAGGCTGTCGTTGTTACAAGACCAGCGATTTAATATAATTTCCGAGGCACGAGAATGTTAACAGTCTACTTCAAGCTGCTACTAACAATACTGCAGGTTATATCGATCGAAAAAACCAATAACTTTTTATTGGCCCGGCCCGGAGTTTAGACCTCGGCTTTACTATCCTCTCAACCAACAATGAGAGCTACATAATAATAATAATACAGAAAAAAACGTATAATGTACTGCCTTGGTATATTTATAATGCGTTGTCTACCTTAACTTAATTATGAACTATGATAAAAAACGAGGTAAATATGTATAATGTATGTACCTTATCGATAATAAGACCACAAAATTATTTCCAAAACTATACAAGATATCGAAAAATGACAAATATATGATGATAGATATATTTTTTCCTATCAATTTACGATCAAAATTTAGATGTTGGAAACCGACCAGAAGTCAATTAGCGGCATCTTAGTTATACCACGGCAGTGTATTTTTTTTCTTAACTGTTCGCTTAAGATGTTATAATTTTAAATAGTATTTTTAATTTTTGTAATTTATTTTTACTTTAATGAGCACAGTAGTATTATTTACCTGTTTCTTTATTTCTTACATTATGAGTTAGCCTGTGTAAGTGATGTACAGTGAAGTACATGGTAATATTTTTTAATACTAAATGTATATGTAGAATTAGACACTTTGTATATCACGTTGGCTTCCCAGATTAGTAAATAGAATGTTTTATTTTTAATATCTCTTACTACTAAGCGGAGTCGATGGTCGTCCGGTACGTCAACCTCAAAGACCGCCAGTCGACAGCGGTTTCATTTAATTACGCGTTGTAATAAATAAAATCAATATTTAAGTCTAGAGTTTATACGCTGATTTTAGACGGAATATTTCATGTAAATCATCGGAAGGTATTTTTGATGGCAGTATTTTGTGATTGCTATGATCATTTGAATCTATCTTGTTGTCAAATTGTGTTAATAGTACGAGATGAATTATAAAGACAAATTAAGCACATGAGTCAGCGGTGCTTGCCTGGGTTTGAACCCGCAATCATCGGTTAAGATGCACGCGTTCTAACTACTGGGTCATCTCGACTCGTTTTCTTTCACAGCTAAACACAATATGAATGTTAAACACAAAACAATCACAAAAAATCAATGTGTGTCAAGTGCTTTACTGGATTTGAACTCGAAATCATCAGTTAAGACCTTCTGCTACTGGGCCAACACGGCTCGTAATGCTGGCGAGAGGTGAAATAAAGCTAGAGAGTTTGAATTGTTAAACGAACTAAACTCAAACAAACCAGTCCGATTTGAATAATAATTTTTACGTTGAAAATAGTTCTATAGCATTTAAGCTTCCTCAATAGTTTAACGCTATAGAGCTTTAGGACTCTCAGGAGCGGAGCTTTAGCCTCAAATGCTTTTATCAACTTGACCTATTAAAAAATTTAAAGCTCATACCAAAAAAGTATTTGATAAATAAAGCATATTACTCAAAAGAAGATTATATGAAAAATAAAATAGTGTGAACTTTTTATTTGTTCTTTATTACACAGTATAAAACAAAGTCGCTTATCGCTATCTGTCCATAAGTATACAGCTTAGATCTATAAAATTACACAACAGATTTTGATGCAGTTTCATTTAATAAATAGAGTGATACGAAAGGAATGTTTTTGTATATAATACATAGACAATATAGTGAAGAAACACTGATATTTAGACGTTCTTTACTACATTTAGTATCAGCATTGCACCCGTGTGAAGCCGAGTAGGGTTAGTTGTTGATATACGCTGTAATTAAAAACCTAAAGAATATCTACTAATTTCTTAACAATTCTTATCAGTAGATACTGCTTTTACATCAATCGCTTTACATTTAATTGAATACTGTGAAATAACGTTTCACACGTTATGAGGAGACTCGTATTAAGTATACAAACACAAAAAAGAACATTTTTTATTTACCTAATTCTGAAAAATTTTAGCAAAACATGTTTACTAAATAGTTTGTATAATACAAATGAATTCGCATGCAACTACAACTATAAATCGTATAAAATCGTAATTCTTAACTTAACATGGCTTAAAGAGAAATCATTTCGATTAAATTTTTAAAACGATGTCACAGTAAACATATCACATAGCTATTAAGTACACAAGAGTTTTCAATCCGTGCGAGCGGTGAGCATTCTTGTGAATAATTTACATTAATAGTACTTAATGAAGATGAAGCCAACTTGTGTTTAATTAAATTATGCCACATGTTTACAACACCTGACATATTGGAGCAGCGTGATAGTATATATTCCAAACATTTAAAAGAGGAAATGAAATCTCCTCAGTAGTGATACATTTTTTTTATTTGTGTTAGTTCATTAAGTCATAGGTATAAATATAGAATTAAAAAAAAAAAAAAACATTTATATAATTTCGATACTAATGCTAATATTGACATACACATGTATACACCTTATATCTAAATTTACTTAATATGAACATTTATGTCGACGATTAAGACAATAATTTCAGTATTATATTTCAGACTGAATACTATACTAGCCGAGATGGTCCAGTGGTAAGAACACGTACCATCTTAACCGATGATTGCGGGTCCAAACCCAGGTAAGCTCCATATAATTTTCATGTACTTATCTCGAAGCAGCATTGGAGCAGCATGGTGAAATACGCACCTAAACTTCTCCTCAAAGGGAGAGAAGGCGTTAGCCCAGCAGTGGGAAATATAAAAGCTGTAACTGTAACTGTAGACTATACTATGTTTTATTTTTAAATACAATTAATTAAACAGTTTTCTAATAACATTATACAATCAAAAAACAGAATAGATAGCGACTACCGCGGCTTAAAATATAGATTTTAATTCGCAGCACTATTGCTTGATGAGCTCTTGATTAAAAACCCAGATGGTACTAATACGTCGGTCTATTCTGGTAGCACTGATATTAAAATGTAAGTTACGATTATATTACATTAAAAGTAAAAAAGTAAGTAAGTAAGTAACAGCCCGTAAATTTCCCACTGCTGAGAAAGGCCTCCTTTTCCGTTAAGGAGAGGGTTTGGAACATATTCCACCACGCTGTTCCAATGCGGGTTGGTGGAATGCATATGTGGCAGAATTTCGATGAAATTAGACACATGCAGGTTTCCTCACGATGTTTTCCTTCACCGCCGAGCACGAGATGAATTATAAACACAAATTAAGCACATATATATAGTGGTGCTTGCCTGGATTTGAACTCACGATCATCGGTTAAGATTCACGCGTTCTAACCACTGGGCCATCTCAGCTCGTACATTAAAGTAAGATAAATTGTTAAGTTTTAAGCGACTTCAAAAAAAGGAGTGTTCTCAATTCGACTGGTATATTTATTTATTATTTTTGTTCGCCGATTACTTCGCCATTTATGAACCGATTTTGATGATTTTGTTTTAGTTAGAAAGAAGATACTCCTGGAATGGTACCATGATGAGGATATCAGAGTCTGATGATGTGATCCTGGAGAAATCGAGGGGAACCATCACATCTTATAGATACATGTACCGTGTTTTACATATTTCTGAAAGTTATATTGGCATTTGCTTCTGGCAATCATAATGTTATACGGCTGAGCTGATGATGGAAGGTGTAAGTCCTCAATTACTAGGAAGTAGGAAATAGTTCTTTCAACATTAATATGTGGATTTATACTCCTCTTCGTAGCTTTTATGAAGAGAAGTACAGGTTCACTAAACATTTCTTCTGTTATGTTATTATTTAGTATATATATCATGCTCCAGAAGTGGTCCCATGTAAGTTTTATTGAAATAGGTTCAGCGCTTTTTGAAAAAATCAACAAATAACCATTATGGTTAGGTAGGTTTCCCGTGCACTCCAATGCGATATAAAAACTACCACTTTGCATCTATTCAATATTACAAATTTGGAACCCTATCCCCTTGGTTTTCTTTCCGCTCCCTAAACTTATTTTTTTATTCGAGAATCCTCTTTAATTCATCAAAGGCTGAAGCTCCTCAGAATAAGAACATAACCGATCTTTTATATCCCATAATCAGTTTTCAAACTGTCCAAATAAAATATACGAAATTCGAAATTCAAATGTTTTTTTTATTATTCTTTACGCTTATTGGCAGTCAGCGTAATAATTAATACCACTTCTATTAAATCTACTATTTTATTTAACTGTTCATAAACATTTCATAGGTTTGGATTTTTCGTTCGACCACGATGTAAATAATATAGCGAGTTGAATTGAAGCAATGATTTTATTTACAAGAGATATATATACCATACATACGAGAGTAGCTGATTATGACTCTTAAAAATAAGATAATATACTTGCAGGCAAAACATTTTTGAATGAGCGTTGAATACACAAAGAGAAATATAAGCGTCGATAATAAAACCTCCTTTTTAAAGTCACTTGAAACATTTTCAAATGACTTTGACTACAACTTGGTTTGCAGATTACCAAAAATTTTATCTGAAGCAATTTAGTGAATCCTACAAATAATTTCACTACTTTTCTATGTTGTCTTGGGTCTGGGTGTTTATGGTACCGTCGTTTCTTCTGATTTTCTTTAACAGACTATAACATTAAATTTGGATCAGAGTCATATTCTGATCCCAAAGTGATGTCAAACATTTATTTATATATTTATATTTATGTGTCCTCAATGGCACCCGTGTGACAACGGCTCTGTGTGTTATATACATCTGTGCAATAATCTTAGGAAGGAATTTCTTCGTCTACAATCTTTCTCGTATATGTTTGTAGAAGTGAAACACAAGTTGCTCCTCTGTGCTGTCTCGTTTACAGCGAGTCTTAGAGCCGACCACCCCATCCCCGTCCCACCCCCGCCGAGTCATTAGTGGTGAGTTAAAGCGTTTTGTTTGCAGTTTCTTTAAAAATATTGCTTTTATCTCGCCTTTTTTTGCTGCTGTTGAATAAGATTTGAATAAGTTATGAATTACTAGCAGTCGCCTGTAGTTTTACTCGTATTTTAAGTCAAGTTAGGTATGATAAATAAAGTATATACGACTATTTTTATATAAAATACACGACGACTACTCCCAAAAATGCGAAGAGCCGCGGGTGTCAATTAGTATTGTCTAAATATTGTAATATAACATCGTTCGAAATATTTGAACTTTATGTCAATATAGAAAATACAAGAACAGACATAGTCTACTACTCTATATGCATAATATCTAACAACCAACCCCCAAAATGTAAGCTACGGTCGAAAACTAGTTTTAATTATAACATAAATAAATATTTTAACAGAAAGAAAAACCGACTTCATCAAAACACTATTTAAAAAAAAATTAATATACACTCAAAATTAATAAAAATAATTGCGTATTCGAAATATTTTTTAGAGTCCTCTTAAGTAAAATGAAATGAAACATACATATAAGACTACTTAAAAGTCGATTTATAAGATACTCGCGTCAAAATGGCACGTACAACAACAACAACAACAGCCTGTAAATTCCCATTGCTGGGCTAAAGGCCTCC
The DNA here is from genome assembly GCF_905220365.1 of Vanessa cardui. NCBI lineage: Eukaryota > Metazoa > Arthropoda > Insecta > Lepidoptera > Nymphalidae > Vanessa > Vanessa cardui. The sequence continues at coordinate 2,322,491 of NC_061131.1, forward strand.
TCTCCCTTTGAAGAGAAGGTGTGGAACATATTCCACCACTCTGTTCCAATGCGGGTTGGTGGATTACACATGTGGCAAAATATCTATGAAATTTGTCACATGCAGGTTTCCTCGCGATGTTTTCCTTCACCGCTGAGCACGAAATGAATTATAAAGACAAATTAAGCACATGAATCAGCGGTGCTTGCCTGGGTTTGAACCCGCAATCATCGGTTAAGATGCACGCGCTCTAACCACTGGGCCATCTCGACTCAACAAATGGCATGTAAGACGGTTAAAAACGTCTCACAAGATACTCGAGGACTTCTGACAGTATCACACTTGATTCAATGATTTCAAACATTGATGAATAATATACTACAGACTTTAGACGTATCCGTGATCAATAAACACTTTCCTCTCTAACACTTTCCTAACTTATTTATACTAATATTATGAATTCGAAATTGAAATCTATTTGTTGGTCTTTCACGGTGAAACCACTGAACTAAATTTAATGAAATTTGGTATATAATGAGGTTGAACGCTAAGTCCGTTTCTATAATGAAATTCCGCAGACATTTTTAACTTTGCCGTTTCGTAAATTCAAATCGTTTATAAAAATACATTGGTACAATAGGCATATTATTCGATACAAGATTTTTTAGATGATAATATATAACATGACTTTGTATTTTTTAATGTTGAAAAAGAGTAACTACTGAGTTTCTTGCCGGTTCTTCTAGGTAGAATCTACTTTCAGTAGCGGTGGTAGCTTCACTTAATTGTAAAATGACGATGCATAAATGCTTGCAAAAGCCAACTTGAATAACGTTTATTTTGATTTTTTGATATTTAAAGTTCCAAAAAACTATAATAAAACCTATAAGATAAGTGTATTTGTTAGTTTGTTACGTTTCATATTTTCAATACTCGACCGATCATCATGAAATTACGCAGAGGCACAAAAAAGGATATTAAATCATCTCACTCAATACTTTCTCCTTCCGCACACGAGTACCTTATGAAGGCGAACTATGTCATACTTATTAAGTGAGCTGCTGTCAAATAAAATAAAAGTAAAAGCTGTTTAATTATATTTATCTCGCTCACTTGTATATGAAATAAAAGGTAATGAAACGAAACGGAAGTATAAACCACATACATTATGTTTTATTTCAACGATGAGTGACGAATTCTCGAACAACTCAACGGTTGAACAATTAATTTATATCAATTATACAACTAGTAAATAAAATTAAACCCTTTTAATACGGACACAATATTGGTAAGCTCCACTCACCAAATATATTTACATATATGTGTGAGTGTATATTGTTGAGCCGAGATGGCCCGGTGGTCGGAACGCGTGCATCTTAACCGATGATTGTAGGTTCAAACCCATGCAAGTACCGCTATTTATAAATCATATCGAGCTCGGCGGTGACACACAACAATATCGCGAAGAAACCTGCATATGTCTAATTTCATAGAAATTCGACTTTCCGACCTTTCCTCCAGAACCCTCAATATCCCGCTCCTCAGAGTCAGTCCTACTCCAACCTCCGATTCTGACGGTCGCGTTCAGTAATTAATATTGTTGTTTTTCTATATCGAGGACTCAAGCCTCAACCCCTACTATTTCTTAGTTTAGTTTTGTGAACATTATTTTTTTCAAAACGGCTTCAAGTCCGTACCGTATAACAGTACGCAGTCTCAGGAGAATGAACGAACGAACATACAAACGCTCACTTGTTTTTAAATAAATAATAAATATGTTAATCGAATGTAAATCAACGACTACTGTCGGTTAAACCAATTTATTATTTAAGAGCAAACAAATTCCTTGCATGCTATTGATTTCGAACAATAACTCTTCAACAAATATTTGGGTTCAATTAAGCCAGAATTGATTGTTCTATACGAATACAATAGTACTACATGATTGTTAAAAAATGTTTTTCGAATAATCGAACGTGTTCAGTGAATATGTGAATCTTTGAAGATGGTTTCTAGTTCTAATGCGAACTAGTATCAATGGTTTTTAGAGTCCACACACACCATCACACACCAACAGTTTTTAGATTTTTTTTAGTTATCTGTCATATTTAGGGCACTATAACGTATTGAATGTTTTCAATATTTCAGATCAGACAATCAATAATAATACCATGCGATAAAATCAACATATATATACTAGCTGAACTTGCTACTTTATCCGCAAATATTATAAAACACCGACATCAAATGAATTACCTATATACCCCCTTAGGGGTTTCTTCAAATTCGAAAGGAATCTGTCTAAAATTGAAAAGAAAACTACCTTCTAAATTTCAATTTTGTAGATGCTATACATATTTTTTGAGATTTCATGAGCAATCAATGAGTGGTATATCGCTTTTATACCTGACTATTTTTGATTGTGATATACATAATTTAAAGAGATTTTATATAATATAGAATAGGACAAGCCTTGATAACGCTCTTCTATGAACTTGTCAATATTTTTGACTCCAGTACTTTGTGTTCTTCTGCTTTATAAGCTAGGTACTAGACCATACAAGAATTTCCAATATTATACTCTTGAAAGATGTCTTTGTATCATACGAGAACGGAAATAAATATTTGGTCAGTCTACGAGAGGAAATCGAATGCCTTTTGAAATCGGAATGTTGAATTCAGCTTTGAAATGACAGTAACCGTTTCAGTATTGATAGAGAACGCACTTGGAAATACATATAGATAAAATAGACAACTCATTTTGTCTAGCTAATTGGCGGAAATCGTAAGATAAGAACAAAATAATAAAATACTGTTTTCCTCTCATTCCTTTCTGTCTGTCTCTTTCTATACTGTTTTACAATGTACGAGGTTTTTAAATAACAATATGGTCATTAATCAATCACAAACGTTGTTGATTTATTTTATTGTATATTATTGAATACTTAATAGATAGCAATAGCTTCATTCCATTTTGGTGGCATATAGAACCTATCTTTATGATAAAACACCGTTTTCATGTTGACTAAATAACACATTTTTTTATCTTGAGAAAAATCAGCAATATGAAAAAAGAATCATGTAAAATCAAAATACATTTGTTACTGTACATATAACAAATTGATTATTAAAACTTTTCAAGTTTTAAATGTTGACAAATATCGCTTTATCCTATACTACTTATTTACTTACTTGTTGTATATTAAATTATATATTCTAGTATTAAAAATGTTTGCATTACAAAGTGCTTAAAGGAAGGGGATACATGAACCATATATTCACTTTTATAGGCAAGGAGCGCCTATCTTGTGCGGAGTTCCGCCCTGAGGCTAACGACGTCACATTCGAAGCCTGCACAATGTATACATGCTTTAAACATACATATATGTACATCAGTTTATAAGACGACCGATTAATATATATGTCGTCGATTACGAATAATTATTAATTCAGCTGATATTGTTGTATCTGTGAGGTTTGACCGCCGTGACATAAAGAGACATGTGATCGGAATCGTTTGAAGGCACAACTGTCCCATAATATTAATTCTTTTTCGAGAGCGAAGTTGGAAGGTAAATATTATTAGAAGGAGAGATACAGTTCGGGCCTTCCAAACGGGACTGTTGGTTCACGTAACTGTGATAGTTACTGCTAAAATTATGTACCTACTTTATAATTTGTTTTTGTTTCTTTAGAATTTATAATAAAATGCCTGAGACCTACGCCCTGAACCCTGTACCAGAATATCCTACTGACGACGAGCCTGCCACTGATCTATCGCAGTCGCCGTCATATAGAATAATTTATACTCATAAATAAAATTGTACCCTCGCTGATTATAAACGCACTCACAAAACTAATGATTATATACAACTAGTTTATTTTATAAGTAAGCGTCTATTAAGAAAGGATTCTCAATTTTCACTTTTAAAGCGGTGATTTGGGGTACCCCTTAGTATGAATTTTGGTTGTACAAAGTCCGGACAAACTACAATATTATAATTATACAAGAGTTTGTAGATTAAATACAAACTTGAAGTCCTTTATAAAATATCACAAATTTCTTTGTTTGCATTCGTTGTTACTACAACTATCTCAGTAGCTTAAAATGCTTATCCATAGTACTAAGTTCATTTCCAATGATCAACAAAGTAATAGTATCAAGTTGAATAACATCTGTGAGTTCTGAAATAGTTCAATACACTTTTTTGTAGATATCGTGTATTCTAGCACCACACTTTAATCATGAATTAGTTTTTTAGTTATGTGTGTTACATTTTCTTATTATCATAATCACAAAAACTGCACAAGACTTTGTTTTAGACTATTACACTTTACTTTGGGGGCGACGATTTTAATTAAAGACACTTACTAATTATTTATTTGCCAGCTCAAATTTCTTTCACGGTATTTAGCAAACGAATGGCTGGTTTACCGACTATTATAAATTCAATTTCGAGTCAAAATAAAAACATATTCAAAATAAATATTTTAAACTAAACGCAAAGAATCAACTGAGATACTAAAATATTTATAGAATATAGTTTTGTGCACTACTTAAACAATGTAATATGTAAAGTCGGTAACATGTGCAAACCGGTCTGAGTGGGTTACCTCATATATGCTATCTGTGGTATGAAAATTGGGTGAGTCGGCGTAATTAGACAAAGGCAACATAACATCTTAGTTGCCATGGTTTGTGGGACCTTAGTGATTTCAGGGATCGTTAAAATTTCTTACATCTACTTCAACCTACGGTATATACTTATCTACCAAAACTATGTATACATATATATAATAAAATATCTCTGCCAGTCAGTCTGTCTGTCTGTTTGTTCCAGCTAATTTCTGGAACGGCTGGACTGATTTGTCGGGACATTCACTGGCAGATTACTGATATAATAAGGAGTAACTGGCTAATAATATTGTTATTTGTTAAATTCAAACGCGTACAAGGTCGCGGGCACAGCTAGTAAAGAATAAACTCTCATTATCTAATGAACAGCAAGTCTTATGACCTGAAAAATCTCAGGAACAAGACCAGTGACTTTACGTGTCTTTTTGTTACGAGAATGTACTCACTTCTTATTATATTGACTATGACTCCGTAAATTTCTATCAACTCAACCTGTCAATCAATCAATCAATCAAAATAAACTTTATTCAAGTAGGCTTTTACAAGCGCTTTTGAATCGTCATTTTACAACCAAGTGAAGCTACCACCGGTTCGGAAAGTAGATTCTACCGAGAAGAACCGGCAAGAAACTCAGTAGTTACTCTTTTCTAGTTTTGAACTTCGGTTTACCAGCCACTAGATAAACATAACAGTGGTGGATGGATGGTATTCATTGTATTTAATATATATAATTAAGAGAATCATAGCCTAAGATCAGTACCTGGGTATTGCTTAAGGTCAGATATTTGTCAGAATACCCAACAACAACAACAGCCTGTAAATTCCCACTGCTGGGTTAAAGGCCTCCTCTCCCTTTGAGGAGAAGGTTTGGAACATATTCCACCACGCTGTTCCAATGCGGGTTGGTGGAATACACGTGTGGCAGAATTTCTATGAAATTTGTCACATGCAGGTTTCCTCACGATGTTTTCCTTCACCGCTGAGCACGAGATGAATTATAAAGACCAATTAAGCACATAAATCAGCGGTGCTTGCCTGGGTTTGAACCCGCAATCATCGGTTAAGATGCACGCGTTCTAACCACTGGGCCATCTCGACTCCGAATACCCACATTAAATTAAAAAAAAATATAACGTAGACATTATATTAATATGCTGCGTGATACGTCATTTCGTCATAATATGTCAGTTTAAATTCCCATATCAAAACTATCGTAACGATGTGGACCTTTGAGCCTCGTATCAAAGGGCGAACCGAGAGATTAATACGGTTAAACCCTAATGCTTAGGACGAGATGTATATACATACACAAAATGTTATATAATATATAATAATATAGATTTCGTTGTATGAAATATCTTAAATGTACCTATGCGATACAACACTCTACCACAGAAATAGTTTGTATTTAATTTTTATTTATACATATCAATGACAAATGATAAAAAAGCGTGTAATTAATACTTGTTGACTTCCAGGCAGGGTATATTACATACATATATAATTGTATTTAACTAACATGACTGTATTTTTAAATTTTGAATAAGAATAAATACTGATCTTGCTGAATCTTCTCGGTAGAATCTACTTTCCGAACCGGTGGTAGCTTCACTTAATATACTTGTTAAATGATGATTCAAAAAGCCTACTTGAATAAAGTATATTATGATTTGATTACTATTCCATTGCTTGTTAAGAACGATATTTCTTATACTATATTAATGTGCTTTAATTCTAAATGTAAAAATAATAGCGGGCTTTTAGAATCTTGTCTCAGGAAGGATTTAAATACTTTACTGAGCCGGAAACTTGGTCTTACAAGTTAGTTCTCATGTTATTAAGCCTGACAGTGTTGTAAATACATTGTGATACCGTAGCATTACTTAAATGAGTAAGAATTTAGCTCAATATTAAAAAAACAGGACGAAAAGACTTGTAAATCTTAGTAATTTTATTATTATATAATTAAACTATCGAGATGGCCTAGTGGTTAGCTCGCGTGCATCTTAACCGATGATTGCGGCTTCGAACCCAAACACCGCTGATTCATGTCCTTAATTTGTCCTTATAATTCATCTCGTGCTCAGTGGTGAAGGAAAACATCGTGAGGAAGCCTGCATGTGACAAATTTCATAGAAATTCTGCCACATGTGTATTCCACCAACCCGCATTGGAACAGCGCGGTGGAATATGTTCCAAAACTTCTCCTTAAATAGAGCGGAGGCCTTTAGCCCAGCAGTGGGAATTTACAGGCTGTTGTTATTATTAAAACTAATAGTAGCCCGCGGTTTTCTCGCGTTTTAGGTTGTAATGCGTCAGGTAAAAAAGTAACCTATGTCCTTTCTCGGAGTACAAGTTTACTTCATATTAAATGTCATCAAATTCGATTCAACGGTTTGGTCGTGAAAGAGCAAAATATAGACAGAGTTACTTTTACATTTATAATATTAATATAGATTAATAAGATTTACAAAATGGCTCTCGAAAAAAATTATAGTAAAATAATCGAATTTCAAATTTAATTGTCGACTTCCGAGGTCGAGTTGTGTGTGTGGTTTTCATGGTCCGAGGTACTGGGTTCTATTCCCGGCCTAGTCGGTGTAGGTTATTATTTAGTTTTCTATATTGCCTTGGGTATGGGTGTTTGCAGATATTTTTAACTTTACCTCTTCGTAAATTCATATCGTTTATAAAGATACATTGGTAAAAAAGGCGTATTACTCGATACAAGATTTTGTAAAAAAGCGTGGAATTTAATACCTGCTGACTTCCACGCAGGATATATTAATTTAAATAATTGTATTAAATAACATTGTATTAAATGTTGAAAAAGAGTATCTACTGAGTTTCTTGCCGGTTCTTCTCGGTAGAATCTACTTTCCGAACCGGTGGTAGCTTCACTTAATTGTTAATTGACGATTCAAAAGTGCTTTTAAAAGCCCACTTGAATAAAGATTATTTTGGTTTGATTTGATTTGTGGTACCGTCATTACTTCTGATTTTCCATAACACAAATCCTTCAGTTACTTACATTGGGATCAGAGTAATGTATGTGATATTGTCCAATATTATTTTTTTACTTAAATTCAAAATTAGAATAACAATTGAATATATGAACAAACAGTATACAAACTAGCCGCTCCGTAACAAGATTTAGGTGAACAGCTAACAAAATTTGTTCGTTTCCATCGTTCAGTTACCTGGTCCATTATTTCATTAGCCTCGACATACTGTAATGGATGATCAACTATGTGAGCTCGTAATATAGTTTCAGTTGCAATCAGGTATCATACACCACATCCTCGAACGTTAAGTGCATCGGTTGCCTTGAACTATGGAAGCTTTTATGCTGTGGTCTGATTGGTAAATATGGATTTAATGAGGTATCAACACAGTTTATAGATAATAGTATTATGTGCTATTTTAAGCGCGATTTCGAAAACGTAACAAAGGAACGTTTAAATAATAAAGTAGATTGTCATGGCCGGAAAAAAGTTATATACGTTTTCTTAATGATGTTTAAATATAAATGAAGCAAAGACGATTAAATGTCTAAATTTAAAATGCTTTTCATTTTATAAATACTAAACCGACTATTTGTATTTCAACGTAAACAAATAAAAATAGAAGGTCTTGTTAATATTGTTTTATATTAATTGATTCGTTGATTTTAAAAACAGGATATATTATAATTAAAGTTCTTTATAATGAGGTATGTATTTTATTTGAGAATTGGATTATTAGAAAGTACAGAGTTTCTTAAAAATCTCAGTAGAATCTAAATTTCAAAACAGGGGTACCCTGTAGAATGACGATTAAATTGATTTAAGAAACTCATTTGAATAAGGAACATTTGGATTTTGACTTATTATTATTATTATTACAGCTTTCTGTAATGTGACACTAAATTATAATACAACAAATATAATATGCAGATTAACCAAATAAAAACAATTGGGTTTAATTAGTAAGTATTTCGGGTGCTATTGTGTTGTGGTATGGAAACGAGTAAAAGCCTCCTCCAAGGAAGGAAACAAACTAAGCATACAATATATAAATTAAATAACAAAATCCTCTTGAATCGATGCAATATTCTTTTATGCTCCTTAAAAATCATGTCACATTGTTGTCAGTCTTGCCTCGAGCACAAAAAATGTAATTTCGCTGGTCTCTCATCTCTTCACTTTGTTCGTAAACTTTTAGTCCAATATGATTGCGATATACAACGCGTTTACGAGGCGAGCTCCACTTTACATCTTGTGTTCTTTCTCGTATACTGGACAAAGTATTTATTATACTCTGTAAAACTAAGCTAAGTGTAACATTTCTGATAGGACTCGTAAAATTCGATGTTGATTTGTTCCTGAAAAATCTGTCACTAAGACGCCTAATTTGCGTTTAGAATTTGAATCGTACTAGCCCAATATGAGGTAATTATAATGGTCACTTGCATGCAGAAATACAATGTGTTCCTTAACTCTCTTCGTTATTTCAGACGATATATTTGACACAACTAAATTAAAAAAAGGGTCTATCAGACTTCCAAAAAGGAAGCATTGATGTTTTTGGCAAAGCTTAACCTTTTAAATATTAAGAAACAATGACAGATATAAAAATGAATCCATCCTAGTTAATAGTTTCTAAGGAAAAAACCGTTAGGGGCTGTTACCCCATATCCCCCTTATTGAAAAGCAGAGACCTAAAATCACGCGTACAATTACTTTAAGTGAAGGAAATGGAAATCTCCCTAGGTGTTGGAGGCTCGATAGGTGGGCCCACCGTCAGGGCGTCAAGGTAGCATGCGTAAGCGATCCCTTGGCGCCCGCTGAAAGACAGAGAGGGTACCGCTGGTTTTTAGTGGGTAAACCCGGTGGACCGGGGCGCACTCGGCGTCCAGGGAACCGGGGAGTAGAAAAGGTTAGATAAAAGTTAAAATACGTCAGAAGACATCAGTGCAATTTCCATATAGTACGTCTTATAGAATCTTTGCTGGAACCTCTGATAGAACTATACTGCTATACTATACTTTAGTATTTATAATAATTTTAAATGTTATTCTATTGTAAAAGATTTCGAAAACAATTTTAAGTCACCTTAAAATTACAGAATCGAAGTAGGTCGCTACTGAAAAATTGATTCCTCGAGCTGGTATCGATAAATTTGGTATTTGAATGTTCGTTCCGTTAGCTGTAATCTTCTAAATTATGAACCAGTGAGAATGTTTAACCACGTATGACGTAAACAAAGAATTATTTCATATGCTTCGATGTGAAATTCGTGACGTCATTTTACTATAAAAAATGAAGTAGACTTTGAAGGCTTACTGGTTATAAAATCTTAACTAAAGATTCAGGGCCCAGAAACGCGTTATGGAATTAATCTCGTATCCGAAAGCATACCTTGCAAATTTATGAGTCGGATTTTCATCTGTAAAATTTACATGTGTAACTAACACCCCAGATTGGACCAGCGTGCTGGAATATGATCCCATCCTTTTCAAACGGAAGAAAAGAGGTTTTAATCAATAAAAATTGAATTTTAAAAATCGAACTTTGCAGAATTCATAACCTAATCTTTGTTTGTGTATCTAACATAGATATCCTTCTATCACATCGTCATATCTAATCTACTTTAAAACAAATTGAGTTACAAACAAGTATAAATTACCCATTAGGAAGTCCACTGTATCTTTTAGATCATATACTAAACAAATTTTCGCAGAATTTCTTTACCTTATCCCAAAATCAAAATGAAAATATAAATTTAATCATTCAGATAAGAGTCTACGAGTCCTATGATTCATAAAATAATTAAAACTTTTCATGAAATAAAATTGTAAATTGTAATGTAATTTTTATACTTACTCATACATCATATAAAGCGTCGATGTATCAAATTGAAATTGGTAAAAAACTCGTAATTTCAATTCCAGAAGTCATACGTGCGTGAAATACAAATTTATCGGCTGATTATAATACGCTTTTGAACGTCTAAAGATATAAAGTGTGTGATCTTCTCATGGCTCGCTAAGTACACGTGACAAGTATAACTTACAATATCCAATACCCATACAAATATTATACACGCGAGAGTGACTTTGTTTGTTAGCTTTTCACACTTAAATCGTTGAACCGATTTTGATGACATTTAGTATGGATATAGTTTGAGTCCTGGAGAAGGATTTAAGATACTTTTTTAATTCACCCCTCGACTGAGTAAAATTTGGCTTGATGATTTTTGAATTTTAAATTCACTCCTTGAAGGGGTAAATAAGGGATTTATGGTTTGTGTGCTATTGGTAAAGTTTTATAAATTTCGTTTAGTAAAGCCGCTGGTTCATATAGTATATTATATAATGATAATGTTACTGTTATTTTATTAAGCAAAGTTCCTTTGTAACTCAGAGAAATATTTTGGATTTTTTCCGTGCTCTTATAAAGGTGGACAGATGGGAGACTTTCAGAAGCATTCCTATGTTTCATGTTGAAATATACCGTGTGATAGATAATATTTGCCCAAAAAAATTCAACACGTTCTAATTTAATGTCAAATTATTCATCATTTTTGCGTCATCGATTCCAAATAAATAACGATTTTTCTTTTCATATTATTAGATTTAAAGTCGTATCACACTGAATCCAAATAAATAAAATTTACTCTGAATATAATTTACATATCTGAATGGCTTCGCTAAAAATTTGAATACATATTGAAATGGTAATGTATACGGCGATACGAATCAATCTTTGCTAATTCATTTTCCTATGGATTTTTTGGGTCTTTAAATATTTGTAACAGCCTGTAAATTTCCCACTTCTGGGCTAAGGCCTCCTCTTCCATTAAGGAGGAACATATTCCACATATTCCTCCACGCTGTTCCAATGCGGGTTGGTGGAATACACATGTGGCTGAATTTCAATGAAATTAGACACATGCAGGTTACCTCACGATGTTTTCCTTAACCGCCGAGCACGACATGAATTATAAACACAAATTAAGTACATATATATAGTGGTGCTTGCCTGGGTTTGCACCCGAAATCATCGGTTAAGATGCGCGCGTTCTAACCACTGGGCCATCTCAGCTCTGAAATAAATAAATATTTGATCATGTTGTAATCATAGCGTAACCAAGTAATAGTATTTTTAGTTAGTTAATATTTTATGACAATGTATTTTTAGTTTTTTATTTATTTTCGTTATATATTGCATTTTATGCTCAACTATTATTAAAAACGATGTAACTAAAACTATACTGGACATCGATTGTTTCGTTGTCAACGCTATAAAATTAAAAGTATACCATAACAACACGATTAAATACAAAAAAAAGATTGTGCATAACAAAAACAATCCTTCAAAAAACTCCTTCCTGAAAGGCCTGCAACGCACATGCAATCCCAGTGTTGCAGATGTCCATGGGCGGTAGTAGTCACTTTCCATCAGGTGAGCCTCATGCACGTTTGCCACCTATGTCATAAAAAAAAAAACAATATATTCCAATGAGTTATTTCTGGTTTTTTTTCAACAAACAGCAATAACTGGCTAATATTTAAAAATAGGTTTTCAAACACACGCAAGTACAGACGATTTATAAATACAAAAATAAACAGAGTAATAGTAAAAGTATTAAGTTTACAACTTATATATCGGATCTCAAATGCTTAATAATTAGTGTTATGAAAGGCAAAAAAACAATAAAATACACATGACGGATAATTTCATACATTTGTATTCCATCGACGCAAACGAACACGAAATTTGAAAGACACTGATTTACTATTAAATTATGTAGAATATAGCTGTCGCCCGCGGCTCCGCTCTCATTTTATGGATTTGGTTGTTAAGTGTTAGGCAAATAAGTAGCCTATATAGCCTTGGAGTTCAAATTTGCTTATATTTACATTAATTAGATAAAAACAAATATTAACTAGTTAGTTATCCTTTTTGACTACATAATTACCGATCTTTGATCAAATTATACATTTTGTAAGACAAATCCTTTTTTTCAAATAATTTAGGTGATAATTTGACGTATTGGAACAGCGTGGTGGAATATGTTCCAAACCTTCTCCTCTAAGGGAGAAGAGGCCTTTAGCCCAGCAGTGGGAATTTACAGGCTGCTGTTGTTGTTGTTGTTGTTGTTAGGTGATAATTTTGATTTTTAAATAATCCCAGTTATTAATATTTTTTTGTGAATCATCAAATCGATATATTTTATCTCAACTACTTTTCTTGGCTAACACAATCGAGAGTTTTCGTGTAGTAAATTGTTGAGCGTCTCATCATAATGAAGCTACTAAAAAAACATTAACAATAGTCATTAAGGGCAAAAATGAACCTTGGATCCTGGACACTATTGTTATTGTCATGTATATTTTTTAATAAATAATAAACAACATATTCACATCACAAATAAAAAAATAAGTTTCCAGTATAATTATAGCATATAGGTATAATAAAAAATGAAGCGTTTTACAGAAACTATTGGTCACAACCGCCATACGTATTCTTAGATTAATAAAGATAGCATACCGATAGAAGCTTACTTAGTTCTAAGAGCTGATTCCAAGCTGAGTAACCTATTTACTTCTTGACATATCTCCTTTACAAGCAAACTCTTAATACATATGCAGATATTGAATCTGTCTTTATTTAACAAAAGAGAGCAATCCGATCTATTTATAACCTTGGCGCTTGAGACTCTCTTCGGGATGTTTTTACAAAGTGGGAATACTCACTGTTGCGTCGCAATACATTTACAACAATATTATGTATATTCACAGTCACATTGATCACTTTGATAAAATCAGTGATAATCATTGCATGTGCACTAGGAGTAAGGATAAGCTTACAACGCCAAGTTTCCGACTCCGCAAAGTCAATAAATCTTTCTTGGAGCAAGGTATCCGTTTCTATAATAAAATTCCGCAGGATCCTTCCAGGCAGTAACATGACTTTGTATTTTTCAAATGTTAAAAAAGAGTAACTACTGAGTTTTTGCCGGTTCTTCTCGATATAATCTACTTTCCGAACCGGTGGTAGCTTCACTTAAATGTTAAATAACGATTCAATCGTGCTTGTAAAGCCTACTTGAATAAAGTTTATTTTGATTTTGATTAACGTGGGAAGCTACTATGACTTAAAGAGGTAAGTCAAGTTTCAACAAATACAATATAAAAGGTAAGTTTAATACAAAATATTTCATATATCTCTCACGTCTACTACTGAAAATTTAAAAGGAACAGCTACCTGTTCCTACTTCAAACGAGTACACATGTCTCCGTATACAATATAAAACAAAACTTTCTCTATAGGTACAAAATTTTTAGTTTGAGGAATATAAAACTTCTTTTTTATCATATTATATAATGTTATTTATATAAACCTTCTTGAATCATTTTCTTTCATGATGAAATTTACATTAAATTCAGTTGCGTTGCCTAAAAGATTGAAGAGAATCTATTTTTTGTATACCCGGGGGTGGTAAACGGGCAGTTAAACATTACTATTTCGGGCGATAGTGAACAATGATTTTTCAAAAGATTTTCGTATTGAATTTAAAATAAAAACACTAAATAAAATTTGATTTATTCAAGTATTCTCTTAAAAGTAATTTTCATTTTCGAATCGTACTCGATTCTAAGAGTAGATTCTAAAGAAAAGAACTGACTCGGATCTGCACTCAAGTGTATTATGAGTGACAAAATAGAGAATGTACCTGTGATTATGTACAAACATGGCGCAAGAATGTCCGTCGTAAAAATTGGTCAGTAGCACATCACCGTCTATATATAGGTATTTAGTAAGTAAAAGTAACAACCTGTAAATTTCCCACTGCTGGGATAAGGCCTCCTCTTCCATTAAGGAGAGGGGTTTGGAACATATTCCACCACGCTGTTCCAATGCGGGTTGGTGGAATACACATGTGGCAGAATTTCTTTGAAATTTGACACATCTAGGTTTCCTTCCACACGATGTTTTCCTTTATCGCCTAGAACGAGATGAATTATAAACACAAATTAAGCACATGAATATTCAGTGGTGCTTGCCTGGATTTGAACCCGTAATCATCGGTTAAGATGCACGCGTTCTAACGGCTGGGCCATCTCGCCTCGTATTAGGTATTAAACAATATATAACTAACCACACTTTGTACCTGCTAACTTATATAACTACATCTCGGCCGTTATTTACTACCCAGAGGAGACTAGCCAACTACACTGGACATATTTTAGTACATACTAGCTGTATTTGCGACTTAATAAGCGATTGAGTTTAACAAAAGAAATATTTTAGGAGCCTTAGTTACTACTTATTTCATCCAAGTAATTGCCAGTGAAAGTCTCATCAAAATCGGTCAAGCCGTTCCAGAGAATAGCCGGATCGGACAGACAAATAAAAATTGTATTATCGGTGTATGTATGTATACATACATATATATTTAGTAAAAAGGGGTTATTTGAACATTACAAATAGATTCTCCAATTTTATTTATTATATGTGTTGAAGTTTAACACAGATAAACTCTTAAATAATACATTGTCATAATCCGCTTTGATGGTAAACTCAACTCAACTGGAAAAAGTTCAGACTCAGAATAAACGATTTTAAATGCTACACACTTCGACTAAAAACTTGATACTGTCTTACCAGCGCCAATTGGGTTTAAATCCAAGACCTCAGTATCAGTGGTCTTATATCAAGCCACTAGACCAACGAGCCATTCATACATACATATATGTGAATATATATTATGAATACATCCTGCCTGAAAGTTAACTAACTCCACGTACTAGCAATTAAATTCAAACTGTAATTACTAGCAGTGCGGTAAGAAGTGTGTCTAACTCGCATACTCTACTATGAAACGATGCCTTCGGTATGACGAGGCTTCCATTGTCACGAGCCGTCACGGCACGTTCGTTTATACGCACACTAGCGATTGCCTCGAATTCAATTTTAAAATACTTGCATTAATAATACTTAAAGTATACAAGGCTGTTGAGAGCTGGCTAGGTAGGATTAGTAATGAGTCATACAGTACAGTAACAGCCTGTAAATAACCCACTGTTGGGCTAAGGCCACCTTTCCCTTGAAGAAAAGGTTTGGAGCATATTCCACCACGCAGCTCCAAAGTGGGTTGGTGGATACACATGTGGCAGTATTTCGTTGAAATTAAACACATGCAGGTTTCCTTATATGATGTTTGCTATAGTAGAGTTGATTCACGAAAAACTTATTTGACTTAATGTTATCCTGGCCAAAAAGATTAGGAGAATGTCACTTGTCCTTGTTTATATTTAAAAAATATGTTAGTTTAAGAGGAAAGTTAAGTACTATTATTACTGTAAAGAAATATTGTTGTCACTTAGAATATAAAATATGCTTATACTCCACAGGTCTTATGTAAGCGTTGATATCAGAGGCAATGTATTACCCTGATAAAGAGTCATGAAGGTCCTGATCGAATACATTATGTTAGAGGGATGGTAAAGGAAATTCTTCCATCTCGTACGATAAACCCCGATCAGCTTCATATTAACGGCATAGTACAAGCGGTCTTTTAGTGTTCCTTCGCCGTGATTCAGATAAGCTTTTTCTTAGATTATGGAGACGAATTATTGGAGTAAATTTGTCTTAATAGTTTTATGCCTAAATCGCTGAAGAACACGTCACAACTAAGATTTTCTTCACGCCTGATTAATTTGGTGATTTTCATTTGTTATTTTTTTGGTATTGGTGGTCAACGAGCAGGCTTTCCCGATGGAAAGAGATTACCACCGCTCAGATATATCTGCAACAGCAGGTTCCAGATGTGTGTTGCCGGTCTTTTAAAAATGAGTACGCTCTTTTCTTGAAGTTCCCATGTCATATTGTTCGAAAAAACCGCCGACGAATACTGGTTACACGGAGGAGTTTTGCAACGCAAAAAACTCTCTTAAAAATCGCGCTGTTGCAGATTTTTGGACATCTAGGTAGTGCCGTTCTAACCACTATTACTATTACTTTGTGATTGTTATTCTGCTGCGGCATAGTCCTCAACATAATTACACCTGCCATCTCATTATCTACTTGTAGGTCTTCGGAACATCTCTTTAGGTTCCTTTTAATTCAAATTGTAAAGATTGGACATTTCCATATGGTTAGTTGTAATAAGACCAAGTATTGCTATTTGACGGTAGAATACATACCGAGTAGGCCTTACCGAGTCGAGCTTCCCCGATGTCCTACCCTCAACCCCAGAAGACGCTATTATGTCCTTGCAATTATGATGACATTATAAAAATCGTACTGTGTACGTACACATTCCTATTTATATGTGTGTATGTATGCGTTATTTATTCAAGATGCTATAACACTAGCAAATATGTAACAATAAATTCGAATTTCACCGCAGAACAAGTTTATAACATGTCATAAAACTGATATGCGACATATCTATAGTAAAATTAATAGTATACGAGCAACAAACTAACTCATTATCGTTCGTCGTTCGCCTTTAAACAAGTGAAATACAAAGTAATTTCTTACACAGTACTAAGCTAAAGTTAATGTCAATGAAAATAGACTCACTTCAAAATATCGAACGTGTAACATCGTTTCAGCCGCCCTGAAATTAATTTACACTACACGATAGTATCGAGGCGAGATGGCCCAGTGGTTAGAACGCTTGAATCTTGACCGATGATCGCGAGTTCAAACCCAGGCTACATTTCTATTTACAATTCATCTCGAGCAGGAAACTTGCATGTGTCTAATTGCAACAAAATTGTGCCACAGGAGTATCCATCAACCCGCATTGGAGCAGTCTTGTGGAATATGCTACAGAACTTCTCCTCGACGGGAGAGGAGGCCTTAACTCAGCTGTGGGAAATTTACAAGCTGTTGTTGTTGTTGTTGATAGTATCCATAAATATATATTTTTTTTGTTTTTATGGTATAGGTTCGTGGACGAGCATATGGGCCACCTGATGGAAAGTGGTCACCATCACCCATAGATAATGACGCTGTAAGAAATATTACCTTAAATCGTCAATGTGCCACCAACCTTGGGAACTAAGATGTTATGTCCCTTGTGACTGTAGTTACACTGGCTCACTCACCCTTCAAACCGGAACACAACAATACTGAGTACTAAGTACCAAATACTGAGTATTTGGCGGTAGAATAACTGATGAGTGGGTGGTACCTACCCAGACGGGCTTGCACAAAGCCCTACCACCAAGTAGATCTATAATTCTATAAGGCATAACTGTTGCGGGTTGTATACATAATATGATTTAACACACCGTTTCCGTAACAAGATATCGGCCCATCAATATTGTACACAAAATTGTATAGTTCAGTATGGAATATCACGTACGTGGGCTTAACTGGTATTTTGATATAATAATTTGTAGAATGATAATCTATTTAGCTTAAAAACGAGTTAAAATAAACGAATTGTATGAAATATTTGGGTTGCCTTTCGGAGATATTACGTTTTAATTATGAAACGTAATTATCTTTTAAAATAAAATACTCGTAACGCTTTCAGCGTATGTCCGTTTTTTCTTCCATGTAAAAAAGTATATTACTAAAGTACATGATATAACTTTGTAAAATTAAGAAGCATGTTATTCTTCCAAATCCAGAAAGATACCATTTCTTTTAAGGTAAAAGTCAAAAATATATTTCAAATCAATCTTAGTTCCCTTAGGTTGGTGAAACATATGTGCTGTAAAAGAAAAATATTTTTTACGGTGACGATGTCAATGAAGTTGACCTAGAATTAGATGCTACGTTTCCCAGTCTACCTATATAGTCAAAAATAATAATGAATGAGTTGTCACAAGTATACTTGCGATAAGCAAATCATACTGTATTAAGATTTTTCCTTATACAAGTATGCTTCATATATCTTTCAAGTTCCTTGCCGTAAATATAGCTTCAGTTTCGCTTTGTCACTCAAGTGTGTACAATCTTTATTAAGATAATATTGTGTGACTTAGATTTAATAAAATTTCTAACGCAAGCAAAATTGCCGTCTAGATCAATAGCCTATCGTTCATTTAATTAATAAAGATAACGTCAGCCTAGTTGAGCTTATAGAGACACAAAGGAACTCTCTTATAGTTATATAATGTTTCAAGATTATAACCTTTTCGTAAAAGACATACCGCTGCTGGTTTCATTATTAATTAATATGTTTTAGTGAAAATTATTGAGTTTATTGGTGTCTTACCTTCCAAATATACTCGTATACTACTAATTGTCGCTCTTTATTTTACTGGCATTTTAAGAGTTGGAAACAGACGTCATAAATACGTAGCCTATATGCTTAATTGGAGCTTAAGCTTGCTTCTTAACCCTTTCACCGCCAGACTTTTTACCGATTGGCGTGCCCCCAGCGCCCGGCACATTTAACAATAAAATAATACCTACAACAAATAGGGTTGTGGGTACATTTTTTATGTTGATGTCGATATTTCGCTATAATAATGATATTGTATTTACGAGCTTGGTTAACCAACAACTACATACATACTTACCTACTACAGTATACTCTACTACTACTACTGAATGAAAATTTAAAAAATGATACATTACAATTATTATTATAATTTTTATACATCTAAGTCGACAAACAAGCGTAGGGCTCACCTGATGGTAAGTGACAACCGTTGCTTGTAACACTAAAAACTAAAAGCACCTCAATCGCATTGCCGAACACCCCCCCAGGAGCTCTGGTTACCTTACTCACCGTCGGGCTACTTCATATTTCGAGGAGGATATGTCCTGCTTTAACCCTACCTCAGTTGAAATAAGACTAAAAAAAACTAAAAAAAATAAAATAAAAATTATAATTAGATACTGTTCATCAATAATAAAATCTTCGTCTGACACAAATTCATCATCGTCATCACCTTCTAGAATCCGTATTAATTATTCAGCAGTCGTCATGGTAATTAAAACAGGAACATAAAACTATTACAAAAACACGCGCAACACTAATTGAAAGTTCCATACGGTTGTGACGTCATGAACGGTCGTGTTTATCCGACACAGGCGCTGGCTATATTAGCAAAATGGACACAGTCTAGGGATGGGAATTTGCATTTATAGTTGTCCATACAGAAATTACTAAATCGCTAATTTCTTAGAAAAATATATATTTACACAGTAAAAACAACACGTTATTAAATAACAATAACTTAATGTGCTTTTTATGAAATAAGTTGGTCTTTAATACAATATTTTTGTTAATAAATATTCCATATCTTATAAATTTTTAACATTATGTCTCATCACTACGGTCGGATAAATACGACACAGGCGTTGGAAGTCAATGCATTTTCTCCTGAATAATATTAGTAAATTTACCGTAATGAAATAGCATTTTATTTTGTTTCTTGATATAGAAAATGTGAATTATAAGACTAAATAAAAGGTTGAATAGATAAACTTTCGAAAAAAATATGTATTTTAGGCTGAAACATCATAATACCTTTAGAAATTGAATATATAATAGACAGGGTTTTGTGTCGGATAAATCCGACTCAGGCGGAATGACCCCGAAATGTTTTGTCGGATAAATCCGACTCTGGCGGTGAAAGGGTTAACGAATTCCATCGAAATTGGTTCGGTCGATAAAGAGAAATATATGGAGTTATTTTCCCATTTACAATATAAATATATATTGTAATATAATTATAGTAATATTAGAAATGTGAAAGTTATTATCCTGTCATTTTAAAAAGGCAAAAGTTGCCTCAGAGAAATGCTTCATGTTTCTTTGTAATCTGTTTTAACTTTGTAAAGAATTTCGATTAAATAAAAGCATTATAGTGTTCGTTTCAATTTGTTTGAACATTTGATCGTAAATTTTCAAATAGACGTTTTATCGACTCCATCGGACGAGTTAATTCACTTAACAAATTGAATTGTAGCCAACTTTAAATTTACTCATGGGTCAGACGATTATTATTAGAAAACAATACACAGGACTGTCATTATCAATTTATTTTTATTTACGTATAATCAAATTAGAGTGTCTGTAATGTTAAAATAACATTATTAATTGTATATATGATTGCATTATATGTACATGTATAGTTATAGCTTGAAGTGGGGCTTATTACTTATTAAGATAAATATTATGTTTCATTACGTATTAGAGTGCTGGTATGAACGATATACTTGGTTTACTCACCAGATATTCGACAGCCAAACTGCAGTACTCAGTATTTTTGTGTTCCGGGTGAGGGCGTGTAAGCCGGTGCTTACCGATTACTACGGAACATAACATCTTAACTCCCAAGGTTGGTTGTGCATTGGTGATGTAAGGAATGGTTCATATTTCTTACAGGTTCTTTGTGCGGTGGTGACCTCTTACCACCAGGTGGCCTATTTGCTCATCGGCTTACCTGTATCATAAAAAAACCTTTTTTCTAAAGTGGACAGGAAACAGTTTATAAGTTGTTTGTCATGTCGCAGAAGGAAGCAGCGGAGCGGGAGCGGGAAAAGAATGCCGCCGCTGACTCGCTCCGCAGAAGACGACCAGGGAGAAGGAAAAGGCGCTACGCGCACCTTCTCCCTCCGCCTCAATAGGCGCCGTAGGGACCAGGGGGGGTCCCAGTACCCTGGGAATCCCCCCTAGCTGTTGGAGGCCCGTATAGACGGGCCGACCGTCAGGGCGTCACGGTAGCATGCGTAAGCGATTCCGTGGCGTCCGCCGAAAGACGGAGAGGGTACCGCTGGTTTTTTAGTGGGTAAACCCGGTGTGCTTGGGTCGTTCAGGGCGCCGGGGAGTCCCACACACCCCCCCACTTTCCATCACGTGGGGGAAGCGCGTAAAGCGTTTTTCCAGCGAGAAAAAAAAAAGTTTATAAGTTGTTATTTTAACTTGTTTATGGATTATTGATTAGTCAACATCAGTTATCACTGGGCTCATTTTCGGACTCAGACTTTTCTTGTTAGTGTTTCGGTTCGCCGTTACATTTTTGAGTAGAATGTTATTCCATAAGATCTGAATAAATAAACACAAGTCAGAAATATTATAATTACTTTTCAACAAAAGCATTAAACATAAAGTTCCATAAGAAGTATTTTAAACGCATTTTTTTATCAATAGAAAAACATAATGAATAAAAACGCTTTGAATAAATATTTTCGTACGAGAAAAGATTACCACGCAATAAATATCGTAACGCAATGGTTTTCCAATCACCGACCGAGTTTGCTAATATAAAATGCTGAGTTTTACGAGTTTACCCAATAAGCCGTTGTCAATACGGCTTATTTGTTTAGGAAGCTAATAAAATTGACTGCTTGGGATTATATTAAGCTTTGTACACATATGAGCTGAGATGGCCCAGTAGTTAGAACGCGTGCATCTTAACCGATGATTGCGGGTTCAAACTCAAACAAGCACCACTATAAATATGTGCTTAATTTGTGTGTATAATTCATCTCGTGCTCAGCGGTGAAGGAAAACATCGTGAGGAAACCTGCATGTGTCTAATTTCATCGAAATTCTGACACATGTGCATTCCAAAGCGCATTGGAACAGCGTGGTGGAATATGTTCCAAACGCTCTCCTTAATGAAAGAGGAGGCCTTATCCCAGCAGTGGTAAATTTACTGCGGCTGTTACTTTATACACATACAGATCTCGAAGTAAATATATATAAATGAAGATAACCGTTTCATGAAACATCTTGAAGATACAGAAATATTAAATCAATACATTTTAGTTACAAATTGTTTTATATTACGTGCAAATGTAAAGTACACGTAAGTAAGTCTCGCCAATACCGCTAACTTTGAAAGCACTCTACATTTTTATTGTACATAAATTTGTTAAAATGTATATCATTGTAAAGGAAATATTTGTCGTTTCTAGTTTACTTAGAACAAGCGCGCACTGGTGATTTTTGTCACGGTGACTGTTTCGTCACTCTTGTCGAATCTGTAAATATGTATGGAGGTGCGAAACGTTACGATGTGACAATTGGGTTACATTTGTGTCTGCATCTGTACATATTCATGGACTTGACAAGAGTGACGAAACAGTCACCGTGACAAAAATCACCAGTGCGCGCTAGTTCTTATGTGTGTGATGCACTGACATCCTTTACGATGGACGACTTATATTTATTTGTTTACTAGTTGTTGTTGTTTTAGATGCATAAAGAACTTATTTTTACAGCAGCAACTGTCTCTTT
Organism: Vanessa cardui; assembly: GCF_905220365.1. Taxonomy (NCBI): domain Eukaryota; kingdom Metazoa; phylum Arthropoda; class Insecta; order Lepidoptera; family Nymphalidae; genus Vanessa; species Vanessa cardui. The sequence goes on from NC_061131.1 coordinate 2,345,313, forward strand.
TGCTGAGATGGCCCCGTGGTTAGAACGCGTGCATCTTAACCGATGATTGCGGGTTCAAACCCAGGCAAGCACCACTATATATATGTGCTTAATTGTGTTTATAATTCATCTCGTGCTCGGCGGTGAAGGAAAACATCGTGAGGAAACCTGCATGTGTCTAATTTCATCGAAATTCTGCCACATGTGCATTCCACCAACCCGCATTGGAACAGCGTGGTGGAATATGTTCCAAACCCTCTCCTTAAGGGAAGAGGAGGCCTTATCTCAGCAGTGGGAAATTTACAGGCTGTTACTTTACTTTTTTTTTTACTTTAACTGTCTCTTTTATATTACTTTTATTAATAGTAATAAATTTTACCATCTACATATTCCGTTAAAATATCTGGTTTCCTAATTAAAAACTATGAATTACAATTTTTCTTCAAATAATTATCACAATGGAATTATCGTATCAATGTACAGAATTTAATTAGACAAAGTATTTCACATTCTCGCGTTAAATGAATTCGCAGAATAAATAGATCAAGATTGCTACGTTCAATAAGAACTCATTCATTAGTTTGTAACTCTGTAATCCTCAATGATTAAAAAACAATGGAACGGAACTATATACTGATTAAGAATGTTATAATGAAAGCGAGGTTAAACAAAAGAATTCGATTCGAGTTGATGCGATTATTTTATCAGCTTCTTCAAATCTTTGGACTCATGACGATTCATTAATAATTTACTTGGTGGCAGTGGCGGATTCACTAATATAATTTGTTATTATCTTACAGAAATAAAAAAAAAAAACTTGTTATTATATGTATACACATTACGTCCGTAATCTGTATACTCGTCACTACATAGGGGATTGGAAAAACCTAGTAACCGACAGAAATATCACCTAGTTTATAATCATACTAATAACGGAAACAACCGATGTAATGAGGACGATAGAACAAATCATAAATATTGCAAAAAAAGTAGGGGCTGCAAAATTTTAATAGCCTACTAACGGCAGATTTGTAAATCCGCCACTGCTTGGTGGTTACTTTTTGCAACCGCGTCTGGGCACACCACAGGCACAAGAGATATATCTTAGTCTCCAGGTTATTGGCGCATTGGTATTGGAAGGAATTCTTACAGTGTCATTGTGTATGGTGACCACCCTCTCAGAATGTTTGGCCAATTAATAGCTTATATATGAAACATTCATTCATTTTATATAAATATATAATACATATTTGGTAGGCAAGAGATCTATGATAATAATATTATCACTTCTACAAGCACTTTCTAATGAAATTAAAAAAAAGTTGGAGCCAAATCGTTAAAACATCGTAAAAAAATAATTAAGAAAGTTATCGAATGTTCCTTAATTATAATTATTTCGTTCTCGTTAGTACGTTCGAGTTCGGAAATTCCATTATTTTGAAAAAATAAATGTATACATCTTTTCAACATTAAAAATACAGTTATTATTTCTGAAAGAAATATAATCGAATAGACCTTCCATTATAGATTTTTCTTTGTCCGATTTTGTCCAGAGCATTTGTTCATTATAACATTCGAGTCGACAAACTTGTCTCAAAACATATTCAAATGGTACCTGACGGTAAGTGATCACCACTGCATTAGTAATGTAAAAAAAATTCATCATTCCTCATATCACTAACGTGCAAACACTTGAGAACTAAGATGTTATATCTCTTGTGCTTGTAGTCCATCTTTACATCTGTGTGTGTTGTAACAATGCACTAACATCCTATGCGATGAACGACTTCGATTTATTTTATATTATTATAGTATCTCCACAGATGTTTTTATAATGAAATAAAATTCCGTGCAGTTGTTACATCTTATTTCAATCTAAATTTTTGGACTGTAAATTGATGACAAAATATTGCCTTGAACTCTAATATAACGACTTATGCATTGAGTCGCGATTTGTCTTTTTTAAGTAGTCCTCGTGACGTCACACTACACCGGCTAACTACTAAAGTTAGACTCAGTTCACTCGCAACACCTAGATGTCCAAAATCCACAACAATTCGATTTTTGAAATATTTTCTGCCCCGAACAATCACTATGTGGAACCAGTTTTCGTGATAGACTTTCCCGAACCGATACGACTTGGGAACTTTCATGAAAAGAGCGTACATCTGCATGCCTTGGTGTTGCAGATGTCCATGGGCGGTAGTAGTCACTTTCCATCAGGTGAGGCTCCTGCTCGTGTGCCACAATAACACAAAAAAATATCGTTTGGCTGATACAGTAAGACTTGTACAGAGCGCTACCAACAATTGGGTACACTCTTTAGATTCACAATCAGATGGGAGGATAAACCAACACGATCTCTAATCGTCTCGGCTTCCAATTCCGTTGCAGAAGCAATTGGAATATTGACACTGTCAACATACAATCTCCAGGCTATTGGAATAACAGCGATGGGCAAGATTATCCCTCCCTTGGGTGAGATTTTAATGTAAATCGATCGATGTGATTTTTATATTAAAAATGATTATTTCAAATATTGTTTTTGAATTGAAAAGTTAATTGTTTAAAAAAATATAGTTTGATTTACTGATAAGGATTTGAATCAAGTACCCTTTATCATCATCATTATTATTACATAGTATAAAAGTCTCTTATCGTCTGTCCATATGTATGCTTAATTTTTAAAATTATACAACAGATCGTGATGCGGTTTTTTTAGAGATATGTATATTGTTGATTCAAGACGAAGGTTTATAATTATAAAGTATGCACAATATAATAGAGAAACACTGATTATTTTGAAGGTATTTGAAATTATGTCCTAAATAAACATATTTTTGTGCAATTTTTTGTGTACAAACTTGCTGAATCTTGCTGAATCCTACGAGATAGATCAAAATAATGTTAAACAATATTGTACACGAAGCGATTCTAAGTAGGTACCTTAAATACATTTTAAATATACTAAAGATCAATATGGCCCGTGAAATCACGTAATTTCAATGAATATTTTCGAACATTTTCAACATAGCGGTTTGTATTGTTTAATGGCTGAACAACTGTGAACGTTGTAAGCCATTTTCAACCGACTTCAAAAAGGAGGAGGTTATCAATTCGTCTGTTTTTTTCAACCGACTTCAAAAAGGAGGAGGTTATCAATTCGTCTGTATTTTTTGTTTTTTATGTTTAGACCGATTTTGATAATTTTTTTTTTGTTTGAAAGGTAGTGCTTCCCGTGGGGTCCCATTTTTTTTTTATTTTTTTCCGATGATGGTATCCATATGAAAACGACATAAGTCTTAAATTTGCATTATGTATATGCGCGACAAATAGTTGAATAACTGAAAATCACGTCAACCAATTTTGATAATTCTTTTTTTATTATAAAATATATACTTCAAGGGTAATTTGGTGAAAGTTTGGTAAGGTTCTGAGCACAGGATCCATGACAAAGTAACGGGACGGAAGGGAACGGAACAATTCTGAGGAGCACGTTAGCGATACTCAGTCGAATCTTTTATTTATTGGTTATTTGGATATTTGAGTCACCTTCCGTAATGTGGTTATATTTATGTAATTATCATAGTCGAATATTATAATCAACTAGCTACCCACCCCGGCTTCACCCCGGTGCAATACTGATACTAAATATACTACAGAATTTGTTTATTTACGACATCACATCGCAAACTTCTAAAATTATCAGTGTTTCTTTACTATATTGTTCATGTATTATATACACAAACCTTCCCCTTGAATCACACTATATTTTAAAAAAAACCGCATCAAAATCCGTTGCGTAGATTTAAAGATATAGGGACAGAGAAAGCGACTTTGTTTTATACTATGTAGTGATGGAACTCTTATACGGCTCGCAGTTAGGGTGCGATATGGGGCAGAATTTCTTACTATCTTTAATCAAATTTTGTGTATGTGATGTGATGTCATATGATGTACGAAATACAGTTGGTCTTTTTCAAAGTTTTTTTGATGAGTTCGATTACAGCTCTTTCGAGGGATCCTTGTAGTTTATGCCGCGTGACGTATTAAATCCGCATTTTCGAAAGTCTATTTTTGCTTTATTCGCAAGTTTCCTTTGAAATTGTCCTCGAAGTAGTTTCTGACTCATATAAACGGAACGCTTAATCTATCCATATTAAAAAAAATGAGTTAGTCAACATCAGCTTCACATAAAATTAAAAAAAAAATAAAAATTTTAACAAAAAGAAAAACCGACTTCAAACAAAACACAATTTTAAAACAAATGAATATGCACAAAAAAGTAATAAAAATAATTGCTTATTTAACATATTTTTTAGAGTCTTCCTAAGTTAAATGAAATGAAAAATATTAGACTACTTAAAAGTCGATTAACGATTATATCATGTAGTTATAATTATTGTTATATTTGGAGTCGGTGTTAGCCAATAAAACCCTACAGTATATCTATCAAAAAACAATACGAGAATACTTTAACAAATATGTTTTTTACAAATTACCTTTTACACAATAATATACTGGATCAATCAAGGGGCTCGTATCGCTTCTTTCTTTTGAATGTTGGGGCAAGGGCACCGTGGCTGACACCGGCTCCAAATATACCAATAATTATAAAACTACATGATATAATCGTTAATCGACTTTTAAGTAGTCTAATATTTTTCATTTCATTTAACTTAGGAAGACTCTAAAAAATATGTTGAATACGCAATTATTTTTATTACTTTTTCGTGCATATTAATTTGTTTTAAAATTGTGTTTTGTTTGAAGTCGGTTTTTCTTTTTGTTAAAATTTTTATATAGTATATTTATTATTATTGCACCCATGAAGCCGGGGCGGATTGCTAGTAAATAAACTTGTAAGGCTACAAGATTGAGAATAGAATGAAAAGATTGTGAGTCAATCATTCTTAATGGCGGACCATTCAATTTGGATTGCCACAGCTTTATGCTCGTCATCTAATCCGAAAGTTATCAGAACTCGAATCGGGATTCTCAGTTTATTACTTAACCCAGTCTCAAGAGATAGTTTAACTCACAATATAATACTTGACTAAATTCTATATATAATTGAACATTGAACTTTCTTTCAACCCTTAACTATTTTATATAAAAGGAAGGAAACCCTATTTTATTCGAATTGTTATGAGTACAAAAGAAGAAAAGCGGAAGTGCCCAAATAATATTTCTGGAAAATCAAGCTTAATTTTATTCCATTTGCTGTCGAAACGCTTGGCCCTTGGAGTAGTGGTGCAAAAAGCTTCATCAAAAGTATAACACCTCGCCTCATTGCCTCCACTGCTGACAGGAGGGCTGGTTCGTTTTTTGCCCAGAGGATCGGAATTGCGATTCAACGGGGAAATGCTGCTAGCATTCTTGCCACCATTCCACGCGGTCAAGATTTATACAGTAACTAGTTTTAGTTCATATTTGTATATATCTTTAAGCATTTAATGTTGTTACTTCTTAGCTTAAATAACTAAATTTAAATCTTATTTTCTAAAAGAACTAAGTACAACCCGATAGTACAAGAATATTTTCACGTAAGATTTACAGGTTCAAACTTAACTTTTAATATAAAAGTGAAGATTTATAATTCATACAAGTAAAATTCATAACAAATTATCCCTCGCATTTCGCCCTTTCAAGTCAAACACTATAGTCTTAAAGTGATCGTGATGAGTGATATATCGTTTATGTTATATATAAAACAAACATAATGTTATTTATTATGTTTGTTTTATTTATAAACCAATTGAACTTTCCAAAACTTTGACGATCTCCATGGTCAAGTGGTGTGTACACCGGTTTTCATGGGTACGCTACTCTGAGGTCCCGGGTTCGATTCCCGGCCGAGTCGATGTAGATTATCATTAGTTTTCTATGTTGTCTTGGGTCTGAGTGTTTGTGATACCGTCGTTACTTCTAATTTCCATACCACAAGTGCTTCAGCTACTTGCATTGGAATAAGAGTAATGTATGTGATGTTGTCTCATATTTATTTATTTATTAAAACTTTAGAGTATTTTTTTTTTGTAACCAGCGTTGTTATTATCATGTTTAGCCTGATTAGACCAACTTCTATATTTGGAAATCAAAATTAACTTCCATTCAAGAATTCATTAATATTTCTATCTCAAACATAAAATTTAAAAACTGTCTAGCTCATAAACAGAAACCAAAATATCGATTTATAATTTCCACATAGAAATTAACGAATTTCCGTCGAAACTTTCAACCCCTATTTGTACCCCTTAGGCTACTCCTATGTTATCCATGTGTTAAAATGTGTTTCATAAGGCAAATGTACGGAAATTCTATACAGAAAATTACAATGCAATACTTCATCCCATTAGAGCTACACGTTACATGTCAAAAATTCATTTTTTTTATTTTATGATGAAGGTTTTTGATAAATTCTAAAATAATAATTTCTAGCACCAATTGCAATGACATACAAATAATGCATCTACTATTTGAAGTAGATAGGTATAGGTAGTAATCTAATTTGACTTCATATATTTGTCCCGTACATTCAATTAAATAAGTAACGTTTACTATTATAATACGTTACGTGAGCTGAGATGGCCCAGTGGTTAGAACGCGTGCATCTTAACCGATGATTGCAGGTTCAAACCCAGGCAAGCACCACTATATATATGTGCTTAATTTGTGTTTCTAATTCCTCTCGTGCTCGGCGGTGAAGGAAAACATCGTGAGGAAACCTGCATGTGCATTATTTCATCGAAATCTATATAAAAAAGCGTGGATTTAATACCTGTTGACTTCCAAGCAGGATATATTAATTTAAATAATTGTATTTATCTAACTTGACTTTGTACTTTTTAAATGTTGAAAAAGAGTAACTAATGAGTTTCTTGCCGGTTCTTTTCGGTAGAATCTACTTTCCGAACCGGTGGTAGCTTCACTTAATTGTAAAATGACGATTCACAAGTGCTTGAAAAAGTCTACTAGAATAAAGTTTATTTTGGTTTTGATTTTATTACGCCAAAAACACTCTTATGTGCATTGTCTGAAGCTTCAATTTAATAATAAATAAGCTTAGAATTTAATTCGTATTAATATTAATTTGTAAGTATATAAAACAAACAATGCTATGAATATAAGAAATGACATTTACTGCCAATGCAGCGCTGAGACCAAAGTTACAAATAAGCTATCCAAGTTACACTTCCTGAACTTCTCGTACGACATAATGAAAATCTCTTTAACGAAAATGCACTTCGAGTTTTCACTATGCCGAGTTCGGTTAGTTGTGAACTGCACCTGTAAAATCGTTTCAGTTCAAATACTTTGTAACTAAGTTAATCAGAAGTTCGCTAACGTGTAATTTCATGACCGAAAATTTGGACACATTTAAATTATACTCCGCTATAATTTTGTTCCATAAGAGTCGAGATGGCCCAGTGGTTAGAACGCGTGCATCTTAACTGATGTTTGCGGGTTCAAACCCAGGCAAGCACCGCTGATACATGTGCTTAATTTGACTTTATAATTCATCTCGTACTCGGCGGTGAAGGAAAACATCGTGAGGAAACCTGCATGTGACAAATTTCATAGAAATTCTGCCACATGTGTATTCCACCAACCCGCATTGGAACAGCGTGGTGGAATATGTTCCAAACCTCCTCCTCTAAAGGAGAGGAGGCCTTTAGCCCAGCAGTGGGAATTTACAGGCTGTTGTTGTATAATTTTGTTCCCCGTGTTAAAAGGGCCAAAATGAAAGTACTTTCGTTTTTATTTCATGATACAGCTAATCATCAGCATCTCTAGTTATACTGACTCACTTACTTAAACCACACACAAAAGTAAGAGTAGAATTTCTTATTAATGGGTCGATTATGCGTCATGTGAATATTTTGGCTCAAAATAAAAATCTATTATTTACACTTAGTATTGTTTAAATATTTGGTAACACAAGTGTGTTTTTCGACTTCACTATCATATTTATTTCTTGGAACAATGGTCACGCTTCAACAGCATGATCCAGAATTAACGATTCTTCCGATCAAATCGATAATTTTTTTGTCGAATCAATGATTGATTTTATAAAATAAATAAATGTAATTCGCCTATATTAAATTCAGTAACGCTTTAAAAATCTTGATAAAACCCTAATCGCGTTGCAAGGCAAATTAGGTATCATGTTTAAATTCGAATATCAATTCTTAAGCTACTATCCTTTCTTTTCCTTGGTGCTGTTCGGTTAAATTTAAAATCCTTTAGCAGACTCACTTCCAACATGTGCGGACCGAAGATTCTTGCTCATTATTTGTTTTGTTAAATGTATTCCGTGGTGGATCATAAAAACAAAAGACTGAAGTATAAAAAAACTGCTTTTACACGTAGTCTTACTGGCCTACGGGCCCAGTCGGGTCTTTGATTAAAAATTCCATGCAGCGTAGCTTCCATTTAAACCCTTTAGACGAAAAATCCTTTGTGTACAATGCACATTCTTTTGTTCGGCTTCAGCACCTGAGACTTTTAATATATAAAAGTAATAATTGAAAGTGTTAATTTGGTCTTGAGATTTTAAAATCTTAAGATAACGAAATATTTTTTTGGCTAAAGAATTATATAGATCAACTAGCTTTATCCGACCGCTTTGCTGGCATTAGTCGCAGCAAAATCAATTTTGTAATTTTTTAATTTGCAATTAATTTTCGATCATTATAACAATGACAAATAATAAAGGATCAAATCAAGAAACATGCGAGATCTAATTAAATTCTTCAAAATGATTTCATTTAATATTCGTCATCTATTTCATTTTCTTCGATGATGTTCTCGATATGTTGCAGATTGTTCATGACATCATCATTATTATAAAAAATCGATTAATCGACGATTCAGTACCTTAGTTGTGGTACGTAACTATTTTTCTACGTTGTCCTTGAAATATAATTACAGAAACTGGGAAGAGGTGAACCAACCTGATGATATACTTTTCCTTGCACTTTAAAATTAGACGCGAAATTGTTGTATTATATAATATTTGTTAAACCCATTGATATCATTTGAAAACATGAATTGCATTTTCTAATATAAAATAAGGAACGAAGAGGTTGTGGTGGCTCAACAATTTATGGTAAATAAACTTTGCCAATGGAACAGCCAGCAGTTTTTTTAAACTTCATAGCGTGGCAATATGCGTATACTATATTCACTGAATCAAAGATCATATCGGGATGCATCTTGTTATTTATTGAAAAGCGTATTAGCTTTTATTAAAAAGATTTCTCTTGTTCGAAGATCTACAACTTGATCATTACCTTGTTTGGAACTCCACCGAACAATAATAAGGAACAATAATTAAGAACTTCATAATTTTAATAAAAGAAATAACCATGTTTATTTAAAAAAAAATTAATATCAATTAAAGATTGCTTCAAGCTCGGGCAAACAGCATTTAATTTTCAGGTGTTTAAAACGTGGCGAAGAAATAAATATATACAATGTGTTCTATGTACGCTTGCAGATAGTTACTTCGAATGATCACAGATCGTACAAAAACAGACGCAATAAATTTAGCAAGCTCTTTTCTTTGACTGACATTTCTCGAACGAAGTTCTTCAACGCGGCTTCCAGCAGAGTTAACTGTCAGAAATCACGTAAGGAAAAAGAGTTATATGCGATCTCTCCTTTTCTTTAAAAGTGTTTTTCTAATAGATTGGAGAGAAAGTTTAAGAAAATATTTGAATTCATTTATAAAAATATGTATTTAATATCAAATAAAAAATTGCCATCCTTCAGGTAAAAATCCTTATTACTAGCCAGCCAGATATTTTTTTATTTACAAGAACTTTTTTTACAGAAATTACCTGCTTATTTAAACTTGACATTATATATGGTTTAATGTTATATGATGTACATTTGTATATTCTCACATCACAGAGAATTTTAATAACAAGATTATCATATCAATTTCTTTTAGTTGTCAGACGTTTAAATAATTTATTGATTTGTGTCTGTTATTTAATACTAAATAGCGAAACCAACCTTCCTTTTAACCAGGTGTTCCACGAAACCTCAAATTTTTTTAAACGAACATGAAGCGTGTTTTAGTGAACAGTTTAGAAATCATCTAGTTAATTCATCCCATAACACATGTAGTACATTTCTTTAACATTAGATATTTATGTTTTTTGTCCCAAAGCTACATATCAAGTTCTTTTAATTTATTTTTTTAAATGCATACAGCAAATAAATAACATTAATATCTATAAACTTGTTTCACTTTAAACACAATGCGCTGTATCGTGGGGGAATAAATTCTGAGTGGATGGCATTAACCCGGACGGGCATACAAAAAGTTGAACCACCGGGTAACTCTTGAAATTAAAGTGCCGTAAGTGCTATGCATTATGTCTTAAACTTTTTAATAACATAAACCGAGATAGCCCAGTGGTTAGAATGTATGCGACATATTAACCGATGATTGCGAGTTCAAACTCAGGCTAGCACCACTGAATTTTCATATGCTTAATATATGTTGATTATTCATTTCGAGGTCGTCGGTGAAAGTAAACTTCTTGACGAAATCAACATGTGTCTAATTTTAATGAAATTCTGCCAAATACGAATCCACCATCCCGCATTAGAGCAGCATTATGAAAAATGCTTCAAACCTTCTCCTCAAAGGGAGAGGAGGTCTTAGCCTAACATCAAATATAAAAATGTAGTTGCGACAATTACATTGTTACTATTATAGACTACATTCTAATAACTGTTTAGCTCCCCAATAGTAAGACCGAAAACCCTACTCGTTTAAATTCGACCATATCTGAGTTGGACATTTTCTTCCAATACATTCTGACATCAAAGTTAAAGATCTAACACGAGACGAATAAACGCGACACTAATAACGTAAAACTCGGTAGTGTTTGCACAGGCTTAAGCCAGCGATTCACTTGTTCTTTGATGTTCAATCGTCAAAAAGTATCTTAGTATTAAGCAGAACACTTATGTTTGTTTCAACTTTCATGAATCGCTCCGCTTATCCCAATACACCAACCTTTGTCTGTGCTGCTAAGTTGCACAGACAAAATTCAATAATAGTCTGTGCCAAGTCTGTGTCGGGTGGACCTACCATTAAATTGCACTGAATAAATACATGGTTTGAAACAACATAAACATTATGTGGTAAAAATGCTTATGTGGTTCCATGGTATGGGCGTCACTGATGGTATTGCTAGTTATCGATCCAGTAAACATATGTATTGGAAGCAGGTCAAGGGCAGTGCAAGTGTCGTTAATAAATAAATACATATTATTAATGTGTAAATGAATTTCAATTTCCCACCCAGAATTTTTTTCTACCAAGATATTTATCACCCATTGCTTGCCCATATTTGATTTATTCAAGGTCACGCAATGATTTTTTCCGCGATATGCGATTTGGCAAATTTAAAAATCAACACGGACCTCATCTATTAACTTTTATTCGTAGTAATTGTTTTTGTGAACCATTGGCATAATTGGATCGAATTATCGATTGAATTAACAAGGCTGCTGATACATCTAAGGCCAAAATACCCAAGGATTGCTAAAAGGCTATTCTACTTTTTTTATACAGTGGGTAGGTGAACCAGCAAATATGCCTCCTGATCTTAAGTTGTCACCACTGCTCATAGATATGACCGCTGTTAGATATATTAACCATTCCATTTATCGTCAATGCGACACCCTTAAAACTGGAACAAAAAGATACCGAATCTTTCTGTTTGGCAGCAGAATACCTGATAAGTGAATTAGTGGACTACCTACTCAGGCGAACTTGCAGACAGCCACGACCAAGTAGAAGAAATTATATTAGCACATAATTCAAAAATTATACTGTACGGTAAAGAAAGTTAAAAAATTAAAAAATTCCATCTCATTGTCGTGAATTACTGCCTTAATAGAATTACTTCTAATGAAAGAGAAATGAAGCTAATCCGGGCTCCCAGTCAGTCATAATGAAGTATAAAATGACGGAACGAGGTATCGCAAGTATTATTTAAAACGTCTCCCGTCCCTTTGTTCTGCGGAACGGTGAACTCGTGAAGATAACGAATCGTACAGACGAACCCGATGGATGAGTGAACAGCGATATAATTACTAGCTTTATCTCTGTCTAAATTCTTCCTTTAAATTTTGCTCTCTTCGCACCAATAATAGAACGTGAATGTTTCAATAAAAGAACTTATCTGTTCAGGCGTATTATTTGTATCCCTTCTTCCTGATAGTTTAGCTACTACCAACCATTAATACGTAGTATTATTGTATTTAACGCTCAAAGAAAACATTCGTTCGGATCTAAGGGTGATGATGCATTGGTAATTTAAGAATAGTTATAATTTTTTAAGGCGCCAATGTGTTTAGATCGTAGTGACTCTGTCACCAATTGGTACAAAAGCTGGGCCGTCTAAAGTCAATATTTGTTTTTATAAATTCCCCGATAGGATGTATATTTTGTTGTACATAAGTTTCAGGTTTCTCTTAATCTAATTTTCTCGTTAATTCAATCTAGAAAACGTCACTGAATAATACAGATCAAATAACGAAGTTTTCGTTGTTTCAAATCTGGTTAATTCAGTTATAAATATCACGAACCGCTGACATTTAATGCAGGGAAAATGCTGATCTAACCTCATGCGAAACCTTTAAAGTTCGAAAAGGTCAAACGGCATTCACACAAAGACAACAAGATATAATTTTAATAAGTTAACAATTTCATTAAAATTAACAGAAACAAAAGGTAACATTTACATAACTATTCCGTATTTTTTGTCACATTTTAAAAATAAATAAAATTATCAAATACAAATCAAAATATTATAATAAAAAATTAATTACAATTACCAGAAACAAAAAGTTACATATGCATGACTGTTCTAAAAGTTTTGTTACATTTTTATTTTGTGTCAAAAGGTCGCTATATCCTTTAACTTAAAACTTTTTAGGACGCTTAATTGACGGTTTTTATATCTATAATTTAATTGTCATTGTAATTTCGTTCTGGGGATATTTTATGAATCTATCGCTGCGTGCCGGACCGTTTATAAAGCTAATCAGAAATTTATAAGGGAAAGAATTTGCAAGCAAAAATTAAGTTCACTGTGGGTACTTTTCATTTTGAATGTCAAATTTTATATATTGAATTTCTGTAATGCTAGAAATTTTTCTTCCATTAATCTATTTAGATTTATTAATTTGTTTATTACTAGATGAAAGCTAGATGCTATGCTACTTGCTATGCTCAGGTAAAATAAATAGAAGTAAAGAAGTATAAATATATTTATTACCTGTACGATATTATTATTTCGCACATGCTTTCTGAACGCATCCGTAAATGTCAAACATGGCCGCCCCGTTGAACTGTTATGTTATTGAATTACATGGATTTCAAATCGAAATAGCTCGATTATACTAATTTTGCGGATATATGTCATGGGCTAAAAAGTTATTATATTTTAACGATCTATAATAGTGGATAGGTTTCGATCGGGTCTCGGACACGGAATTATTAATACCTATAGATAATTAGGTCAGCTAGCAATTTTTACAGAGATTGTTCTTAAAATACATATTTGATGTTAGAGCTTTGTTTAAGTCTGTACAGTTAGATTCTCTACATCAGTTTCGTTCATTCTACCACTTAGCAATTAGTATTGTAAAAACTTGGTATATTCTAACGACTGGACTATTTCGTCTATTTTTTAGCCACTAATGTGATTCAGCTGAGATGGCCCAGTGGTTAAAACGCATCTTAACCGATGATTTCGGGTTCAAACCCTGGCAAGCACCACTATATATGTATATATGTGTTTAATTTTTATTTATAATTAATTCGGCGGTGTAGGAAAACATCGAGAGAACACCTGCATGTGTCTAATTTCATCGGAATTCTGCCACATCTGTATTCCAACAACCCGCATTGGAACAGCGTGGTGAAAAATGTTCCAAACCATATCCTTAATGGGAGAGGAGGCCTTAGCCCAGCAGTGGAAAATTTACAGGCTGTTACTGTAACTGTTCTGTTTACTGATGTGATTCGGTAGTTCACTGACCATTCAAACAGAAATACCTCAATTAAAATTATTGTCATTTAGAAGTAAAATAAATCTATCATAGCGTAGACGGGTTTGTATAAAGTTCAAAGCAAATTCACGCAAGACAAGATCAGGTCCTTAGTATATATTTAAATATGTGCAAGTGCACTTTAGTATACGACCTAGTAAAAGAGAAACCTCAAATACAAATCATATTTTATGCATTGCTTTTAGGAGTTCTTCTGCTAGTCGTTCGAATATTCCTTTTCAACATATAATAAAACCTTAAATAAATCTGATCCAAATATATTTGTATTTGCAAATTATAATTATTAAGTATAAATTGTTAAAATTTAAGTTATGAATTGTCGTCACAATCTTTTTATTTGAAAGAACATTAATTTATAATAGGTTTTATTAGTCTTGCAATAGAGTTCAATTTTAAGTAACTGTATTTGTAATTTAGCACAGGTGACAATTTCGATAACCCAAAAAAAATCTGTGTAATGAAACCGCCCGTATAAACCAACGAACCTTTTAACTAATAAATACACACGTATAGTACAACACAACTTAGATGTAGCATCGGCAAATTCAATAAAACCGATTACTGCCGATTTATACAACCAATAGTATTAGCTCCCCTATCGCGCCATTCGACGCTATTCATCGCTATAGATTCTCACGTCAGTTCAACCCGAGAAAGCAAGTGCATGTAAATCGGGGTGTTTAATTTACGAATATATTAGGTTATATGATATTACAAGTCATTACGTTTGTGTAATGATCATATTATTCACATAAGAAATAAATATTGATAATTTGGGATAGCATACTTAATTCGGATGCATCATCTAAGTTGTATCTTAATGTACATATATGTATACATCCACACATATAACAAAAATAAATATGAATTCAACTAATTATGAAGTGGTCATAAACAACACTACCAAATTCTCATAGACAAGAATTATACTTGCGACGCATAATATACAAACTCGTGGCTGTGAATATGCTAATAAAATATGTAAACTGATTTATAGTTGCTGGGAAACTAATTCAGAGGGGCTATTACAAAATTATTATACGCTGTTATTAACCAAAACGATTATTATTACCGACTATATGTAATATATACAATGAAAGTAAACATTTACGGAATATCCATTTCATAACATATATACACACACATGAGTACATAAGAAGAAATTTGTAAGTGGCACTGGTAACCAAGGAGCTATGTGGAATCCGGCTTCATAGAATGGGTAATTTATGCAAAGGAATGAAGACCATGTTTGAGGATGGTCATGAGCATGGATTTGGATAGATAAAGAGGTAGGGGACGATGTAAGTAACGATGGATGGATTATGTGAAAGGCTATATGATTAGACTATAATGTTACTTGTGAGATGACGTTGGACAGAGAAGTATGGAGGAAGAAGAAACATTTTTTCCCCACGTGATGTAAAGTGTGGGGGTGTATGGGACTCCCCGGAGCCCTGGACGCCGAGTGCGCCCAAGTATACCGCGTTTACCGACTAAAAAACCAGCGTTACCCTCTCCGTCTTTCGGCGGACGCCATGGGATCGCATACGCATGCTACCGTGACGCCTATTGAAGCGGGGGGATAAGGTGCGCTAGCGCTTTTTCCTCCTCCCCGATCATCTCCTGCGGAGTGAGTCAGCGGTGGTATTCTCTTCCCGCTCCCGCTCCGCGGCTTCCTTCAGCGAAAGTGTCATGTCACATCTCTGACCAGCGCATCTCGCTACCGAGCATGGCGCTGATAAAGCTCGGCAGCGAGAGGTCTCCGCCCATAGTCACCGGGTGTGCCTCTGGAGCCCCACGCAGCACACTCGTACAGACTGTGGTACGCCATGTCCACTGGCACACCACACTTGTGGTAGGAGGGTGACTCCTCCCGCCGCGCTATCCCGTGCAGGTACTTACCGAAGCATTTGTGCCCAGTAAGTGCTTGCGTCATTCTGTACGACAGTGTGCCGTGCTTCCATGAAAGAGGAAGATATGCTATGCCGACTTCAAATAAAATTTTAATAAGAGCTGAAAGATAGCAAAAGTGTATACGCAAACAAAGTTCATCATCATCATCATCAGCCCGTACCCGTCCACTGTTGGACATATGCCTCTCCAAGCGCACGCCACTGTGGTCTTTCCCCGGCTACTCGAATCCAGCTCCTGCCTGCCGCCTTGCGTAAATCGTCACTCCACCGTGCCTGAGGACTCTAGAACAGTTGCATTATGCATATTATGTATTATCCTATTTACTCTAATAATCCGTCACTCCTAATAAGAGTTTAGCAAACAAGACTCATAGTGTGTGTCTGAGTGTACTCACACATCACAATTTTTAGTCAAGAGACCATAGAAGCGGTCACTATAAATATTATGTAAAGTATATTTGATTGATGAATTAAAGAAACGTTCTTACATATATAATGAAACTCTTATGTTTCATAGCCAAATAGTCTTGCTATTAAATATAGACAGTAAGGTAAGGTATACATAAATAGCTACAAATAAGCGCAGTGTTGTCGTTTTCACGAATGCGCCTCTAAATTGAAAACAATTTCCTGAACAGCAAGATTGCACGCTAACTTGTTTAACTATTGCATTTTACCAGACTACCGTGAGAACCAATTCAATTTAATTGTATCTGATTATTTAAAGCATAGCATTGGTCCAGTTAGCGGCTAGTAATGGTAATATAACAAAACCTGAGAGACTGAAAACGAATCCTAGGACAGTTCTTAAATTAATGGGCATTTCTGTCAATATATTAATTTCGATCTAGGTTTAGGAAGGCCTAGTGGTTAGAACGCGTGCATCTTAACCGATGATTTCGAGTTCAAACCAAGGCAAGCACCAATGAATATTCATGTGCCTATTTGTGTTTATAATTCATCTCGTGCTTGGCGGTGAAGGAAAACGTCGTGAGCAAACCTGCGTGTGTCTAATTTCATAAAAATTCTGCCACATCAGTATTCCATCAACTTGCATTGGAACAGCGTGGTGGAATATGTTTTGAACCTTCTCCTCAAAATGAGAGGAGCCTGTATCTGGCCATCGAAGCATAGAGTTAGTTTGTGCATGCGAGCGATCCCGTAATGTACCCGACGGAATTAAGTTGGTTTCACTAGTTTTATAGTAGACAGTCCAGCAAATAAGACAATGATGCTGGTATGACTCACATACTATGGGTCGGCGGCACTCACTCATCGCATTTGAGTATGAAATAAGTTGATAGTAAGTGGCCACCACCACTTATCACTGTAAGAAATATTGACCATTCCTTACTTCGCCAATGTGCCCCTGTACTTGAAAACTAAGATGTTATATCCTTTCAAACTGGAACACAACAATACTGGGCAACAATATTTGGCAGTAGAATATCTGGTGATTGAATCGTACCTACACAAATGAACTTCATAAATATAACGAAATAATTATAATTGAATCAATAATATTAATTTGATTTTATTATAAAATGATTCTTGTTGCGTTCCTTGATAGATTAGCATTAACATTTAAGACTCTGAAGGTCAATGTTAGCTATTACGGCGAATTTGTGTACACGAGACCTTGCGTGTGTAACAAGGATCGATAGCATCAAAATCGGGGATTGCATGCTTCTGAAACTTATCGAAGGTCGATCCGGCACTGTTTCATAGTTTGACATAAATGGGCAGCGCGTGTATTATGTACGATGGAGTTACTACTGGATAATAATATAGGTTTTCACGCAATTCTGTCGAGGATTTTAGTTATAAAAACCATTAAAATTTTAATGTGAAGTTATGTGGTAATATTGTTGGAATATTGTTAGACAACCCGGAATTTTGAATTCGGACGAACGAGCGAGCATATATACTATATGCTCGTTCCTGACTGAGTTATTGGTCACGCGACTGAATTCTCACAGATCTTTAATTTTCAGTTATTTTTGTTATTAATTTTGTGTATAATATAATGTATATACACCTAGCCTTAGTCCTCCACTGGTGATAGGAGGGCTGGTTCGTTTTTTGCCCATAGGATCGGAATTGCAATTCAACGGGAAAATGCTGGTATCATTCTTACGACCATTCCACGCAATCAAGATTTATACAGTAACTAGTTTTAGTTCATATTTGTATATATTTATGTATTTAATTTTATTATTTCTTATGTTAATAAAGATAATTTTATGTCGTATCATTTAAAATATAACACATAAAAAATATATCACAAAGAACATTCTTATCTAATGTAGCTCTGTCGAAAAAAAACATACATGGTTCCATAAAACGTAGTCCCAGGAATGTTGACTGTTACGAAGACAAATGACAATATTGGATTTAAAATATTCAAACAACGGAAAGAAATCTGCTGCGAAACAATAAATACGAATTGTTTCGTGTACGTGGAATTCTTAAATTGCAAATCTGATGCGATTTCTGTCGTCAACACAGGTTGAAAAAACAGTAGATTCTAATAACTCACACCCAGGGAAAAATACACCATACCATACACTAAGTAATTAAAAGTTCAAAAGTAAAGTAAAGTAACAGCTTGTAAATTTCCCACTGCTGAGATAAGGCTTCCTCTTCCATTAAGGAGACGGTTTGGAACATATTCCACCACTCTGTTCCAATGCGGGTTGGTGGAATGCGCATGTGGCAGAATTTCGATGAAATTAGACACATGCAGGTTTCCTCACGATGTTTTACTTCACCGCCGAGCACGAGATGAATTATAAACACAAATTAAGCACATATATATAGTGGTACTTGCCTGAGTTTGAACCCGCAATCATCAGTTAAGATGCATGCGTTCTAACTACTGGGCCATCTCAGCTCTCTAAGTTCAACTTGATAGATAGTACTCACACTTTTGAATTGAAAAATAAATCTTTTTAGAAACGTTTAGTAGCTGAAATAATGGTTTTCATCGACAGTTTTTTCAGTTAAAAAAAAAACATAAAAATTTTATTAATCAAAAATCGTTCTATTTGCAACGTACCGTACGCCCCATCGTCTTATTTTCTTATTCGTTTTTTTTCAAATATCGCAGAACAGCTCCAAAAGTACTGTCTCAAATAAACATGACAATATATTTCACAGACAATTTCATTTATTTAACAAATATAATTGGTAACTGTTGTATACTTTTTATAATTATACGTATGCTTTTTGGAAACATTTGAGAGGTTTAGATAGTGTATATGATAAGTGAAAAAGGAACAATATTTAGGATATTTAAGGAAGCGCCTTGTATCTTGGCCATTGTCCATCCTAAAAATATAAACAGTATTATAAAAGTGTGAAATCTTAAAAACAATCAAATAATCCTATCTTTTAATCTATCTTATAAAATAAATATATACTTTATAATATTATCGTCGAAAACATTTATATGTTATTTTCTTATAAAAAAAAATATTTTTTATTTTATATTCTGACGCTACATGAAAAGGAATTGGAACGTTGATTTGAAATGTTTCGTAAATCTCTCAAGACGTCTTTCAGTTACGGAACTAGATAAGAATCTTACACACAATAACAAATGTTACTTAGTCTGTAAACACTATGTAGACAAGTAATGTGAGATTTAACATTTGCTTTAAAAAAAAATCAGTTACAGTAGTATACAGTACTTACAGTAGTAAAATGTAGCAAAGAGTTACTAGTTTTTAGAAATGACACGACGTCGCTAAATTAATATGATAACATGAAAATATATGAAAAATGATGGTCTACCGTTTGATAATAATTCAAAGACAAGAAATAAAATTGTTACAATATATTCCATATTAATTTATGAAACCCAAAAAAAATGTTTAAAAAAAAGCAATAGCAGAAAGAGACAGGTTGAAATAGAAAGAAATGGAAAGGTGAAGGGATATAACGCTTCATCTTTCACGTGAGGATTTCAGCACCATTTGAAGTTGAAACACTTAGGCCTTACAGTAATAGTTCAATTAAACTTCTTAAAAATATAACATCCCATTCAGGACCAAAAGGTTTATTTTCCAAAGTCGGAATTACAATTCAACGGGAGTATGCTGCTGGGATTCTGGACACTATTTACCGCGGTTATGATGTGAATGGCAGCTATACATATTACTAGATGAAAATCAGCTTCGATCAACTAGAGTTATAAAACGAAACAAATATAAAATGTATTTGTTATATCATTTTATCATATCATTTATTATTAATTTATTGTGGAAAATTTTCCATTGAGTTTACCGTAACCCTGATCGAAATGATCATTTGAAACACATTTACTGAACGCACCTTTAAACGTCAAAGATGACACGTTAAATATCATGTCATTAAATTTTATGGATTTAATATCGAATTATCTCGATTACACGAATGTTACACATACATCTGACGACCTCCGTGGTCGAGTGGTGTGTACGCCGATTTTCATGGGTTCGCCACTCTGAGGTCCTGGGTTCGATTACCGGCTGAGTCGATGTAGATTATCATTAATTTTCTATGTTGTCTTGGGTCTGGGCGTTTGTGGTGCCGTCGCTACTTATGATTTTCCATAACACAAGTGTTTTAGCTACTTACATTGGGATCACAGTGGTGGGATCACAGAGAGGATTACAGTGATGTATGTGATGTCTCATATTTATTTATTATTTACATATTGCCATTTTGTCAATTATAAAATCATTTTGATACCTTCAGTCTTAGACTTGCACGAAATTATTAATTTAGATTTAAATTTCAATATCCAACGAATTATTCTTGTTTAAAGCAGTTGAATTTCCGATATAATGTTGATAAACATTGTTATGCAAATTCCCTTATCAATTTAAAACATCGAATTTAAAGCCAATACCGATTACAAAATTTCAATTAAGTGTATATTTTATCTGTGAACGCATACAGTTTTTATTTTCAACTGGCTTCAAACAAGGAGCGGTGGAATTTTTAATTCGTCTACTTACACATATTACACATATTACACATATTACGAATGTTTACAAGTTTTTCTTTATAAGCAGATTTTGATATTTTCATTTAAGTCGTTATAATTCGGCATTATGTTCTGTCAATCATTCATTCAATTCAGTCACGCTCAACGCATGGCGTCAATCACTTCCACCAATTACTATATTTCAACACGAGCTGTGCCTGCGACTGCTTATTATATCAGTTATCCCCCAGTGAAAGTCCCGTCAAAATTGGTCCAGACGTTCCAGAGATTACCCTGTACGAACAGACAGATAGACAAACGAAAATTGTAAAAAAATGTTATTTTGATATCTAGACCGTGTATAAATACATATGCATTGAGTAAAACAGGGCTATTTTAATATTACAAACAGACACTCCAATTTTATTATTTGCATAGATTAGAACATTATTCTTCTCATGTCCTTTTTTTTCTTTTATTATCCGTATATTAATACGTGAAATAAAAAAAGAACTTCATATATATTGCGATTTAAAAAGCCTGGCATGCAAACACACTGGCATCGGATCATTGCGCCTGTAATCGTATATCTATGGCAGCGCGGCGGCCATTTTGATTAGGCAGAAATTGTAATGTCATCAGTGTGCCATATCCGCGGCAATTCGCTATAGTATTTAATTATTAGCAGTTGAAATTAATGCGTTCATTAATAATTGTTGCTAATTTGAATGGTTTGTTGTAGATAACGATTAGTTTAAAAGTTTTGATAAAACGTTTGTTTAATTATTTATATCCAAATATACTAGTGACTACCACCGCCCATGGACATCTGCAACACCAGGAAAATTGGTGCGTTTTGCCTTAAAGACCAGCTTAAGGAAAATATATGCTCTTTTCTTGAAGGTTCTCAAGTCGTATAGTTTCGGAAAAACCGACGGCGAAAGCCGGTTGCAATGAGTGGTTATGCGAGGCAGAGAAATTGTGTATTTTCGGACATATAGGTGAAATTGTTTCCTTGTATAAGGATTGTTTTATTGTAAAAATTAGAATAATAATCCCTTGACAAACTGAAGCTCTTTCGGAACACATATCAAATGTATATCTTGACTTGGGAATCTTTAAGAAAGCCTACAGATTTATTAAAGGCTGGCAATGCATCATCATCAAGTCAGGTGCCTGTATCAAATTTGCCTCCTGCTAGTTTATTACATATACCATAAAAAAAATTATTACATTTGGTAAACATTTAATGATTGATCAATTAGGACCAATGAGCGCCAACTGATATAAAACCATGTCATAATACACTCGAAAGAGATTTTATTCTGTAATTATAAAATTGTGAATAAATAACTTAAAAATGAAATACATTATATAAAAGTTAAACGGTGATATGAAATGAAATACGACTGAAACCGACGCGCACGGCATATCAGATTGCGGGACATAACTCTTACGGATCAACATTTTGCTTGGATTTTGTGGATATACTTTTATTAAGGAAGATAAAAATAGCTTATATAAAAATTAAGGTGGAATCGCTTAATCGCCTTAAGCAGTCATGTGCTATTTATATATAAACTAGC
This sequence comes from Vanessa cardui, assembly GCF_905220365.1. Lineage (NCBI taxonomy): Eukaryota > Metazoa > Arthropoda > Insecta > Lepidoptera > Nymphalidae > Vanessa > Vanessa cardui. Next base: position 2,367,869 of record NC_061131.1, read on the forward strand.
TACTCGTCCCGGCTATTCATAAATGGAATGAGGATCTTTATACAACTTTTAGGTGAAAAACAAAACACATAAAAAAAATTGTTGCCTTTTTTTTCGTTGACTTTTCTCTACTATAATATGCATTAATCACTCTGCGTATTGATGAAAACTGCTTCAAAATCCGCTTTGTAGTTTAAAAGATCTAAGCATACAGACGCCGGGAAGAGACTTTGTTTTATACAAAATAAAAGATCATAAATTTTACGCTACCGAGGTAAAACCTCCTTTGTGAAGATAAAATTAGTTTACTGTAGCACGCTGCTCAAATGCAAGGCGATGGATACGCTTGAGGAAGATTTGTATTCAACACATGTAGGTTTCCTCACGATGTTTTTCATCGGCACCGAAAATGATCACTGACTGGTAAGTTTGATGGTAAGAATGTAGTATAGGACGTCCTCAGGTATGGTGGAGTGATGATTTACGTAATACGCCTGACAATAGATGGAGCCGAGTAACCGAAGAAAGACCACAGTGGCATTTGGAGAGGCCTTTGTCCAGCAGTGGACAAACAAGGACTGCTGATGATGATGATGATGGTAGCTTGGACATTATTCGTTACGTCCTTTATGTATAATTTTGATCCGATTACCTTTTAAACTGGAACGAAATCATTTAATAAATCTTTAATACAATTCTTAAATATAAACAAAGCTTTCAAAGAGTATCACATAAGTTGGTTTTAAACAGGACGCAAGTACGATACGAAGTATTACAGACTCGATTAATGAAACGAAAATACACTCCTAAATGCGCACACTCACCAATGCAATTATTTCAAGCAAAATATTTTGGAGCAATGAAAAATCAACCTTATATCTTTGAAATAAAGGTTGAAATTTTCTAAATATATGACCGTATGTAATGTATGATTTGATAACGAACGGATGAACATGATTAAATGTTGGTTCATGATCAGTTAACTAATGGATCACAATTGATGTGTGATAGTGGGATTCATAACGCACCGCTTGATAAATCATTAATGAAATAATTACACCCTAATTTATTTAAATGAAATTCACTTTGAACTTATTACGTTTTAAAAGTAGATAACAATTTGATAATAAACTTTACTGTAAAAGTTTTTACTTACTTCTAAAGTTTCAGTGTAATTGAATTTAATCGTTTAAGCGATTTGGAAGTAATTGTAACAGCTGTTTAGTTTTGTTAAGATTTTGATGTCAAAATTACCTTAATTTGACATAGTAACATCTCGTCCTGTCTTCTAACACACACAGATAAGATGTTTCTATGTGTGCTATTATCTTAATAATAACATGCTTGTGTTGTTATTATCTATTTGATAACAAATATTCAGAAATTAAACCTAATTTAAGGATATTGGCACCGAAAACATTTGAATAACAACTGAATGGCGGATTTAAACCGGCGTGACAACCACTTAATTGCAGTGTACTTAATTTTGGTTTATAGGTACTACCAACAACAGCCTGTAAATTTCGCACTGCTGGGCTTAGGCCTCCTCTCCTTTGGAGGAGAAGGTTTGGAAGATATTCCACCACGCTGTTCCAATGCGGGTTAGTGGAATACACATGTGGCAGAATTTATATGAAATTAGACACATGCAGGTTTCTTCACGATTACCTTCACCGCCGATAACGAGATGAATTTTAAACAAAAATTAAGCAGTAATTAGTGCTTGCCTGGGTTTGAACCCGCAACCATCGGTTAAGATACACGCGTTCTAACTACTGTGCCATATCGGTTCTTCACAGGTATTTAATTTCGTAATAAACATTTATCTAAAACATCGTGATTATTTACTTATAGAATTTGGAAGCCCCGTCGTTGAGGTATCTTTTATGATAAAATGAATTATGTAGTCAGACAATCTAATACATATAATAAAATTGGAGTGTATGTTTGTAATATTAAAATAGCCCTGTTTATTTAATGCATATATATATATCGATACACGGTACATATACCAAAATAACATTTTTTACAATTTTTGTCGGTTTGCCTGTCTGTCTGTCTGTCTGTTTGTTCCGGCTAATCTCTGGAACGGCTGGACCGATTTTAACGGGACTTTCACTGGCAGATAACTTATATATTAGGGAGTAACTCAGGCTACAATTCTTTTTTGTTAAATTCAAACGCGTACATGGTCGCGGGCACAGCTATTTTTAAATAATTTCAGCAAAATTCTTACCTAAAACCAGCACTGGAAACCACATCGACCACAGTTTCGAAACTCGCTCTCCTTGCTTTTCATGAATACGTTTTATAATATAATACGGTAACTTTTGTAAAAGTTGATAAGTCTCTTTCGACTTTCAAACTTACATTGAAGAAAATTTTAACAACTGCCGTCTTAACGCGATACTTTTTATAACTCTTATCATACGTACTAAAGAAATAACTCAAAGTTGTTTATAATAATATCTTGTACAATTAAAGTTTATACTTCTTTCATTACTTTCTTTGATAAATAGGTAATGTTTTATAGAGTCGTATTATATCTGATTTATGTCATAGATAAGTAAGATGTAAATAATATTTATCATTCCTCCAAGCAACCAACCAATCAACGACCTAACATTACGAACTGTGATCATATATGTCTTATTCCAGTTGTAACATTTTAGTAGGGGAGGCGAAGCGGGGATTTTTGAAGTGACTCGAGCGTGTCAGATAATTATACAGAGAGAATCCTTGTATCTTCTAATGTACCTCTACCGAATATGAACCCTTCATATGGCGGGGTATGCTGAGGGGAACCCGTCAGATTAGTAAAAAAACATCGATCCTCTAAAAAACTCGAGCGCGTCAGATTAAGTAAGAGTAAGTTAATTACATGTAGAAAAGTGTATACCTAAATAATCTGACGATTTCAGCGTGGCGTTGAGAAATTAGCGAGCTCTAAAGTTGAAAAAAAAAACGTCATCTTGAAATACTCGAGCGCGGTCTTTTTTATTTTTAACTATAGGAAATATTGTCAGAAGCATGAGAAACTACTAATCTGACGGTTTCCATGGGGCGATGTCGATAAAATCGTGGTGGAAAGGTGAAGCGTACAGCGGTTGAGAGCTGATATTTTAGGAGATACTTCTGATTCAGGTACGTTTTTTTTTTATATATTATCATGATAATATCATAACATAAATGCAGCACAATGATCTACCATAACCATTCATGGTTACAGAACCACGAGATGACGAGGACGTCCAAGAAGTTGAAGAAACAAAGTACGAAGATGAATCATCCAGCGAAGATGAAGATTAACATTTATATTTCACACGTCAATTATACATACGGATTTTAATTTGTAATGATGTATTTTTAATTTTGTATATGAATAAATTATAACTATTTTATATGAAAATGCGAATATCTTGTTGTTCAATTTCGTTAAAAATGGTCAGAATAACGATATCCCTCAATATAATTGTCAGATTATTCTACAGAGGTACTATTGTATACATATGAACCCCCTGCATAAAAATCTGACGCGCCGGAGTATTTCAAGGTCACAATTTTTTTTTACACATTCAAAAATCAATAATTTTTATATGTCACATCCAAAACGTCAGACATTTTAATACGACACTTTTGAGGGTTTAATATGCCTACACTTCGAATTTCTGACACGCTCGAGTAACTTTTTTTTTTCGTTTTTCAACCCCTTGTTTATAGGCAACCCCCTCACATTAATTGTCAGATTAATATATAATGGTTATCAGGAATATAAAGCGCGTTTATACTGTTAATGGCTGACGCGCTCGAGTATTTCCATACACCTATTTTTTTTTACATTTTTAAAAATGTTTACGCGCTCTCCCCATCGCTAAAATATAAAACTTGTAATGTACTTTTTTTCATTTTGAGACCTAAACTATCGAATCCAATAGATCTCTAAGACGCTCGAGTAACTGCAAATTTAGCATCCCGGCCTCCCCTACTATTTAGATACTCTCCATATTGACTCAAAAAGATTAAGTATTGCTGTTTATTGGTAGAATATATTATGATGATGGCGTGCTACTAATCCAGTCCGGCTTATGTATATAAACCCTTAAATAAAAAAATATACTTCAAATTAATACCAGACAGGTGCCGAGATGGCACAGATGATGAAAGCGTGGTGGAATATGTTCCAAACCCTCTCCTTAATGGGAGAGGAGGCCTTAGCCCAGCAGTGGGAAATTTACAGGCTGTTACTAGAGTTACTAGGGTAATATGAGACTAGCTGTTACCCGCGGTTTTGCTCGTAGAATACAAAAACACTCCTTTGTGGGTGTCATGATAAGATATTTTATAAATGTAGATCAACAGACTAAAATATAAGTTTAATGCTTCTAGTTCTTAAAATGACAATACTTTCATACAACCTTCCATCCCCCTTTTCAACCCTTAACCCTTCGGGTGCCTGGTGGGTCTGACAGACCCGTCACTTCAAAAAATCAACGATAACTTTTAAATTTTTGTAGCAAACCCGCTGCACTCCCGAGTAGCTTCGCGATACAAACTAACGGCTATTTTGACTACTCTCCCGCTGTCCACAACGTACACCCATCCGAACAAAACGCATTTTATGTGCGCTCGGGTCTTAGGGACCCGACCAGGCACGTGGCGTAACTTTTAATCTTTAAGCTATTATTTTTGTTTTGTCTCTTTAATTTATATTGGGTGGTAAATTATTTATGGAAAAAATAGTGATGCAGTTATAATGACTGGGCGATTAATAAATGATGAAATTCGCCAAGCTTTAGAGAGACATTTTGAAGAAAATGAAGATCAGGGTGTAGTTTTTGATGAAAGTGAAGATGAGTCAGATACATAATTCTGATGTTGTCAAGGAAGAAGTAAAAGTCTATAACGAACCAAATAACAGGGATATCATATATACAACCATCAAAATTGATTTATATGTCCCAGCCATTAAGTAATTTTGGTCACAGATCAATATATAAAGTCCTTGATTATTATTTCTGGATTCTCAACACTACTGGCATAAACGCAAAAGTTATTCATATGTTAAACAATTCGGATACTAGAAGGAACTTTATAAAAAAATGGGCATACTGCTCTACATCAGACTGAACGACGTAATAGTTGTAAGATGCAAAATCTTATCTTACTTTACGTAAGCGAATCAGCTCTCATTTAGGGGAACCCTCAGAGCCACCACCCAAAAAACATAATGCTGGTACGAAAAAGCGTTGTTATGTATGTCCTAACCAAAAAGATCACAAGTCTAAATAGATCTATGTGTCTTGCACAAGTCATATTTGCTTGGAACACGAAATTTTTGATTGTCAAAATTGTCACATAAATACAGAATAGTTACAAGCAATACCTTTGTTACTTTTATATCAAAATATAAAAGTTTGTAAGTTGATTAATTAGTGCCTTAAATTAATGTAAAGTTTGATTGTTGACCTCAGTTAAAAAAATTAATATTGTCGATTTAACATAAGTGTTTATTTTTATTACATAAAATTAGAGACTTTTTAATTTTTTTAATATAACTTTGTAGAAGAACTTTAGTTTAATTTTATTTTTCATTCATATAGCTAAACAGCTCTAAAATAAATATAAACACATTATTTGGCGTTCTGACTAATAAAATAAGTAAAAAACAAGCATTTTGTTACCGGGTCTCACAGACCCACCAGGCACGCCATGTAAGTTTTACCCACCAGGCACCCGAAGGGTTAAAAACACTTTTTTTCTATTAAAAAGTAGCCTATGTCCTTTCTCTGGTTTTAGACTATTTAAGTACCAAAGTTTATTTAAATCGGTTAAGTAGTTTGAGCGTTAAAGCGAGACAGACAACAGTATTTATTATACGAGTAGTACAAAGTAAGCACTAAATAAGTTATGTTTATATCGTATCATTATTTTTAATAATAATTTGCACCCGTGCGAAGCCGGGACAGATCGCTAGTATATATTATATATCAAAAAGTCACATCAATAATAACCTTGATAGTAACAGTAGAAATCATAATAATAATTTGATAAATAAAACCTATTTATATAAATACTCTTTGGTATATTACAAGATTAAAAACAAAATTAGTTTATCTATGGTAAATCTTAATGCACAATTCCATATATTGCGGTGTTGCCGTAATAGAAATTACTCCGCAAAGTGGCAATGTCCTGGTTCCGGAAGACGCCAGCTACCAATAAACCTGTTGATTGCTCCTTAATCGACTAACTCAGTCCTAGTACACAAATACGTTTAGTTACTGTATAATGTTACTTGTTTGACAATCTCTTACAATAAGCCTTTATTTATTTATCTGCACAACATTAATTTATGTAAAGGAAACATTCGAATGGATCATTATTCAGTGATTCATAATTACTGATTTTTATAATTGATTGATTGATTGATTTTTAAGCCGAGTTGGCTCAGTGGTGTTCGCGTGCAGCTTGACCGATGATTGCGGGGTCAAATCCAGACAAGCACCGCTGTATATTTATGTGCTTAATTTGTGTTTCATCTAGTGCTCGGCGATGAACGAAAACATCGCGAGGAAACCGGTATGTGTCTAATTTTCATTTAAATTGTACCATAAGTGTATTCCAATAACTGTAATTAGTAAAACTAATATGTCCAAATAACAAAGCCATTTATTTTGATTTATTTGGAAATAAGAAACTTGGTATCTTGGATATGATAGACCAATATCTTAAAAATACCTGTTGGAAGACCGAATACCTTTTTCCTTTGTCTAAAAAGAATCTCTTTTCCTGATAAGTTATATCTGAGTTTAGAGATGTTTTGATATATTTTATGAAGATAGAAAACAGAACCAATTTTTGTGTAACTTTTTGAATAAAAAAAACCTTTAGTCAAACTTTTGATGTATCTGTAACAGCGTTAAGAGTTCCTAACGAAAGCGTCCGGGCCCGACAATTTTCTACCAAACTACGTTGACCTATATATATAAGATATTTTTATGTTCTATGACGTTAATAGATTCCAATATTGTTTGACAGATAACCGTGAAAGTTACCATATAATAGCAACCACTAATATCTATGTATATTTTGTTACTCAACAGATTATATAAATAAATAATCATTTAAGGTTTTAGTCGTTGAGTTCGTTGAATAAATGAAAGAAATATACTTTATTGTACACCACAAACAAAAATAAAAAACATAGTATTAAACACAGTAAAACTAAAACAAAAAGTCAAAAAATTATATTAAAATGCAAAAACAAAAAGAAGTTGATTTTAAGTGTTGTGCAATGGGCGAACTTATGGCTAATTAGCCATCTCTTCCAGACAACCAATGTTATATGTTCAATTATATAAATGTAATAAACACTTTATGGTTTGACTTTCTCTGACCAAGACAAAAGCCCGTCTGGATAAGTATCAAATACCTAACAGATTTTCTATCGATTTAAAATGAAATGAAATTTAATTGCTGGTAGGCTTACACACAAAACAACAGTAAGCAGTATTGTTGTGTTCCGAATCGAAAGATGAGTGTGCCAGTGTAACTACAGGCACAAGGGACATAGCATCTTAGTTCCCAAGGTTGGTAGCGCATTGACGATGTAAGGAATAGTTAATATTTCTTACAGCGTCATTATCTATGGGTGATAGTGACCACTTAGCATCATATGACCCATATGCTCGTCCGCCAACCTATTCCATAAAAAAAGGAGAATAACTACCAAACCAATACATAAAATTTATACCAAGTAACTACTTGGTTTTATTAACTACAGTGTGTTTCGAAGAAAGATATATTACATAAAATTAACATATAAGATGCGCTTCACAGTTCCACCCGCTTTAAATTAATACTATAGATATGACAAGCGTGAATTTTACATTCTTATCTCTTATATAAGTAGCAAGTATAGGTATATATATAATAGTAATGAAGGTATAGGTATATAAACCCACCAAGTA